>NC_037352.1:7500000-8125000 GCF_002263795.3 Bos taurus | reverse complement strand
CGTGGCCGACAGTGGGGGCTCATTTATTCTCTGGTTCACTGTTCGTGTCTCCGTATAACATCCGCTGCATAAAACCAGGGACTTGGTCTGTTGTGTTCACTGTCGCAGTCCCCATTTGGCTTCCAAGCATATGGCAGAGAGCAGAAGCTCCAACATTTCCTGAGCCCACGTTGAATGAATGGTCCAGCGATAAGCAGAAAGTAACAGAATTCCTAAAGGAAATCAACCCTGAGTATTCATTGGAAGGACCGATGCTGAAGCTCCAATACTTTGGCCACCTGATGTGAGGAGCCAACTCATTAGAAAAGACCCTGATGCTGGGAAAGGTTGAAGGCAGGAGGAGAAGGGGGCTACAGAGGATGAGATGGGTGGATGGCATCATCGACTCAGTGGATGTGTGAACAAACACCAGGAGATAGTGAAGGACAGGGAAGCCTGGCGTGCTGCAGTCCATGGGATCACAGAGTTGGACACGACTGAGCAACTAAACAATAAGAAGTTCTAATGTCTCTTGAGCCAATGTTGAACAAATCATCCAAGGATAGGCTGAAAGTAACAGAATTCAACATGGGCTGTGCAGGTGGCCATAATGGAGCAGGGTAGGCTGTCCCCTCAATATCCCCACCATGCACAGAGCCTCCCACCCGCACCAAAATACCCTTTGCACGGGGAGGGACATGGAATAGTGGGGGGGATCCTGGGAGCTGACTCTGATTGGGAAATGGAGAGTTTCTAGAAAAGGCTGCCTCTCTCCACAGTTTAGTCCAGAACCCTACTTTGACTCCCCATATGGGAAGATCATCAAGCAACCACTAGATCCTCCTAAGAGTCTGCCAGTGAAGTAGTCTGTCTCCAATGTCAAGACTCTAGCATCTTGGGACCTGAACCCTAAGGTGGGATGGATTCCATTAGTATAACCCTTAGGAGGCATCACAGGTGATTCTGCTCTTCTTTAAAAGGATGAGCTTGGGACTTCCCTGGTGGTCCAGTGGTTAAGAATCCACCTTCCGATGCAAGGGATGCCAGTTAGATCCCTGGTCCGGGAACTAAGATCCCACACACTTTGGGACAACTGAGCCCAGGAGCCGCAACTACCGAGCCTGCGCATTCTAGACCCCATGGTCTGCAACAAGAGAAGCCACAGCAATGAGAAGCCCAAGCACCGCAACAAAGAGTAGCCGCTATTCTCAGAAAGCCCACATGGCACAGCAAAGAGGACATTTAAAAAATAAAAATAAAAGGATGAACTTGAGCCCGTGTCTTAATGCACATAAATGCACCAAGTACACAGCATGCCAGAAGATGGGTGAGGTTGCCCTCTTCACATTATTATGCGGCACAGTAGGTCCTCAGGGGATACTTGTGGGATGCACGTGTCATGGGTTGAATCTTGTCCCCCCAAAAGATACATTAAAGCCCTAACCCCCAGTACCTGCAATGTGACTCTATTTAGAAATAGAGAAGTTGCAGATGTAAGCAGGTGAGGTCATTAGGTCATATGATTTAACTGTATTTATAATTATCCAATGAAAGTGAAAGTGAGTCGCTCAGTCGTGTCCGGCTCTTTGCGACCCCATCATCTATACAGTCCATGGAATTCTCCAGACCAGAATACTGGACTGGGTGGCCTTTCTCTTCTCCAGGGGATCTTCCCAACACAGGGACTGAACCCAGGTCTCCCACACTGCAGTGGATTCTTTACCAGCTGAGCCACCAGGGAAGCCCAAGAATACTGGAGTGGGTAGCCTATCCCTTCTCCAGGGGATCTTCCTGACACAGGAATAGAACCAGGGTCTCCTGCCTTGCACGTGTCATGGTAAAGACTCTGCCTTTACCAGCTGAGCTACCAAGGAAGTCCCAATTATCCGATACTGGCCTCCTTTTAAGAAAGAAATTTGGACACACACACCAACACACAGGGATAGATGCCACGTGACAACAGAAGCAGAGATGGGAGCGAGTGATGGGTCCATAAGCTAATAGGAATAAAGGAAAAGGGACGGATTCTCATTTAGAGGCTTGAGAGGGAGCATGGCCCTGCCGACCCCTTATTTCAGACTTCCAAACTCCAGAACAGAGAGAAAATAAATTTCTGTTGCTTTAAGTCACGTCATCTCTGGTCATCTGCCGCAGCAGCCCAGGGAAACTCATATAGCATGTGAGTTAACATCATCTCGTTGTCACGATCTGCAGGTGTGACACACCCATTGCTTCAAATGGGTGTGGACACATACAGCCCAGGACACACACAGTCATGCCTCTGACTCTCCCGAACACCCCCCACAACATTGAGGTCTGAATTCCTGACGCCAAAGCCAATGTTTCCTTTTAACCTGCACGAAGCTATTTTTGTTCCAACCTCCAGGTCCGGTTTTGTTGAGCTCCAATTAACGAGGTGTCTGAGCCCTTCCAGGAGGTCTCAATAGAACTGAATAATTAGTCTCCTGTGTTTGCTTGAAAGGAAAAGTGAAAGTGAAAGCCGCTCAGTCGTGTCCGACTCATTGCGACCCCATGGACTATACAGTCCATGGAATTCTCCAGGGCACAATACTGGCCTTTCCCTTCTCCAGGGAATCTTCCTGACCCAGGGATCAAACCCAGGTCTCTGAAGCCGGCATTCAAAAGAGGCAGGAACTCCAAGTCCTGCCTGGCATCCTCAATGTTCAGTGCCTTAGAGAAGCAGCCTCTGGGATACTGGCATCCCTGTGTGGGTGCCCTGGACCAGTGTCCAAGGGGAGAGTTCAGGCAATTGCATCATCAACAGATTGCCCCAGAGATACTGGGCTCCTCAAAGCCCCATCTTATTAGCCCTCATGCACAGAGCTGCCCACATCTGAGTGCCTCGGGGTTCCAGTCACAGCTCATGCACCTTTGGAAAAGAGTGTTCTCTCCAGTTTCTCCTTCCTCCCTGTGGTCCTGGAGTGGATGGTGGGGTGGGCAGTTTCTGGGGAGAGACCAGGATTCCCCAGCCTGGTTTACCTTGAAAGATGGGAGACAGGCTCAAGGTATGCTGAGCAGGTGAGAAGGGTAACCAGAAGTAGGACCTTCCTGGCGCCTTCCCAGCCCCACTTTGGGAGAAAGCCTCTGCCATGTCCTTAACAACCATCTGATGCTTTCCAGGGACTTCTCTGCTGGCCCAGTAGTTAAGAGTTCACCTTCCAGTGCGACGGATGTAGGTTCAATCCCTGGTCGGGGAATTAAGATCCCACGTGCCATGGGCCAGCTAAGCCCGTGCACCACAAAGAAAGATCCCACATGCTGAAACTAAGATTCATTGCGGCCAAAAATAAATAAATTTTAAAAATTTGCGGGGACTTCCCTGGTGGTCCAGTGGCTAAGACTCCTTGTTCCCAATGCAGGGGGCCTGGGTTCCATCCCTGTCAGGGAGCTAGACCCCACATGTCACAGCTGAGACTTCTCACACCATAACTAAAGATTCAGCATGCCACAACAAAGACCTCTGGCAGCCAAATAAATAAATAATAAATTTAACGAAATTTTTTTAATGTGGGAGAAAAAAAAAAGAATGCCTTCCAGACCTGGTTGATTCTTGATTAGATTTTCCAGAATTGCATGGAGGAGGGACTTGTTCATTTGGTAGGAAGTCTATATGGCTACATCTATCAGAGGCAGAAGAATCCACCCAGTAAATCTGTTCACTTAGCAAATATTTACAGAGGATTGAGAGTATTGGAGGGCCTGTCCCAGATACAGTGGACACACAATGAACTGGTTTATCCAGCTTTTGCTTTAGTTGGAAAGAAAAGCAATAAACGAGCCAACAGCAGGACAGGACACAGCCTGATTACTGAGAAGGCTGGGGGAGGGGACAGGGTCGTGGGAGAGATGGTTTAGATAAGCCAGATGGGAGGGTCTCCCTGAGAACCACAGATCTGGATACGTTGAGGCTGGGCCCCTGGAGATACCTGGATGAAAACAATTCCGGGAACAGGGGCACGTTTGGGAACCAGCAAAGAGGCTTCATGGCTGGTGAGGAATCAGGTGAAGAGAGGCCAGGAGGGGGTGAGGTCCAGGAGTGGACAGAGACCAGACCATGAAACGCGCACTCGTCGGGATCCGAGACGGTCCTGGAACGGGCAAGGATGGGGATCGCGGAGGAGGGGCAGAATGGATGGGTTCTGGATGGGTCTCGAGATGACAGGATGTCAGGGCTTGTGGATGCAAGTGGGAGGACGATGGAGGAGGAGGAAGCAGTTAGTTCCCAGACACAGACGGGATACGGGAGGATATTAAAGAATTATCAACAGCTTAGATGTGATCGTGGTACAGTGGTTATGTATGCTTCAGCGTTCTTACCTTTTAGAGATCCACACTGGAATCTTTATACATGAAATGATATAATTCTGGGATTATCTTCAAAACAATAGAGAGGGGGAAACTTTGGAAGGGGTGGAAATGAAGTAAGGTGGGAAACATGCTGATCATTGCTGGAGCTGGTGATGGGGTTGTAAGTTTGTGTTGCACCATTCGCTCCATTTTGGGGATGGGGAAGCCAGGGAGAGAGAAGGATCAGGTGAAGGTCCTCCTGTGGCAGGAATTCAAGCGCTGGCCCCCGACCTGAGACATCAGAGAGAGGGCTACACGCCTCCCCTACTCTCCCCAAATGCTCCCACCCCATTCCCAGAGGCTTCATTGATCACAGCCTCCTTCACACACACCCCAGAACCAACCACATAATTGTAGGAACCAGTGTAAAGTGAAAATGCAGGGCCTTTCTTCAAAAAACATTTATTTAATTGGCTGTGCTATGTCCTAGTTTTGGCATATGGAATCTTTTTTTTTTTTTAGTTGTAGCATGTGAAATCCCTTGTAGCTCTGTTGGTAAAGAATCTGCCTACAGTGCAGTGGGCCTGGAAGATCCCCTGGAAAAGGAACTGGCAACCCACTCCAGTATTCTTGCCTGGAGAATTTCCTGGACAGAGGAGCCTGGCTGGCTACAGTCCATGGGGTCACAAGAGTCAGACACAACTTAGCGAATTAAGAGAGAGAGAGAGCATGTGAACTTAGTGTGACATGCAGGATCTAGTTCCCTGAGCGGGGATCAAACATGGGGCCCATGCACTGAGAGCTCAGAGTCTTAGCCACTGGACCACCAGGGAGGCCCCTCCAAAGTTATTCAGAATTTCAAGATGGCGCTAGCATAGCGCTCAACTGACCCGTCTGAGCCCGGGATCCTGTACATCCACACCAGCGCCACCTCCAGGAAGCCAACCCTGCCCTACCCTTCAAGGATCTGGAGAAGCTGTTCACAGGTACTCATGTATCAAGTATTAGCATCACTCGCTGCCATGATGGAATGACTTCCTCTCTCCACCCATTTATTCAACAAGCCTTTTTCCCTGTGTTTCTGTTATGGGCACCCCCCTCACCTACAGGGTGAGGGGGTGATGGCAGGGTCCCCCAGCCTCGGCACTATTGACATTAGGGGACGGATAATTCTTTATTGTGGGGACTGTCACCCTGTAGGATGTTAGCATCCCTGGTTTCCACCCACTAAATGCCAGGAGCACCCAACCCCCAGTTATGATGGCCAAAGATGTCTCCATACGTGGTGAAACATCCCCAGTGGACAAAATCTGCCCCTGCTGAGGACCCAGGTTACAATCATTTTAAAAACTTAGGAGGAGCCCATGACCAACTTTTCCTTCATTGAAACTTTCATGCTCATATTTTAAATTATTTGTCAGGCATTTGTATAATGTCTGTCTCCCCCGGACAGACTCTAGTTTCCAAGAAGACGGAGCTCCCATACATGTTTGCTCTCGGCTGCATCTCCATTTCCTAGCACCATTCCCCTGATGTGGTTGGAGCACCACAGATATTTGTTGAGTGAAGAATACTGGAGAGAGAGGCAGATATCAGAAACAGTCAAGTGTCTCAACACAGAAAGAAAAACTAAATGAAGTGCCTATGGGGGAGCATGCATTATACAGGAGGGAGGGATTTACTCCTGGGAGAGGGAAGCTCTGGGCTATTGTTGTTTAGTTGCTAAGTCATGCCTGACTCTCCGTGGCCCCATGGACTGTAGCCCGCTGGCTCCTCTGTCCATGGGATTTCCCAGGCAAGAATACTGGAGGAGGGTTGCCATTGCCTTCCCCAGGGGATCTTCCAAACCCAGGGCTGGCACTCGAATCTCCTGCATCTCCTTCGTTGGCAAGCAGATTCTTTACCACTGAGCCACCAGGGAAGCCCAGGGCTTCGGGAATCTACACAAAAAGACTGAGCAAAATGTTTAAGAACAAATAGAGATTAGGCTGGTGGACTAAACGGGTGTGGAACACAGCAGCAGGAACACATCTGCAAACGACAGATGAGGGAATTCTCTGGCAGTCCGGTGATTAAGACTCCGCCCCACCATGGCAGGGAGCACAGGTTCAATTCCTGGTGAGGCAACTAAGATTCCTGTTATGCCATGTGGCCAGAAAAACAAGGACAGAGGTAAGACACAGGAGATGAACACAGGCCCAAGAAGGGGAAAAGGAGTGAGCTGGAGAGCAGACAGGAACATCCAGCCTACGGGGGGCCTTGAATGCCATGCCAAAGTGCTTGAACTCTGCAGGTGCTGAGCATCCAGGGAAGGTATTTAAGGGCTCTGTGTTTGCAGAGAAACCCCTCTGGCCATTGGTTACGTGCAGAACAGATTGAGAAGGCAAGCTGTAAGCCAGCCTGGAGACTTGGATTTATGAGACACCAGAACCAGGGCATTGCTGCTTCACCTCCCGCCCAGGCCGTGAGGACCTGGATCTGCTGTCTTTACCATTAGCTGATCGCTGCGGTGTAGGTGCTTGGAGCAGCAGTTGCAGTATTCCGATCCAGGAAGCAAGAACTTCTTGCTGTATGCTGACAATGGGCACAGGCTGTTGGAAAATTCTCCAGATCCATCTGATCCAATGACTAGACAGAGGAAACAGGTCTAGAATGCGTGGGAAGGAGCTTCGGGGAGAGGAGGTCAGGCTGAGGTTTACCAGGGATGGATGCTAATCATCTCAGTGACCATTCCGTGTCTAACCAGCCGCCCTTTGGCGAACAGTCTCTGAAGGGAGGAAGAGGGTGGGTTACAAGCCTCATTTCCCTCGAAACAGCTATGACATTGCAGTTCAGTTACTCCATTAAAAGGTGGCGATCTGTCATCTGAGGCTGTCATCTAGCTGCTCATAGCTATTCAGCAACCTCAAAGAAAATCCAAGGTGGGGAAATGTCAGGCAGGGACGTGATGATGTTTTCTTTTGCTTTGGTTTATTTTGTTTCCCCCAGAGAGCTGTTGCCAGTGGAAAACTTTGCTCTGCATGAGCCATGATCGCTCCATCAAGGCAGGAGTGAGGGTACTTCTTGCTTGGGGCAACCTGTCTGAGAAAAGCTAGCAGGGCGACGGGAAGGGATCACAGGATTTGACCATCGGTGTTCTTTATAACACTTCCCAGGTGATGCTAGTAAGACACGGGTCCAATCCCTGGGTTGGGAAGATCCCCTGGAGGAGGTCATGGCAACCCACTCTAGTATTCTTGCCTGGAGGATTCCATGGACAGAGGAGTCTGGTGGGCTACAGTCCAAAGGGTCGCAAACAGTGGGACATGACTCAAGTGACCTAGCACACACACCTGCCTGTCCTTGATATGGGTGGGGTGGAGGGAGGCAGTACCATGAAACAAGAGTCATCCACGGACCATGCAACAATACACATTTGTTATAACATCCACCTCTGTTTGCCGAGCATATGCTTACTGGTGCCAGGCCCTGGAATAAACACTTCACTATATTGCTTTGCTGGGCTGCTGTTGAGACTGGGAGCTTTAAACAACAGAAACGTTATTGTCCCACAGTTGTGGAGGCTGAAGTCCAAGATCAAGGGTTGGTTCCTTCCGAGGCCCCTCTCCGTGGCTTGCAGACAGCCGTCTTCCCCTGTGTCTTCACACTGCCTTCCCTCTGTTGCGTCCGTATCCTGGTCTCCTCTTCTTCTTAAGAGGACACAGTCATATTGGGTTAGTGCATGCATGCAGGCATGCGTGCGTGCTAAGTCGCTTCAGTCGTGTCTGACTCTTTGCGACCCTATAGACTGTAGCCTGCCAGGCTCCTCTGTCCAAAGGGTTCTCCAAGCAAGAATACTGGAGTGGGTTGCCATGGCCTTCTCCAGGGGATCGCCCCAGCCTGGAGATTGAACCTGCGTCTCTTTCATCTCCTGCATTGGCAGGTGGGTTCTTTTACCACTAGCGCCACCTGGGAAGCCCAGGGCTGACCCTAATGACTTCGTTGTGAGTTGACCACCTCGGTAAAGAGCCCATCTCCAAATAAGGTCACATGCTGAGTCCTGGGGGCTGGAACTTCAATGTATGGATTTGGGGGACGCATGCAGTCTGTAACACCCCCTTATTTAATCCTTTAATCAACAGCAAGAGGAAATCAGAGTTTAAAAATGAGTAAACGGGGGCTCAGAGGGGCTGTGATGTTGGCCTTAGATCATGCCAGCCTCTTTGCTTTATTTTTCTGTATCTGCACACTGCACATATGATGTTTATCATATGTTACACACACACACTACACATATGACTTGTTTATCATATGTTACACACATGCACACACACTAGAATTAAGCCCCACGAGGGCAGATTTTATCCATTTCGTTCATTGTCTCTAACATTTTGCACAGTAACTGGGTTTATACAAGGAGCTCAATAAATATGTATTGGATGTTGGCATTGCACTTACAACTCTCAACGCCTCTCCTCAGCCTATCCTGCCCTATACCACTCAGCCCCACCACCGTCTCCGCCTCATCCTCTGGTACTGCCCCACCTCTCACTCTGCTCCACAGTCCCAGGCCCCTCAGTTCAGTTCAGTCCAGTCACTCATTCGTGTCTGACTCTGCAACCCCATGGACTGCAGCACGCCAGGCTTCCCTGTCCATCACCAACTCCCAGGCTCCTCACCGCTCGTCAAACACACAAAGAGCATCCTGACCTCAGGACCTTTGCACCTGCTGCCTAAACATTCTCATCCCCTGCTACCCTCCCTTCATTCAGGTCTCCAGTTGAAATTCATGTTGTCAGAGCAGCCTTCCCAGACCCCTACATCTAAATAGTTCCCCCACTCCACCCCTAATTCCTCCCCTTTCCTGTTCCATCCAGACACTTATCTCTCCCTAACTCTATGGATTTTTTTTTCCTGTGGGATCTTAGTTCCCCAACAAGGGATTGAACATGCATCCTCTGCATTGGAAGTCAGACTCTTAACCACTGGACCATCAAGGAAGTCCCCAACTCTATGGACTATATTCATATGTGCATTTATCATGTTTCCTCTTCCACTTTTCACCAGAGATAATAAAGTACCAAGCTTGCAGTATTTTTATGGTAAAGTGCATGATGCTATGACTCCAAAATACCCTGGACAGGGCCTCTCCCCTTGTTACCATGCTTCTATCAGTGATGTCAGGGGACTGAGCCTCTGAGCCCTCCTGGGGACCATTTCTTAACAGGGTCACATAGACAGTGGACCAGCGCCCTCTTGCTGCTGCTGCAAGACTGCCCAAAGGCCTCCCGCAGCTGCAGCTCAGCTCCAGCCACACCGGACTAGGCAGCCAAGACTGCTAGATCTTTGGGTCTGGTTTTCTTAAGTTTCAAGTCTGGATTTTTATGTGGAATCTTCTCATTTTTAATGCTGAACATACACCCTGCAGGGCCTGCAGGACAGAAATCAGCTGAAAAGGAGAGCTGCTGTCTGCTCTGAAAGTGGCATGAACTCCTCCGTTCACTTCAAGCCTCACCCAGAACGTTTCACTCATTTGCCTTACCCATTCAGCCTCTGACAGTACTTGTCTTTTCAGCTCTTGATTGGTCTTCGTCAGGACTTCCCTGGTGGTCCAGTGGTTAATAATCTGCCTACCAGTGCAGGGGACACTGGTTCCATCCCTAGTCCACGAAGATCCCACATGCCACGGAGCAACTAAGCCCGTGTGCCCCAACTACTGAAGTCTGTGTGCTCTAGAGCCTGTGCTCTGAAACAAGAGAGGCCACTGTAATGAGAAGGCTGTGCGCCTCAACTGCAACAAAGAGGAGCCCCTGCTCACCGCAACTAGAGAAGCCCCGAGTTTCTCTAGCAGCAACAAAGGCCCAGCACAGCCAAAAATAAGTAAAAAAATATTTTTTTAAAAAAAGAGTTAGTCAGTGCTAAGACAAACATGAGCTAGCCATATAAAGTAGCTGCCACCAAAATACTAAAAATGAAAAAAAAATTTTTTAAGACTTAATGTTATCTTGGGTTGCATCAATAGAGGTCTATCGCTCAGGGAAAGGGAGGTGACAGTCCAAGTCTGGTTTTCACACCTGGATTCAAGGCCACCATTTCAAAGAGATAAAGACTATTGGAACTTGTTTATAGGAAGTCTGGTGAACTTTTTTCCAAGATTTTTTTAAGATTTGTTTATTTTATTTTTTGGCTGTACTAGATCTTCATTGCTGCATGTGAGCTTTCTCTAGTCGTGGTGAGGCAGGGCTGCTCTTCGTTGGGGTGCACGGGCCCCTCATTGCAGTGGCTTCTCTTGGGAGAACAGGCTCTAAAGTGTTTAGTTGCTCAGCATCATGTGGAATCTTCCCACACCAGGGATCGAATCATTGCATTGCAGGGAGGATTCTTAACCACTAGACCACCAAGGAAGCCCTGTCTTTATTCTTTTAGGTTAAAAAAAAAAAAAAAAAAAACAGGGGTATAAGCAGTATCTTTAGATGTCCATGCAGCACTCATGTGGAAGAAATATAAGAGTTATTTTGTGAGGCTACTGGGGGAGCTCTGGAGAAGGAAAAGACAACCCACTCCAGTACTCTTGCCTGAAAAATCCCACGGACAGAGGAGCCTGGTAGGCTACAGTCCATGGGGATGCAAAGAGTCGGACACAACTGAGAGACTTCACTTCACTCACTTCATACTTTATCACTGGAGAAGGAAATGGCAACCGCCGCCCCCCTGCCCCCAACCATTGTTCTTGCCTGGAGAATCCCATGGACAGAGGAGCCTGGCGGGCCATGGTCCATGGGGTTGCAGAGAGTCAAACAAGACTGAAGTGACTGAGCACTGGGAGAGCTTAGTTAGACCCAGTAGGTGGGAGGTACAGAGGAAAAAATTTCACATCAGCAATTTAAAAATTGAATTTTCTCCTTGTCAGAGCTGAACTGCAACAGAATGAGAAGTCATGACTTCCTTGCTACTGGCAGTATTCAGACCAAGTCTGGACACCATCTAATGGGTATATTGTAAATGTGATTCAGGCATCAAAAATAAGGTTGAGAGGAAAGGGAGGGAGGGAGAAGACAGGAAAGAACAGAGACTGGAGAGGAATGCATGGATTTACTGAGTGCCTTCCATGCCTGGCATTCTGTCTGCAGCTTAAAGATCTTCCCTCCCTCTTCCAGTATTTAAACTCGGGATCAAACCTTTTCCCATTTGGTCGCACATAACACACAATCTCAGGTGAAAGTGTCCCCCACATAAAATTATAAATGCAGATTATTCACAAATTCCAAAGGGGCTGCAGTTAGGTTTCTTTCAGAAAGAGGAATGGGAAGCAGAGTGGAAAACAGGTCCAGAAAGTCACCTCGGCCTCGCCCCCTCTCCCCACTTCCTCCCAGGATCGCGGGGAAATGATTGCTCACTTGCAAGCAGGGCTGGCAGAGACACAGCCAGAATACTCCATTACGGCAGCACACGCTCCTTCCCTCACTCCGATCCAGAGCTTCATTAATCAGTAAAAAATTGCCTTGTTTTGTAAGACAAGCTTGACAACTGTTCATTGTCTGTCGGTGAGAAGAGGTAATGAGAATTACTCGGCAATTGAGTGTTAACTAAGACAGTTACAGCATAACAAGGGGTCCCCAAGATTCGTGGGGAGAAAATTGCATCTTGCCCATCCTACTGTGCATCTCGCTCTATCCCCAGGGGAGAGTTCAGCCTCAGATCCTGAATTATAACAAGGAGAAGGACCACTGCAACCCATCTCCTTGCAACTGTTTTACTGCCCTATGAACCGCTGCCCATAGGATCCTTGAAAAATGAATATCAGACATCACTCCCACTTAAGATTAAGCCCAAACGCATCCATCTGTCCATGAAGACGTTCATGATGAGTCTCCTGCCAACCTCACCATCTTCATCTCCATCCCCTGTCCACTAGGCCACCACTGGCTTAAGGGGCATCTGTCTTAGTTTGAATTCCCACAAAGCAGACCCCAAGACAAGGATCTGGGCATAAGTAGTTGATCTGGGAAGTGATC
The DNA here is from genome assembly GCF_002263795.3 of Bos taurus. Classification (NCBI taxonomy): domain Eukaryota; kingdom Metazoa; phylum Chordata; class Mammalia; order Artiodactyla; family Bovidae; genus Bos; species Bos taurus. The sequence continues at coordinate 8,112,719 of NC_037352.1, read as the reverse complement.
CTGGGAAGCAAAGGGAAGAGAGAGAGGGAGAAGGGGAAAGAGCCAGCATAGGACATGTCAATGAGCAGGTCACACCAGGTCCCTGGTGGTCCAGTGACTAAGACTCCACGCTCCCAAAGCAGGGGGCCCAGGTTCAATCCCTGGTCAAGGAACTAGAGCCCACATGCTGAAACTAAGAGCTCCCATGCTGCAACGAAGATTAAAGATCTCCTATGCCACACCTAACAGCTGGCACAGTCAAGCAAATAAGTAAATATCTCAAAAAATGAGCAGGTTACCCTCTGGGCCACAGAGAGTGATGAAGCTGGAGACCACTGGAGACTGTGAGACATGCCTTAGAGTCATCCCATCGGAGGACGAGGAAGCTGGGGTGTTTATCCACAGTATTCACACCTTGAGCTTCCCTGGTGGCTCAGACAGTAAAGAATCCACCTGCAATGCAAGAGACCCAGGTTCGATCCCTGGGTCAGGAAGATCCCCTGGAGAAGGGAATGGTGACCCACTCCAGTATTCTTGCCTGGAGAATCCCATGGACAGAGGAGCCTGGCGGGCTACAGTCCATGGAGTCGCAAAGAGTTGGATATAACTTAGCAACTGAGCAGCAGCAGCTACTCCATTTAACAAAGTAATCTGCAAAGACTCTATTTGCAATAAGGTCTCACTCTGAGGTTCTATACGGTTATGAATTGAGGGGAGTAGTATTCAACCTAGTACCTCCACCAACTCCCTTCGTTGCTCATCCAGGCAACGACATTCAGTACACCAGCCCAATGGTGCAGTTCCATCCACCTCAACCACTTCAAGTGTCTGGACTGACCTCCTTCAACTCAGTGCATCCAGCTTTCTCTCACCTCAGCCCCTCACTCATACCTGCAACACTCTTCCTCCCAATATCTCCCTAGTTAATTTCTATTATTTTTCAAATCTGTAGTAAATTCCTTTTAGATACAAGTAACAGAAACCCAATTCATATTAACTTAGCCACCCACGAATGTGGGAAACACATCAATTGCTATAAAAGCGCAGGCTTCAGGCAAGGCTGGATCTGGGGTTCCAATGTATGCCACCACAGCTCGGGCTTTCCCCATCTCTTAGACAGCCTTTCTCCCTGTGAATGCAGGATGGTTGTCAGAAACCCCAGACTCACATGGTTGTGGGTGGAACTGTAACCGAAAATGGGGTTCAACTGCTCACCATTTAGAGGCCAATAAGGAGGCCAGGTGGGTGGAAAAGAAAGTTTGCTTTATTTGGGATGCTGGCAACTTTGGGGGAGGGTGGACGACAGTTCAAAGGCTGACTTCCCTGGGGAAGTCAGCTTTTATAGGCAGAGGGAGGGGCTACATGTAGAAACAGCACAGTCATCTCTGACTGTCATCCTGAAATTGGTCGTGGGTGGTCTGACCAGCATCATCTTGATCGTTTTAAGTACAGCTAATCTTCAGTTCCAGGGTCAGGTTGTTTACATTACTTGAGGCCAGTTCTCAGAATCGTGGCGGCTTATGTCATGGCTACAGTCTGCTCATCAGGTAGTTAGCTTCTTCCACTTGGTGAGGTTTCAGTGTCTATAAGACAGCCCAAGGGATATGGCTCAGAATATTATCTATAGCCCTTGAAGAGGAGCTAAAGGTCCTTGATTATACTTATTGACTAAACTAATGTAATTTTGTCTTGTATCATTTTCTGTTGTTTCTGCATGCTCTAACTTCTTTGATTAAACTTATTCTTGGGCTAAAGTTTTTCCACAGACAAAAGGCAGGTGGAGGACATGGGGGACAAGGACCAGAGGGCCCAGCTCTGTTTCAGAACCACGCTGGGAAGAGAGCATCCTCCCTGTTGGCTCTGGATGAAAAGCCCAGGACAGATTCTGGTTTCTCTCTGACCACGTGCCTGCCCCTACAGGAGCAGAGTATTCTGATTGACCAGGTCCAGGTCTCATGCCCACACCTCAGCCTGGGGAACAACCACATCCAGTCCACATGGAATGAATGGGTTTTCCCAAAAGCAGCTCTGTTATCAAAGAAAGGGTGAAAGCCAAGCAATAATAGCAGGTATCAACCAAAAAGTCTCCAATTGTATGTTATTTCCCCTAACCCTCTCTTCTTACGCCCAAATTAGCCCTATGTCAGTCTCCCCTTGAAATTAAAAGACACCTGGTTCCTGGAAGGAAAGCTATGACAAACCTAGACAGTGTATGAAAAAGCAAAGACATCACTTTGCCAAAAAAGGTCCATATAGTCAAAGCTATGGTTTTTCCAGTAGTCATGTGACAGTTGGACCATAAAGATGGCTGAGCACCAAAGAATTGATGCTTTCAAACTGTGGTGCTGGAGAATACTTTTGCGGGTCCCTTGGACTGCGAGGAGGTCAAACCAGTCATTCCTAAGGGAAATCAACCCTGAATATTCATTGGAAGGACTGATGCTGAAGCTCCAATACTTTGGCCACCTGATGCGAAGAACTGATTCATTGGAAAAGACCCTGATGCTGGGAAAGACTGATGAGGGCAAGAAGGGAAGGGGGCAACAGAGGATGAGATGGTTGGCTGGCATCACCAACTCAATGGACATGAATTTGAGCAAACTCCAGGTTTGAAGAACAGGGTGAAGAACAGGGAAGCCTGGCGTGCTGCAGTCCGTGGGGTCCAAAGAGTCAGAAGGGACTGAGCAACTGAGTGAGTGAACAATGACGAGACTGTCCCCACTGAGGATTGGCCCCCAGCACCTGTCTGCCTCTTCTTGTTGCTTGGTCTAGCTGAGTATAAACATCAGAGTCTTAGCAGCTGAAAGAGCCAGTTTCAAATCGCAATTCTACTTAACACTTCAGTGGTTGCAGGCAAGATTCTTAAAGGCAAGGAGACTCCACTTCTGCGTTGCTTTTAAGAAACTGTTTTTTCTACCTTCACCTTTTGTGATGATACTCTATTTTATAACTCCCTATAAAGCCTTCTATAAGCTTTCCTAAAACGTGGCGGGGTATAAATAGAAGGTATCTGCAAAATAGAGATAATATTTACCATGCAAAGCTGCTGGGAGGATTAGAGATAATGTAGGCAAGGCACCTGGCAGCCAGGAGCTGCTATTGTCATTATTACCATTATTTGGGGGGAGGCTGAGTCTCAGTGCATGCCTCCTCAGACATCAAGCAGGAAGCCAATTTCCTTGAAAATAAAGGTTACAGATGTGAAAGACTTATCGAAAAATAAATAAATCATCTCTAAGAAGGACAAAATCCAGGGCTATCATCAGGTCACAGGAAAGACCCCATGCTGGTCTAGTTTGACCCCCAGGATGGTCAGAAAGGTGGGCTTTAAAAAAAAAACCAGAGCTCAAAATATGTGAAGCAAAACTGATAGAACTGCAAGTAAAAATAGAAAATTTAAACTATAGCCAGAGATTCTCTCAAAAATTAATATAACAGGTAGAAGGAAATTAACAAGCGTATAGAAGACTTGAATAATACTGTCAACTTGGCCTAATTAACATTTATGGGAAACCTGGGTAGCTATTCACCCTCAAAAGAACTTGGATGAACACATCACACTATATACAAAAATTCACTCAAAATGGATTACAGACTAAATGTAAAATCTAAAACTATAAAAATTTTAGAAGAAAGTTAATGGAATCTAGCTTTATCCTTAAAAACATAAAATCTTTGTAACTTTGGGTTGGGCAAACATTTCTTAGATATAACACCAAAAGCATGATCCATAAAAGAAAAGAAATTTGATGACTAGTATGTACTTTGTCAAGTTTTTTAATCTTGACTCTTCAAAAGACATTATTGAAGAAACAGATTCACAGACATAGAGAACAGATTTGTGGTTGCCAAGGGGGTAGGGGAGGGAAGGATTGGGAGTTTGGGATCAGCAGACGCAAACTATTATAAATAGAAAGGATAAGCAACAGGGTCTTACTGCAGAGCACAGGATCTATACTCAATATCCTGTGATGAACCAGAATGGAAAAGAATACAGAAAAGAGTGTGTGTGTGTGTGTGTGTGTGTAACTGAATCACTTTGCTGTACAGCAGAAATTAACACATTATAAATCAAGCTACATTTCCATTTTTTTTTAAGTTAGAAAAAGAGACCCTGTTAAACACATGAAAAGACCAGCCAGTAGAAAATATATTTGATCATGGACTTCTGTCCAAGTTATACAAAGAACTCTCAAAGCTCAAAACTAAGAAAAATAAACAACCCACTTTGAAAAATAAGCCAAGCATTTGAACTGACATTTTAATAAAGAGCATATATAGTTGCACACACCCCTTCACCATACACAAACATAAACTCAGAGTGCCTTAAGGATGTAAACCTAAGAAACGATGCCATAAAACTCCTAGAAGAGACCGCAGGCAAGACATTCTCTGACATAAATTGTTTTCTTAGGTCAGTCTCCCAAAGCATAAAGACAAAAAGAAAAAACAAACAGGACCTAATCAAACGTATGAGACAAGCTCTTGTGCAGCAGAAGGAACCAGAAGCAGAACAAAAAGACAACCTACAGAACGGGAGAGAATATTTGCAAATGACAAGACCAACGAGGGCTTAATTTCCAAAATATATAAACAGCTCATACAACTCAATGACAAAAAATGAACAACCCCGTCAAAAAGTGGGCAGAAGACCTAAATAGACATTTCTCCAAAGAAGAAATACGAATGACCACCAGGCACATGAAAAGAAGCTCAACATGGTTAATAATTGGAGAAATGCCAATCAAAACTGGGGTACCAACTCACACCAGTCAGGACGGCCATCAGTAAAAACTCTACCAAAAAAACAAAAGCTGGAAAAGATGTCGAGAAAAGGGAGCCCCCCTACATTGTTGGTGGGAATGTAAGTTGGCACAACCTCAATGGAAAACAGTATGGAAATTCCTCAGAAAAATAAAAATAGAATTACCACTGTTGTTCTTCAGCTGCTCAGTTGTGTCCAACTCTTTGTGACCCCATGGACTGCAGCACGCCAGGCTTCCCTGTCCTTCACCATCTCCTGGAGTTTGTTCCAACTCATGTCCATTGTATGATCCAGCCATCTCACGCCTGTGCACACATCCAGACAAAACTCTAATTCAAACACATATGTTCACTGCAATGTTCAGAGCAGCTCTATTTACAATAGCCAAGACAAGGAAACAATCTCAATGTCCATTGACAGATGAATGAATAAGGAAGATGTGGTACATACATAGAATGGAATACCACTCAGCCATAAAAAAGAATGAAATAATGCCATTTGCAGCAACATAGACACAACTAGAGATGATCATACTAAGTGAAGTAAGTCAGAAAGAGAGAGAAAAATACCAGATGGCATCACTTTTATGTGGAACCTTAAGTATGGCAGAAATGAACCTATCTACAAACAGAAACAGGCTCAAGGACATAGAGAACAGGCTTGTGTTTGCCAAAGGGGGTGAGGTTTGGTGAGGGATGGAGTGGGAGGCTGGGGTTAGCAGAAGTAAGCTATTATATCTGGCATGGAAAAAAAGAATATATATCGATGCCAACAAGCACATGAAAAGATGCTCCATATCATTAGTCATTAGGAAAATGTGCATTAAAACCACAAGATATTGTTATCAGAATGGCTAAAATTTAAAAGTTTGACCATACCAAGAGCTGACAAGAATGCAGAGGAACAGGAACTCTCACACACTGGTGGTGAGTTTAAAATGCTACAATAACTCTGAAAAACAGTTTCTCGGTGTCTTAAAATTCAGACATGCATCTAACAGGTGATTCAGCCCATTCTACACCCAGATTACTCAAGAGAAATGAAAATATACCACCATCCAAAAAATGTACACATGTAAACAGCAGCTTTATCTGTAACAGCCAAAATTGACGTCCATCAATTGGCTATTTGGTGCATGCCCAGTTGTATCTGACTCTGTGCAATTCCATGGACTGTAGCCCACCAGGCTCCTCTGTCCACAGGATTCTCCAGGCAAGAATACTGGAGTGGGTGGCCATGCCCTCCTCCAGGGGATCTTCCTAACCCAGGGATCGAACTCTCATCTCCTGTGTCTCCTGCATTGGCAGGCAGATTCTTTACCACTGTGCCACCTGGGAAGCCCAGTAGGTAAATGGATAAACTAATCATGGCACATCCATGCAGTTAAAGACCATTCGGCAGCAAAAAGAATGAACTATTGTTATACTCAACAGCAGGGCTGAATCTCAAAATAATTATGCTGAGTAAAAAAATTCAGACAAAATAGAGTACTTACTCTCTGATGTGTGTGTCCAGGCTCAGAGAAGCCTGGTGGGCTATAGCCCATGAGGTGGCAAAAACAGTCGGACACGACTTAAGGACTAACCAACAACCATCTTTTGAATAAAAGCCATTCTAACAGGTGTGAGGTGATAGCTTATTTGATTTGCACTTCGCTGATGGTGAGTGATGTTGAGAATCTTTTCAGATACCTGTTGGCCATCTGTAGGTCTTCATTAGGAAAATGTCCATTCAGGTCCTTTGCCCAGTTTTTAATTGGAATATTTTGATTTTTTGGCTATTGAGTTGTATGAGTTCCTTACACATTTTAGATATCAACCCCTTGTCGGGTATATGGCTACAGATATTGTCTCTTAATCTTTGGTTTGCTTTAGCTTCACTGGTTACTTCATCACACCAGACTCCACCCCACTGTATGTTTGAAATATGGGCAGTTTATTTTTTGTCAGTTACACCTGTCGATTAAACAGATGCATAATGTGAGAGCTGTGAGTTAAGTTTTATTTGGAGCAAAATGAGGGATGCAGCCCTGGAGACAGTATCTCAGATAACTCAGAGAAACTGCTCCAAAGAGGTAGTGGGGGGGAGATCAATATAGAAAGTGAAGTCACTCAGTCGTGTCCGACTCTTTGTGACCTCATGGACTGTAGCCTACCAGGCTCCTCTGTCCATGGGATTTTCCAGGCAAGAGTACTGGAGTGGGGTGCCATTGCCTTCTCCAGGGGATCTTCCCGACCCAGGGATTGAACCTAGGTCTCCGGCATTGCAGGCAAACGCTTTACAGTCTGAGCCACCAGGGAAGCTCAGTGGGGGGAAGATCAATATAGAAGACTTTGGTGAAGAGGGAGTTCAACACAATCACGGGCTTACTTTAAAGAGGCTTTCTGCTAGTCACAAGGAGCTGATGCCATCAGAAAGAGACCTAGTGCTTTTCCAGATATGAAGAGATGCAAAGATTGGGATCATGAAATCAGTGCTTGAAAATATCTATCTAAAGATCCTATTTCACCAGTTTCTCTGGAGCAGAGTGCCTCACTTTCCACCCTGAACTCCCTTGGGGGTGTTGAAGGTAACAGTGGGCGCAGCACAGGGTTCAGGCAGAGGCAGATGGCAACTGCCCTTGGCAAGTGCCAATCTGTAGCTGACACACCCCATAACGCAATTGGCAAAGTCCCCTCAAAAGAGTTGTACCCTTAGGACTTGTACATTCTATGTACTAAAATTACATCTCAATAAAATCTTATTTTAAAAGAAATTTGTAGAAATCAAGCCTATAAAAGTTCAGAGAATACAACACCTCTGAGTTTCTCTTGGAAAAAAAAAAAAAGCTTGACAATGAAATGTATTCAAATAAGAAATGAATCAGCAGAGCTCAAGAAAGGACACACCTGGGATTAAGCATAGAGTTGTTTAAATCTAAAAGTAAAGCTAAATAACAGTAAGAATTACAGAATTTAATTCCAACACTATGACCTTGAAAATGTAAGCACATATTTTACATAATTAAAACCATGAGTTTGGGAACAACAGACAAGAGGAATGTGAGCATGCTGTTTCCTCACCTTTTACAGGAGTGAGTGAGTGATAGTCACTCAGTTGTGTCCAACTCTTTGCAACCCCATGGACTATAGCCCACCAAGCTCTTCTGTCTATGGAATTCTCCAGGCAAGAATACTGGAGGGGGTTGCCATTTCCTTCTCCAACCTTGATAAAGTGAAACAAGTTGCTGAAAAACAAAGATTCTAGCCATGAAATGAGTCCATAATTTTCCTCTTCATTTTAGAGGAATGACTCTGGGATGAGAATTATTTCTGGGAAAGGATTTGCTGTCTAAGCTTTAACAATTTCTTCAAATTCCATTTCCATTTAATTTTCTTCAGGTAAAAGTTAAAGTAATTATTTTTGTTATGAATAAGATGAAGAGCAGGCTCGCACTTAGCAGAATAATTTCCATCTATCTTTGCACTGACCTCCCTATCCTGATGTCTGTGTATATACATGGAGAGATGCCTAGAATGATAGTCACTAAATATTAATTATGTTTTTCTAGAGAGGGTGAAACAAGGTAAGTTATTTTTCTTTTGTATATTTCTCCAATGGCTTGAATTTTTATAATATGGGTGCAACACTTTTACACAAATAATAAAGTTATTGATCTTATTTAACAGAACAACAACAACAAAAAAAAAACACCAAAAAAAAAAGTTGCAGCTGTGACATCAGACAGAGATATGTTCCCATCACAGCTGGACCACTGGCTCCTGGTGGAAATGAAGACATCTTTCATCTCTAAGTGCCTCAGATTTGTCATCTATAAAATGGATGTAACAAGACACCGAATCCTTTAGGTTGGAAGGGGATGGTGTGTGAGGTGGTAAACACAAAACCCACGTGGCAAGTCCACTAGCCAGTGGAATCCTAGCTGAAAATGAAGTAAAGAATCCCACAGTGGTCTTAAGTCTAAGTCATAGCGTTGGAATTAGATTCTGTAATTCTCACTGTTGTTTCAGTTCAGCTCAGTTGCTCAGTCGTGTCTGACTCTTTGCAACCCCATGGACCGCAGCACGCCAGGCCTCCCTGTCCATCACCAACTCCCGGAGTTTACTCAAACTCATGTCCATTGAGTCAGTGATGCCAAAATGGCATTGGAATTAGATTCTGTAATTCTCACTGTTGTTTAGCTTTCGTTTTATGAGCTTCACATGAGCCGTAAATCGTATTGGAAACTTTAGGGAGGAGCAATGGGCAACATTACGTGAAAGTGAAAAGTGGGAGTGTTAGTTGTGACCCCACGGGGCTGTAGCCCACCAGGTTCCTCTGTCCATGGAATTCTCCAGGCAAGAATACTGGAGTGAGTAGCCATTCCCTTCTCCAGGAGATCTTCCCAACCCAGGGATCAAACCCAGATTTCCCGCATTGCAGGCGGATTCTTTACCATTTTAGCCACCACGAAAGCAATATTCAACGGAGACCAATACCATCTTCAGAACTGCATTCCATCCGTGTGGGGGCGCCAGAGATGGAGATCCCAGTTTCCTCCCAGTTATATCTCGGACCATTAGTAGAGCGTCTCGAGTTGTCAAATGCACACTTCAAGCTGAGGAGTTATTGAAGAGAAATCTGACAAGTCCCCACCATGGGTGATTGGCCTCAGCATATGGAGGGATTTTTAGCAACTGATCTCCAAACACGACCAGCTGTTTCCTTGCTGTTCACAATGGGACATTTCCTTGAACTTTGCCTCAGTATCCACCTTGGGTCCCCAGAACAGCTTGGGGAAGAAGTGACAATCAGATGACACTACTTTAGACCATTGCCAGAATTCTGACTTTGGAGCATCTGATTTTTATTCATCTCCATAGAGGCATCTTGTTGCCTTAGCAGGTAGCTATATTTCAGGAAAGTGATTTTGTAAAGTGAGTCCAACTTTTTCATAGACTTTTCTTATACACTTGTAGATGGGTTTTCCCTGGAGACAAAACAAAACAAAAAAAGCAATTCAATATTGAAAAAAAATACCACAGTGGCCAAGTCTCAGGCTTTTTGTTGGTGGTGTTGCTAGAACAGATGATTTTTGAAGAGTTTTCAGAGCTTTGCAGCACTTCGCATGAAATCTCTTTTCTCTCATGCCAGGCAAGTATTACCTTCTTCGGGAAACAATATGATCTCCCAGATCACATAATCTCCTGAAAACTCCATTTTCAAAATTTGCAGTTCAGCTCTATTTCTTCATTTATATGAAAATTGCTTGCTCTACCAGAAGCACACTGTGCCAGTAGAGACCACTTTATAAAAAATGTGCTCCAGTCCCCCCAACTTTCTGGTGTGTGTGAAAAAAAAAAGTTCTAGAGCCAGTTGTCAATTCCATGTGCTCAAACTTTCGTAAAACTGGTTTTCTTAAATGTAGGAATATATGTGCCTGAAAATATCAGTAAGAAATTCAACAGAAGCTTAATCAACAGACTCACAGACTTAGAGAATGAACTTATGGTCAGCAGGAGGGAAGAACTGGGGGAAAGCATAGTTAGGGAGCTTGGGATCACATGTACACACTGCTATAGTTAAAATGGGTAACCAACAAGGTCTTACTTTATAGCACAGGGAATTCTGCTCAATGTTATATGTCAGCCTGGATGGGAGGGGGGTTTGGGTGAGAATGGACCCATGTAGATGTATAGCTGGGTCTCTTTGCTGTCCACCAGAAACTACCACAACATTGTTAATTGGTTATTTGTTCAGACACTAAGTCATGTCTGGCTCGTTGCAACCCCATGGACTGCAACACACCAGGCTTCCCTATCCTTCACTATTTCCTGGAATTTGCTCAAATTCATGTTCATTGAGTCGGTGATGCTATCTAACCATCTCATCCTCTGTTGTCCCCTTCTCCTCCTGCCTTCAATCTTTCCCAGCATCAGGGTCTGTTCCAATGAGTCAGCTCTTCACATCAAGTGGCCAAAGGACTGGAGTTTCAGCTTCAGCATCAGTCCTTTCAATGAATATTCAGGGTTGATTTCCTTTAGGATTGACTGGTTGGATCTCCTTGCTGCCCAAGGGACTCTAAGAGCCTTCTCCAGGACCATAATTTGAAAGCATATGTTCTTCAGCACTCAGCCTTCTTTATGGTCCAACTCTCATAACCATACGTGACTACTGGAAAAACCAGCATTTATTTTTCCAGTAGTCAAAAGCATTGACTATAGGGACCTTTGTCAGCAAAGTTATATCATTACTTTTTAATATATTGTCTAGGTTAATAAGCTATGCTGCTGCTGCTAAGTCACTTCAGTCGTGTCCGACTCTGTGTGACCCCATAGTCGGAAGCCCACCAGGCTCCCCCATCCTTGGGATTCTCCAGGCAGGAACACTGGAGTGGGTTGCCATTTCCTTCTCCAATGCATGAAAGTGAAAAGTGAAAGGGAGGCCGCTCAGTCGTGTCCGACTCTAAGCGAGCCCATGGACTACAGCCTACCAGGCTCCTCTGTCCATGGGATTTTCCAGGCAAGAGTACTGGAGTGGGGTGCCATTGCCTTCTCCAAGATTAATAAGCTATAATCCAATATAAAATAAAAGTTTAAAAAAAGCTTAATCAAGTCAAACATCGGGCATCCAAAGACCTACCGTAGCCCAGAGCTGGGCATATCAAGAGAAGCCTTGCACAGAAACTCTCCAAGGAGAGAAGGGAAATTAGCAGCTTCCAGTCCCCTGCATTCCACAAACAACACAATGACAGGGGCCCTCAGGGCGTCCCTGCAGCAGGTGGCATGGTGAACAGGACGAGAGGGAAAGGATGAACTCATGAACGCGAAGCCCTGAATCCTGTTTCAGGAAAGCTAAAGGGTTTATAGATGGAAGATACCAACTTCTGGTGGAGCTGAATCACAAAAATGAACAATACCATGGGGTGTGCTCTGGAGGAGGGCATGGCAACCCACTCCAGTATTCTTGCCTGGAGAATCCCATGGACAGAGGAGCCTGGTGGGCTGCAGTCCATAGGGTTACATAGAGTGGGATATGACTCAAACAACTTACTTAGCACTTGTACAGGCATGGGGTGTGCTACAAGGAGGGAAGGCTTCCCCAGTGGCTCACACGGTAAAGAATCTGCCTGCATGGCAGGAGACCCAGGTTCGATCCCTAGGTCAAGATGATCCCCTGGAGAAGGGAATGGCTACCCACTCCAGTGTTCTTGCCTGGAGAATTCCATGGACAGAGGAGCCTGGCTACAGTCCATGGGGTCACAAAGAGTCAGACATGACTGAGCAACTAACACTTTCACAAGGAAGGAAGACTTCTTGGCCCCCAAATATCCCCATCCAGGGGCCACAATATTTACAATTCCACCTCTCAAGAGGCAGGGAGGAGACAGGCATCGAACGGCACAAAGGATCTCCGGAAAAGAGAAAGCTAGGAGGCAGGGGGGACCATCAGTTATCCAGTGCCACTGGACATCCTGACTTGATCCTGGATTCACTGCAGTTTAAAGCAGTCTCCATTTCTCCAGCCGAGACAGTCTCTTATGGAAACACAGTTGCACCAAGGCGCACGCCAAGTGTCACCCCAAAATACGTGCACCTCCGCTCTGCTGGTGGGTCAGCCGCCTTTCCAACTTGCTCTCCACCGTCCTCAAACTTGGCCCAGTTCTTTGAACCACGTGTATCAGCTGCACAAACCATTCCTTCCGCAGAAGTTTCACCCCTATGCCCTAGTTTCGCGTCCCTTCTCCACGCATCCTTCCAGATCATGCTTCCCGCCACCAAAGAGAAACAGCCAGACCTTAGTTGAAGCAGCAAAAGCAGATTTTATTCAGTAACAGTAGGAAAAAGATCAGGCCTCCATCCAGATTTGTGCAGAGATCAGTGGATCTCTAAAGGGAGAATGAGGGAGTAGAAGGAGGAGTGGAAGGATCTTGCAGAGACAGGGACGTGAAAAGTCACCAAAAAATGGGAGGGAGGGATGTATGTGTGTGTTAGTCTCTCTGTCCTGTCCGACTCTTTGCGACCCATGGACTGCATGCAGCCCACCAGGCTCCTCTATCCATGGAGTTCTCCGTGGGTAGCCATTCCCTTCTCCAGGAGATATTCCCCACCTGGAGATGGAACCCAGGTTTCCAGCATTTCAGGCAGATTCTTTACCATCTGAGCCATCTGGGTTTGCTAACTGGTGCTGATGGAAATTAGGCTCCAAGCCTCCCAAAGAGGCAGGAGTCCCATATTCAGGAGTTGGCTGGAACAACCAGTTTTGTGGACATCCTTATGTTTTCCTCAGGCAGCATTTTAAGGAAGATTAGACTCATCCCAGGGTGCAGCCATGAACTGCTAGAAAAACTATGGTGGTGCTGGTTCAAGTCCAAGGTCGAGCTTGTTCAAGTTCAAGGTCAGTCTTGAGGCCTCGTGGGGAAGAGGACTCAGAGGAGCTACTCTCAAATGTGGTCAGGAAAGGTCTTTGTCCTCACCTCCCCTGGGTTAAGCTACTGCTGCTGCTAGTCGCTTCAGTCATGTCCGACTCTGTGCGACCCCATAGACGGCAGCCCACCCGGGGCTCCCCCCAAAATCAGCGCTCTGCTCCCCTCCAGTACTGCTTCCCCTGCCAAGAGGGCCCATGAGCCTGGCAGACTCTGTACTAGACCTTGAGCTCTACAGGACAGAGGAGAGGCACCGGGTCTCACTCACTATTCAGTTCCCCCACTGGCTGGTCTGTTGAGATGTTTGATCATTTCTCCTGAACACACACCATCGAGGGCAGACGTGCCATAAACGGATATTCCCCAGAGTGGCTGCCGGGGCTTCCCTCCCTGCCTCCCACACCCAGGCAGCCCTGCACTTCATCCTCTGGCCCTTCCACTGTTCCTTTCCCTGTGACAACTTCTAGATCCAACGGTATCTGCCTGGGCAAATCTAGGCCAAGTATGTGTATTGGGAGGATGACAGCTTTCTTTTTCCCCTCTTTAGCTGAGATGTCAACATTATGATGAAAGTGTCTGATAAGATCCAAGAGGGCCCAAAGCTCAAGCAACAGAGGGGAACTTTCTGCATCATCAGGGGCCCGGAGGAGCCCACAGGGCAGACAAAGAAATGGTGAGAAGCAGCATCATATGTCTGGGTGAGAAGGAGGACCTCACTGCCATTCTCAGGAGCCTGAGCTGAGGGATTTAAAGCCCCTGAGAGGGGTGGAGCCGGGAGGAGGGGGTCCGAGCCGGGGGACAGCGCAGGTGGGACCAGGAGTGTAGACGGGGCTGCCCCCAAACCCGGGCTCAGCCGTCACTCTGTTGTTCACTGTAAAGGTGTCCCCTCTCTCAGTCTCTGTGTCCTTCACTGTTAAAATCAGCGTCTAGGGAGTACAACACTTACACAGCCAGGTGGCTGAGAAAACGATAAGGAAAAACAGAAAGCACCCAGCATGGTGACTTGTCACCTACCCTCCCAACCTTCCTTCCGCTTCTGTCTCTTGACACATACCCAGACTCAGATCCCCAGTTCTGCCTCCCTAGAGTGTAGGGGAACCCATCTGAGCTTTTCCTAAGAGAAGGACAGAAAGAAAACAAAAAAACGCAGAAAAAGAAAGACGTAATTACTGTCTCTTTTCTACTTTTAAAATAGAACAAGCTTATTGTGGCAGTATTTTAAAATATAATAAAGAAGAGACTTCCATGGTGGTCCAGTGGTTAAAACTCCATGCTCCCAATACAGGGGACCTGGGTTCGATCCCTGGTCAGGGAACTAGATCCCACATGCTGCAGCTGAGAGTTTGCTTCCATGACTAAAAGCTCCCTTGTGCTTCCAAGTTGTGGTGCCAGAGAAACTAAAGATCACATGTGACCCAACCAAGACCCGGCACAGCCAAATAAATAAACAAATATTAAAAAAAAAAAAAAAGAAGTTGAATTTGTTTTTAAAAAAAGACCCAATTCAGACACCCCTTTCCTGATTTCCTTGTGCCTCTGAGTCTTATAGCCCATATATAAGCGCTATAATAACAGATTTCATGGTAGGCTGACTGCCAAGGCTTGAAACCCAGCCCCACAGCTTCCAGGGTCTGACTCTTTGAGCGAGTTACTTAAACTTTGTAATTGCATTCTAAACTGTGAAAAGGGGATGATCGTAATAACCCCATCTCATTGAGTACTGATGAGGATTAGTTGAATTCATGCATGTAAAGCACTTGGTGCGGTGCCTGGAAAATAGTGAGCATTCAATAAATGATGACAATAAGAACCACGATGATGATCATGGTGATTAAGGACTCGTTAGACTGAGCTCCTGAGAACAGGAATAGCATCTTTATCATGAATGCAGGACCCTGTCCATGGGGATTCTCCAGGCAAGAATACTGGATGGGTCACCATGCTCTCCTCCAGGGGATCTTCCCAACCCAGGGATCAAACCCAGGTCTCCCGCATTGCGGGTGGCTTCTTTACCATCAGAGCCACCAGGGAAGCCCTGTTACATACATACAAGTGCCTAAAACAGTACCTCTCAAGAGAAGACATTAAATATTTGTTGAATCATTGGACAAATAAGTTAATGAGCTTGTCTCTTCCTCTCCAATGCCCAGCCTCAAGTAGGTGCTCAATCAATGTCAGTTGACTTATTAAATAAGTTCATAAATGACCACCCTCATGGTTGTCTGTGAAGCCCCCAGAACTCCTTACATCTCTGCTCTCATCCTGGCAGCCTCTTGTCAGAAAGGATACAGACTTTTGCTCCCTGACCAGGCATTTGAAAGGCTTCCCTTGTAGCTCAGCTGGTAAAGAATCTGCCTGCAATTTGGGAGACCTGGGTTCGATCCCTGGGTTGGGAAGATCCCCTGGAGAAAGGAAAGGCTACCCACTCCAGTATTCTGGCCTGGAGAATTCCATGGACTGAATAGTCCATGGGGTCTAAAAGAGTCGGACACGACTGAGTGACTTTCACTTCACTTCAAACAACAGCCCAGGGGATTTCCAGGGACCCAGCCATGGAGAGCACCCCGGCTTTAATAAGCACCCTTGAGTTTGGCTGGGTTCCTTCTGTGAGGCACCATAATTAATTTGGTGCTCTTTGGCCTTCTAATAAACTTTCAATAGGAATAAAAGCAACTTTGACTTCCCTTCAGGCCTATAAATAATTCATCCCCATTTGTGTCACTGACGCTCATTTAGTAGGAACTGTACAAAGGTCAGGGCCAGATAAAAGTCTCTTCAATGTTTGTGGATAATGTCAAAGAATATTTTTAGGGCAAATGGTGTTCAAAGAAGAGACGAAGAGAAATGGGGAGTTAATTGTGTTCAAGTGCAGATATTTTCGGATGGGTAAGTGTGGGTTCCCATGACAGCCCCCAAGCTAGACAGCTCCTGCCTGCAAGGCTGACCTGGAGGCAGGTTAATGAGGACCACACTACCCTTTAAGTGGAATGGTGGATCTTAATCTTTTCCAGATCCAGAAGCGGTGCCAGAACAATTTTCATCCCAGTTCTTAAGCCTGCAGATTCTAGCGGGACTTAAAATAATGAAAAAATAAAAATAAAAAAAGCCTCTTCCTGCCTATGAATTAAATGCAGCAATTAACTACCAGAAGAGTACAATGGATGAGATCATGGACTTTGAAGCCACACAGCCAAACATTTTCAGCTGTGTCACTCTCTGCGTGATTTCAGGCAAAGTCCCTGAACCCACTAAGCCTCAGTTTCTCTATCCATAAAAAGGATATTTTTGGATATCCCTACATGAAAGGGGCATCATGAAGACTAACACAAATAACCCAAGTACAAAGATTGGCACAGGGTCAGTGTGCCAAGTGTCTTAAAATTAGACACTCTTTTAAGTATGTTTTAGGTTGTGGTTTCCAGTGGCTCTTCTTCCAAATACATGATTGTGTTTTGATGTGTCAAAGATTTCTCAAGAATTTTGGTTTGCTGATGCCACTCTTTCTCCTTTTTCAGTTTGTTGCTTTGTATATATTTTCATTTATATCCTCTGTCTTCCTCTCCCTCTCTCTTGTCAATTCATAGGACTTTGGGCCAGAGGAGAGGCAGCTGAGTGTGCTCATTCTTTTTTTTTTTTTTTTTAACTTTACAATATTGTATTGGTTTTGCCATATATCAAAATGAATCCGCCACAGGTTGGATTTCACTCCTTGAAATCCATTATCCAGGGAGGCAGAGTCCCACAAGGGCTCCTCACCTGAGGATTACCAAATCCCATGCTTAGAAAGAATATCAAGGGCAAGGCACCCATTTTGCAAGTGAGGACACTGAGCTTCAGAAAAGGGACATAATGTCCTTAAGAAAATGCAGCTAAATAACCAACAAAATTCTGAAAAGCAATTATCCTTCAGTCAAAAAATAAAATTTTAAAAGCAACTATCCTTCAATTAAGAATACATTTTAAAAAAGAAAATGAAGCTAATGCAGTTCTTAACCTGAAGTCCACAGACCCTCAAGATGTCTTGAATGGAATTTAGGGAATCTGTGAACTTGAATGGGAACAAATTAGAAAAAGTTTTTCATAACCTCTAGCTGAAAATTTTTCTTTTCTTCGACTGAATGTAGACAACCAAGCACAATTGTATTCACCTTATTCTGACTTTGTCACCAAAGGAAACCACAGATATTTTCCCATCACAATACAAGTGTTGAAGTGGTGGAAAAATATTATTTATGATCAGCAGAATTCTGAAATATCGATAGTTATTAGATCTGCCAATAGTTCCAGTTATATTTAACACACTAATAAAGAAATGTGTGTATTATTCTACACACATATTTGTATTTTTTAAATGTCTTGCCAGCAATAAACTTTGTAATTCTGATTATTCTATTTTATGCATTTAGAAAAAAAATTTTTTTGAGGGAAGATCTGGGTATTCACCCCACCTCCCTTTGGTTCATCCAAAGGTCTAAGCAGCTAAATGAATGGCAAAGCTGCCGTTCAAATGTGTCTGCTGGAAACTCAGAGGACAAGGCCCTTCCACAGGGCAGGCTAGAACCTTATCTCCAGGCATATGCTACACTTCCTGATTGTCCACCATTCCTCCATATTATTATTCAGACCACACAGGAGAGGAAGAGGAAAAGGAGATGAAAGAAAAGGAAAAAAAAACCTGAATCCTGATGATACACCTTACAACCGACCCAGTTCTTAGCTCATAAAAACTCCATCTATTGGGCACAAAGGAGTGGAGACACCAAGAGTTTGGTCCAAAGCCACACGGCTAGTCGCAAAGAGTCGGACACGACTGAGTGACTAAACACACACAGCTAGTGAAAAGCATATCCAGAATTCAAGGCCAGAACCCTAGACCACTGCCCTGCCCTCCGTAGTCCCCAACAGCCATGCCCACCTCCACTAGCCCACCTGGTCTCTTTCCTTAGCAACCACACTCAGAATACGTAATTGCATCTAAATTATGTTGTCTTTATCCAAGCTAATTTCTGCTGTGTAGTCCTTGCTTTTCCAAAACTAGGCAGAAGTTTTGTGGAGATGTCATCATGTCAAGAGGATCCTGTCTGTACAATCTGGGCAGGAACCTCCTTTGTTAGCTGGGGATTGCATCAGGTAGGGTAGGCTAGGTGACGCTGCCGTAACAAATGACCCCGGTAGCCCAATGCCTTGACAGTAACAAATATTTGTATCTCCTTCATCTTGTAAATCCACCGCGGCCAGCACAGAGCTCTGCTCCACGTCTCTTCTCTCTAGGCTCCAGGCTGCTGGAACAGCCGCAGTCTGAGACATGGCTTTGGCAGAGGGAAAAAGAGAATGCAGCCCCTAAATCTCCTGCTTGGAAGTGACTCATGTCACTTCTGCTCCCATTTCATTGGCCAAAGGAGGTCAAAAGTATGACATCATTGAGAAAAGGAAGCATTATCCTCCTCCAGGGAGAAGGAGTGAATAGTCCAGTGAATAATTCAACTAGCGTAAGAGAAGAGCCCATAAAAAGGTGCTCCTCTGACTACAATCTCAAAATGTCTGCAGGTTTGACCTCTGATGCATCAGTCACGTACTTACAAAACTGACCCTTGTTTCGTCTACTTGTAGGCATCATAGTCTTAACCCTTGTTATGATGACAGATTGCCTTTTAAAATCATTGCAAAGGTGCAGCTTTTAGAGACTGTGTTTAGAGGGAACATTACTCCATCCTGTTCCCTTCTCCGTGCAGTTCCGGCACTGCCTCCAAGACTCTGACACTCCTTGAGCGTAGTTTCTATTTTCCCAGCCACAGCCGAGGACACACAATGGGTATTCAACCCACACACAGCCCCTTGCCCCGAAATGCTGCGGACGAGTGAAGGTTGTTGTCTCCTCAGCCAACGCTGGGAACAGCAAGGCAGCCTGCAAACACTCTTCTGAAACCCTGTTCACTAATGAAGGGACTGTGCCAGGCTAATAGTTGTCCCCTCTGAATTTAAATGTCATGTATAGAGAGAGAGTACTGATGTAGCAAGATGGATTAGCAGAGGGAATGAAGGTGCTGTGTCGCCAGAATGGTTTTCTTCTTGCCCCTTGATTGATGAGAAGGAGGCCAGGCTCACTTTTGTCTCCGACAGGGCATGTTGGAGAAGTGTTAATGATGTCATCAGGTGATGGATTTCCTCATACCTTCACCCACTGAACCGTGCCAGACCTATCAAGCCCCGCGCATGGGGGAGAGCTCGACTTCAGGAACGATCTCCTTATAATCAACTTGCAGAGACAACACCATGTTGTCTGATGAGGACACATGATGAGGACACATGATGGAATAGAGCCAAGTCTAGCCCACAGGGATGCGTGTGTGTGTGTGTGTGTGTGTGTGTGCATGTGTGTGTGTGTACTAAGCTCACACATAGTTTCTTATTGGGTTGGGGGGGTTGCTAGTTTTCCCATTTTTTTATATATTTTTTAAATACTTATTTATTTAGCTGTGTTGGGTCTCAGTTTCAGCATGCAGGATCTTTTGTTGTGGCACACAGGCTCTCTAGCTGTGGCACACAGGTTCCAGAGCAGGGGCTCAGTAAATGCAGCGCACGGGTTTAATTCCCTGACCAGGAATCAAACCTGTGCCCCCTGCATTGCAAGGTGGATTCTTAACCACTGGACCACCAGGGAAGTGCCCCAGCATTTTATAATGAAAATTTTCAAGTACACAGCAACTGCCGATTCATTAACATTTTACTAAGCTTGATGTATCACATATCTTTCCATCCATTCTTCCATTAATCCATCTATTCTTACGTTCATCTCAAAGTAAGCTGTAGACATCCATATGTTAATACTTTCTCCTAAATACTTCAGGATGATTGCCATTAACTAGAGTTCAATATGTGTTAATAGATTTTGGTATACAATTTACATACATTGAAATATATACTTTTTCAAGTGTCCATTCACTGTGCTGTGCTTAGTCACTCAGTGGTGTCTGACTGTTTGTGACTCCATGGACTGTAGCCCGCCAGGCTCCTCTGTCCATGGGATTCTCCAGGCAAGAATAGTGGAGTGGGTAGCCTATCCCTTCTCCAGGGGATCTTCCCAACCGAGGAACTGAACCCAGGTCTCCTGCATTGCAGGCAGATTCTTTACCAGCTGAGCTACCAGGGAAGCCCATTCACTAGGTTTTTTAAAATTTATTTCTTTTTAATCAGAGGATAATTGCTTTACAATACTATGTTGGTTTCTCCCATACATCAACATGAATCAGCCATAGGTATACATATGTCTCTTCCCTCTTGAACCCGGTTTTGACAAATGCATGCATCAGTTTAATCCAAACCCTGTGAAGATACAGAATGTTACCACCACAACTGAAAGGGTACTCACTCCATTACCAATTAATCCCTGCCCTCATCATGTTTTAATTTTACTTGTCACAGAATTTCAAATAATGGACATATGCCGAACACATTCTTTTGTGTCTGGCTTCTTCTACTCAGATTATCTGAGATTCATTCATATCTTGCACGTGTATCAGTAATTCATTCCCTTCCCTTGCTGAGTCAATTTTGGTTGAATCAATATCTCTATTTGCTTAATGCCCTATCTAACAGGAATCTTTTAGAATTAAGTACTGAGTTTTAAAGGACATACATTGATTTTCATAATTTGTTGACACCTAAAAATTAGGAGATTTCACTTGAAGATCTGAATTTCTGGTTCCTTTTGGGAATCTGAAGATTGGGCAATGCTCAGCTCACCCTTCTCCATGGCAAAAATGGCCTGGACTGAGGGATTGTGCCAACTTTAGACACGACACATGCTCTCTCATTTGCCACAGTCCCCACCACTCCCTATTGTACCCTATCTGGGTAACTATGTCATCAGCCTGCCCCAAAAGGTATATGATTTTCTAACTCCTGTTAATAAGTACCGAGAGTTCCAAAGTGATTATGGAGTGAATTAATGAAGAAGACAATAAATGAACATAGTATATTTCATTAGTTATGTTGTGCCAAAGATTCTGCAATACAGACTGGATAAGTGTCCTAGCTTTGAAATGATACAAATGAACTTACAAAACAGAAATACACTCACTGAACTTAGAGAACGAATTTATGGTTGCCAGGGTGAAGAAGGAGGGGAATGGATAGTTAGGGAGTTTGGGATGGACATGGACATGCCGCTATATTGAACATGTATAACCAACAAGGACCGACTGTATAGCACAGGGAACTCTGCTCAAAGTTAAATGGCAGCCTGGATGGGAGGGAAGTTTTGGGGGAGAATGGATGCATGTATATGTATAGCTGAGTCACTTTGCTCTCCACCTGAAACTATCACAGCGTTGTTATCAGCTATACTCCAATACAAAATTAAACGCTTTAAAAAAAATTTTTTTTAAGTCCTAGTTTTGGAATCAGTTCTGTCTAGGTCTAAACCCCTTCTCTATTTCATACTGTCTCGTAAGTTTCACTTGCCTTCACATTCTTCTTATGTAATATAGGGATAAATACGCTATTAAATAATTTATTAGTTGCTGGACGAATCAGTGAACTAACATTAAAGTGCTTAGCAGCACCAGGATGGTAGTTTATAATCATTGATTTTATCATGGTTATCATCAACCAGTCCTCCACAGGAGGGGAGATCAACTCACTTTTAATGCCATGTTTCCAATGCAGCAATCTGAAGCCTCTGAATCCTGAGAGAGTATAATTGTGGCCAATGATGGAGAGGAATTTCCTGGCCCTCACACCCTGCTTTCTAATTAGCCAGCCTCTCAAGCCCGAGTTTACATTCGAGTCGAAGCCATTGCAAAAGTCTAGAATGCAGTCAAAACAGCAGGAGCTTCCTTTCTGTGATTTAAGAGGACCTGGGACAAAAAGCACTAGAGACCGCCAAAGACCAAATAAGATACCCAAAGGGGAGAGAATTACAGAGGAGACAGAAATACACTAGAAATGTTCTAGAAATAGACTCCAGTACATACATGATCTAATACGATGGCATTACATTCATATCAGCGGGAGAAAGACAGAGGACTCCACAAACGGTAACAACTGGAAAACCAGCTGGAGAGATATAAAGTCGAATTCTTATTTCATACCTTTGCACTAAAACAAATTCCAGATGAAGCCAAGATTTAAACATAAAATAATGGAACCAGTAAAATACTAAGAGGAAAAAAAAAATGTTTTTTTTTTTTTTAAAATAAACTCTTGATGACCAGAAAACATTAAGGGCAACTTAAAATTCAGAATCCATATATTTTAAAAGGTATATGTGAATAAATACAATAAGCAATTTCTGCCTTTAAAAACCACAAAGTTTAAAAAGATACAACAAACTGGGGAAAACGTTTGTGTGAACCAAAAGAAAAGGCCATTTCCTAAATATAAAGAAATTCTAGAAATCTAGTAAATACATAAATCTAGTAATAAAAAGACTCACAACTCAATAGAAAAATGGACCAAGAGTCCTTCACTTAAAAATAAAATATGAATGGTTCTTAAACATATTAAAATATAGTCACTCACACTAATTATAAGATAAATGTGAATTGTTTTTTAAAAAACACTTTTTTAATAGGTACATTTGATTTTTTTTCTTTTTTTTTTCCTTTTTGGATGTATAGCATTCAGGGTCTTAGTTCCCAGCCCAGGGATTGAACCTGTGCCCCCTGCAGTGGAAGTGCAAGGTCTTAACCACTGGCCCACCAAAGAAGTCCCAGATAAATGCTAATTTAAACTACAATAATATTTTTAAATAGTAAATTGGCAAAAATCTGGATATTTGATAAAAAAACTGTCATTGAGTTTGTGGCAAAATAGTCATTTTCACAATTGCTGATAAACTTCTATGAAATGAAATTTGGCTCCAAATTTTTTATGTTTTTTCAATATAGATATATATTGAAACATGATTACTACAGGAAAATTAGTTAACACATCACATAATTATAATTTTTTATGTGTGGTGAGAATATTTAGTTCAGTTCAGTTCAGTCGCTCAGTCGTGTCCAACTCTTTGTGACCCCATGAATCACAGCACGCCAGGCCTCCCCGTCCATCACAAACTCCCCGAGTTCACTCAGACTCAAGTCCATCGAGTCAGTGATGCCATCCAGCCATCTCATCCTCTGTCGTCCCCTTCTCCTCTTGCCCCCAATCCCTCCCAGCATCAGAGTCTTTTCCAATGAGTCAACTCTTTGCATGAGGTGGCCAAAGTACTGGAGTTTCAGCTTCAGCATCATTCCCTCCAAAGAAATCCCAGGGCTGATCTCCTTCAGAATGGACTGGTTGGATCTCCTTGCAGTCCAAGGGACTCTCAAGAGTCTTCTCCAACACCACAGTTCAAAAGCATCAATTCTTCAGCACTCAGCCTTCTTCACAGTCCAACTCTCACATCCATACATGACCACAGGAAAAACCATAGCCTTGACTAGACGGATCTTTGTTCACAAAATAATGTCTCTGCTTTTGAATATGCTGTCTAGGTTGGTCATAACTTTCCTTCCAAGGAGCAAGCGTCTTTTAATTTCATGGCTACAGTCACCTCTTTTAGCAACTTTCATATATATATATAATATATATTATACATATATATATATCACATTTTCTTTATCCATTTATCCACCAATGGACACAGGTTGTTTCCATATCTTGGCTATTGTAAATAATGCTGCAATGAAGATGGGTGTTTAGATACATCTTCAGAATAATGACTTCATTTCCTTTGGATAGATACCCAGAAGTGGCATTGCTGGATCATCAGTAGTTCTATTTTTAATTTCTTGAGGACCCCCCCATACTATTTTCATTTGGGCTGAACCAGTTTACATTCCCACCAGCAAAGGCACAAACTTTTTAAATTAAAAATCCACATACTTTTAAAATGCAGCGATTCCACTGGAAAAAGTTATCATATTTGAACCTGCATGAAACACTGTAAATACAAAGATTATTTGCAATACCAAACAGTGAAGACCATCTAAAAACTATAAATAAGTTATTAGTACTGTAGATTATGGAATCGATACATGCTTAAAATGGAATACTGCTTTTGTAGCAATAGAGAACAGAATCCAAGACATATTGCTGAAACTGACCAGGAGCAGGATGGGGCGAGTACAGAATGGTGAATAGTCAGTGGTGTCAGGGATAGTGGGGGAGGAACAGATACAGCATAATGTAGAGCATGTAAGTGCACATTGGGAAGGGCTCACAAGAAACCAATACCAGGACTTCCCTGGTGGTCCAGTGGTTAAGAATCCACCTTGCATTGTGGGGAACCTGGGTTCAATCCCTGGTCAGGGAACTAAGATCTCACATGCCAAGGAGCAATGAAACCCACACACAGCAACTACTGAGCCCTCACCGAGACTAGACAGTCCGTGTGTCACAATGAAAGATCCAGTGTGATGCCATTAAAACCTGATGCAGCCGAGTTAATTAATTAAATATTTTTCTCAAAAAGAAACCAGTACCAATAGTTGATCCTAGAGAGGAGAACTGCTGAAGCAGCAAACCCTTTTATACCCTGTGCATGTATTACCCATCCCTTTATTCTTATTATTTTAAAGGTATCGCAGGGAATTCCCTTGGTGCTCTCACTCCCGGGGCCCCAGTTTCAATTCCAGGGAACTAAGATACCACAAGCAGTGAGGCACAGCCAAATGCAATTGCCATCTCTGGGTCATTTAAAGAGGGATGACGATTTTAGCCAATTATGATAAAGAATAAGCAAGCTTCGTGCAAATGGCCCCAATAGATTCCCTTATAATTTGGGGATTCTAGGAATTTCCTGAAATACATCAGCACTAGCTGATTTCACTGCACTCAAGGTGACAGAAGTATTGCTATTAGTCTGTAAAAGCGTAACAGGCTTTTGAACTTCAAGTCCCCCCAGGTCTGATAGCAGAGAGCAGAGGGAGACTCTCTGGGTCACCCAGCGTTCTGCTGTCATCTTGGGAACATGCAGAACTCCCTTCCTCCCTGTGCTGAGGACCACCCAGTTCCCAGGGACCATCTCACACACAGGGATGGAGAACAGAATGTGGTTCTTAACATAAATGGAATTCAGGGCTATTTTCAAAGCTAGAACACATTCAAACTGTAATGTGAAGGCATTTTTAGCTTCCAAATGGTACCTGACATTTCAGGGTTTACTATCTGCCAAGCCTTTATATGCATTATCTCTTTTAATTCTCACCAAGACATGGGAGGGGTCGGGTAGAGGGGGGGTTCTGTCATTATTTTCCATTTACAGGTGAGGAAACTGAGGCTCCAAGATGTTTGCCCAAGGTCACCATGCAAGACTTTAACCCAGGCAGTCTGACTCCAGAAACCCAGAAAGCCTCTTCTACATCCACCTTACACTGCTTTTCAAATCACAAAGCCTCACCTCTCACCTGCCACTCATCCTCCACGCACAGAAATATGTCTTTTGCTGTGATTTCTACTAGAACTTTAGATGCAGTAGTGGATAGAATAATGATCTCCCAAAGATGTCCACACCCTAATTCCCAGAACCTTTGAATATATCATTTTGCTGTTGTTCTCCAGTCGCTAAGTCCTGTCTG
This sequence comes from Bos taurus, assembly GCF_002263795.3. Lineage (NCBI taxonomy): Eukaryota > Metazoa > Chordata > Mammalia > Artiodactyla > Bovidae > Bos > Bos taurus. The sequence goes on along the minus strand of NC_037352.1, from coordinate 8,087,005 downwards.
ACTCTTTGTGATCCCATGGACTGCAGCACGCCAGGCTCCCCTGTCCTTTACTATCTCCTGGAGTTTGCTCAGACTCATGTCCATTGAGTCAGTGATGTCATCCTACCATCTCACCCTCTGCCACCCTCTTTTCCTTTTGCCTTCAATCTTCCTGAGCATCAAGGTCTTTTCCAGTGGGTCAGTTCTTCACATCAGGTGGCCAAAGGATTGGAGCTTCAGCTTCACATCACTCCTTCCAGTGAACATTCCAATGAATTGATTTCCTTTAGAATTGACTGGTTTGATCTCCTTGTAGTCCAAACGACTCTCAAGAGTTTTCTCCAGCGCCACAATTCAAAAGAATCAATTGTGCAGTGCTCAGCCTTCTTTATGGTCCAACTTTTGCATCTGTACATGACTACTGGAAAAACCGTAGCTTTGACTTTTGTCAGCAACGTGATGCCTCTGCTTTTTGATAAGCTGTCTAGGTTTGTCATAGCTTTCCTTCCAAGGAGCAATGTTACCTGGCCAAGGGGAATTAAGGAAGCAGGTGAAATTAAGGTTACTAATCAGCTGATCTTCAAATTGGGAGAGAAGTCTTATCCTGGGTTATCAAGATGGGTCCATTGTAACCACAGAGATCCTTAAATGTGAAAGAGGAGACAGGAGTTCAGAGTTACATCAGTGAAAAAGACTCAGCTGCCCATTGGTGATTCTGAAGATGGAGGGGGGACGATGAGCCAAGGCAGCTTCTAGGAGATGGAAAAACCAGAAAACAGATTTTTCCCACTGGGCCTCAGAAAGGAATGCATGCCTGCTGAAAACTTGATTTTGTCCCACTGAGAGCTTTCTCACTTCTGACTCCCTGGAACTATAAGATAATAAATTTGAGTTTGGCTACTGACCACTTGAACTGTGGCTGGTGTGACCGATTTAATTTAATTTTAATTAATTTATGTAGCCACACAGGTGGCCCGTGACCCTCATATGGACCATAAAGCTCGAGGGAAATATACGGCGGGCAGGTTCCTAAGGAAGATCCCCCTCTTGTAAAATGACTTCCCCCTCTTCTCTGTTCTCCGGATGCCACATAAGTCTCCAAGCAGCAAGGTCAGAGTGAGCCCTGGAAACACAAGAGGGAAAGTACAGTGGCCAGTAGCTGAGAGTCTGGGACAACCACATCCCAGCCATGTAACCTGGTTCATCAGTCAGGGGTCTCCAGAGAAACAGAACCAATAGGGTACACATTAGAGATACACAGGTTTGAGTATTCAACATTGAATTCTCATTGGAAGGACTGATGCTGAAGCTGAAGCTCCAGTTCTTTGGCCATCTGATGCCAAGAGCTGACTCATTGGAAAAGACCCTGATGCTTGGAAAGATTGAAGGCAAAGGGAGAAGAGGGCGGCAGAGGACAAGATGGTTGGATAGCATCACTGACTCAATGGACATGAACTTGGGCAAACTCTGAGAGACAGTGAGGGACAGGGAGGCCTGGCATGTTGCAGTCCATGGGGTCGCAAAGAGTCAGACACGACTTTGCTAATGAACAACAGCAACAGCAAAGAGATACACAGAAAAAGGTTCATTATAAGAAATTGGCCTGTGGGATTAGGTAGGCTGAGAAGTCGCATGACCTCCTTCCTATCTGAAAGCTAGAGCCCCAGGAGAATCCGTGGTGTAGTTCCAGCCCAAACCCCAAAACCTGAAAGCCAGGGAAGCCAGCAGTGTGCGTTCCAGCCCAAGTGCAGAGGCACGAGGGCAAGACTCGCTGAGGTCCAAGGACAGGACATGGACGGCCCAACTCAAACCAAGAGAGCAGACTTGCCCTTCTTCCGCCTTTTTGTTCTATTCGGGTCCTCAACAGATTGGATGAGGCCTGCCCACGTTGGTGAGGGTGATCTTTCTACAGTCTACTGATTCAGATGCTAATCTCTTCCAGAAACACCCTCACAGACACACCCAGAAATAACATGCTGCCGGCTCTCTGAGCATCCCTGAGCCTGGTCAGGCTGACACCTAAAAGTAACCATCACACCTGGAGCAGGTGGCAACCGTCTCAGAATGAGATGGTCCATATAAAAGGCCTCGCACATGCAGGCTGTCGATCCAGGTTATACACTGGTGGGAAGGTTACTGTTCTCTTTCACAATGCTTCTGTCCTCCCCTGTTGGATGGTGGGCTGCTGAACTGAGCTCTGATTCATCCTGGTTTCTTTCTCACCCCCACTGGCATCTAGCACAAAGCCGGGCACACAGTAGAGAAAAGGAGCAAAACCCTATGGTCCTTGCCCGCATCCCCGCAAATGTCCGTGCCTGCCTTTTGTCTATAGAAAACTTTAGTCACAGGATAAGTTTAATCAGAGATATGAGAAATACAGAAACAAAGGAAAGCAGTCAAAGGAGACCAAATAATAATAATGTAGGATCATTAATATACGACATTAAACATAGTCAAGGACCTTTGGTTCCTTCTCAAGGACTATAGATAATATTCTGAGCCATATCCTGTGAGCTGTCTTATAGATACCGAAATACCAGGTGGAAGAAGTTAACTACATAATGACCGGACTGCAGCTATGACATAAGCTGCCACAATTCCGAGAATTGGCCTCAAGCAAATGGGAATAAATGGACCCTGGAACTGAAGATTAACTGTACCTAAAACAATCAAAATGATGCTGGTCAGACCACCAATTTGAAGATGACTGTTAGAGGTGACTGTGCTCTTTTCTACATAAAGCGCCCCTCCCCCTATTGCCTGCATCTGAAATAAAGCAAAGTTTCCTTTGCACCAACCTGGTCTGTTTACTGGCTTTTGAGAGGTGAGCAGCCAGACCCCACGCTCATTTAGTACCAGCAGGTCCTCAGTTCAAGTGTTTGAATGGGATTGAGTCCATTTAAGTCTCGGTACATTTAAATGCTTAATGTTGTATGTGTGGTTTTAGGTATCTAAAGATGTTGAGATGAAGTGCACGGATGCTTTTCTGTAGGAAGAGGCTGGATCAGGTGTGCTGGGGGGATGGGTGGTTTCAAAGGCGCCCAGCAACTCTCCTCCCTTTACCATCCCCCGCACTCCAAAAGTTACCTCTCTTACAAGTCCGTGTCTGTAATATCTTTAACCCCCCCCAAAAAAAAAAAAGATTTAAGGTTTTTCCTCCGCAAAGAAGATTCAAAATACCAAAGAAAGGATGAATTGACTTAAATTCACTCTCAACAGGGAAGCAGGGTTGGCAGGAACCTTAGAGGTTGTTCTGTGATTCTGAACCTTGTTGCAGGTTAGGATCTCCAGAGCAACTTTTAGAAATTACTGATGGCTCAGTGGTAGAGAATCTGCAATGCAGGAGACGTGGGTTCAATCCCTGAGTCAAGGAGATCCTCTGGAGAAGGAAATGGCAACCCACTCTAGGATTCTTGCCTGGGAAATCCCATGGGCGTAGAAGCCCAGTGGGCTACAGTCCATGGGGTCGGAAAGAGTCGGACACGACTTAGTGACTAACCAATGAACAAGAGCAAAATGGAATGAGAATCCGTAGGGGTGGGCCTGGCATCCATTTTTTAAAGCTCCCAGGTGACCTGAATATGCTACCAGGGGATAAGGACCAACGCATTGCCTTTTTTTTTTCCTTGAGGGTAAATGTATCTAACATGAAATTAATGATGAACGCTTTTAAAGTTGACAGTTCAATGGCTTTTAGTACATTCACAGTGTTTTGCAAGCACCATCGCTAAGATATTTTCAGTACCCCCAAAAAGAAGCCCAGACCCACTAAGCAGGCACTCCCATGGCCCTCTTCCCCCAGCTCCTGGAAATCACTAATCTATTTGCTGTCTCTGCAGATTTACCTAATATAGACATTTCACGGAAATCACACAGCGTGTGACCTCTTGTGTCTGGGTTCTTCACATAGCACCTTGTTTTCAAGGTTCATCCACGTTGTCGCATGAATCAGTACTTCATTCCTTTCAGTGATTGCATTGTGTGGATGGATCATATCTGCTTATCCATTAATCTGTCAATAGATGCGTGGGTAGTCTGCAGTCACTTTTTTCAAAGATAGGGACATGAAGGACTTCCCTCATGGTCCAGTGGCTAAAATTCCATGCTCCCAGTGAGGAGGGCCTGGGTTCGATCTCTGGTCAGGGAACCAGATCCCATATGTTGCAAGTAAGAGTTTGCATGCCACAACTAAAGATCCCTCATGCTTTCAAACTGCGGTGCTGGAGAAGACTCTTGAGAGTTCCCTGGATGGCAAGGAGGTCAAACCAGTCAATCCTAAAGGAAATCAACCCTGAATATTCATTGGAAGGACTGATGCTAAAGCGCCAACACTTTGACCACCTGATGTGAAGAGCTGACTCATTGAGAAAGACCCTGATACTGGGAAAGACTGAGGGCAGGAGGAGAAAGGGGTGGCAGAGGATGAGATGGCTAGAGAGCATCACTGACTCAGTGGGCATGAATTTGAGCAAACTCCAAGAGACAGTGAAGGACAGGGAAGCCTGGTGTGTTGCAGTCCACAGGGTCACAAAGATTCAGACACAACTTTGTGACTGAACAACAACAACAAAACTGAACAGCGTAGATGAGGTAGCTAAGACAACAGACATGTACTTCTCATAGTTCTGCAAGTAGGGAAGTCCAAGATCAAAAGGCTCCAGCAGATCTGATGTCTGGTGCGGGATTCTTCCTGGTTTGATTGTGGCTGTCTTCTGATTGTGTGCTCACATGGTGCAAAAAGAGAGAAAAGGTAGTCTTCTTTTCAAGACTCTTATCCCACCATGGGGCCTCCACTCTCATGACCAAACAGCTTCCCCAAGGCCCACCTCCCAGTACTATCACATTCAGTTCAGTTCAGTCGCTCAGTCGTGTCTGACTCTTTTCGACCCCATGAATCGCAGCACGCCAGGCCTCCCTGTCCATCACAAACTCCCAGAGTTCACTGAGACTCAAGTCCATCGAGTCAGTAATGCCATCCAGCCATCTCATCCTCTGGCGTCCCCTTCTCCTCCTGCCCCCAATCTCTCCCAGCATCAGAGTCTTTTTCCAATGAGTCAGCTCTTCACATGAGGTGGCCAAAGTACTGGAGTTTCAGCTTTAGCATCATTCCTTCCAAAGAAATCCCAGAGCTGATCTCCTTCAGAATGGACTGGTTGGATCTCCTTGCAGTCCAAGGGACTCTCAAGAGTCTTCTCCAACACCACAGTTCAAAAGCATCAATTCTTCGGTGCTCAGCCTTCACAGTCCAACTCTCACATCCATACATGACTACAGGAAAAATCATAGCCTTGACTAGACAGACCTTTGTTGGCAAAGTAATGTCTCTGCTTTTGAATATGCTATCTAGGTTGGTCATAACTTTCCTTCCAAGGAGTAAATGTCTTTTAATTTCATGGCTGCAATCACCATCTGCAGTGATTTTGGAGCCCCAAAAAATAAAGTTTGACACTGTTTCCACTGTTTCCCCATCTATTTGCCAAGAAGTGATGGGACCAGATGCCATGATCTTTGTTTTCTGAATGTTGAGCTTTAAGCCAACTTTTTCACTCTCCACTTTCACTTTCATCAAGAGGCTTTTGAGTTCCTCTTCACTTTCTGCCATAAGGGTGGTGTCATCTGCATATCTGAGGTTATTGATATTTCTCCCGGCAATCTTGATTCCAGCTTGTGCTTCATCCAGCCCAGAGTTTCTCATGATGTACTCTGCATATAAGTTAAATAAGCAGGATGACCGTATACAGCCTTGATGTACTCCTTTTCCTATTTGGAACCAGTCTGTTGTTCCATGTCCAGTTCTAACTGTTGCTTCCTGACCTGCATATAGATTTCTCAAAAGGCAGATCAGGTGGTCTGGTATTCCCATCTCTTTCAGAATTTACCACAGTTTATTGTGATCCACACAGTGAAAGGCTTTGGCATAGTCAATAAAGCAGAAATAGATTTTTTTCTGGAACTCTCTTGCTTTTTCCATGATCCAGTGGATGTTGGCAATTTGATCTCTGGTTCCTCTGCCTTTTCTAAAACCAGCTTGAACATCAGGAAGTTCATGGTTCACATATTGCTGAAGCCTGGCTTGGAGAATTTTGAGCATTACTTTACTAGTGTGTGAGATGAGTGCGATTGTGCAGTAGTTTGAGCATTCTTTGGCATTGCCTTTCTTTGGGATTAGTTGTGGGGGGGGTGGGGGCAGGCCACAGGCATTGGGTCCATAGCAGAGGCAACCCCTGTGCATCTCAAAACAGCTTCCTTCTCTGTCTCCTCTCTGAGTTGGTTGCTAAGAGGAATGGACTTGCTACAGCCACGCTTTTTTCACTCAGATCGACAGATCGCTCTCAGTCTCAGCTCAACTGTTCTGATGGTCTATGGGCCCCCTCCCTCTCCCCATAAAACTTCAGAAAGTTAGTTCAGGGCAGATGGGAACTGGTCAGTCTTCAGCCATTTTCCACCTTGGAGACCTCCAAAAATAGCTAAACTCTAATGCATATTTCAGGTTAGACTTGTTTATTCTCCCTCTTTCTGAGCCAGCAAGCTAATTTCCCCAGAGGGGAAAGGAAAGCAAAGGCGGCTGCCAGAACAGAAAAATCAGCTTGAGCTTCTCCCTTGATTGCCCACGGGAACAATGCCTCCTATCTCAATGCTCTCAGCGAGGCCCCAAGAGCAGAGACTTTCTTCTCTGTGGGCAAGAGGTTTGAATATGCCCAGCCACAAAGCCCCAGTGGATGCCAGGCCCCAGGCACAGGCTTCCAGACCTTCTCAGCTTGCAAAGCTAGAAGCAGGAGGCAGCAGCGGAACACCAGCCTTCGTCCTTTCTCAATAGCCAGATAGGAAAAAAAAAACAATAAGGATTACTGTGGTTTAAATTCCAAACTGAGGAAGCACCCTGATTGGCCAGGTGTCCGCACAGCTAGAGCCAAGGATGGAGTGATGGTGGGCTGGTCTTGGGCACAGTGTGCTCAGCTGCTAAGTTGTGTCCGATTCTTTGTGACCTCATGGACTGCAGCCCATCAGGCTCCTCTGTCCATGGGATTTCCCAGGCAAGAATACTGGAGGTGGGTTGCCATTTCTTTCTCCAGGGGATCTTCCTAACCCAGAGATCAAACCTGCATCCCTTGCATGTCCTGCATTGGCATGTGGAATCTTTACCACTGTGCCACCTGGGAAGCCCCCATTCTACACTTGATTTTAGCCAAAAAGACTGAGAAGCAAGTATGAGGAGAAAAATCTACTATTTGGCTGTATTACTATAACAGAAGCTCAACTATGTTCAACCAGAATAAAGGGTGGTGAAAACACAAGCAAGAAACCTTGATTTCTCCATCTATTCATTGTTAGCAATTTGTAAATAATCTGAAGGTGGAAAGGGTTGCAGGCTCAGAAATCTGCAGGCTTTCCTTCTGCTAGAGGAGCTATTTGGGTAAGGACTGCCCTGCCAATTCCCCCAGATCCCTCCAGCCTGAGGCCATTTACAGCTCTGATGGAACACTCATTCTTCTTGGGTCTGCAAGGATTGCATGACTCCAGAAACAACGAGATGGTGAGAAAGTTATCAGTGGTCTTCACCTTGGCGCTTCATAAAGACCTGGGGTGGGGCTGGCAGTCTCGGTCTCTCTCTCCCAACTACAGAAAAATCAAGAAGCTAAACTCAATATCCAGGACTTGCAGAAAGAAGGGTGTTCAATGATCTAGACAGCCGGACCAAATCATCACCTTTGGGATCAACTGAAACTAACACACAACTTCTCCTTCAGAGTCTCGTGAAATTCACAAGGCTGATAAAGTGACCGAAGCCACCAGGATCTGGAGCTGTCTTTCTTTTCTCTAGAGACATTCCGGAAGGCATGATCCCCGAGAAGAAGCATTCCAGGACCTTAGAGATAGGAGCAAAAACCAGGGTAGTCTTATCCTAAATGGATTGTTCCTTTCTGGATTCATATTGTCAAACACACACTACGTGCCTAACATTTTACCAGCCACATCCTCACAGGTAGATTCCACGTGGAAGGAACTAATGCTCCACTTTTGGCAAAACCTCCTAAGTTAGGCAGGTTTTACATTTTTAGTTTTAATTTACACAGGAAGAAAATTAAGCTCGGAATGTTCAGATGACCTGGCCAAAGTGACTTAGGTGGTATGTGATGCGATCGATGTGCTAATCCACATCCAAACCTGAATGAAGCCTTTCCACTTCACTGTTCTAGAAGACACGGAAATTCAAGGGAAACCACAGCCCCATGCTCAGTGTGGTTCCGCAAAGTCTTTTCTTTTTACAGTTCTGTTCATCACCGCCTAGTGCCAAAAGAAAGCTTTTGCTTTTCTCTCTCCTGTCTCTCCTCTGCCTGAAAAACTCATTTGCATTAGGTCTTAAACAATGCTGTTGGCTCATTTCTCATAGGAAACTGTGGAGGATAGGAACTAGCTTTTTCTGGAGCCTGCCAATGTCTAAATCAAAACTTTTCCTCTGGTAATAGGCGGTCAGGATGGACCTTGTCCAATTCTTTTTTACTTCCAGGACAGTTGGTGTCTGTGCCTCCCGTCCTGCTTTTCTAAACAACTTCCTCTTGGAGAAAGGATGACACCTATGTGTGCATACTGTTTCTTTTCTCCTTTATCCGTGGCAGACATTTCTAATCAATCCTGACATTCCATTTCACTGATCCTCACCTCGACTTCAATCTTCTCTGTTTAGTTAAGCTCCAGGCATCAGCTACCAACCCAAAGAAGTCAATTTCCCATCCTTTTCCTGTAGCAACACTCCATCCAACTGTGTTTCCAAATCAGCCTTCTGCATTGGAAGGATAATACAATACCTCTCCCCGTAAATCTGCTGAATGCCAGGCTCATGTTAGGAAAGCCACTTCCTGTAATAGAATCTCAGTGTGGAGTACACTGTTAAACCATTTAACCTGACAATTACACATTAAATACAAACAGAATTTGTCCCTATGTGAATTCATAACGAGTTCATTCCGAGCGACTTCACCTAAATGCTTGAATTTCCAATGAATGCTTGAGGACAATTTCAAAACATCTCATGAGATAAAAGTCAATCCCCCAGGGCATTCTGAAAGCGAGGGTACCAATTATGGGTTAAAATAAAAGTGTGAGTCTGCCTCTCCCCACCACACAGGTCTGCATGGAGCATCAGCGAGCTAAGTGATGCGGCAGAGTACACGCCCTCCAAGGCCAAGGGCAGATGCGGCTGCATTATTTATGGTCTGTGTTCGACATTCCTCATAGGCAGATGCACCCGCGCACCACCGCCCGTGTGGGGGCTGCCTGCCTCCTTCTCCCAACTGCAATAAGAAAACAAAACTCCCACTATCAGACCTTGTCACTATCACTTAGATGAGACCCAGAGCCAGAGTTCCCGGAGGCAGAGAACACAGATTTAGAAAGGATTGCAGTAAGACTTAGCATCATCAAAACCCACCCAACACAGGCCACCGTGAGCAAGAAGGAGGAGGAGAAGCAAGCCATTCAACACACTCCCTCTTCTTTGTGTGTTCTACTCAGAAATTGTGTGCTGGTTTTTTTCTTTTCTTTGCCTCTAGGGAGTTATAATCAAGCTGTAAGTTTGCATATGGCCTCGGTTTAGCCACATATGTTCAAAGGAAAGATAAACTCTCAAGGAAAAAAATCTTACTTCTCAAAAGCAAAAGCTTACTTGAAATGTAAATGTTGCTTCCATCCTAATGGAAAGAATTTTTCCAACTCAGACTGGAATTCAGTCTGTTCCTCCACGTGGCGCGGGTACCAACACGCTCCACCCCTGGGCCCCAGGCAGACATCACTAATCAATCCTGATTCTCTTTTACTCCGAGGGGAGAAGTAGCCTCGGAACTGCCCTCTACACAGGGCTCCAGGAAGCCATGATCAGTCAGTGAGAGCTGGCATGTAAGATAAAAGCTGTTTGCCAGTCTACCCTCTACAATTTATTGATGTGGCTGCCAGGGGTTCACCTTTGACTGCTATGAACCACATATAATCCCTTTTCCTACTTCCAGACTGTCTATCATACTCCTTGGCTACTCCCCAACACCCAAGCACCAGATGTGGACTGTGGATAGAGGGACCCGGATCATTCTTGCTTTTTCCAAGCTCATCCTCAAATCCATCTAGCCTCCTCCTATTCTACTGATGAGATCTCCCCTATCCCTAGACCCTGGGCTTCCCAGGTAGCGCTACTGGTAAAGAATTGACCGGCCAATGTAAGAGATGCAGAGACGAGGATTTGATCGCAGGGTTGGGAAGATCCCCTGGAGGAGGAAATGGCAACCCCACTTTAGTATTCTTGCCTGGAAAACTCCGTGGACAGAGGAGCCTGGCAGGCTATAGTCGATAGGGTCACAGGCATGCACATCCCTAGCCCGAACATTTTTCCATTGTCCTCTGGTCCCTTGAAATCCTTACATTAAGCCTCTCCAAATATCCCCTCAGACCCCTGGGAACCCAAACCCTCCTTGACTTGCCCTAGCATCCGTGGAAAGAACTCTGTTGACAAAGTCAGTCCATTCTAGAAACTCAGTGATGATAACTGCAGTTCCAGTTTTTGTGACGAATCGTCACATCCATGATCTCAGGGGATAATTCAGATCCTCTTGGGATGGCAGGTATTTAAGGCTCATGACAACAAACAGAAACAGTGACCAGCCTGGGTGACCTTCAGCACATCCCTTCACTCTCTGAGCCTTGATTTCCTATCTGCAGCCAGAACCTACCTCCCAGGGATGTTGTGAAGATCAATGAGATAACACTCTCCAGGTGCTTATCACAGTGTCTGGTAATCAGAACATGATGGCTGTAGTGGTTTTTATTTAATAGATCCTGTCTCAGATTTGGGTTCTGAGAAGGAGACTCTAAGATAAGTATCTGAATGCAAACAATGTATTTGTGAGGCTATCCCAGGAAGCACCAGAGGGAGAGGAGACAGGGAAGCAAAGCAAACCAATGAAGAGGGTGTTTTGAGTAGGTCTCCATGGTGCATGGCTGGGGCTTCACCACATCAAGACTCTAGGAGATGCTGTAGAATATTCTCCCAGAGTTATCCCATCCAAGAGGAATTTATGCACCAACTCTGCCCAAGATTGAAAAAAACCTTACATTATTTTTCATTATTCTTTTCTCTCTGCGACTACCTTTGCCTTTCCCAAACCAAGTCAGTCATAGTGTTGTTGGGTTTTTTTTAATATTTTATTCGGTTGTGAGAGTTGGACCATAAGAATTGATGCTTTCAAATCGTGGTGCTGGAGAAGACTCTTGAGAGTTCCTTGGACTGTAAGGAGATCAAACCAGTCAGTCCTAAAGGAAATCAACCCTGAGTATTCATTGGAAGGTGAATTCATGCTGAAGCTGAAGCTCCAATACTTTGGCCACCTGATGTGAAGAGCTAACTCAATGACGAACACCCTGATGCTGGGAAAGACTGAAGGCAAAAGGAAAAGGAAACGACAGAGGATGAGATGGTTGAATGGCATCCGCAATTCAATGGACATGAATTTGAGCAAACTCAGGGAGATAGTAAAGGACAGGGGAGCCTGGCGTGCTGCAGTCCATGGGGTCACAAAGAGTTGGACACGACTTAGGGACTAAACAACAACAACCCATTCCTGTTGGTGGAGGGTTGCTCCTAACAGTGTTATCTCCCCAGAACTCCTGACTTGCCTTGCACACGGGACAAGCAAGCTCTTAAGCTTGGGGGAAGCCCTCAGGCAGAGCTGTGGGTTCCCCACAGACAGAAGCTGTTGTATGGAAGAGTGAATGGCGGGGGGTACTGGATGAGCAGGGCGCCAAAGCCTCTGCCCCTGACACCCAGGTCACACAGACACTGAGTGGCAGTGCAGCAGGAAAGAAAAAGTATTGGTCCAGGTTCAAAGTGTAGCTCCACCACTCACTCAGGTGTAATGCGATGGTGTTGATGCCTACCTGGTAATGATTTATAGGGAGTGAGCTGTATGGTGTAGGAAACAACCTCACACAAATAGGATGCTCAAGAAATGTGATGCTAACAAAACTGCTCAATGACATTTCCCTTTCCTCTGACCTCAGCTGTCTGCCACTAGAACAGGGAGCCTCCCTGCAAGCAGTGAAATCTGTTTTCTCTTTCCATCTGCCTGTCCATCTATCTACCTACCCATCCATCCATCCGCTTTTCCATCCATCCACTCCCCTACCCATCCATCCGCCCCCCTACCCATCCATCCATCCATCCACTCATCCATCCACCCATCCATCTATTCACCTATCCATCCATCCATCTAACTATCCATCCATCCACCCCCCTACCCATCCATTCTTCCATCCATCCATCTACCTACCATCCATCCACCTACCCACCCACACATCCACCCATCCACCCATTACCCACACATCCATCCATCCACCCATCCATCCATCCACCCACCCACCCATCCATCCATCCCCCTACCCATCCATCCATTCGTCCATCCATCCACCTACCCATCCATCCACCCACCCATCCATCCACCCACCCACCCATCCATCCACCCACCCACCCATCCTTCCATCCATCCACCTATCCATCTATTCACCCACCCATCCATCCCCCTGTCCATCCTTCCACTCATTCATCCATCCATCTATCTATTCACATATCCATCCATCCACCTACCCACCCATCCATCCACCCATCCATCCATACATCCACCTACCTATCCATCCACCCTCCATCCATACATCCACCTGTCCATCCTTCCACTCATTCATCCATCCATCTATCTATTCATATATCCATCCATCCATCCACCTACCCACCCATCCACCCACCCATCTATCCATCCATCCATCCATCCATCCATCTGTCCATCCATCCATCTATTCACCCACCCATCCATCCACCTGTCCATCCTTCTACTCATTCATCCATCCATCTATCCACATATCCATCCATCCATCCACCTACCCACCCATCCACTCACCCATCTATCCATCCATCAACCCATCCATCCATCCATACATCCACCTGTCCATCCTTCCACTCATTCATCCATCCATCTATCTATTCACATATCCATCCATCCATCCACCTACCCACCCATCCACCCACCCATCTATCCATCCATCCATCCATTCATCCATCCATCCATCTGTCCATCCATCCATCCATTCATCCATCTAACAGCTACTGAATACCCCCAGGATATAACCCTTATATAGGAGATGGAGATACCCAAGGGAATAGACATGGTTCTGGCCCTTCTCCTGGATGCAGACAGGCAGTCAAATGAGCAGTAAAGGACTACAGGTGATGTAGAAGCAATTTCTACAGCCTTGCTTCTCAAACTTTCCTGTGCCTGGGAAAGACCCAGGGAGTATTACTAAAACACAGTTTCTGATTCAGGGTCTGGAATGGGGCTTCAGATTTGATGCTTCCAACACATTCTCAACTGATTCTGAAGCTGCAATTTGAGCAGAGAAACTGAAGAATTCATTGGGGAAGCAAAAGAGGAATCCATTCATTCATTCACTGCTTACTCATCAGGTTATCTAGATATTGCTTCCCTCTGCTTCTGGAAAGAGGAGGAAGCTATGACGTTCATGAGCTGGAGAGGATGGTTCCAGATGATTTAATCCAGATGCATAAGAAGGTGACTCTCTTACAATCCCCAAATGAGAGCCATCCATCCAGGGTCTTCATGAAGAGATAGAAACACTCTGTCCTCCCTGAATACCTGAGTGGCCAAGATATTTTTCCATGGCCCCAGATCTTGCGTGGGAGTAAGCACAGGAAACTTTATAAAATGAGCATGCCTCCTGCCAGCCTCAAGTAATTTCTTGCTTGCACCTGTGGGACCTGAATCGGAATGCAAACTCAGTACAAAGTGGGCATGCACTGAGGTTACAGCGACTGAATATCTAAACTGGGTAATGAGAGGAGCAGACTTCACCACAGATTTCCAATCGATCCCCTATATTTTTTTCCAGAAAAGCTTTCCAGTTCCTTTCCTTTAAAAAAAAAAATCCATTTAATTAATCCTAAAAGAGCTAGCTGGAAATACATGCAAATGGGGTTAGATGTTATTCAAAGCTCCTTAAACTTAAACTCAAATATAATAAGAGGAGCAGAGAATCCACTCTGATCAGGCTGCAGAGACTTCCGGGGCTAATTAATATTCTCCATAAGCAGTGTGTGTATTGTTATTATACATTTCATCTAGAAGAGTATGATGTAATTTCTGGGAGAAGAGAGGATAAAATCAAGAATCCTGTACTCTTAGAATAAATCCTCTCCTTTTGCTTTTTCTCAAATTAGCTTCAGTAGGTTTCTGTATCTTGCAACTACAAGATTTGATTAAAAGACGGGTATCTGGATGGTCTGGGCCAGGCAACGTTCCTGGTTCAACGGATGATTGTTAATAACTGAACAAGCAATATTGTAACCCCAGAGAAGGTAATTATGTGAAGTTTTCAGTATCAACAAGGTACAAAGGAGGCCTTCCCTCATCCGAATATCTTACTCTGCTGATACTGCTCAGCCTCTGGCAAAAGAAAGATTACAAATTCAGCACTAGCAAAAGGTGAGGACAAATTGATGTTGGGAAAGATCTCTGAATCCAAAGATGTGAGTCTAGGCTTTAGTCTCTGCTCCAATACTCAGTGACCAATAAATGACTTTCATAAATGACTCCATCCTCAGGTTTTCACATCCTAACCTGGATCTGGAGTAGAAATATGTTGACTGCCTATTCAGCATCTGTACCCTCTGCCCTCTCCCTAACAGCATCCATATGCTTTAGGGGAAATTGACTCCAAGCCAATCAGCATTTTAGCACACCTGCCCCTGCCTGAGCCACTGTTGCTGGTTCAGGAGTGAGCACGTGATTTCTGTAGGTGCAACTGAGGTGAGCCTTCGGCTTCCTCTTGGAATGTGGAAACAAAAAGGCTCTTTCTGCTCAGTGGATGTGAATGAGAAAGCATAAAGCATCGTTTGTTGTAACCATATTGCAATCAAGGAAGAAGCCAGCTTGAGAATGAATCTGACTTGCAAAATAACTGGAAAAAAAAAAAAAAAAACTGACAGAGAAATTAAGCCATAGTAATGATCACACGGCACCCAAAACTGTTTCTTCCTCTGGATATTTCAGTTCTATGTCAGTAAGTTCCCTTTATTTCTGTGTCCATTGGAGCTGAGTTTTCTGTTACTTGAAAATGAATGCATCCATCTGTGGATTCCCAATTTTTTAAAGTGCCCTTATGGCTCAGATGGTAAAGAATCTGCCTGCAATGCAGGAGACCCGGGTTCGATCCCTGGGTTGGGAAGATCCCCTGGAGAAGGGAATGGCTACCCACTCCAGTATTCTGGCCTGGAGAATGCCATGGACAGAGGAGCCTGGCAGGCTACAGTCCATGGGGTCGCAAAGAGTCAGACATGACTGAGTGACTAACACTAAGTGACTATACAACACAGGATGGTTTGTAATACCTGGACCAAAAATCCTGTGATTTATATGAAAGGACTTTGAAAATCCTAAGATCCTTTAGAAAGGTAAGGGAAGATTGCTATTGCCCTGAAGACATCTGGAAGGAAAAGAGTTAATCTTTCCCCTGAGACCCAAAAGACAATTTAGTCAAATGTAATGAAAGAGGCGGAATGAAGGATTCATTTTGACAACAATTGGCTTTGAGAAGCAAAAGCCAATTATTCAAAGCTTACTGCTTATTTATTTGGTTCTGTTTAAGAGGATCCAGCAGGCTGAGCAGGATTTGCCCTTGGTTCAGAGAGAGTTAGGAAGTAGCAGATTCACTCTCAGGAAAATTCCACCTCAGATTCAAGGTGGGGAGGCAATGAAGAGTTGGATCTCGTGCGAGTCCCCCGCAGGGAGGACCCATCACCCAAGCTGTTCAAGGAAGCTCTGGTCTGAGGATAGTGCAGAAAAGGCCAGTGAGGGGCGCTTGCCGTTGGTCATCCTGTCAGTGGAATGGACTCTGATTCAAATCCACACTCGGTCACTAACCCTGATCGACCGTGAACTTCTCCGAGCCTCAGTTTCCTCATCTGCAGAATGGGAATGATAGCACCTTCTCTGAGTCACATCATGGGATGTGTTAGCAGGAAGTGGGTGCAATTCCATCCTTCTTGCCATTCTACACTGGACTGGAAGAAACACAAGCTGAAATCAAGATTGCCGGGAGGAATATCAATAACCTCAGATATGCAGATGACACCACCCTTATGGCAGAAAGTGAAGAGGAACTCAAAAGCCTCTTGATGAAAGTGAAAGTGGAGAGTGAAAAAGTTGGCTTAAAGCTCAACATTCAGAAAACAAAGATCATGGCATCCGGTCCCACCACTTCATGGGAAATAGATGGGGAAACAGTGGAAACACTGTCAGACTTTATTTTTCTGGGCTCCAAAATCACTGCAGATGGTGACTGCAGCCATGAAATTAAAAGACGCTTACTCCTTGGAAGGAAAGTTATGACCAACCTAGATAGCATATTCAAAAGCAGAGACATTACTTTGCCAACAAAGGTTCGTCTAGTCAAGGCTATGGTTTTTCCTGTGGTCATGTATGGATGTGAGAGTTGGACTGTGAAGAAGGTTGAGCGCCGAAGAATTGATGCTTTTGAACTGTGGTGTTGGAGAAGACTCTTGAGAGTCCCTTGGACTGCAAGGAGATCCAACCACTCCATTCTGAAGGAGATCAGCCCTGGGATTTCTTTGGAGGGAATGATGCTAAAGCTGAAACTCCAATACTTTGGCTACCTCATGCGAAGAGTTGACTCATTGGAAAAGACTCTGATGCTGGGAGGGACTGGGGGCAGGAGGAGAAGGGGATTACAGAGGATGAGATGGCTGGATGGCATCACTGACTCGATGGACGTGAGTCTGGGTGAACTCCAGGAGTTGGTGATGGACAGGGAGGCCTGGCGTGCTGCGATTCATGGGGTCACAAAGAGTCAGACACGACTGATCTGATCTGATCTGCCATTCTATGGGAAAGGAAATAGGGAGGCAGGCCCTAAAAAAAATTCACAGAAGAAGTAGAGGATGCAGATGACAATTGCAAGGATTTTGAGGGGGGATTTTTTTAATTTTTATTTATTTATTTTTGGCTACTCCAGGTCTTTGTTGCTGTGCCTGGGCTTTCTCTAGTTGTGGCAGGCGGGGGCTACTCTCTAGCTGAGGTACGAGGGCCTCTCATCGTGGTGACTTTTCTTGCTGCAGAGCACGGGCTCAAGGGCACAGGCTTCAGCCCTGGCACACGGGCTTCATTGTTCCACGGCAGGAGAAATCTTCCCAGACCAGGGATCAAACTTGCGTCCCCCGCATTGACAAATGGATTCTTATCCACTGGACCATCAGGGAAGTCCCAACTTTGTGCATTTTACATTATACCTTGGACAAAACCTTTTGCCAATGCCTCTTATCTAGTCGTATAGGCATTTGACAGTCATTTCCCAAAAATCCATTGAGTTCCTATGATATGCCAGATACTGGGCACAAACAGAAATAAGAAAGAAGAGACCCCCATCCTCATAGATCTTACATTCCAAAAAGGAAGAGACAAGGAATACACAGACACACAAATAAAAATATTATCTCATCTCTGGAAACTATCCTTGCTCAAAGTTCATCTCTGAAAGATGACTTTAATATTAATACACAACTCTGTTCGCCTTACTGGCATCTCAGTCCTCTGCTTCTTTCTCCCTAGTTCCTAACTCCTTCTAACATACCAGATAATTTACCCACACATATATTACATATTCTCTGTCCCTCCTGGGAGAAGGTAAGCTCCATGAAGGCAAGAATTACTGAATTTCTTTTTTTCACCAATGAAGTTCAAGTTCCTAGAAAAATCCCTGACACATAGTATGTGCTCAGTAAACATTTATTGACTCAGTAAACATTTATTGACTGCAGAGTGCTACAGAAAAAATAATGCAGGGAGAGTGATGGGCCAGAGGTGGGACTGGGGGCTTCGTTTAGATAGAAATCCAAAAAGGCTACTCTGAGGAGATGTCCCTTCAGTGGCAAGCTGTATGGTGAGAAGTGAGCAGCAGATATAAAGATCTTGGGACAGCATCCCAGGCAGTGAGCGTGGCATATACAAAGGCCCTGAGGCAGGGAGAGCTTGTGTGTTGGAGGGCTAGAATTCCAAAGAGGCTGAGGAAGGAGGGTGAGGGAAGAGTGGTAGGAGTCAGGACTGGAGAGGTACAGGGTGGATATGAGCTTCAAACCCTGCTAGTTAAACACTCTACAAATCCTCCACTGAATTGCAAAGAGTTATAAGACACAGGGACTTCCCTGGTGGTCCAGTGGCCAAGACTCCAAGCTTCCAAAGCAAGGGGCCTGGGTTCGATCCCTGGTTGCAGAACTAAATCCCATATGCCACAGCTAAAGATCCCTCAGGCCTCAACTAAGACCTGGCCCAGCCAAATAAATAAACAAATATTCTTAAAAAGAGTTATAAGGTATGAACATGCTTATCAACGTGCCTGGACTGTAAAGAGGAGGTTCTTTGATAAATATTTATTGATCCAATTGACTGTCCTTTTTGCAATGGCCAGTTGGCTGAAGAATCAAAGAAATTGCCAAGGTGGGTTATGACAATCTCCATTTTCGCATAGCTTAAGGGCTGTTGTGGCAGAAAGGGAACAGAACTGTTTCATGTAGAAGGGAAGTCCAGTGGGTAGAGCCCATGGGGAGAGAGTCCCTGCCCAATATGAGATGAACTTCGTTACAAACACCACAGTGGTGAAATTGGGGTAATGAGTTCCCCATCACTGGAAGAGTTCAAGCCAAGGTTGAACTTCCACTTGGCAGGAATGGAAGGGAGAAGGAACCCAGGCACTGAGAAGACTAGATAACCTCCCAGGCATACAATTTGATGACTTTATGATAACCTCGTAATCTTGCCATCTAAACACACCAGTGTTTGATCTCACCTTTGTTTACAAACCGCATCAGTAAAGTCCTCACAGAACGCATCTATTAATAAGGTAGCAAAGACTAGAATGCATAATAAGAGATGAATACACCCATCCTTTGTTCAATAATACAATATTTTTCTTGAATAATGCATGAGCGGCTTTTCATTGCAGAAATGAGAGAATCTATAATCCCACTGTGCATCAAGTGAATATTTTTAAACATTTATAAATGAGAGGCAAAGACAGTGGTAAGAAGCTTAAGGACAGCAGAAATGTGGGTAGCTGAGAACCAGCACTGGCAGGGGGCTTCCATTCAATCCCCTATTGATGTGGTCCCCAAGATAATGCAAGCAAAGACAGGAACCCAGGTTCAGACACCCACTCTACAAGGCTTTCCCCAGGCCATGTTGATTTCCAGTCTCCAAAGAAAACTGGAAGAGGACTGTTGAGGATCAGCCTTCAAGTTCAGCACTTTGCAATCAGGGAATGGAGATGCGCAACTTCCCGGAAGGCTCTTTAAATGAAGTTGATTCCCCCAGACATGACCCATCCCCCGCTTTGCTCTTTCCATCCTTCCCTTTTCCTGTTGCCCCAGGAAGACATCATTCTGATGGATGGTGGGGGTCAACCCCAACCTAACCCCATGGGGAAAAAGCGTTGCCAAAATAGGAAGAATGATTGTTTAACAGACGTCCCCTCTGTGTGGCCAAGTCGCAAAGACGCAGAGAAGGTGAGGATGGATCTGTTTGGATTTATAAATGAGACGGGGAAGAACATTCCAGAAGGTGGCCACAATGCAGACCAAGGCATGGAGGTGGGAAAGTGTGGTGCTGAAGAGTCACCCTGCCAGCTCGTGAGAGAAAGCAGAGGACAAGGAGGCCAAAGGCAGCTGACGGCCAGATCGGGGACGGTCTCTAACACAGAAGAGCTTCACACCTCTCCTTAACCGGTTTCTCATGCTAACGCCACTGCCGTCCCATCTGAAAGCATTGGGCCACTTGAATCTTCTCTATTCGGAGAGGAAGATGAGATGTGACGTCATGGTTGTCCCTGGGCTTCAAAGGCCAATGGAGAGTGACGCTTTTTATTCTGAATATTCCTCTTAGTGATCTCTTTGTGGTCCATCTCAGAAGATGTTAGCGAGATGGGCAAAGCAGCAGTTGGAAATGAAAGGAAGGAAAGAAGGAAAGAAAAGAAAGAGAAAGAAGAAAGGAAAGAAAGGAAGAAGGAAGGGAACAAAGAGAGAAAGAAAAGAGCAGGAAGGAAGAAAAAAGAGAGAAAAGAAGTCGGGAGGGAGGGAGAGAGGAAAGGAAGAAGGAAGAAAAGACATAACAACTATAATAACATGTAAGCCCTAAGCTAAGCACTTGTCTGACTCGCATTTCGTTTATTCCTTATGACAATGCTATGGGGAAAGCAGGACTATTCTAGCTCTTTTATTGCTGGGAAAACTGAGAGGCTATGGATTAACTGAGAGTATACAGGTGAGGCTACAGAGCTGGACTGCAAACTCAGCTCTGCCTCGCTCTGCAATAACCAATTCTCCTAACCACATGCCTCTCTCTAGATCTTTAACTTCTGTGTGTGACCAGAATACCTACGTACGAGAAGAGAAACAAGAAGATTGTTGGGTTGGCCAGAGAGAGGAGACCACACGTTCCCCCAAGAGCCATATATTGTTATCAGTCCAGACTTGCCAATTTCCCACTCTCTACTGCCCTGCCTCTCTGAATCAAGGTTTATGGTCCCATTTTGCAGATGAGAAAGCTGAAGCCAGATAGCATTAAGCCATGTGGATCCCAGCTGCTCTTTTCTGCGTCCCAGCTGCTCCCCACGCTGGCTGAGTGCACCTAAGCTAACCCCAAACGCATGGGTGGTGTTTGCTCTCAGCCTGGCGGTTCCCAAGGGTGAGTCGGAGGCCAGGAGCACAGAGCAGTGGCGCACAGAGTGATCAGCCTGGAGCCAGGGAGGCCCGCCCCTGCTGACTTTATGAATCATGATGCTGCAGTGCGAAGCGGCGCCCTGGGAAGCAGAGCCCCCTTGGCACTGGGAAGCTGCAACTGGTGCCTTGAGGACTGGCTGCAGAGCGAGCTTCCCCAGTGGCTCAGCGGCAAAGAATCTGCCTGCCAATGCAGCAGACACAAGAGACGCAGTTTTGATCCCTGGGTCGGGAAGATTCCCTGGAGGAGGAAATGGCAACCCACTCCAGAATTCTTGCCTGGAAAAATCCCATGGAAAGAGGAGCCTGGCAGGCTACAGTCCATGGGGTCGCAGAGTTGGACATGACTGAAGTGACTTAGCATGCACGCACAGCATCCACTGAGCCTACTCTTCAGCTGACAGATGCTTTGTTATTTAACCCTCTCAGCCCATCCTATGAAGGTGATGTAATGCCATTTAACAGGTGGAGAAACTGAGACCATCTGACTTGTTTATGATTACATGCTAAGTCACTTCAGTCATGTCCGACTCTTTGTGACCCTATGGACTATAGCCCTCCAGACTCCTTGGTCCATGGGATTCTCCAGGCAAGAATACTGGAGTGGGTTGCCATGCCCTCCTCTTGGGGATCTTCCTGACCCAGGGATCAAACCCACGTCTCTTATGTCTCCTGCATTGGCAGGCGAGTTCTTTACCACTAGCGCCACCTGGGAACCCCCTTTTACCATCACACAACTATGAAACAGCAGAGCCAGGATTCAAACTCAGGTCTGTCCACAGTCAACACCTTCCCTCTCTCTCTCTCTCTCTGTCCCTCTTTCTCTGTCTGTCCCTCTTTCTCTCTGCTCTCATCACCACACTGGAGGAGTTAATGCGTTACCATCCAAACACACTACTGGCTACCTCCGAGGTACTTACTAAGCATTACTTGGCTTAAGTATCTGAGGAAATTTCCACATCTGAGTTTCCTGGGTAAGACGCCTTGAAAAGAAAGTGAAAGTGTTAGTCACTCAGTCATGTCCAACTCTTTGTGACCCCATAGACTGAAGTCTGCCAGGCTCTTCTGTCCATGGGATTTTCCAGGCAAGAATACCGGAGTGGGTTGCCATACCCTCCTCCAAAGGATCTTCCCGAACCAGGGGTCGAATCCTGCACTGCAGGCGGGTCCTTTACTGTCTGAACCACTAGAGGATATAGTAAATTTCTGTTCCCAAAGCACTTTCACGTGTCTTGGAGGCTGGCTAGTAAAGCAGCAACCAGGAGCCAAGAGCACTGGCCTCACCAGATACTTGTTAGACAGACATGCAGTGTCTTGGGCCCCACCCTAGACCCACTCACTCAGAGTCTGCCTTGTCACAAGAGCCCATGTGACTCACGGGCATGAACTTAGAACCCTGGATCCTGAATCAGCCAAGGAGAATGTCTTTGTTATAACCAGAGCCTTGGGGACTTCCCATGTGGTCCAGTGGTTAAGTTCCCTGTCAATGCAGGGCACAGGGGTTCCATCCCTGGGCGAGGGAGATTCCACACTGCTGTAGAGCAACCACGTCCATGCGTCACAGCGACTGAGCCCAGGCTCTAAAGACCACAAGCCACAGCCACTGAGGCCACGTGCGCCAACTACTGACATCCATGTGCCTAGAGCCTGTGCTCTGCAACAAGAGAAGCCGCCACAGCGAGAAGCTTGCGCACCGCAATCAGAGAGTAGCCCCCACTCTCCGCAACTAGAGAAAGTCCATAGCGGCAATGAAGACCCAAGTGTTAATTGCCCTCAGTCGTGTCTGACTCTCTGCGACCCCGTGGACTGGAGCCCACCAGGCTCCTCTGTCCGTGGGATTCTCCAGGCAAGAAAACTGGAGTGGGTCGCCATTCCGCCCCTCACTGCCCTGCTGAGCATCCATTTCATTACGTAACTGGCTCCCCTTCTTAAGACCAAGCTCCCGTTCACATCTGCCAAGTGGAAGGAAGCTAAATCGTGGAAGGACAATCAATGAGTCTCGTTAGCCATCAATGAAATGAAACAAAGGCTGGCAGGCACTCAGGACACAGTGACAGGAGGCTCTCCCATGAGACAGGCAGGGGTTTGGTCATTAGAAAGAGCTTCCACATTCCAGGATGGGGTTGTATATAATGTATGTATCCTAGCAACGCGGAGGGCTGCATCAGCATTTCTCCCTTGGAGCCTGCTTTTTCCAGGGATTATAATGAACCCAGCATGTGGCAAAGCAAATGTCCCTGTCCTTCACTGCAGACAGTCCCTGGGGATCAACGACTTAAGGATGTTTATCTGCAGAGTATGGATGAGGAGTATTTTTTCCCCATTTTAGTCTTTTTCTGTTTGCAAACGGAAAAGAATAACTCAGGGAACATTTTAAGTGGAGCGAGAAGATTTGTGAGTGATTTTCGAGTTTTACTGCTGCTTGGAAATCAGTCACAGGACTTTCAGGGTTTATGACGCTGACTTGGCTGTGGGTCAGACGATACATTTGCAGCTTGAATTGAAGACTGAATTGGAGAAAGGAAACACCAGCGATGAGCCTCATGCTTTATTTTCATACCTGTAGTCAACCTTCTCAATAATGCCCCCATTTTGCAGATAAGGAAACCGAGGATCTGAGAGGATAAATAATTTTCCCCAAGGTCACACAGCTAATGGGCTGGAATACTCAGCCAGGTCAGTTTGACTCTGAAGCCCAAGCTTTACCCCTTGTCCCATAGGGCCTTGTGCTTCTGAAGCACTTATCAACTTTTGGTTTAATTAATTTTCCCATGTATATTCAAAATGTATCAGTGCAAGAAGAATAAGAGACAGTCTTTGTCTCTTTGCCCAGCTATATCATCAATTGAGTGCCTCCTGGTGCCAAATCCTGGAAGGGCCTTTTTCTACAAGCTCATAAATCCAGAGACAATAAGTACCTGCACCCGCATGCCTCATGCCCTCCATCACCTGTGGCAGACAGCCACAATCGACCAAGTCATTCTTTCTCTCTGTACCCAGACACAGCCTCAGAATCCTTCTTAACACCATGCTACAGGAAGCAGCTGACAAACAAACCAGAGTTAGTATAAGGGGCTTAACCAGATGTGCTGGAGCTGGTTCATAGCCACTCATAAAAGCAAACTATGGGTATCCCTTCCCAGTTCAATAACTGGACTTCCTCCATCTGTTTATTCAGGACTTAGAAGTTTGTTTAAGGTTGGGATTTTTGCTCAGATTTTAGCAGCCACTCGTACACAATGTGACTAGTGAATATCATTTCTATATCACAACACTTTTCTCCACAAACACTTGTGAACACCTACTAATAAATCCAGTAATGCCCATTAATGGCCAGGGTCTAGCAGGTGTGGTGGGGGGAAGAGGATGAAAATAAAGCCTAATAATACCTAACATCAGGTAAGCAGCTACTGTGTGTCACCTACTGTTCCAAGTGCATGTGTGTGTTCATGCATGCTCAGGCATGTCCTACTCTTTGCTACCCTATGAACTGCAGCCCACCAGGCTCCTCTGTCCATGGGATTCTCCAGGCAACAATACTGTTCCAAGTACTCATACACTTATCTCATGTAATCCTCAATATCGCTATAAGGGGAATAATATTATCATCATTCCGTTCTTTGGAAGAAACACTGATGCACAGAGAAGGAAGAAAACTGCCTTAGAACACATACCAAGTGAGAGAGAGAGGAGAATGTATCTATATACTCGGCTTTAGAGTGCATGCTCTTAACCACTAGACAGAAGAGGGGTTATCTGGGCTGGGTTTTCAGGGATGAGTAGGAGTTCGTTTGATCAAGAAAGGGAACATGGAAAACTCAGAAAAGTGCCTGTCCATTTGGGGACACTCTCGATACTTTGAATAAAGGAGAGAAGGAATGGATGCTGAGCATCCAGATCACAGCAATCCTGATTCCAGCAGACACTGCATACCATGCCACATGTACTTGGCACTGCTTTATGTGATGTGTATGCTTGCTTACTGACCACCACCACAATGCTGGCAGGGGTCTGTGTGTTTCCTCACCTTACAGTCAACCAAGGACCACCAGAAATGCACCCGCAGTTAGGAGGTGGAGCTGATGGGCTCACTGCAGTGAGAGAGGACACACACCACGGGGAAACATGAGGTACCTGGGTAAGGATTTCTTACATGATTTGGGCTCATGTTGGTTGATTTGGTGATGACTTTAAGGAAGTGGGGCTTTATTCTGGATTGGCAGTATCAGGAAGTGAAAGCAATTCTATAATAATTTTTAAAAGACCCACAGAAGGTGGCAGAAATGAACCAAGGCTTAAGCTGATTGGTCAAGAAACAGCAATCTCTCAGATCAGCCAGGATAAAGGATGGTTTGATCATTTTGGGGATCTGGACAATGTTTGGGTTTTGTCTGTGCCTAGACATGATTACAAAGTGTCATTTGTAATCTTAGTTTTGTCTTGATCTGTTAGGATTACAGAGGGTCCTTCTTGTGTTTTATTTTGTTTTTTTGTAATTCATTCCCTTATTTTATGGAGATGTAACTGACATATAACATCCTGTGAGTTTAAGATGTACCACAGTGCTGGTGTGATACATGTATCGGTTGCAAGATGATTGTCCCTGGAGTGTGAGCTCACTCCTCGACCAGGTTTCGTAATGATCATCTCTTCTTTGTAGTGAGAACAATTAAGATCTGGTCTCTTAGCAACTGTGCAGTTTACAATACAGCATTGTTGGCTGTCATCCCTGGACCATGTGTTAGACCTCCAACCCTTATGTATCCACTAGTTGCAAGTGTGTGTTTTCAAACAGCGTCTCCCCAGTTCCCTCACTCCCCAGCACTTGCTAACCACCATTCTACTGTCTGTTTGCACAGCTTCAGTCCCTGGTCAGGGAACTAGGCTCCCACATGCCACAGGGCAACAGGGACCACGAGACCCAACAGGGCCATTAAAAAAAAGTTCAAAGGAGTTCTATAATATTAGGAACTCATTTCAAAATATTTTCGTAATCCAAATAATTGGAAAAAAAATCTTACACTATTTTTCTTTTACTTTTCTCTCTGCTTCTATCTTTGCCTTCCCCAAACCAAGTCAAATCATAGTGGTTTCTTGGTAATATTTTATTTGGACATGAGAATTGAACCATAAAGAAGGCTGAGGGCCAAGGAATTGATGCTTTCAAATTGTGGTGCTGGAAAAGACTCTCGAGAGTCCCTTGAACAGCAAGGACATCAAACCAGTCAATCCTAAAGGAAATCAACCCTGAATTTTCATTGGAAGTGCTGACGCTAGAGCTGAAGCTCCAATACTTTGGCCACCTGATGCAAAGAGCTAACTCATTAGAAAAGACTCTGATGCTGGGAAAGATTAAAGGCAAAAGGAGAAGGGGCGACAGAGGATGAGATGGTTAGATGGCATCACTGACTCAGTGGACATGAATCTGAGCAAACACCAGGAGATAGTGAAGGACAGAGGAGCTTGGCGTGCTGTAGTCCATGGGGTTGCAAAGAGTCAGACACAACTTAAGAGACAGAACAACAACAGCAATTTTTAAGAAGGAAGCCTTGATGGCAGCCTGACATTGACAAATTGCCCGCCTGCTTTTCCAAAGATTCCCAGAGCTCGCATTTTCCATACTTACACGATTCAATGAGGAATCCCATAATGTGTAAATTTGGCATTCTTACTGCTCCATCAAAGA
This sequence comes from Bos taurus, assembly GCF_002263795.3. Taxonomy (NCBI): domain Eukaryota; kingdom Metazoa; phylum Chordata; class Mammalia; order Artiodactyla; family Bovidae; genus Bos; species Bos taurus. Next base: position 8,060,507 of record NC_037352.1, on the reverse strand, counting down.
AACAAAGTATTAAATGCAGATACATTTCCTTAAACATTGGTGCCTTGGTTTCCATTTGCTCCAGATGTGACAGCCGATCTCTTACGTTATCAGGTCCCTCTGAGGATGACTGATCCCATCTCTCCAGGGAGGCCATTGTGTCGGGTGTGGTGGAGTCACAGGGATTCCAGGGACAGGGCATGGAGAATCAGTGTGGCTATAATTATTAAGATAATAATGGCTTTCTTCGGTGTCATTCCCTAGTCTTCCTCAGCTCCCTGTTTCCCTTCCCCGATCCTGCTCGAGACTGCTGCAGCCAAATTCAGCAAAACTCTGTTTTCCTTTTTTTTTTTAAAGGTTGAAAAGTTTTATTATTTTTTTAACTTTTTATTTTATACTAGTGTATGGCTGATTAACAATGTTGTGATAGTTTCAGGTGGACATCAAAGGGATTCAGCCACACATATGCATGTATCCATTCTCCCCCAAGAGGGCTTCCCAGGTGGTACTAGTGGTAAAGAACCCGCCTGCCAAGGCAGGAGACATAAGAGACCCACGGGTGTGATCTCTGGGTCAGGAAGATCCCCTGGAGGAGGGCATGGCAACCCACCCCAGTATTCTTGCCTCGACAATGCCATCTACACAGGACCCTGGCAGGCTACAGTCCATGGGGTCACAAAGAGTCGGACACGACTAAAGAGACTTAGGAGGCACATGCATTTTCCCCAAACCCCCCTCCCATGTAGACAGCCACATAACATCGAGCAGTATTCCCTGTGCTATACAGGAGGTCCTTGCTGATTATCCATTTTAAATATAGTAGAGCATGCACATCATCTCGGACTCCCTAGCTATCCCTTTCCCCCATCTTTCCCTCCCACCCTCCGCAACCATAAATTCATTCTCTAAGTCTGTGAGTCCATTTCTGCAAAACCCATTTTCTTCCTGCTGCTTTCCTGCCTAAAGAGATGGATCCCCAAGGTCTGTCCCACCATGAGAGAGACCTAAACGGCTGACAAGGAGACACAGCCACAGTAAAGCATCCCGAGAAAGAGAAGGCAAGAGAAGATTCAAAATATAATAACAGAGCCAGACTCCTGCCTTCAAGGCTCTGCATCGTCCCCTCCCGGTTGTGTGACCTTGGGCAGGTCATCCAGCCTCTTGGAGCTTCAGTCTTATCACCTCTAGGAGGGAGGTGACAGCGCCTGCCTTACAGCACTTAAAGGACCCCACGTGGCATCTGGAACACAACCAGCATTCAATCAACACCAGCTCCCTTTTTCAACTGACCAAAGGCCAAAGCACAGGTCACTCCAACCGAGAAATAAACACAGACTGCACAATTAATCTTCACCGCTGCATGTCGGCAGCCCACGATTCCAGTCCAGTCAATCTCCTGCCTATAAACAGGCAACTCACTCAGGGCGGACGAGCAGCTTTGGGATGCAGTAAGACGGTCTGTCTCCTGCTACGACCCTCAGCAGGAAGGCCAAGTCACAACAGAGGGCCACAGATGTTTGCTGCAAGATGCCCTGATCACCTGAAGGGCTCCTATGCGGGGCTCTTCCCTGGTGGTCCAGGGATTAAGACTCCGCCTTGCAATGCAGGGGACACTGGTTCAATCCCTGGCTTGGGAAAACCCCCCGCATGCCGTGGGGCAACTGAACCCGTGCGCCACAATTACTGTGCCCACAGGCTCAAGAGCCTCTGCTCCCCAGAACTAGAGAAAGCCCGGGCACAGCAATGAACACCCAGCACAGCCAAAAATAAAATAATTAAAATTAAAAAAGAGTTCCCATGCAGTATAGTATCATGGTTAGGAGTCACCTCACCATGTCCAAATCCCAACCCCGCCACTTACAACCTGTAGAACTACAGGCAAATCACACGGTTTCTCTGAGCCCTCATGGGTCAAACAAGGGTAAGAGGGTAAGTACATCGTTAGAGCTGCGCTAATACAGTAGCCACCAGTCAACTCTGGCTCTTTATATTTTAACTCATTAAAATTAACGAAAATTTTGGAAGGGGACTTGGGGGAGATTGGAATACATGTATATGTATGGCTGGGTCGCTTTGCTGTACACTAGAAAGTGTCACAGCATTGTGACTCGGCTATACTCCAATGTGAAATTAAAAGTTTAAATTTTAAAAAATTAAAGAAAATTTAAAACTTTGTCTTTCTGTCACGAGAGCCATGCCTAAGTGCTCGGTGGCTGTGTGTGGTTACTGTCTACTCTGTTGGATAGCACAGATAACAGGTAAGAAAGATAAAAATGTCTTCATCATGGCAGGAAGGGCTGGTGGGCAGCACAGTCTTGGGTTATTGTGAGGATGAAGTGAACTGGTGAGCATATGGTGCTTAGCGCATGCCTGGCAGATAGGAAGTGCTTGATAACAACAGAGCTAGGGAGTTATTAGATCATTAAATCATTTCTAAGGGAAGCAGCATTGTTCCCACTTAGCAGATGAGAAAGCTGAGGCTCAGAGAAATGAAAATAACTTGTTCAAGTTTTTGCGGCCAGTAAGTAGCAGAGGGAGGCTTAAACCCTGATGTGTGTGATTTCAAAAACAAGTGTGTTGGGACCTCCCTGGTGGTCCAGAGGCTGAGACTCTGTGATCCCAATACAGGGGGCCCAGGTCCTATCCCAGGTCAGGGAACTAGAACCCACAAGCCACAATTAAGAGTTCACATGCCGTAATTAAATATCACACATGCTGTGATGAAGATCTCACGTGCCACAACTAAGACCCACCTAGCCAGATTAATATTAATTCTTTTAAAAACGGAGTTCCCTAGGGAAAAACAAACAGGTATATTTTCCATGTGGCAAGTGATTTCTGCTCAATAGGAAGAGAGACTGAAAGAAGGGTGGCAGTAACACAAAATACAACAAAAACCACAGCCGAATCCTCAGAATCCAAGAGAAGACAGTCCACTCGGCCTCAGGAAAGAAAAGCCCAACACCACTCCCCTCCCCAAGAAGTCCAGCTTCAGTAATAAAACCTTGTGACCCCCATGGATTGTAGCATGCCAGGCTCCTTTGTCCATGGGATTCTCCAGGCAAGAATACTTAAGTGGGTTGCCATTTCTTTCTCCAAGGGATCTTCCTGACCCAGGGATCAAACCCAGGTCTCCCACATTACAGGCAGATTCTGTACCATCTGAGCCATCAGGGAAGCCCAATAAAACCTTGGGTTGGTCCCAACCCTTCTCTAGGTCTCAGTTTTTTCTTCTTTCTAGTCATAAAGAATGCTGAGCACTGAAGAACTGATGCTTTCCAATCGTGGTGCTGGAAAAGACTCTTGAGAGTCTCTTGAACAGCAAGGAAATCAAACCAGTCAATCCTAAAGGAAATTAACCCTGAATATTCATTGGAAAGACTGATGCTGAAGCTGAAACTCCAGTCCTTTGGCCACTTGATGCGAAGAGCTGACTCAATGGAAAAGACCCTGATCCTGGGAAAGATTGAAGGCATAAGGAGAAGAGGGCAGCAGAGGATGAGATAGTTAGAGAGCATCACTGACTCAATGGAGATGAGTTTGAGCAAACTCCAGGAGACAGTGAAGGGCAAGGAAGCCTGGCGTGCTGCAGTCCATGGGGTCGCAAAGAGTCAGACACGACTGAGTGACTGAAGAACAAGTTGCTTAGAGGATAAGGGGGGGAAACCCATTTCCAGCCAGAGTAGGTGTTCAAGAAAGGGTTTTTTTTATCTGTAGAATGTTAAAGACCACCTTGGTCCTGGTCCTACTGGAATGAGACTCCTTGCTGTTTTGACTGTAAGAATCAAAATGTGGTCAGGTCTGCATTCTCCAAGGAACAGAACAGCTCACTTCCTCTCGGAGCATGGCCCTTTAATTTGTTAATCTTTGTAAATCGTGGTTTCCAAGCTTTGCAAAGATGCGAAACCATCCGAGCGCTCTACAGAAACAATCAATTCCTTGATTAAAATCTGACAGCTTAATTAATTAGTGCTTAATAGCTCAACCTTAATTATACTCGACACCATTATTTGATAATATTCATAGATTTCCTGCATGGCTGTGCACACATGCCTTTTACCAACTGATTACAAAAGCCTGAACTTGACCTCCATCCGCCGGAAAGTGACTGAACTTTGGTAACACCAATGCTGACTTCCCCAAGGCCAGCTCCCTGACCAGAATTCTCTGATAAGAAAATTCTTGGAGAATGCAATGCTGGGAAAGATTGAGGGCAGGAGGAGAAGGGGGCGACAGAGGATAAGGTGGATGGACAGCATCACTGACTCAATGGACATGAGTTTGAGCAAACTCCAGGAGATAGTGAAGGACAAGGAAGCCTGGTATGCTGCAGTCCATGGGGTTGCAAAGAGCCAGACACAACTTAGCAACTGAACAACAAAAACTTACTTTTAATCAAGAGAATGGGTTAGTTCCTAAATGAGCTGAGTGAGAGTTGCTGAAATTCTTCAGACGTGATGGGAGAGTTGTGAGTGATGCCATAGAAGCAAAGGAAAAAATATAAGCCTCAAAGCTGCAATGACCTGGACTTGAACCTTAGGGGTTTTTTGTTTTTGCTTCTTTCTTTTCCTGTTTTGGATGCACCACGCACCTTGTAGGATCTCAGTTTTTAGACCAGGGATTGAACCCTGGTGGCTCAGATGGTAAAGCGTCTGCCTACAATGCAAGAGACCCAGGTTCAATCCCTGGGTCGGGAAGATCTCCTGGAGAAGGAAATGGTAACCCACTCCAGTATTCTTGCCTGGAAAATCCCATGGACCAAGAAGCCTGGTGGGCTACAGGCCATGGGGTCGCAAAGAGTCGGACACGACTGAGCGACTTCACTTTTCACTTTCACTTTTTTCACTTGAATCCTGGCCACAGCAATGAAAGCCCAGAATCCTAACCACTAGGCCGCCAGGGAACTCCCTAAATCTTCAGTGCTTTTGAGCTGCGTGATCTTGGTTGAGTTTCTTCACCTCCCTGAGCCTCCACTTTGTAAAACTTTTGTGAAATGAGCCTTTTCGTTTATCAAATGGGAATACTATCGCCTATTCCTTAGGATGTTGATATGAAGTTTAAGGGGATGGGAAAGTGCCTGCCACATAGTAGGTGCTCAATAAAAGGCACACAGGAAGTTAGCAGCTGCTACAGAGCTCTGTTTGTCCAGCTGCCCACGGAGGCCACTCACTGGGAGGAGGGGGTCGTATTTCTGTATTGGGAGGCTTCTGCGAGTGAGCAAACAGAAGGGCTTGTCAGAGTTGATAACACCATGAGATTCTGTGGACATGTCTTTGTGAGGGGTGACACAAAACCTTCCCAGAAGTTTCCAGAACTACTGCAAGACCTGTGGCCTAGCCCAGAAGGGGAAGCCTAATCCTTCTGTTAAGAGGCTAAGCCTCCAGTCATGGATTTGTGTCCAGTGGCATTAAGCAAGTCCCTCATCACCCAGCGACTCAGTTTTCTTATTTGTGAAAGATACCAGCTCCGTTTTTCCAAGCATCTGCTCCTACTATAGAACCACCTGGAATGCATATTGAAATATAACATATAGTATATATGATGCTGCTGCTGCTGCTAAGTCGTTTCAGTCATGTCCAACTCTGTGCGACCCCATAGACAGCAGCCCACCAGGCTCCCCCATCCCTGGGATTTTCCAGGCAAGAGTACTGGAGTGGGGTGCCATTGCCTTCTCCGAGTATATATGATAAACACACACATATATATACACACACCAGGTAGTGACTATTTTGACACAGGAACTTTTTATACACAGTAAGTTCTCTACTGCATATAAAAAAATGTATATATTCCAATCCCAAAGAAAGGCAATGCCAAAGAATGTTCGAACTATTACACAATTGCACGTATCTCACATGCTAGCAAAGTAATGCTCAAAATTCTCCAAGCCCGGCTTCAACAGTGCATGAACCATGTACTTCCAGATGTTCAAGTTGGATTTAGAAAAGGCAAAGGAATCAGAGATCAAATTGCCAACATCTTTGGATCATAGAAAAAGCAAGAGAATTCCAGAAAAACATCTACTTCTGCTTTATTGACTATGCAAGAGCCTTTGACTGTGTGGATCACAACAAACTGTTGAAAATTCTTAAAGAGATAGGAATACCAGACCACCTGACCTGCCTCCTGAGAAATCTATATCCAGGACAAGAAGCAACAGTTAGAACCAGACCTGGAACAACAGGATGGTTCCAAATTGGGAAAGGAGTACACCAAGGCTGTGTATTGTCACCCTGCTTATTTAACTTATATGCAGAGTACATCATGAGAAACGCTGGGCTGGAGGAAGCATAAGCTGGAATCAAGATTGCCGGGAGAAATATCAATAACCTCAGATACGCGGATGATTCCACTCTTATGGCAGAAAACAAAGAGGAACTAAAGAGCCTCAATGAAAGTGAAAGAGGAGAGTGAAAAAGTTGGCTTAAAACTCAACATTCAGAAAACTAAGATCATGGAATCTGGTCCCATCAATTCATGGGAAACAGATGGGGAAACAATAGAAACAGTGAGAGACTTCACTTGGAGGGGGAGAGGGTTCCAAAATCACTGCAGATGGTGACTGCAGCCATGAAATTAAGACTCTTGCTCCTTGGAAGAAAATCGATGACTAACCTAGACAGCATATTAAAAAGCAGAGACATTACCTTGCCAAAAAAGGTCCATCTAGTTAGAACCATGGTTTTTCCAGTAATCATGTATAGATGCAAGAGTTGAACCATAAAAAAAAAAGTTGAGTGCCGAAGAATTGATGCTTTTGAACTGTGGTGTTGGAGAAGACTCTTGAGAGTCCCTTGGACTGGACGGAGATCCAACCAATCAATTCTCAAGAAGTCAGTCCTGAATATTCATTGGAAGGACTGATGCTGAAGCTGAAGCTCCAATACTTTGGCCATCTGCTAAGAACTGACTCTGGGAAAGACCCTGAAGCTGGGAGAGATTGAGGGCAGGAGGAGAAGGGGACGACAGAGGATAAGATGGTTGGATGGCATCACCGGCTCTGTGGACATGAGTTGAGCAAACTCCAGGAGTTGGTGATGAACAAAGAAGACTGGTGTGCTGCCATCCATGGGGTTGCAAAGGGTCAGACACAACTGAGCGATTGAACTGAACTGAAGTCCTCTACATATGAATGAGTTCTAGTCCCAGAGTGCATTCGTAAGTCCAATTTGTTCATAAGCCCAACAAAGTTAGCCTAGGCCCCCAGCTAACACAATCAGCTATATAATACTGTACTGTAATAGGTTTCTAATACTTTTCACACAAATAATACACAAAAAAGCAAAAAATTTTTTTTAAAAATTTAATCTTACAGTGCAGTACTTTGAGAAGTACAACAATAAAGTACAACAGCTGGCATACAGGGGCTGGCATCAAGTGAACAGATAAAAAGAATTACTGACTGGAGGAGGGAGAAGAGTTGGGAGATGGTAGAGCTGAAGGGTGGTCAGCAATAGGAGACGGAGGGCAAGCTGCAATTTCACTCATGCCTGACGTTGATGGAATGCGCATTCTCATCTTTGAGAGTTCACAACCTGAAGGTTTGTGTGTAGGGGAATTACTGTACTGATTTCTGGACCTCAGCCCCAAAGACATCAATTCCATGTGTCTGAAGGGATTTCCAATAGTCTATTCTTTTAATTTTCCAAGGAATTCTGATGGACAGCCAGATTGGGGAGCAAACAGGGTTGCCAACCTCCAGTTTCCCATCCAGATGGAAATCTTGGCTGATTCTTTGCCTGAATCAGGAGACCTGTGATAATCCTCATCTTTCCTTCAACTCACAGAATCTGCCAAGTGAATGAGATATGGAGATAAGCTAAGATGCTGAAAAAGACAGGAAAGGATTTACCCACAATCCCCCACTCCCTGGGCTCTGTGATGGCAATCCTTTAGATTCCTGTTGCTGTTTCTAATTACCCTCAATATTAACCATATTAATCACTGACATGATGGAAAGTCTACCCCACACACTGGCCATTTGCAGCCATTCAACTGCCCTCATCAGTAGGGGATTTTTGTTTCTCCCCAATATAATTTCCCATTAATCTTAAAAAGCATTTTTGCTAGATTTTTTTTCCCCATTATTTTCCCAGCATGGACCTAATAGCGACCAAGAAGTACTTTCAAAATCCCATTAACTCTATCTAATGTAAATTCTCACAACATCACAATTGCGCAAGGTCTCTTTTCTTCTGGAGTTAACCTTGGGGAGCTTTTAGATGTTCTTTGGGGCATGCACAGAGGGCCAGGGAAATCTTTCATTTCTACATCCTTGGAGAGCTGGGCACACTTGACTAAGTATGGAGCTGCTTGTTCCTAATTTGTTTCTCTGGGTACATACTGATTTGACTGTTGTATCTCACAAGGCACCCAACCTCCAGCAACATGGGGTGCTGAGGGTTTTTGTTTAAGATTCAACTGTGAGCAACTCTAGTGCTTACACAATTTTTTTTTTTTTTTTGATCGCTTACCTGTGGCTACTCCAGACATCTGAGTTAAATCCACTATATACAGAAAAGTCATTGCCTTGGCTGTTAAACAATATGGACTGGGGACTCCCCTAGCAGTCCAGTGGCTGGGACTCCATGCTTCCAATGCAGGGGGCGGGCAAGGGTTCAACCCCTGGTGGGGAAACTAAGATCCCACATGCTCTGCAGTGCAGCCAAAGCCAAAAATAAAATCGAATAAAATTAAAGAAAAACACAAGACCAGTTTTTCTTGCTCTGTTGGGTGTCTTCAAGATTCCCGAGAGGTCAAGCTTGGAGAAGCTTCCAAGGTGAGATGCTCATTTGAAATCGGGCACATTCAGTGGCCACTCTGGTTATGTATTAACAGCAAACCCGTCTAAGTCTGCATTTCCAATATATTTTTGTGCTGGTTAAATCAGCACTCAGGGGCATCTAATATTGCTTCCCCTCCCTCCTTTCAGCATTCTGTGTATTTACAGGGAAGTCGTCTATGCTGCATGTTAGAGAGTACCATCGTTCTGAGTACCATCCCTAATGCCTAGATGTTTCTGTGTGTGCTTAGTCGCTCAGTCGTGTCCGACTCTTTGCAACCCCACGGACTGCAGCCCAGGCTCCTCTGTCTATTGGGGTTCTCCAGGCAAGAATACTAGAGTGGGTTGCCACACCCTCTTCCAGGGAAAATTCCCAACCCAGGGATCAAACCTAGGTCTCCCACATTGCAGGCAGATTCTTTACCATCTGAACCACCAGGGAAGCCCCTAGATGTTTGTAGTTCTTTGATTTGAATGAAGGTTTTTAAGTGATACGTATCAGGAGCAATGTTCTATTTTAAGAACGTAAGAAGAATATAAAGATTCTAAGGGCACTAGTGGGAAGTGCTGTGTAACACAGGGAGCTCCGTTTGGTGCTCTGTGATGACCCAGAGGGGTGGGATGGGCTTCCCAGGTGGCGCAGTGGTAAAGAATCTGCCTGCCAATGCAGGAGACCCAAGAGATGTGGGTTTGATCCCTGGGTCAGGAAGATCCCCTGCAGGAGGAAATGGCAACCCGCTCCCATTACTCTTGCCTGGAAAAGTCCATGGGAGAAGAGCCTGGCAGGCTATAGACCATGGGGTCCCAAAGAGTCCGAAGCCACTGAGCACACGGAGAGGAGGGAAGTCTCAAGAGGGAGAGGATATACATATATTTATAGCTGATTCATGCTGTTGTACAGCAGAAACTAACACAACATTGTAAAGCAATTATCCTCCAATTTTTAAAAAAAGTGGTTAAGATGGTAACATATTACGTAGATTTTCCCACAATAAAAAATGCTTTAAAAAATAAAAATAAAGAAGCTGCTCAGAAGAAAAAAAACTGATTCTAAGGGCAAGCATATTTGATTGGGGAGGAATTCCTTGGGTGCTATTAATAGTTTCTCCCTCTTTCCTGTGAATACCCCATGGCTAACTGTGATGGCTGGGTTGTCAAGGTGATGAGAGGAATTTAGCAAAGATGTCACAGTGAGAAGGCATTGCCTATCCCCCTGGGGCAACTGGGAGGCATTAAGAGGACAGTAAGTTTCCTAAGATTTTGCCAAACAGATGGGATTGCTATTTTGTTTCATCACCTAGGGACCCCAGGGAGGCCTCGGCTATGGGTACAGGGGCAGGAATCAGGGCCAGGAGCAACCTGCAGTGATGTGTGCGCTTTCAAAGTGGAACAAAGCAGATGTTGATGGCACACCAGGCTGCACCGGCAGGAAACGAGCAACGGGACAGGTGTCGGGAATCAGAGAGGACACAAGAGATGCTACAAGGCCTGGGAATCCTCCTTTTCCAATCAGGACTGGGGAAGCCAGGGGATTCTTGGATCCTGAGCCAGGCCTGCCTCTTGCAAGACGGCTCAGGTCAGGGCAAAATGGCAAACCGCCCCACTTTGCCAGGACAGAGTGATTTCCAAGGACTCAGGGGTTTCCATTTTATCTTTTAATTAATTTACGTATTTTAATTGGAAGATAATTACTTTACAATATTGTGATGGTTTTGGCCATACATCAACATGAATCGGTCACAGGTATACATGTGTCCCCCCCATTCTAAACCACCCCCCTCACAGGGGTTTCCACTTTAAAACCAGAAAACTAAGATGAGTGGGTCATCCTAGGTGTACCTAAAAGACAGTCTGACATTGTTTATACAACCTTGACTTTACTTTTTAATTTCTAAAATATTATTATTTTTGGCTCCACTGGATCTTTGCGGCTGGATCTTTGTGGCCTGGGCTTTCTCTAGTTGCAGCAACTGGGGGTTGTGGTGTTCAGGCTTCTCACTGAGGGGGCTTCTCTTGTTGCAGAGGAGGAGTTCCAGGGCACAAGGGCTCAGTAGTTGCAGCTCCCAGGCTCAACAGTTGTGGCGCACAGGCTCAGTCATCCCACAGCATATGGGGTCTTAGTTCTCAGACCAAGGATCAAACCCATGTCCTCCTCACTGGCAGGCACATTCTTAAGCACCAGACATCAGGGAAAATCCCAAGCACTGACTTTAAAATCAGACAGACCTGGGTTTGAACCCTCCCTGTGCTAGTTCAGTGACCTTGGGTAGGCTACTCCCCTCCCCTTGTCTGTAACGTGGGGATGATCAAGGTACTTCCATCACAGGAAAGTAGTAAGATAAATCAGTATCAGTTCAGTTGCTCAGCCGTGTCTGACTCTTTGTGATCCCGTGAACTGCAGTACGCCAGGCTTCCCTGTCCATCACCAACTCCTGAAGCTTCCTCAAACTCTGTCCATCGAGTTAGTGATGCCATCCAATCATCTCATCCTCTGTCGTCCCCTTCTCCTCCCACCTTCAATCTTTCCCAGCATCAGGGTCTTTTCCAAGGAGTCAGTTTTTCACATCAGGTGGCCAAAGTATTGGAGTTTCAGCTTCAGCATCAGTCCTTCCAATGAATATTCAGGACTGATCTCCTTTAGGATGGACTGGTTGGATCTCCTTGCAGTCCCAGGAACTCTCAAGAGCCTTCTCCAACACCACAGTTCAAAAGCATCAATTCTTTGGTGCTCAAAAAAAGATTAAAAATGAATGCAAATGAAATGCACAGATTCAGGAACAAAGAAAGTTTTCTCTACTCTTTTAGATTCTTCTGGCTGATTCTGAATTAATTCTTAGGAATTAAATTGACACAGAATATGAAACAAAAGTTTAATAACCTGTATACATGGGAGAGACTCAGAGAACTGAGTAACTCGTAATCTCCAGCTAAAGACAGAACAGGATGTTGAGGGAATTCCCTGGCAGTCTAGTGGTTAACACTCGGTGCTTCCATGCTTTCACTGCCGAGGGTCTGAGTTCAATTCCTAGTCAGGGAACCAAGATCCCACAAACCACACAGTATGAACAAAAATAATTAAAAGGAAAAAAGAGGATGTTGGGGGGTAGTGGTTTAGGATTTCAAAACAGAGGAAGGCAATCAACATGGAGCTGGAAAAGCAAATGAAGCAAATGTTTGGCAAATAAATGGGACACAGAGAAGATTTTTTTTTTTTTTGGCTGTACTTAGCAGCAGCAGCAGCAGCAGCAGGTGGTCTTCCTGCTCAGGCTTTTCTCTAGTTGCAGTGAACGGGAGCTACTCTCTAATTGCAATTGCGGTGCAGGGACTTACTGTGGCAGCTTCTCATCATGGAGCACAGTCTCCAGGACACACAGACTTCAGCAGCCGCATCACATGGGCTCAGCTGTTGCAGCTCCCAGGCTCTAGAGCAGAAGCTCAATAACTGTGATGCTTAGTTGCTCCGCAGCGTGTGGGATCTTCTTGGATCAGGGCTCGAACTTACGTCTCTTGCATTGGCAGGTGGATTCTTTACCACTGAGCCACCAGGGAAGCCCACACAGAGAGGAGTTTTAACAGACTTTGCTGTTAAAACTGTCTACACAGCTAGTTCACACCCTGGGGATCTCCCGTGATGCTCCCTTCCTGTAACAGGTCCTCTGTCTACATTCTTTTAAGCAGTTAGAGAAAGGTCAAAGGTTCTTCCTGAGTCTTTTAGAACACTGATTGCTTTCAGCACACAATAATACGCAAAGAGATATTTGGGGAAAGCAAATTGTACTCCCCTACATTATTAATAGCATAAGGCCTAGACAGATTTTATTTTCTCAGGCTCCAAAATCACTGCAAATAGTAACTGCAGCCGTGAAATTAAAAGACGCTTGCTCCCTGGAAGGAAAGCCATGACAAACCTAGCCAGCATATCAAAAAGCAGAGACATCCCTTTGCTGCTGCTGCTAAGTCAATTCAGTCGTGTCCGACTCTGTGCAACCCCATAGACGGCAGCCCACCAGGCTCCCCTGTCCCTGGGATTCTCCAGGCAAGAACACTGGAGTGGGTTGCCATTTCCTTCTCCAATGCATGAAAGTGAAAAGTGAAAGGGAAGTCGCTCATTCATGTCCGACTCTTCAAGACCCAGTGGACTGCAGCCTACCAGGCTCCTCCGTCCATGGGATTTTCCAGGCAAGAGTACTGGAGTGGGGTGCCATCGCCTTCTCTGCCTTTGCTGACAAAGGTCTGCATAGTCAAATCTATGGTTTTTCCAGTAGTCATGTACAGATGTAAGAGTTGGACCATAAAAATGGCTGAGCACCAAAGAATTGATGCTTTCAAATTGTGGTGCTGGAAAAGACTCTTGAGAGTCCCCTGGACAGCAAGGAGATCAAACCAGTCAATCCTAAAGAAAATCAACCCTGAATATTCCTTGGAAAGACTGACGCTGAAGCTCCAATCCTTTGGCCACCTGATATGAAGAACTGACTCACTGGAAAAGACCCTGATGTTGGGAAACATTGAGGGCAGAAGGAGAAGGGGACAACAGAGGATGGTTGGATGGCATCACTGACTCAATAAACATGAGTTTGAGCAAACTCTGGGAGATAGTGAAGGACCGAGGAGGCTGGTATGCTGCAGTTCATGGGGTCACCAAGAGTTGGACACGACTTAGCTGTTGAGCAACAAAAACAAAGCCTAGAGCTGAGTAAGCCTCCAGTACATGTTTATTCTCATCATTTGAAGAAATGAGCTACAAGTGCACATTCTGAATGCCTACTGAGCTCAAAGAGAGGAATCAAGCCCAGGTATGGGATGCAGCCAGAGAGAGAGACGAGGAAACCAAAGGGCCCTGAATGAATGCAAATCTGTGCTGAGAGTGGTCCACCTGGAGATCCAGGTTTAAACAGAGAAGGGGAGAAGAATTTGTCACCCTAAAACATGCCTCTCCAGCATCAGGATAACTGTAGGTTAATTGTTTTTGAGCAGCAGCAACCAGAGGAGCTCTCAGAACCCCAGTAGTAGAAGCGACCCTTTGTAACCAAAATGTACATTGATAAGGGAAATCTCCATTTGGAAGGGTGTCTTCCTCTCTGGACCACAGGAAGCATGACTAAATCTCCGGAAAATCTTATCATTGGAGAAACCAACTGACTTAAATTTGCATTGTGTCTGTACCCTTGTTTACTATGCTTTTCCTGGTCACCTCCCAGACCTGGTTCCCTCAATATATTCTTTTGACTTTAGCTGGAGACAGTATTTAAGGTGGTGACTTGGACCATTTCAAGGAGTTACTCAGTTCTCCTGGGTCTCTCTCACGTATGCTGTGCTGTGCTGTGCTTAGTCACTTCAGTCGAGTCCAGTTCTTTGCGACGCCACGGACCACAGCCCACCAGGCTCCTCTGTCCATGGGATTTTTCAGGCAAGAATACTGGAGTGGGTTGCCATGCTCTCTCATGTATATGTGTTATTAAACTTTTGTTTCTTTCTCTCCTGTTAGTATCTGTTATTACAGAGGGATCTCAGGGCTTCCCAGGTGATACAGTGGTAGAGAACGTGCCTGACAAGGCAGAAACTGCAGGAGACGCAGATTTGATCCCTGGGTTGGGAAGATCCCTTGGAGAAGGAATGGTTACCCACTTGTTTTCTTGCCTGGAGAATCCTATAGACAGAAGAGCCTGCTGGGCTACAGTTCATGAGGTCACAGAAAATCAGATACGACTGAGCAACTGAGATTGCACGCACCATAGAATCTCAGCCAAGAATTTAGAAGAGTGGTGGGGGGGAATTGTTTTTCTTTCCCTCAAAGGTTACACTAAGTGCCGTTAATTAATGTTCATGAAATTCCTCCTAAGTTCCAGGATTAAGTGCCTATTGCAACAGGCTGATTGCATTGATTGCCCCAGTTAATGGTCTCCCTGTTTGCACATCTTTCCAATGTGACTTCGCAGCTTCTCCTAACAAGAGGTAGAGAGTCTTTTCCCTGGTGGTCCTGTGTTGAGAATTTGCCTGCCAGTACAGAGCACAGGGTTTGATGTCTGGTTAGGGAAGATTCCACAAGCCTCGGAGCAACTAAACCCATAGGCCACAACTGCTGAAACTGTGCCCTAGAGTCCAGGAGCCTCAACTACTGAGCCTATGCTCTGCAACAAGAGAGACCACCACTGAGAAGCCTGTGCACAGCACCTAGAGAGTAGCCCCCACTCGTTGCAACTAGAGAAAGTCTGTGCACAGCAGCAAGGACCCAGTGCAACCAAAAAAAAAAGAGAGAGAGAGAGGTAGAGTCTTATTTCCCCACCAGTTTATCCAGGCTGACCCTATCACCTGATCTGGTCAATAGAATGCAATGGACCAGAATTCTAGTTCCAAGTGGAAGCATTAGGAAACTTTATAGCTTCAAATGTCTTGCTTCCACTGTGAGAACAAGCCCAGGCTAGTCTCCTGGAGGCTGGGAAATCACATGAAAAGAACCAAGAGGCATCAGCCAATAGTCAGGCAACCTCCAGTAAAAGCCATCAAGATGACCCTCAGCTGACCACAGACACAGAACAGAGCCCCACTGGGAGCCAAAGAACATCCACCCCTGCAAATAGCCAACACACAGACTCATGAGCAAACACAAATGTTTATAGATTTTAAGCCATTTAGTTTTGAGATGGTTTGTTACACAGAAATATCTATCTGATACTCTTACCAAGTAAAGGATGTTTCAGATAGATTATTTTTATCCGTGCACCTAAGAATTTCTAATTCTCTTTGTCCTAAAAGGTTTCGTGGCAGGAAGGAAACAAGAAGGACTTGCCCGAGGTCACTCATCTGGTTAGTTCCAGAGCCAGAATTGAAATGAGTTCCATTTAATTCAAAATCCATCTCTTTATGTCCCTCACTCCATGCTGCCTAAGATGATGCCAAATCTGCCAACACCCAAGATTGTTTCTATATTTCAGGAGAGCTAACAGGACAGTTCTGGCCATCAGTTACCGAAGCCAGACTCCCCAAAGTCCAGGCCAACACAGTAGGATCATAGCCCAATAGGAAATTAGCATCCCACAAAGGCTGGGCAGAATATTAAACCTCACAAAAGACAGTACAATGTTGAGAACAATGAGAGATGCGGGAGTCAGCAGAGCTGGAATTGCCAGCACAAGATTTATGGAAGATAAACAAAATCCATTTGATCAAATGGGAGATGAAATTGATCTGTTAAATAGGATGGCGGGAAGTCGGGGATCTCTGAATACACATTTCCTTGTTGTTGTAAGTCATTATATACACAAACACAGATAGACACACATACAGAGGCAGAAATAGTTGTGAAATGTACAACAAAAACACACATGCAAAGGCATAAATATTCACAGAGACATGCACACCCTCTTACGCATGAGTGCCCGGGTTTATACACATGCAAAGGCATTCACCTGTGTGCACCCACTCACCTTCACCCTCACCACCCCAGACAGGCAGAGGGGAATACCTGTCTGCTGGGAGAAGGTCTGTCCCCCCAGGATTTGTCCTCAGAGTTAGAGCATTTCACCTGCAAATCCTGCCACGGAAGAACCTTCCAGCTGATCCTTAGAGTCCCTTCCCAGCAAGAAAGCTCAGCCCTCTCTAGCCCCGGGGCCAGTCCTGACCTTGGCTAGAAAGGATTTAAAGAACTCTGGGCACGGACTTCCCTGGCGGTCCAGTGGTTAAGAATCCTCCTGCCAATGCAGGGGACTCAGGTTCAATCCCAGGTCGGGAAATATTCCATATGCCATGGAGCAACTAAGACCCTGTGGTAGAACACTTGGGTCTGTGCTCTAGAGCCCGGGAGCTGCAACTACCGAACCCATGTTGCAGCAACTACCGAAGCCCTTGTGCCCTAGAGCCTGCACTCCGCAGCAAGAGAAGCCACCACAGTGATAAGCCTGCACACCGCAGCTAGAGAGTAGCCTCTACTCACTGCCGCTAGAGAAAGCCCGCTTGCAGCAATGAAGACCCAGTGCACCCAAAAATAAATAAATACTTTTAAAAATAAAGAGCCCTGGGCTGAACTATATTCAATATTCTGTGATAAACTATAAGGGAAAGAATATGAAAAAGAATGTATGCAAATGAGTAACTGAATCACATTGCTTTACCGCAGAATCTAACACAACATTGTAAATCAACTATACTTCAATAAAATAATTTTTTAAAAAACATCCAGAGCCAAAGGCAGGGACTAAATGTGAAGTCAGCGCTTTGGGTTCCCTTCTGGAAAATTATGGCTGTGCCCCATCCTTGGGTTGAAATGGGTGTGAAAACATCAGCTTTGACATCAGGAAGACCAGTGTTCAAATACCACCTCCGCTACTTCCCAGCTGCACGAACTTGGGGCCAATTACATCAATATGCTGAACTTCAATGTCGTCAGTTACAAAGTGGAGACAGTGACTCCTACCAAACAGGGATTTGAAAGGATTAAAGGTGATCATGTTAGTGCTCGAATCAAGACCTGACACATACTAGATATCTAGAATTGTTGGGAGAAGGAGTAGATATTTTCCAGGTCAAGTTCTCCATCCAGGTACAGCCTTAGCTTTTTTCCCCTCAAGTACAACACAAATTTAGGGTACTTTACATGTATATTCTATAATTTTTTATGTATCATTATTTTGATATTTTATCCAAAATGATCCTTTTTTCTCTAATTCTATCAACGTAAATGTCTTTGGAATGAACACAGGCTAACGTCCTCTGTCCTTGGGCATCATCTTTCCTAATGGAAAAGATGTTTAAACCCATTGAACAAATCAATTTTCCTAAACTCAAATTCTCATTACACGTACTATTTCAAAACTCCGATCCTCCTGAAAAAAAGAAATTTAAAAGCTGCTGTCTCAAAGTCAGAACCTGACTTTACTCTTAAGAGAAACCTGTACTTAAAGTGGTCCTTGAAAAGGCTAATTTTGAATTCTCATTTTAACATTCATACATTCAACACCACAGACATTTCTGAGCACTTACTATGTTCTAAGCCCCATGATCAGAAACCAGGTCACAAAAATACAGTGTGTGCTTGCTAAGTCCAGTCAGTTGTGTTCAACTCTTTGCGACCCTACAAACCGTAGCCCACCAGGCTCCTCAGTCCATAGGATTCTCCAGGCAGGAATACTGGAGTGGACTGCCATTTCCTCCTCCAGGGGATCTTCCCAACCCAGGGATCAAACCTGCATCTACTGCATTGGCAGGCAGATTCTTTACCACTGTGCCACCTGGGAAGCCCATGACCTCGTCTAACTAAACGTAATCCCTTTACAAAAGCCCAGTTTCAAATACTATCACATTGCAAGTGGGGCTTCCCTGGTGGTCCAGTGGCTAAGACGCTGCACTCCCAATGCAGTGGATCTGGGTTTGATCCCTGGTCAGGGAACTAGATCCCAAATGTTGCAACTAAAGATCCTGCGTGCCCCAGTGAAGATGGAAGATGCTGAGTGCTGCAACTAAGACCCAGCACAGCCAAATAAACAAATAACTTTTTTAATTTTTGCTTTAAAAAATCTTTTTAAAAAACACGTTGCAAGTGAATGCTTCAACATATGAATTTGGGGAGGACATAAGCATTCAGACCCAGACAGAACAAGAGAAAAGAGGATGAAGAGACTCCCCCTGCTTCTAGGAAAGTAAGTTCCCATTACAAGAACTGCTCTTGTTGGAGACAGCTTTCAGAAGACTAGCACAGAGGAAAACCCAGGGGGAAGGCAGCTGCCTTTTATGATTTTCAGCACCTGCAGACCCAAGATCCATCATCAGCCTCCCCGGGGGCAAGTCTGTTGCTTTTTCAATTTTGAAAATGGCTTTGAACTTCACTTTGATGTGGAGGTGTGGGGGATAGAAGAAGAATTTCAGGGGCACCGCAGAGATCCTGTGAAAACAGAACGCGTGGCCGTCATCATCATCACGTCCCTACTGTTCCTTGCAGACGTCCTGTGTCCAAGAGGTTCATATGAGCCTCAACTTCACAGATCCCAGGTGGCGCTAGTGGTAAAGAACCCACCTGCCAACGCAGGCGACGGAAGACACGCAGGTTCCATCCCTGGGTCAGGGAAGACCCCTGGAGGAGGGCACGGCGACCCACTCCAGTAGACCCACTCCAGTATTCTTGCCTGGAGAATCCCATGGACAGAGGAGCCTGGTGATCATCAGATTGCAAAGAGTCAGAAGTGACTTAGCGCACAGCACACAGAGCTTATATTTATAGAGGGTTTGCTGGGTCCCTAGTGCTGTGCAAAGTGCCATGATGCCTGTATTTGCTTTTTTTTTACGATTCTTCTGATGTGGATCATTTTTAAAGTCTTTATTGAATTTGTTACATTACATTACAATATTGTATCTCTTTTTTTTTTTTTTTTTTTTGGTTTTTTGGCCATGAGGCTTGTGGGATCTTAGTTCCCTGACCAGGGATCGAGCCTGCATCTGCTACCTTAGAAGGTAAAGTCTTAACCACTGGACCACTGGAAAAGTCCCAAAATATCTGTTTTTAAAACAACCACCCAAGGCAGTCACTGGTCTCTGCCTTCCCTCCAGGCAAAGGAACAGAATGTTAACCAGGTTAAGTGACTTCTCCTCAGGCTGGTTAGCCATGGGGCTGGGTTTCTCAACCTCAGCACCACTGACTTTCAGGTCTGGGTCACTCTCTGCTGTCGGGCGGTGTCCCTTACATGTAGGACGTTGAACAGCATCGCTAGCCTTAACTCACTAGACGCCGGCAGCATCTTTCCCAAGCTGTGACAACCAAAAATATTTCCAAACATGGCCATATGTCCCCCGGGGAAAGAGAGTACAAAATCACCCCAGGTTGAGAATCAGGGCAGCAAAGATCTGAATCCAAGCCAGCTGTCTCCAGAGCCAGCTCCTCTAACTGTTAGCTGACACAACTTTTTCCTGTTCGTCTCCAGTCTTCTCCCGAAACAGAGGTTCCGAGAAGGAAGTCCATCCCCGCCATCACTCAGTGAGTATAGGGCCCAGGGGAGGCGAAGCCAGGTGTGACCCTAAACTGAGCCCTCGTCCCAGTCACCACCCTGGGGACTTTCCTGGTGGTCCAGGGGCTAAGACTTTGTGCGCCCAATGCCAGGGGCCCAGGTTCGATCCCTGGTTGGGGAAACAGATCCCACATGCCACAATTAAGATCCAGTGCAGACACTCCCTTCAGGAGGGTGTATGTATGTGTGTGTGTGTGTGTGTTAGTTGCTCAGTCGTGTCCAACTCTTTGTGACCCTCTGGACTGTATCCCACCAGGCTCCTCTGTCCGTGGGATTCTCCAGGCAAGGATACTGGAGTGGGTTGCCATTCCCTCCTCTAGGGGATCTTCCCAACCCAGGGATCGAACTCGAGTCTCTTGTGTCTCCTGTGTTGCAGATGGCTTCTTTATCTGCTGAGCCACCAGAGAAGCCAGTTCAAGCAGGGGAGAGGAGGGGAACATGTATATACCTATGGCTGATTCATGTTGTTGTATAGCAGAAGCCAACACAACATTATAAAGCAATTATCATCCAATTAAAAATAAATAGCCCAATAAAATTTTTAAAAATGAATAATTTTTTGAGAAAAGGGAACCCTGATGCCTGTGTCAAATCCTAGGCTTGAATCTGGGTGGGAATTAGGAAGGAATCACTCCCCAGTCATGTCCCAAACCACATGGCTTGGATCCAAACCTGGGTCCGCTGGCTCCAAACACAGAGCAGGTTACGCTCAGTTCCGCTGCCCCACCTCACAGCAGCTTCCTCCCCTCCAGCGTCCCATCCCCTTCCCTGGCCAATTACAGCCAAGTTTAACATGTAGCGATTTTTCAAATGTCCTTGTTTCTTGTTCAATGGCTGATACCAATGGCCAATACTATCTGGGTGGTAAAAGAGAGGGTCCATGTGACTTCAGAGATTCAAGGGCAGCAGGCTGGAAATTCCAGTGCTCAGCTGGATTTTGAGCTGTACTGGGCAGGACACAATCCATGGCTTATCAGACATTCTCCCCTCACTCCCACCCCGACCCCCTGATGTGACTGAAGAGGGAACCCTGCTTGACATTTCAGTTAGCTCTTTAATTACGCAGAAAGCAGAGCCTTCAGAAGTCAGTCAATCTGAAGGGGAAGAAAGAAACAAGTCTGGCTTCTAATCGATGGCTGTTGCAGTCTTTTTCATCAAAGGCTTGATCTGTCATTTTCTATTGTCTGGAGTTAATGAGTCAGTTTGAATTAGGCCTTCCATGGCTCCCTGGGATGAAGGGAATTTGCTTAACTCTGGGGACTGCTCTATCCTTGATAGCATCGCTCTGTATGTTTCTCAGAGAGCTTATAACTATGCAGTTGCCGTTCACTGGGCATCAGCCATGAGTCAGGCAGTACATCAAGGATTCTGCCTCTCTTAGCTCTTCTGATCATCATGTCAACTCAGGTGAGGTTCTTATGCCTCCTGGTCCTGCCACGTACCAACCGGAAGGACTGGGTCCTTCCTTCCCTGTCCTTGTTTTCTCATCTATAAAGCAGGGATAGTAACAGTTGTTGTAAAGATCCAAGGAGTAATTTTTGTAAAGTGCTCAGAACAGTGCCTGGCACATATAACTGCCTGTAAATGTTTGTTCTGTTTATGACTGTCCCTTTTTTACAAGCAAGGAGATCAAGGTTGATGAGGGTTAAGGAACCAGGCCGAGGCTCAGAAGTTGGCAGCAAGAGAGCTGGGACTTAACCTTGGCCCATTTGGCTCTAAAACTGAGTTCTTACCAAGGAACCATGAGGAAGCAGCGGGGATAAAGGAGCGTGCAATGGGAGCGCCAAAGAAGTGGGAGCCACAGAACTGGCCCCACACAAAAGCCAAGAGCAGGGAGTTACTGGTGGTCCAGTGGTTATAAATCCACCTGTTAATGCAGGGGACATGGGTTGGACCCCTGGTGTGGGAACTAAGATCCCACATGCCGCAAGGCAACTAAACCCATGTGCCACAACTAGAGAGTCAGTGCACTGCAATGGAAGATTTCACACCACACCATGATGATCTCGCGTGCCACAACTAAGTCCCGATGCAATCAAATACATAATTTTTTCAGAAAGCCAAGAGCAGATCTCCAGCAAATGGTGCTGCCCTCAACTGGGACAGCTCAACCCAGAAGAGGGAGCCCCCACCCCAGGGTCAGGGTGACCACAGGGCTGCCACAGGAGCTCTACATACCCCCAAATAAAGTCCAAACCCTAGTTTGGCTTGAAGGCTCTTGTGACCCTTTCATCTTTCTGAATTCACCTCAAGTCCTCTACACTTTCCAACCACCCCCCACTCACACACACACACACACTGGACCAGTGTCTGTCCTCATACCCACCAGTTTTTCAAGCATCATGGCTGTTTGTACATCCTCTCCATTCCATCTGAAATGCCTTCCTCTTCCCCATCCCCTGAAACTCAGCTCAAGAGTCACCTCCTCCTGGAAGCCTTCCATGACCACTGCCACTCCTCAGCTGGGCTAGCCACCTTTGGGGAGTCACCACAGGTGTTCCTTCCTTCTCTTTCCAGGTTATGATTGCCCTGTAATTACAATTCAGGATGCAATTGTCTGTCTCTCTCATAGACCCTGAAACTCCTCCAAGGCCCAGCCCAGAGGCCAGCCCATAGTGGGTGCTCAGAAAATGTTTGTGGATGAATGAATGGGTTCTTGTGGGATGGGGAGCCAACTGGATGCCATTCTCTGTGAGTGTTGCTGTTTTTTAGTCACTAAGTCATGTCTGACTCTTGTGACCACACAGACTGTAGCCCACCAGGGTCTTCTGTCCATGGGATCTCCCAGGCAAGAATACTGGAGTGGGTTGCCATTTCCTTCTCCAAGGGATTGTCCCAACCAAGGGTCAAACCTGGGTCTCCTACTTCACAGGCAGATTCTTTACCATCTGAGCCACCAGGGAAGACCCTCTGTGACAGTGAGATTTCATTAATTTTGTGGATCCATACAGGTCATAAACCCCACTAATATCGCCTTCCAGGGAAATACACTGGTATAGAGTATGTGCACTCAACCATCTCCACAGGCAATGAGCTCCCCAAGACTGGCAGTATCCCAGCAGAAAGGACACTTCTTGGGGAAATCATAGTTAATTTGTGAGTCACCTAAGGGACGGATAATATTCTCATGCTGCTGGTCTGTCTCGACTGACACTAAATCTTCTGAGATAACCTTAAAGATGATGATGGTGGTGGTGATGGTGGTGATGTGGAGGATGATGAAGATGATGATAGTGATGATAATGTTGGTAAAGGTGTTGATGGTGGTGATGATAATAGTGGTGATGGTGGTAGTGATGATGGTGGTGATGGTGGTGGTGGTGATGAGGGTGATGGTGGTGGTGGTGATGATGGTGGTGATGATGAGGGTGATGGTGCTGGTGGTGGTGGTGATGGTAGTGATGCTGGTGGTGATGGTGGTGGTGATGATGAGGGTGATGGTGCTGGTGGTGGTGATGGTGATTGTCGTGATGATGATGGTGATGATGAGGGTGATGGTGGTGGTGGTGATGATGGTGGTGATGCTGATGGTGGTGGTGGTGGTGATGGTGGTGATGGTAGTGATGGTGGTGATGGTGATTGTTGTGATGATGGTGGTGATGATGAGGGTGATGGTGCTGGTGGAGGTGATGGTGATTGTCGTGATGATGATGGTGATGATGAGGGTGATGGTGGTGGTGGTGATGATGGTGGTGATGGTGATGGTGGTGGTGGTGGTGATGGTGATTGTTGTGATGATGGTGGTGATGATGAGGGTGATGGTGGTGGTGGTGGTGGTGGTGATGGTAGTGATGGTGGTGGTGGTGATGGTGATTATAGCCATAATTTAGAAGGCACCAATATGTACCATGCACTGAGGTTGGTCCTTTATATAAAGAGCAATTGTCAGCCCTTCATGCATATATAATGCACAACTGCAGATGTCTACAAAAGTTGAATAATCATTTCCTATGTTGAGGGAGGGAAAGATCATCTTTGTGTACAATCTTTAACCTCACTTTTCGGATGCAACCTTCAACCATGTGTCTCTGGCATTTTCATACACATTCTTCCAGTTTATTCTTTTCTTTCACAACCAAGAGACAGATAGTAAGCAAAGCCCAGAGCTCTTCCAGCTAAAGATCTGCTGTGCTGGATAGCTTTTGTGATTTTTATCTTCTTTTTTTCTCTTCTTTTGGTTCAGTTGTATTTAGTTTATGAGACTTGTGTTCCTTCAGTGGGATCAGCACTTCTTCTTTCTGCTTGGTTTTATACAGTAATCACAAAAAATGCAATAAAATATTAAAGTCTTTGGCACAAAATGCTGCGTGGGCAAAGGTAGAGACCCTCTTGGAGAGGAACTGCCTGCCAAGAGGCATCATCACATGGATGTCAAGATGGATTTGCCTCAGCTGATGTTCAAAATCCCAAACTCACATGGAAGAAATAGTGTACAAGCTTTAGTGTAAATGCCTCCAAAGCATAGTTTGTCACAAAAATGGACATGGGAAAATCAGAACTTCCAGTATTGTTCTTATATCCATTTGTCTGCTAGGACACTGTGGCTCAGAGCAGTCAAGTAAGTCACCCAATATCACACGGGCAAAGAGAAATAGAACCAGGATGTGAATCAAGGAGGAGTTTAGTGCTTGTGTTTATCAACAGTTGATGTTTATTGAGCACTTACTATGCACTAAATATTGTTGCAAGCACTGTCGGTTTTTAACTCAATCATCATAACACCCCTAGAACAAGTGTTCCCATCTTACAGATGAAGAAACTGAGGTGCAGAGTGACTGAGCAACTCACTGTGGTAACCCCACAACAGGTAGTGAAACCAGACCTTGAACCTGAGTCTTCAAGCCTCTTTCTCTCTTAAGGTTTCTTGACGTGCATCCTCAGGCCAAAATCTCAGCATAGACCCTTTATGCTCAGGGGGAGCATAAAGCGCTCCCGCATTGCAGAAGAAGGACCGAGGACATGAGGGGACAGAGGGGAACCACGTGCCCTGGGACTGGGTTCATTGAAGAAGCTGGTGCTTTCCTGCAGGGAAGCAGCTCTACCATCAAAGGCTTGTATATCAGAAGCCTACCTTGCAGTTCAAGGACATCTGAGCCAGGGCTGGAGCAGCTTTGCTAAGGAACATTGCTCTGAGAACTGCTTCTCCTGCACGTCCCCTTGTCATGAGAAGCTGTCAGGTCTCAAAGAGCTGAACCAGGAACTTAATTTAATGCTACAGAAAGCTATGCTGTGTGGGTCTCTCTAGGCTCAACTATAATAGTATTTGTGCCTTTACCATTAAAGCACCAAAATGTAAACCACTTGACCTCTCAGTGCAGGAAAAGGAACAAGGGCTCGGAGGTCAGGAGATTCTGAATCAAATTGTGGCTCTGCAACTGACTCCCTGTGTGACCAAGGGCAAATGACTTAACCTCTCTGAGCCTCAGGCTTCTTTGTACATTGAGAGTGATGAATCAGGGTTTTGCAAAGTACCCTGCTGCCTCCAACATCCTGGGTTCCTGTGCCACACACTGAAGGAAATATACATTATGAACTGGCCTGAGCTTCTGTCTGCGATTACGGTCCAGACCTACGTGTTGTGGTGGTTGTTGTTCAGTCACTAAGTCATGCCCATCTCTCTGTGACCCCATGGACTGCAGAACACCAGGCTTCCCTGTCCGTTACTATCTCCCAGAGTTTGCTCAAATTCATGTCCATTGAGTCAGTGATGCTATCTAACCATCTCAGCCTCTGTTGCCCCCTTTTCCTCCTGCCTTCAGTCTTTCACAGCATCAAGGTCTTTTCCAGAGAGTCAGCTCTTTGCATCACGTGACCAAAGTATTGGAGCTTTGGCTTCAGCATCTGTCCTTCCAATGAATGTTCAGGGTTGATTTTCTTTAGGATTGACTGATTTGATCTCTTTGCTATCCAAGGGAGTCTTAAGAGTCTTCTCCAGCACCACAATTTGAAGGCATCAATTCTTTGGTGCTCAGACTTATTTACGGTCCAGATCGCATATCCATACATGACCACTGGAAAAACCATAGCTTTGACTATACAGGCCTTTGTTGGCAAAGTGATGCATGTGCTTTTTAATATGCTGTCTAAGTTGGTCATAGCTTTTCTTCCAAGGAGCAAGTGTCTTTTAATTTCATGGCTGCAGTCACTGTCCACAGTGATTTTGGAGCCCAGGGAAATAAAATCTGTCACTGTTTTCACTTTTTCCCCTTCTATTTGCCATGAAGTGATGGGACCAGATGCCATGATCTTAGTTTTTTTAATGGAGTTTTAAGCCTTTTAATGGAGTTTTAAGGCTTTTCCCTCTCATCTTTCACCCTCATCAAGAGGTTCTTTAGTTCTTCTTCACTTTCTGCCATTAGAGTGGTATCATCTGCTATTATTCATAGATGCCACTTTTTGAATACCCTACTGCATGCTAATCATTTACTCACCATGCAAATCTTGGTAGATAGATATAACTTAGGCCCATGAGAAAAATAAAGAAACTGAAGCTCAATTAGTCCCATGTGCCCAAGGGCACATGCTATCCATGTGGTACCTGCAGGTCTAGACCCCAAGATTTTGAAACTCAAAGTCTGTGCTCTTTCCACCACTTCTCCCTGTAATCTCAGATCTTGGTCTGCCAAATGAAAGCTTTAGAACAGCCTGTCAACATAAAAAATATTCACGACCTAAAAGTAGAGAGTTGTGTTTTGTTTAGTGGGAATTTTTAAGACTTTAAGCCCAGAAGACAGCATCTCAAGTGACCCTGAGAGAACTGTTCCAAGGAGGCAAGGGGAGGAGCCAGGTTTTATACAGAAGTGTTGCAACAAAGGGCAGGTAGTCTGCACATCAAAAGATTACTGTTAATTAAAAAAAAAAAAAACAACAACAGATAACCCAAGTTAAGGAATTTAGCACTCTTCTATATGTGGGAAGATGTAAGAGAATGGGCTCACTGAAGTCATTCCTTTGATAAGCATCTCAGCTCTCTGGGGTGTTTTCTGTGTTTTCACATGATCCTGTGTTTTCACATCCTGAGCTTCCCTGGGGCTCACCGTAGGGAGTGGCTGCAGTCTGATGGCTACTAGACAGCAAGTATTCTTCTCCTTCCCCAGTTCCCTTATTGCTCACTGGCTCATGTTGGACACTTGCAATCTCTGATGACTGTGACATTCCTGTTTACTGATCTGGCAGGAAATATGCCAGGTTTCAAGCTCATATGTTTCATATGCATTCAACAGGTCTCCACTGAGCATCTGTTGTGGGCCAGGTGCCACGTGCTACATTCGAGACACAGCAATGGTAGAGCTGAACCAGGATCCTGGGTTCACAGGCACTCAATCAATCTGATCAAACCAGTCAATCCTAAAGGAAATCAACCCTGAATTTTCATCGGAAAGACTGATGCTGAAGCTGAAGCTCCAATACTTTGGCCATCTGATGCTAAGAGCTGACTCATTAGAAAAGACCCTGATGCTGGGAAAGATTGAGGGCAGGAGGAGAATGGGGCAACAGAGGATGAGATTGGTTGGATGGTATCACCGATTCAATGGACATGAGTTTGAGCAAACTCTGGGAGATGGTGAAGGACAGGGAAGCCTGGTTTGCTGCAGTGCATGGGGTCACAAAGAGTTGGACACAGCTGAGTGAATGGACAGCAATCTATCTCACAAGGGTGTGTAGAACAATGCAGTTCTAATAAGATACAATCGTGGTTTGAATGTGAATGAGACGTTGGCAGATACATTCGGGAGGAATTCATTTCCATTCGCATAAAAGATGATTCTTGGTGGGTGGTGGTAAACGTGTTCCGGGGTGGAGGCAGAGAAAGTTGTGCTCAAGGCACATCCTAGATTTACTGCAAAATGGAAAACAGTACTGACTGTGAAAGTGCTGAAGATCTGAAACTGAAATTGAATCACGAACACAAATCATGTCTGAGTTTCAGAGAAGTTTGAAGTTTGCATAAATTTATCCAGAAGATGAGACAAGGAAGAAGGGGAGAAATGTGTATGTTTACACATCAGTCCAGAGTGCCTGGGTCAGGAAGACCCCCTGGAGGAGGAAATGGCAACTCACTCTAGTGTTCTTGCCTGGAGAATCCCATGGACAACTACACTAGCCTGGCGAACTACAGTCAAAAGGGTTGCAAAACAGTTGGACAGACTGAGTGACTGAGCACACACACCAGAAAGTACTTATCTCAAAAGAGTGTAGACCTAGAAGTGAATATTTTGAACACTTATTTTTTTAATATTTTACTCATTTCCAACAAACACTTACGTTGGGAAAAGGGAATAAACAAGACTCGACACTAAAGACTCCTGGGAATGGATGGGGATGCTGTAATAATAATACAACACTATAATGTTGTAAGGGCTGTGGGCTCCAAAAGAAAGAAGTGATTTGTCTCTGCCTAGAAATTCGTTCCTACAAGTTTTCCTAGAAGGAAAGATGTACAAAAGGGTCTCAAGGATGGACAAAAGGGTGTCAGGGCCAAAAGAGAAAGGGTAATCAGACAAAGGGAATCAGAGACGCAAAGATAGGGAAGCATGTTTAGAAATTACGGAGAGGGTCAGGATGGTACTGTGGATGGTGGAAAGATAGGAATAAAACTGGGCGTATCAGCATTAGCAGAAAATATCGGAGATGGACTTGAAGGTCACACTCTAAAATTTAGACATCAGAGTGTCATCAAGATCGTTTATTACACAGAGGATAAAGGCCATTTTTATTCTTAGGACGATCAATCTGTTCACAGTTGGATGAACGGGTGGGGTAGAAAAAGATCGGTGGCAGGAAAATGGACCTTGAAGGCAGAGTTCAGACAAGGTATGATGAACCAAGGTCTTGGCAGCAGGAATAAAAAGGGAACTTTGATTTAAGCAACTTTTCTAACATTGAATCCACAGAAATGGGCGAAAGAGGATGAGGAGTTAACAGGAACACCTTGTCTGTAAATCCAAGGAGAGCAGGCAGATAAGGAGTACACCAACTGGCAAATTAAGGTTTGTATTTCTACTATCTAAAAACACTATGTTTTGCCCACTACCTAAGGCATCATACAGTCATTCAACAAACATTTGCTAAGTGCCTACTATGCAAGACGACTCAAAATTTAAAACAAATCACAATAACCCTCATAACCAAGCACAGCACTAATAAACTTTTGACATGAGTTATCCCAGTAAACCTGGTGAAGGAGGTACAAACAGGATTCCCATTTTAAAGAGGAGAAAGCTGGTTACTAGTGAAGTAACTTGATAATATATGTGACAGCCAGGGACTTCCCTGGTGGCCCAGTGATTAAGACTCCATGCTTCCAGCGCAAGGGGCACAGGTTCAATCCCTGGTCAGAGAACTAAGATCCCACATGCAGTATGGCCCAAAAAAATACATTCCAAAGAAAGAATATTACCAGTAAATACAACAGCCAGGATTCAAACCATGGTTTGTTTCTCCTCGAGGTCCATATCTATAATCGTATTCTATACCATCTTCCAGGGACAGAACCTGACGGGCTACAGTCCATGGGGGTCACAAAGAGTTGGACAGACTGAGTGACTAACACTTTTACTTTTAATACTATTTTCTACCAAAGTAAAAAACCATTTTCTAGAAAGCAAACCACACTGCTTAATGCTGATTTACAAGGACCTAGTAGAGAGAGGGAGCAGGGGAAGGAGAAGGCAAAGAAATAGAGGAGAAGGAAGAGACCAGCAGGGAGGAGGGAGCATTATAATGTCTTAGCTGGTATTACACTTGAGCATGTGGAAGACAGAAACACAGACACAATACAGCATTTGATCCTCTCCCTCCCCAACACCCATGAGTACAGAGCTTTGCTAAATATCAGATCAGATCAGTCGCTCAGTCATGTCCGACTCTTTGCGACCCCATGAATCGCAGCACGCCAGGCCTCCCTGTCCATCACCAACTCCCGGAGTTCACTGAGACTCACATCCATTGAGTCAGTGATGCCATCCAGCCATCTCATCCTCTGTCTTCCCCTTCTCCTCCTGCCCCCCAATCCCTCCCAGCATCAGAGTCTTTTCCAATGAGTCAACTCTTCCCATGAGGTGGCCAAAGTACTGGAGTTTCAGCCTCAGCATCAGTCCTTCCAAAGAAATCCCAGGGCTGATCTCCTTCAGAATGGACTGGTTGGATCTCCTTGCAGTCCAAGGGACTCTCAAGAGTCTTCTCCAACACCACAGTTCAAAAGCATCAATTCTTCAGTGCTCAGCTTTCTTCACAGTCCAACTCTCACATCCATACATGACCACAGGAAAAACCATAGCCTTGACTAGACGAACCTTTGTTGGCAAAGTAATGTCTCTGCTTTTGAATATGCTATCTAGGTTGGTCATCACTTTCCTTCCAAGGAGTAAGCATCTTTTAATTTCATGGCTGCAGTCACCATCTGTAATGATTTTGGAGCCCAGAAAAATAAAGTCTGACACTGTTTCCACTGTTTCCCCATCTATTTCCCATGAAGTGATGGGACTGGGTGTCATGATCTTCGTTTTCTGAATGTTGAGCTTTAAGCCAAATTTTTCACTCTCCACTTTCACTTTCATCAAAAGGCTTTTTAGTTCCTCTTCACTTTCTGCCATAAGGGTGGTGTCATCTGCATATCTGAGGTTATTGATATTTCTCCCGGCAATCTTGATTCCAGTTTGTGTTTCTTCCAGTCCAGCGTTTCTCATGATGTACTCTGCATATAACTTAAATAAACAGGGTGACAATATACAGCCTTGACGAACACCTTTTCCTATTTGGAACCAGTCTGTTGTTCCATGTCCAGTTCTAACTGTTGCTTCCTGACCTGCATACAAATTTCTCAAGAGGCAGATAGCAACCATTAATTGTCCCAGTTCCACGTCAATGTCCGCTGCAGTTTTGTTTCTATTTCCTGGGTAGCTCAAACAGTAAAGAATCTGCCTGCAATGTGGGAGACCTGGGTTTGATCTTGGGGTCAGGAAGATTCCCTGGATAAGGGCATGGCAATCCACTCCAGTATACTTGCCTGGAGAATCCCATGGACAGAGAAGCCTGGTGGGTTACAGTCCATGGGGTCACAAAGAGTCGGACATGCCTGAGCGACTTGTAACACATTTTCTTTTCTATTCTGCAGTTAAAACCTTTTGGGATGGGGTGGGGGGACTCTTGCCATGGGACCTGCCTCCTGGACTAGCCCTCAGTCTGCCTGGGGGCCCTCACAGGTCAGGGGAAAAGGATGACCAATGCATGCCCACAGGAAGAGCTGTTTGTCCCACTCAGGGAGCGCCTAGCACACCAGATGCCTGCTTAGTTGGGAGTACTGGGTCTTTTAAAATAAGGCAAAATAGAACAAGGTGCTAAAAACCTGCCATGGTGCACCTGGTCCTGCTCCTACAAGATCCTTCTCTATCTTGCCCCATTCACCTGGCCAACCCCTTCGGAGGCCCCCCAGCCTCTCACCCTAGGTCTCACCTTCCCCAGATACCTGCAACTCCTTCCACATTGAAGCTTCTTTGCATACAATCCTGTGCCTGGGGGGCGCTCCCCACCATGCCCCGCCCCACAGCCTTTTTACCCCACCCCCTCGGTTCACCTGTCAGGTCTCAAACCACACATCACCTCCTCCAGGCAGTCCTCCCCACTGCTCAAACCTGGGTGGGGACTCTCCTCTGAATGCTGGGTTTACCCTCCTCACTATTTCATCATTGTCTAGTTCCTCGTGTGTCTCTCCCACTAGACAGAGATCAATGACTAACGCTGGGAGCCAATTCTGTTTTGGTAAATGAAGTTTTCTTGGAACACAGCCATGCCTACTCTTGGACATTATTATCTAAGACTGCGTTTGAACTTCCAACAGCAGAAATGAACAGTGGCGGCAGAGATCGTATGGCCAGCAAAGCCTAAAAGATTTATTATCTGGCCCCTTGTGGAAAAAGTTTGCTGTACCTTGTTCTGGACCGTGGGTTTTTCTAAAGGCAAGACTCCTGTCTGGTTCATTAGTGTATGCTCACCGCAACTAGTGCCAAGCCTGGAAGACAGAAGAAGCTCAATGAATATTTGACGGATATTGAGTGGGTCTAGGGTCAGGAAGCAACAGTTAGAACTGGACTTGGAACAACAGACTGGTTCCAAATAGGAAAAGGAGTACGTCAAGGCTGTATATTGTCACCTTGTTTATTTAACTTATATGCAGAGTGCATCATGAGAAATGCTGGGCTGGAAGAAGCACAAGTTGGAATCAAGATTGCTGGGAGAAATATCAATAACCTCAGATATGCAGATGACACCACCCTCATGGCAGAAAGTGAAGAGGAACTAAAAAGCCTCTTGATGAAAGTGAAAGAGAAGAGTGAAAAAGTTGGCTTAAAGCTCAACATTCAGAAAACGAAGATCATGGCATCTGGTCCCATCACTTCATGGCAAATAGATGGGGAAACAGTGGAAATAGTGTCAGACTTTATTTTGGAGGGCTCCAAAATCACTGTAGATGGTGCTTGCAGCCATGAAATTAAAAGACGCTTACTCCTTGGAAGGAAAGTTATGACCAACCTAGATAGCATATTCAAAAGCAGAGACATTACTTTGCCAACAAAGGTCCGGCTAGTCAAGGCTATGGTTTTTCCAGTGGTCATGTATGGATGCGAGAGTTGGACTGTGAAGAAAGCTGAGCACTGAAGAATTGATGCTTTTGAACTGTGGTGTTGGAGAAGACTCTTGAGAGTCCCTTGGACTGCAAGGAGATCCAACCAATCAATCCTCAAGGAAGTCAATCTGAATATTCATTGGAAGGACTGATGCTGAGGCTGAAACTCCAGTACTTTGGCCACCTGATGCGAAGAGTTGACTCATTGGAAAAGACCCTGATGCTGGGAGGGATTGGGGGCAGGAGGAGAAGGGGACGACGGAGGATGAGATGGCTGGATGGCATCACCGACTCAAAGCACATGAGTTTGGGTGAACTCCGGGAGTTGGTGATGGACAGGGAGGCCTGGCGTGCTGTGATTCACGGGGTTGCAAAGAGTCGGACACGACTGAGCGACTGAACTGAACTGAACTGAACTGAGGGCTTCCCTGGTGGCTCAGCTGGTAAAGAATCTGCCTCCAATGCCAGAGAGCTGGGTTTGATCCCTGGGTTGGGAAGATCCCCTGGAGGAGGGCATGGTAACATTCTTTCCTGGAGAATCCCATGGACAGAGGAGCCTGGTGGGCTGCAGCCCACAGGGTCACAAAGAGTCAGACACTGCTGAAGCAACTGAGCCCACACCTACTTAGAGTGGGTCTAAGTGCGGAGCTCTGTGACCATGTGACAACGCTGGCACAAAAGACACAGCAGCAAGGTGGTACCAAACGCTAAGACACAGTCTGTTGTCTGAAGCAAAATCAGCTCAGAAACACACACACACACACTTCCAATCTCCAAGCAAAATGAATAGCGGGTAGCTGGCACGTTGGATTCTCACTTGTAGGAGATACACACAGAGAGGTTTAATGAAGGTAACTTCCTGCTATGAGCGTCTATCATTTTTCCTTGAGTGCCTTTTTTTTCCCCTCCAATGTTTTGAACAAGAACAATCAGTTGTTGAATTAAACCTGAATCTCATCAGCCTAGAAATTTGAATTGAATAATTCAGACTTTCTTGAGACTTGGAAGGTAGGGGAAAGGAAGTAGAGCTTATATTATCTCTAGAGGATAAGCATGACCTCAGCTCCTCAAATCAACAGCATCCCAAGAAATAAACCCTCGCCCCACCTGTCCAGCCAATAAACCAAAGCTCCTCTTTCAGGAACTAACACCTGCTTGAAGTCTTCTCTGTTTCACCTCTCTAAGCAGTATCTCCCTCTTCCAAACTATAATGACAGTTTGCTCCTCCCTGTATTAACACTCACTTTTCAGACTCACCTGCAGTTCTGTTGACAGCATTGGGACTATGAACTCCCTGAAGAGTTCATGCTCCTCTACATTCACAGGCATGGAGTAGGTGCCTCACAAATATTTATGGAATGGCTGAAACAATAAATGAATAAGGCAAAGGGGGAAAGAGGAGGTGGTTGAGCCAAACAAGTGAATGCATGAATGGGTGGACCAGTGGGTAGGTGAATGCATGAGTACAGAAGTGGATAGGTAGACAGATGGACAGATGGATGAATGTGGATGGATGGATGGATGGATAGGTGAATGGACTGATGGATGGATGGATGGATGGATAGGTACATGGATGGATGGATGGATAGGTACATGGATGGATGGATGGACAGATTGGATTGGATTGGGTTGGGTTCTGTTGAAGTGACCAGATTGAAGTTATGAAGGGAGTAAGTAAGACCCTCAGAACTCTCAACAGCTAGCATCCTACAGAGGACTGTTCCCACATCCCCCCACACCCACACCTCAGCTCCAGGTTTAATGGCTCCAAGCCCTAGAATGTTCCTTCCCAGCCTTCTCACTGCATCTCTCCATCATTTCCTCAGTTCTCTTCTCTAGAGGCTGCCCCAGCTCTCCCCAACTCACTAACTCAGCTTTGATCAAGGATACAAGAGGGGATGTGAGCAAATGACTAGCTTCCAGCCCCCCTGGAAGCCACCTGCTCACCTATACTGGGTCTAATTAGAGAAGACACTTTTCTCCATGAATTACAGAGCTTGGTTCTCCTCCCCTGGAGCAAAACAATGGCACCATGATGGAAAGTGACCTCTCTCAGGGACACAGCTGTGGGTTCTACCTCTGAACCACCTGTTCCTCTAGTCAGCTATCAGTTCCAGACTCAACTGACCCAAAAGGGGAGTTGCCCTGAAAACCCAAGACTCTGGGGAACACAAATTAAAAACCCTTGCTCTGACAAGAAAGCACCATTTGGAAGATGGGAAAACAGGATCAGAGAGGGAAAGTGACTGCCCCACAGTCACCCCACGAAACAGTGGGGTCTGCGAGCCAGAGCACAGACCTCCTCCTTCGCAGTCCAATACACTTTGCCACTACATCACTTCAACCTATCAAATTTTGCATGATTTCCTTAGACATCCCTGGATAAAACTCAACACCATGTCCAAGGGAGGTGCCCTATTTCAAGCACATTTAGCATTCAGCATCAGTTGGAGCTGATTAGAGTTCTGATTAGAATGCTGAAATCATTTTTACTTCCAAGCTTTAGTAATTTAGTATCAGGTGGGTATTTGTCAATAGGGACTTAAAAGAAATTGTAAGCAAATCATAACAGAAAGGAAAGTTCACACACACACACACACACAATCTTTCTTACATTAGCTTTAATTAGGTTGACACAGATTGATCTGGAAAAATTTCCAAACTCAGGATGAATTTCCCTTTTATGATTGTGAAAATCATGAGGTTTTTCAGAGAATGGGACTTCAGAGATAAATCGACAGACGAGGCAGCTTTGGGCTCCTCCAGTGACAGCAGGGAGACAAAGCCCTTGATTAAAGGCAGACACAACAGCCAAAGCCAGTACTCTTGAGTCACACAAACATGCCATCGGGATCCCATTTCTGTCCATCTCTTGCTGTGTTACCTTGGTTGCCTCACTTTCTCTGAGTCTCCACTTCCAACTCTGTCCACAAGCCCCAGTGCACAGTTCATTCTTTACTAAGTAGCCAAGATTTTTCCAAAACATAAATCAATCTGATTAAAAGCCTTCAACAAAATCCTATTTAATTTGGAACAAAACCAAGATTCCACAATGCATCCAACCTGATTTTGCATCATACGGTCGTATGTTACATGGCTACATGTAACAAAAACTTTGGTATGTTCACATAACCAAACAGGGGCATATTTTTCTCACAGGACAGGAAGTCCAAGAGTGGTCCATAGAAGGTCCAAAATGCCCTTGAAAATCTAGTCTCCTTATACCTTCCTGCTCAACTATCCTCAGAAAAATAGGAAGCCTCTTGGTCACAAAACAGCTGCTCCACCTCCAGGCTTTGTGTCCAAGTTACAGGAAGGAAGAAGGAAAGAAACAAAGGGCAAAAGGCACATGCCAGTTTTATCAGGAAAGTGATGACCACTCTTTAGATTGTGACTTGCAAGTCATTGGCAATGGCAAATGCAAGTCACATCACAATGGTAGCCTTCAGGAAGCCTGGGAAAACAAGTCTTATTAGACGTGCCTTTGCCTTCTGAACAAAACCAGAGTTTTATTGATAAGGAAGAAAGGGGGTACTAAATACTGGGCAGGCAACCAGCAACACCTGCCAAATGGCTCCCATTCTAACAACATGCCTATGGTAGGCAGAATTCTACGCCAGCCCCTTGATGCTCACCTATGCAATCACCTCCTTTTGAGGATGAGTGGGACTCGCCTTGGCCAATAAAATAGAGCAACAGTGAAGAGACTTTTGCAGGTGTGATTAAGGTCCCAAATCAGTTGATTCTGACGTCCTCAAAAGGGAGAGCACCTGGGCGGGCCTGGATTAATCAGGTCAAAGTCCTTAAAAGGACTGGGATCTCCCTGAGCTGAGAGGTCCTCCTTGCTGGCTTGATGATGCACATAGCTGTGTTGAGGAAGCCAGTAGAGCAAAGGGCTGCAGAAGGACTCTAAGAACTTCAGATTCTGGAACCCAAGAGTCACCTCCAGCCAGCACCCAGTGGAAAACCAGGGTCCTCAGCCACACATCCTTAAGGAAATAGATGCCACCAACAAGCTGAATGAGGCTGAAAGCAGATCCTTTCCCCGTTGAGCCTTGAGATGCAAATGCCCTCTAGGGACTTCCCTGGTGGTCCAGGGAAGTTAAGACTTCGCCTTTCAATGCAGGAGGTGCAGGTTTGATCCCTGCTTGGAGAGCTAAGATCCCATGCACCTCGAGGCCAAAAGACAAAACATAAAACAGAAGGAATATTGTAACAAATTCAATAAAGGCTTTTAAAATGGTCCACATTAAACAATTCTTTAAAAGATGCCATCTGACTGTAGGCTGGTGAGACCCTGAGCAGGGGATCTGGCTAAGCTGCAATGAAATGTGTGACCCTCGGTCCTCTACCAGATAATAAGTGGATGCTGCTTTAAAATGCCCAGACTGTGACAATTTGTTACTAAGTAAGAGATAATTGCGATGGCACCCCACTCCAGTACTCTTGCCTGGAAAATCCCATGGATGGAGGAGCCTGGTGGGCTGCAGTCCATGGGGTCGCTAAGAGTCGGACACGACTGAGCGACTTTACTTTCCCTTTTCACTTTCATGCATTGGAAAAGGAAATGTCAACCCACTCCAGTGTTCTTGCCTGGAGAATCCCAGGGACAGGGGAGCCTGGTGGGCTGCCGTCTCTGGGGTTGCACAGAGTCAGACATGACTGAAGTGACTTAGCAGCAGCAAGAGATAATTAGGGGCTCCCCTGGTGGTTCAATGGTTAACGAAACCAACTGCAATGAAGGAGATGTGGGTTTGATCCCTGGGTCAGGAAGAGCCCCTGGAGAAGGAAATGGCAGCCCACTCCAGTATTCTTGCCTAGAGAATTCCATAGACAGAGGAGCCACTGGGGCTCCAGTCAATAGGATTGTAAAAAGTCAGACATGACTTAGCGACTAAACAACAAGAGATAACTAACATGGCACTGAACACCAGGGCCTGCTTCTGGTGCCTGGACATGAGTACTCCTCCTCGCCTCAGGGCTTCCACCTTCACCTCCCCATCTGACCTTCACTGCCCTGTCTGCCAGGACCACCCTTTCCTCACTCTCTGCAAAGACAAGCACCTCCTCCTGCAAGTTCCAGCTCAAAACCCCACATTCAAGATGCCTCTCTTTATCATTCTGTCTATCTCTCTCACTGCCTCACTGCTCCACTGACCCTTGTTGCTATTGTCATTTAGTCATTGAGTCATGTCCAACTCTTTGCAATCCCATGGACCTGCCAGGCTCCTCTGTCCATGGGATTCTCCAGTCAAGAACACTGGAGTGGGTAGCCATGTCCTCCTCCAAGGGATCTTCTCAACCCAGAGATTGGACCCATGTCTTCTGCATTGGCAGGTGGGTTCTTTACCACCAAGCCACCAGGGAAGCCCTCACTAACCCTACAACCACCTAACATTATTTATTTATTTGACTCCTTAAAACTGTTGTCTCTTCCACTAGAATGTCAACTCCAGGAAAGAAGGGAGTTTGCCTCTATGGCTTTTAGAACAAGTTCCAGGCATATGGGAAACTCAGATGACAAAAATTATCCTCTCTCCATCCCCAGAGTCCTGATGAAGTTCTGAGGCTGCTAGAAAACAAGATTCCCCAACCCACCTCAGCACAATGCACTTGCGACTGTTCCGTGAATGTAGCCGAGGGCACTCCTGGCCTTCTGTCCTCCCACAGCCTTCCCCGGCTTCCACGTGTCCAGCTGGATGGTCATCCAGAACCTCCGTCCCTCAGCAGACCCACTTCCCTCACTCACACACTCATCTTGTTCTAGCCAGAATTCAACTGTACGTCACTGTCTCACAAGAGCTGGCAGGGGGCTTCCCTCGTAGACCAGTGGTTGGAAGTCCATCTGCCACATGAGTTGGATCCCTGGTCCAGAAGATTCCACTTGCCGTGGGGCAACCAAGCCCATGGGCTGCAAGTACTGAACCCACACACTGCAACCGCATGCCCTAGAGCCTGTGCTCTGCAACGAGAGAAGTCAGTGCAATGAGAAGCCCACGCACTGAAACTAGAGAGTATCTCCTGCTTGCTGCAGCTAGAGGAAGCCTGAGTGCAGCAACAAAGACCCAGCACAGCCACAAATAAATAAATAAATATTTAAAAAAGAAAAAAACAGCTAGCAGGGAAGTTTTAGCTAATGTCCAATATATAGAAGATATCCTAGAGAGGAAAATACAGCTTCCTTGTGCACAGATGTCATCTTCTCTCTGTGTCCTCACCGGGCAGAAAGCGTGAGGAGGCTCTGTAGGGGAGTCTCTGTTACAAGGGCACTAATCTTGTTCAGGGAGGCTCCACCCTCATGACCTAATCCCCTCCCAAAGTGCCCCACCTCCTAACACCCTCCCAGTGGTTTTAAAGGAAGAATTTTGTGGGAACACATTCAGTCTATAGTGACACAACTCTATCTCAAGAACAAAGGCAAAATAAGGGCATTTTCCAGAAGAACAAAAGCTCAAAGCTTTAACCACCAGTAGCCCAACTAAAAGAACTTCTATAGGATGTAGTTCAGGAAGAATGAAAATAATCCCAGACAGGAAGGTCTGAGATGCAAAAAGAAGTGACACAGTGGGGTAGGAGGTAACATGAGTCAATCTGGAAAGTAATCATTTTCATGAAGTGAAATAACTACCTAATGAGGAGGTTTAATGGAAAGACCCAAATCCTGGGCTGCAAGAGCATGTTATCAGGGAGATGACTCCACCAGCTATAAGTTCAGGTGGGACAGGGAGGTGGCAACAGTCACGCTTTTGTGCACAGTAAATTTCAAAGTTAACTGTTTAAAGGGTAAAAATAGAGGCTAGAACTTTCATCCCAGAAGGAAGATAAAAAGTAATATGAAAAAAACAATTTTAGTTTATACAGACCAGAAAAGAAAAAAATTATAAATATTGGGTTGACCAAAACATTCACTGGGGTTTTTCATACCAACTTACAGAAAAACCCAAACAAACATTTTGGCCAACCCAATATTATAATTAAATTATTATAATATTATATATTATATAAGTTATATGTTATAATATGTATCATTATGCTATGTAATAATTATAATTAGTAATTAAAGTATATAGTATATTTTATGTATAAATACATTTTATATAAAATTATATACACATATGGGGCTTCCCTGGTGGCTCAGAGGTTAAAGCATCTGCCTGGAATGTGGAAGACCCAGGTTCAGTCCCTGGGTCGGGAAGATCCCCTGGAGAAGGAAATGGCAACCCACTCCAGTACTCTTGCCTGGAGAATCCCATGGGGGGGGCAGCCTGGTAGGCTCCATGGGGTTGCAAAGAGTCAAGAAGCTAAAATGACAGAAACAAGTCCAAATATATTAATATTCACAATGCATGAAATGGAATAAACATCCCAATTAAAGAGATTCTCAGACTGGGGAAAATATCCAGCTATCTGCTATTTACCAACACCACCCCCCCAAAAAAAAAAGCTAAAACATAGAAAGACTGAAAATAAAGGCACGGACAGCAAAGATTCATTAGGCAGATACTAGGAAAATAATGGTGGAGTGGCCATATCATTTAGTCCCAGGCAAAATGACCTTTATGTTAAAAAAAAAAAAAAAGAGCAATTAGGGATGGAGAGGGTGACCCCAGCATGGTAAAACCTTAGATTCACCAGGATGGCACAATGCTGACCACAGACAGCTCATCAAATAGCTTGACAAGATGCCACGCATCTTGTGTGTGTTTCCTCCTCCACTGCTGGCTGCAGGAAGAAATGACCGTGGGTGTCCAGGGCAGCCTGTGAATGCTGTGTGCCCAGCCCGCGCAAAGGGCCCAAGGAAAGACAAGCCTTCCTCATCTCCAGGTTATGAGTCACTCCTCTTCCCGAGAGACAGCTCAGAGTCAAAGCTGCTTCCCCGCTAGCTTGAGAAGCAGGTGCGTTAAGAGGAGTCCTCACTTTATGGGCTAGGGCAGAAACACATGGAATAAAAGAGCCGTTCCCATTGGAAAGGCAGAAATCCTGACTTCAAGGAACCCAATATTTCCCTAATTTTTCTTAACACCTTCAGATCTACAGAATTTGGGCAAACAGCAACTTGAGTAAATCCTTTCATTTCAAAGATGGGGAGACAGAAAACCCAGAGAGGCGACGCGGTTTGCCCTAAGTCTACGCAACTCATCCGTGCATCTCATCGTTAATATTCACACAGGGACCCAAGAGAGATTTTGAAAACAAATGAATCTAAATGTTAAAATGGCAAATTCCTCCTGAATCAAGAAAAAAAAAAGCCTCGATCAAACAGCCCCGATAAATTAAAAAACTCACTCCAGTAAGTCAGCTTTGCCTCTGTAAAGGGCCGGCAAACAAGAAAGCTGGAGGTAGCCGTGCCCGGCATTGAAATGGCAGATAGCTGCTGACGCCAGTAATTCATCACGGAATTGAAAGCATTACATATGGGAAGAGCAAAAATCTAATTCCAGCTCATTTCAATGAGAATTGATCTAAGAGTTCATTACACAAGGTAATTTTTAGGAACACAACTTTGAACGTGTCTTCAAATGAGATTAAGAATCTCTCCTGAGAGCTAAGACCCCCTAATGGAAATTTGCATACAGATAACGTGACACTAAGTTGCAGATTCCATCTGTGTTCACTTGAACAGGTTTGGTTGTTTTCTTGTTTGTTTCTCTGTTGTTGTTGTTTTTAATGTTTGCTTAATGTTGCAGATGAAGGAGAGAGGGGGCTGGGGAAATAGAGTGTGCTGTGTGTGCTCAGCCGTGTCCGGCTCTTTGGGACCCCGTGGTCTGTAGCCCGCCAGGCTCCTCTGTCCATGGGATTCTCCAGGCAAGAATACTGGAGTGGGTTGCTATTTCCTGCTCCAGGGGATCTTCCCCACCCAGGGATGGAACCTTCACCTCTTGCATCTACTGCATTGGCAACTGGACTCTTAACCCCTAGCACCACTTGGGAAGCCCTGGGGAAATCGTCTGGTGTTATTTTAAA
Source organism: Bos taurus (assembly GCF_002263795.3). Taxonomy (NCBI): domain Eukaryota; kingdom Metazoa; phylum Chordata; class Mammalia; order Artiodactyla; family Bovidae; genus Bos; species Bos taurus. The sequence goes on along the minus strand of NC_037352.1, from coordinate 8,019,163 downwards.
AAGGGATCTCAAATCTAAGTTCACTTGTCTCTAAGAGCTGTGTGGCCTTTGTCATGTAACTCCACTTCTGAGTCTGGACTTCTTCTTTGATGAAGAAGCCCTCTATATCTCATTTAATAATTTAATAAGCAAATGAATGTAAAGCACTTAGCACAGTTTAAAGTTCTTGATGAAAGGTAGCTTTTAAAAGAGCTTTCCAAACCAGAATTTACTATTCTGTGAAGTAAAGATAATAATACCTACATGGCCAGGTATGATTAAAAGAGTGAATGTGTGTGGAGAAAAGGGATCCCTCCTACACTGCTGGTGGGAATGTAAGTTGGTGAAGCCACTATGGAAAACAGTATGGAGAGTCCTCTGAAAACTAAAACTAGAATTACCATATGATCCAGCAATCCCAGTCCTGGGAGTATACTGGGACAAAACTCTAATTCAAAAATACACATGCACCCCTGTGTTCATAGCAGCATTGTTCACAAGAGCGCAAACATGGAAGCAAGCTAAATGTCCATCAGCAGAAGAACGGATCAAAAAGATGAGGAACATATATGCAACAGAATACTACTCGGCCATAAAAAAGAACAAAACAATGCCATCTGCAGCGACACGGATGCAACCAGAGATTATCATACTAAGTGAAGGAAGTCAGGAAGACAAACGCCATATGATATGACTTGTATGTGGAATCTAAAATATGACATCAATGAGTGTTTATGCAACAGAAACAGAGTGACAGACCCAGAAACAGACTTGTGGTTGCCAAGTGGGAGCAGGGCGGGGACAGGCATGGAGCGAGAGCTTGGGATCAGAAGATGCAAACTATTTTATATACAATAGGATGGATAAGCAGCAAGGTCCTACTGTAGAGCACAGAGAACCATATTCAATCTCCTGTGATAAACCATAACGGAAAGAATACCCAAAAAAGAATGTCTATGTGAGTATAACTGGGGCTTCCCTGATAGCTCAGTTGGTAAAGAATCTCCTGCAATGCAGGAGACCCCGGTTTGATTGCTGGGTCGGGAAGATCTGCTGGAGAAGGGAAAAGCTACCCACTCCAGTATTCTGCCCTGGAGAACTCCAAGGTCTGTATGGTCCATGGGGTGGCAGAGAGTCAGACACAACTGAGCAACTTTCACTTCCATGAGTATAACTGAGTCACTTTAATGTAGAGCAGAGATTGGCACAACTCTGTAAATCAGCTACATTTCAATTAAAAAGACAAAAAGACAAGAGTGAACGTGTGTGAAATGCAATTACTGTTCGACCCAACCCCCAGCCCTTTGGGTGGGCTTGAGTGAATGCCTCCAAAATCCAGACACCAACTGGCATCAGTAGTGGGGTTCAGATACCTGGACCCAGAGACACATGATTCCTCAAGCAAAGGAAACGATCCTTCCATCCCTCTTTAAAGTGGCTTTCTGGACTCAAAGAAGATATCTCTTGCTAAATTCAGAAGTTCTCAACCTTAGCTCTTCTTTAGGATCTTCAGGGGTGGGATGGGCTGCTTTTAAAAAACCCCAATACCCACGTTGCCACCAAAACCAATTAAAATGGAATCCCTGGGCAAGGGGCCCAGACATCAGTATCTTTATAAACACCCAGGTGATTCCAGGGAGCGGACAAGGTTGCAAACCACCAGACCTCATGGGAGAGGAGAGGGCACTAGGGGTGCTAGTCACGTGGATGCGTTTCTCCTACACTTCGGCCCCAAAACTTCCACTGGCAGCTTGAAGGGTAACATGATCAACAGACGAAAAAGAGCTGGAGATGTTTTCCCACTTTCCAATAACAAGGTCACGGGGATTTCTGGAGGATGGGACTTTCTGGTTAGCAGAGAAGTTCAGAAAATTCTCTTTAGAAACTTACCCTGGTGTTCCAGTGGTTACCAATCCACCTTGCAATGCAAGGGACACAGGTTCGATCCCTGGCCCTGGAACTAAGATCCCACATGCCAAGGGGCAACTAAGGCCAAGCACTGCAACTACTGAAGCCTAAGTGCCCTAGGGCCCGAGCTCCACAACGAGAGAAGCGACCGCGAGGACAAGCCCGTGCACCGCAGCTGGAGAGTAGTCGCCTCTCAGTGAAGCTAGAGAAAGCCCACTTGCAGCAACAAAGACCCAGAGCAGCTAAAAAATAAATCTTTTAAAAAATCTTAAAAACACACACACACACCTGGAATGACTGGGCCCTACCTCATCCCCTACATCAGTTCGTTTGGTCCAGGGTTAGGCCCAGATATGAACATTTTAAAAATCCCCCAAATGATTCCAGGGCGAAGAGAGAGGTGAGCACCAATCCTTGCGACTCAAAGTGCAGTCCATGGACCAGCAGTGTTGGCCCTATCCAGAAATGCATGGTCTCAGGCTCTACCCCAGACCTACAGAATCAGTAGTCTAACATTCTAACAATGTTAACATTCTCACAATTCTAGCATTCTAATCACTGGGTGATTCCTCTGCACAGAAAAGTTTGAGAAGCACAGATACATATAGCAGTGGCCCAAAATGGGATTCCAGAAGTAGCTGGAAGCATGTGGGAGATGGAGTCTAGTCTCCAGAGTGAAAATCAGAAACAGACCAGGGAGAGAGAAACCCTTCACTTATTCACATAAGCTGTCATCGTAACAGGGAAACACAAAATCTGACTCCTTGGTGGATCTGTTCCTTTTTTGTTCTCCTTTGATTTTGTAACTATAATCACAGAAAGGATGCTGTCTATAGCCAGCAAGCATACATAATAGCCTGCTTGGGGGAACCCTGCCCCTCTGCCTGAAAGTTGGTGTCTTTGTTCAGCTCACAGGAAGACATTCTGACCCTGCCCACCTGTGAATGACTGCAGGAAGAAGAAACGAACACATCCCCTCCCTGAGGCTGGCCAAACCAGGAGATACTCTGCAAGACTTATGGCCTTTTTACTGTACTTCCTCACCTCCTCTCCTTCTCTGTTCTATAAAAGAAACTGGCACCCAGACCCCGATGGGATGGTGCTCTAGGACTCTTCCTGCCGTCATCTACTCAAACGTCCAGCTTTCGATGCCTGGCCAGACCTGCCATGAGGCAAGCAGACCAAGCTTGGGCTCAGTAACATTATGGACTGTGCGGTGTGCCCGGCAGGTACTGAGTGCTCAGGGCAGGTACCTGGCTTCAGGCTGTCAAGACACCAAAATAATCAAATGAGAAGCCTGGAGATGTCACTTTAAAGCTCTAAGATGCTTCTGACGACAGCCTGGGCCAGCCACACGTGAGTTCTCTGAGACAAAAAAACTTCATCCCTGCAGCTGACAAGCCAGGCACAGGCCAGATCCTCCGGAAACTTTTACTGAAGGAATGCCAGACACTCCTGCTTTGGAACAGGGTCACCACAGGCAGAAATGGGCTAGGGCCCAGGAGCTGGAAGAGGCTGGGGTGTGTGTGTGAGGGACGTGCAGGCTGTGGTGCCCTTGGGCTGGATACAGCACAGAGGTTGAGAAACTTTTTCGGAAAAGGGCCAGATGGTAAATATTTCAAGCTTTCCGGGCTGTGCTAGGTCTGTTGCAGCTACTCGATCCTGCCCTTGTGAAAACACAAAAGCACCGTGGACGATCGGTAAACAAATGAACAGCCAAACTTGGTCCACAACAAGGGGGTGAGGGTGGATTCAACCCCCTCTGGGCTGTGGTGTGCCAGGCCCCAATCTGAGTGAGGACCGGGAGGAAAAAGCTGAGATGCAGCCACAAATGTGGATCAGAGACTGGGAAGAGGTCACAGGAGGCCTTGGCCTCCCGGCAAAGGAAGGGAGATCTTGACTCAGCAGTGAGGAGCTGGGGTGGGACTTTGGACCATAGAGTGAAACCATCGAAGGCCGGCAACTCGGCAGAGGTGTGTGAGATGAGATCAGGAACTGGGGAGAGGGCGGATGGTGGGGGACAAGGGCACTGGGGATGGTCCCCAAGAGAGCTGAATGACAGAGAACCAGAGTGAGCGACTGCAGAGGAAGCCTGGCAGGGGTGGATGCTCTGGTGACAATCCACAGGGCTGAAGGTAGGGAGGGTGATGGGGGAGTCACTGAGTCTGTTTCCGGTCGCTGGGGAGGATGCTGTGGCCTGACACAGGAGAGCCGGCGTGATCTGTGGGCGGGCAGGGAACTGGACCTGGGAGCCCAGGTGAGCGTGTGGCACACAGCCCGGACCCACTGCAGCTGGTCATCCCCACCAACCTGAGTATGCAGGCAGCTGGAGAAGACATTCAAGAGAAGGTTAGACTTGCTGGGCCTGCCTGAGAGCTGGCAGGCTGAAAGCCAAATCTGTGAGATGGTGCTCACCCAGGGCTGAGGGTAAACTTAGCTCCCCAGGGGGTGAACCCCAGCACCTCAAGGGTGAATCGAACTCCCCAGGGGTGAATCCCAGCTCCCCGAAAGTGAACTCAAGCCCAGCTCCCCAGGGGTGAACCCCAGCACCTGGAGGGTGAGCCCCAGTTTCCTGGGGGTGAATCCCAGCTTCCCAGGGGTGAACCCCAGCACCTCAAGGGTGAGCCCCAGCTTCCTGGGGTGAACCTCATATCCCCGGGGGTGAACCGGGGATAAGAAGGTATCTCAGAGCCACATCCTCTGACTTCAATGTGGCCCAAAAGCCCTGGGGATGCTGTGAAGGAAGACAGCTGTTTGGTGGTTCAGAGCAGGGCAGAGACACCATGTTTCTAACAAGCACCCGTGTTGCCCATGCTGCATACCCAGGACCACACTCTGAGAAGCAAGGCCTCAGAACTCATTCCCACCTCTCCCTGCCGCCAACCTTGTCTCCCAAGCAAAGTGCCGTGACGCCCTTTAAGTCGCTATTTGTTGGGTGGCTAATCATATGCCAGACGCCGGTGATACTGAGAAAAGAGCAAAAGCAGCAAAGATGGGAGTCCTTGTGATGAGAAATTCTCATCTGTGACTCATCCATTCCTCGCTGTGGGCCAGGAGGGGTTTCCACTAATGGCCCGTCCCCCATATGATTTAATGACGTGAATACAGGGAGCCAAACTCTGGAGCCAAAACTCCATCCCATCAGCTCAGAAGGGGAAGCAAGCGGTCCCTCAAGGCTGGACCATGAGTCCCAGGCTAGTGCACTCTCCATAGATCGAGGCCAAACTTACCCTGGAAAATTCTAAACTAAAGCAAGTTTTTCCATTACGACGCTGGACGCAAGGCATAAGGAATGCCAAATCCAGTGGGCTGGGGGCTGGGGCACCTGCGCTTAGACGATTCTGAGAAGAGATACCTCCGCAAAGCTCCTGCAATACAAATAAATCCCCCAAATAAAAGGGAGATAATTTAGTGGAGAATTTGGTGACTGGTGCGTATTTTACGGGCATCCTTTTCAGAAGCGGCTCTTTGTTACGGTCCCGGGGGGCGCGGTCCCGGCAGCGCGCTGCCATGCTGCCACCTAGTGGTGATGGGGAGAGCTGCTGCGGAAGTCGAAGCGTCCAAACCCCCGAAGCGACTTAGGGAGGCTGCATCCTGTTAACACCAGTCGGGGCGGTGGCTGTTTTTAGCTGGGTCTCTCCTTCTGTGCCACTTTCATCATGGAAACTGGCTCTCTAGACCAAAAAAAAACTGCGACGTGCTCTGCAAAAGCTGTTCGAGAGCCAATTTTAGCTACATTTCTTGGAATTTGGACTCCCAAGAGGGAGGAGGGACGTGTAGTTCCCAGGAAGTTGGGCATCTTTTTAAAACCTAGTACCTGGAGGCCGGTTCTGGCCATGAAAGCTGCGAGATCACAGTTCCCCTTGGGTTTCAGCTTTTGCAAAGGGATATAAATTTGAGGGTTGGGGGATGGTTAGCAGCAGCAACCGCTGAGTCCTCGGAGCTTTACCATTAAGAGCTTTCTTCATTTGGACCATCTAACTGATGCCTCGAAATAACCCTAAGCAGAAGAGGAGAATGGAACCCATTTTACAGATGAGGAAATTGAGGCTTGGAAAAGTCAAGTGACCCGGCCAAGATCATATAGCCAGTAACTAGCTAAGCCTTGATTTGAATTCTAGAGTCTGTCTGTTGACCTAGAAGTCAGACAAAACAATCAGTCAAGAGTTGAAAGTCCTGGGCTGGTCCCCACTCTGCTGCCAACTCATTTGACACTTGAGAACTGGAAAAGCCTATCAGTTTCCCTTTGTGGTCTACCCCAGCACCACAGAGAAGGCGTTTGAGGCTGTCTGTGATTGATTAGTGATGCCTGGCTCGGGTAGGGGACCAAAGACTAAAAGCACACTTAGCCTAGGGTTAGGCATTAGGTGAACCATTACAGATTTCTGAGCAAGGAGTGTTTTCATGAGACGTCTCAGGCCACGGTGTGCAGAGTGGAGATGAGAGAGAGCAGAGAGCCTGGAATTCTACGAGGCAGCATTTTCTTCCAGATACAGTACTGGGCAAAAGACAACCTACTGAGCCAAACTTCATAAAATATTTTTACAGCGTCCTCCACTTCCTAAATAGTTGTTTTAACTAAAAAAAAAAAATCTCATTCAGGAGTTCTAAGGAACTCTATCAACCCTTTCTCCCCCCACCCCAAATATTCCTCATAATCTTGTTCTCATATGACTGGCTCATTAGAACAATTGGAGGTAGCACATAGACTCAAGGAATAACTAGAATAAGCGAGAATGGCTTAATAATCACTTGGTTGATTTTCAGTGACTACTCACGGTGCTTTAACATTGGGATGTCTTCTCTGTGCTGTGTTTAGTCGCTCAGTCGTGTGACCCCATGGACTGTAGTCTGCCAGGCTCCTCTGTCCATGGGGATTCTCCAGGCAAGAATACTGGAGTGGGCTGCCATGCCCTCCTCCAGGGGATCTTCCCAACCCAGGGAAGATCTGGGACCCAACCTCCTGCATTGCAGGTGGCTTCTTTACCATCTGAGCCACCAGGGAAGCCCAAGAATACCGAAGTGGGTAGCCTATCCCTTCTCCAGGTGATCTTCCCAACTGAGGAATCAAACCAGGGTCTCCTGCATTGCAGGCAAATTCTTTACCAGCTGGGATACCAGGGAAGCCCTTCTCTGAGGGTTGCCTAATTTGAGATTGGGAGTGAGGTGGCCAGTAACCAGAGACAACCCCTAGACATCCTCACCATACCATCACCAGCTGATCAACATCTCTGCTGGTCAGAGAACAGTCTTAGGTGGCCTAGTCAGCTTCAAGGTATCAACATCATGGACTAAAATCACAAAACTGAGATGCTAAAATTAATCTTTATGCTTTCCTTTATCAACTGTTTAAAACATTTCTATTGTGTGCCCCAGTACGTTAGAGGTGGGTGGGGTCCATCTTTCTGTTTCATGTTGAATCCTCCCAGAGCATCCATTGTGGACCATGGTAACTGAGGTTTTCAGAAACCAAGCATTGTCCCTCCATTCCCCTTCTAGTAACAAAATCTACTCCCAACCACTGATGCGGACATAGGCCCCAGTCCAGACCTGGCCACTCCCACCTTATTACTTCTAGGGGTGGGCACTGAGCTAAGCCAATCAGAAGCCCAATCAGAAGCCTCCTTGAAGCTGTTCTCTTGCCATCGAGGTTGTTAAGGATATCCAGGAGGATATGGAGTCAGAACTTATGGCCGCCATGTTGCTCACTATGTGGACCAAACTGTGGGAGAAAATGAATTCAGACACAGAGGAACTGGTCTTCAGGTCAATCTCAAGACACCATGGTGTCTGCAGCTCCTCCTTCACGTCCATGAACTATCTGAGAATTCTTCTTGACCCCATGAATCAATATATTTCCTCTACTGTCAGTTTCAATGGGGTTCATGTCACTTCCCATGTTCTGACATGATTCACCATCCCTGAACTATCCCTGAATCTGTCTCCTTTTCTTGATCTCCTCTAGTGAAGGGGGCCTCCCAGTCTTGACTAGCCCTTCTTCTTTGAAAGTGCAGAAAGCTCTTTCATAGAAGAAGCCAAAATTCACCTCACAGGGCACATACATATACACATAAACACACATATTCATGTATACAGAGACACACCAATATGTGCAAGCATATCCACATGGATGCACACATGTGATGACTTATAAATACATGTGTAACATATACATTCGTAAACACACAGACCCACAGACACGTGCACATATACATATACACAGAGAGAGATACACAGGCGCATTAGTGCCACACATATACACAATTACAAGCACATTTAGACACATACGGGGCTTCCTGGGTGGCTCAGACAGTAAAGAATCTGCCTGTAATGCAGGAGATCCATGTTCAATCCCTGGGTCAGGAAGATCCCCTGGAGACAGGAATAGCAACCCACTCCAGTATTCTTGCCTGGAGAATTCCAAGGACAGAGGAATCTGATGAGCTACAGTCCATGAGGTCGCAAAGAGCCGGCATGACTGAGCAACTAACACACACACATAGACACATACACATATGCATATGTGTATATGCACACCCAGATATACAGATACAAACATGATATACACCTGCATTACAGACACACTGACACTTCACACATACACATATGTACACACGTAAACACATGCACAGAGGTACACACGTGTACACACTATACAAACACACACCCATACACTCACAGACATGTCAAAATACACACACACACACATACACAAAGACACAGAGACACAGACATACACTCAGAGACACAGATACATACACACAGAGACACACATCAGGGCTCCTTACATAACTGCTGAGGACAAAAGAACCCTCAATTCATGTCACACGTCACCTGGAATGATGACCCCACACACATTTTGACCCATTCTCCCTCCTCTACAGTTTTTAAATCATTCTCCCTGCAAATAAAAACCCTCCCCTGTTAAAAAAAAAAAAAAGGATATTTACTGCCCACCTCTCACCACCTTCAGGGCTGGCATTGGCTTCTCCCATCACCATGGCAACCCTGCCACCACCACCCCCCTCTACGCAGCACTTGCCATTCAAAAAATGTGTGCCCTTCAAACCTGTTCAAGAATGTCAAAGTGACATCGATACCTTCCAGAGAGGTGACCCTAATTTTGAAGGCAGCTCCAAGGACTTCTTGAAGGGAGGGTGCAGAATGACTGTGCTGGCCACGGGGTGAGTCACCAGGAGAAGGCAGTGCTGCCAGTCCCTGTGCCTTTGGAGTCTTATTTTTTAACACCGCAGGCAGTCCTGACAAATGCCTGGTTTACCTCCCCAACCACTGTCTGTAAAAGCGTATAATCGAGGTCTCCTTTATGTGATGTCCCCGATCAGTTATAACATTTTACATCATAAAAATGAGCCTCAGGAATAAATTCTTGATTGTTAACGTGGTGCTTTTAAGAAATATGGGTGCTCAGAGCCTCAGAGACATTAAGTCACCGGCCTGAGATCACACAGGAGAGCCAGGATTTGAACACAAGTCTGACCCCAGGCCCCTGCTGCATAACTCTCCCTTCCCACAATTGGGTGGTTGGCCTTTTCAGTCTCACGTAGGATCCTTAGCTCTTCCTTCACATCCTTGAGAGGCCTCACCCCAAGCTCTAAGCTCCACTCGTCCAAACTGCTCTGTGTCTCTCTGCACGTTCATTTCCTAGGGCTGTGCGAGCAAAGTGCCTCCAGCTGGGTGGTTTAAACAATAGGCGTGCACTGTCTCACAGTTCTGGAGGCCCGAAGTCCAAGACCAAGGGGTCAGCAGGGTGGGCTCCTTCTGGGGCTGCGATGAGACATCTGTCCTGTCTCCTCCGGCACCTCCCATTCGCTGGCCGCCGTGCTGGCCCTTGACTGTAGAAGCCTCTCCCGGGCTTGGCCCCTGTCCTCACATGGTCGTGACTGCGCCCCAAGGGGCTCGGTAGCTGCCCAAGGCCTTTTGGGAGGGGGGGGTCCCAGTCCAAGAGATACCTTTGGGAAGAGTCACCAGGAAGGGGCCCAGCCGGCGGCAGAGGGAGACCTGGGGACACTGAGCCGGGGTTCCGGGTGTTCGCTCCCAAGGCTGAGAGGTCTCGGCCTGCAGGCAGGTGAGCTGGGGGAGCAACCCACCTCCTCACCTCACTGGTGCCCGAGAGGGACGCTGGGGCTCGCGGAGACCAGTAACTGTCCGCTGGGTCTCAGGCTCATTCACACACTCACACACATATACGCACTCACATACATAGACTTACACACATAGACTTACATACACATGCACACACACACACATGCACACATATACACTCACATACATAGACACTCACAAACACACATATACACTCACACAGACACATATACAAACACACACACACACACACACCTACACATAAACACACTTACACAAATGCACTCAAAGAGAACATACACAAATCTACATTCACACACACACAACTAACATGCATACACACAGGCATGTGTGAACGCATATATACCTACACATCTGCACATATAAACACATGCACACATTCACATACACATATGTATACCTAAACACACACACACACCCCTCCTCTGCCCGTGCTCTGCCAGCAGTTCACAACCAAGATGCTGCATTCCAAGCAGTCCTGAGGTGTATTACCATCTATTGCTAATAATGAATCCCAAATGTTGCAAATGTATGTACAAGTAGATTCAAGGTTATGCCTATGAAACATCGATTCACTCACTGCATTCTGATTAGGCTCTTTCCATGGGAGAGGAAAGGAGGGGATTTTTGGTGGGAGCGTGAGCAAGGGTGTGTCCACATGTGATGGAGTAGAAAGCCTGGGACAGCCTCTCTGGACCCCAAGCCCTGTGAGATACATACAGAAATGCCAAGCTGCCTTCTTCATGACAGACATACATGCCTGAACTGGGGATGGCCTTGGAGGAGGAAAGGAGGTGCTCCTGGCCAACAGAGATCCGGGAAGAGTCCCAACCTCACCGGTGACCCTGAATGCAAGTTGGAAAGAGGAAGCACCGTTATTCACCATCCAACTGACAAACAGTGTTGCCTTTGACCCTCACCGCTACTGGCAAGGGTGGATGGTTAGAAAGAGGGACTCCTTCCAACATGGTGGAGAGGGGTGTAATTGACAGACCCATTATGGAGGTTTTCTGGGATCTAAATGCCACCGTCTTTCTGACCTCAACTCCTACTTCTTCCCCCGCTTGCTCTTTCTACCCTAAGACTTACTTGAACTCACCAGGTATGTCCCTGCCTCAGGGCCTTTGCACGTCAGTTCCTGCTGCCTGGAATGCTCTTCCCCCAACTTTCTGTGTGGCTCATTGCCTTTAAGTCTTTGGTCGCGTATCAGATGTGTCCCTAGCCACACGTTAACTCCCATACATGCACACACATTTTCTCTTCCTCTTCTTCCCACTTTCCACTTTCTTTCTCTCTAACCCTCTTCTCTGCCTTCTCTTTTTCCATAGCATTCACAAGTCACCAGATAATGCATGCTTTACATATTTTTGTTATTATCTGCCTCCTCCCAACACCTTCCCACAAAGAATATCAGATCCAAGGTGGGTGGGGCAGAGATTTTGTGATTTCATTGTTTCTTACTGTGTCTCCAAAGCTTGGAGTGAGCCGGTGCTAGATGGGCAATGTATATTTATTGAAAGACTTAAGATTTCAAATGCTGATAACCTTTGATTCCACTTTTAAGAAACCACCTGTATTCCTCTCCTGTTGCCACACAACAAATTATCAACTGGACACCCACATGTCCTCTCCCCGTTCTATGGGTCAAGCTCAGCCAGGCATGGCGGGAGGCTCTGCTCAGACTGAAATCACCTCCCTGGGTGCTGTATTCTTCTCTGGAGCATAGAACCCTCTTCACGCTACCTGCTGTTACCTGCAGGATCCAGTTCCTTGCTGTTGTCGGACTAACATCCCTGATTCCTTGCTGGTTGTCAATCTTAGGGTTCTCCCAGCTGCTGGAGGCCACTCGAATTCCTCTCCACATAGACTTTCTATCTTCAGGAGGACACGGCATGTCGTATTATCTCAGGCTTCAGATCCCAGAACCTGTTTCTGCTTTAAACCTTATGCTTTCAAGAGCTCAGGTGGGAGTTCCCTGACGGTCCAGGGTTAAGACTCCAGTCTTCCAGTGCAGGGGTTGCAGGTTTGATCCCTGACTGGGAAACTGAGATCCCATATATGCTGTGTGGTACAGCAAAAAAAAAACAAAAGGACTCATGTAATCAGACGATACCCACCTGGATAATCTTCATGCCTGAAATTAACTGACTTGGGACTTTAGTGACATCTACAGCATCCTGAGCTCCGAAGAATTGGTGGTTTTGATCTTTGGTGTTGGAGAAGATTCTTGAGAGTCCCTTGGGCTGCAAGGAGATCCAACCAGTCCATCCTAAAGGAAATCAGTCCTGAATGTTCATTGGAAGGACTGATGTTGAAGCTGAAACTCCAATCCTTTGGCCACCTGATGCGAAGAGCTGACTCATTTGAAAAGACCCTGATGCTGGGATAGATCGAAGGCGAGAGGAGAAGGGGATGACAGAGGATGAGAAGGTTGGATGGCATCACTAACTCAATGGACATGAGTTTGAGTAAACTCCAGGAGTTGATGATCTACAGGGAGGCCTGGCCTGCTGCAGTCCATAGGGTCACAAGGAGTCAGACATGACTGAGCAACTGAACTGAACTGAACAGCATGCTTTCCAGCAATGCCTAGATGAGTGTCTGAATACCCTGCGAACAGGAATCTTGGGCTAAAACCTTTCTGTGCCTCTGTATCCTCTTCTGTAGGATGGAGATGCTAATAATAGTACTATCCCACAGGGACTGTCTGGATTCATTAAGATAGTGCATGTAAAGTGCTCAGTACTCTGTTGGACCAGAAGGGGGGCTAAATTCGGAGGGGCTGTCACCATCACTATTATTAGTGCTATCATTACCATCATCACCACCACCATCATTACTGGTATTTCAGATGTGCCAGAGGGCTCTCTTTATTCTGCAGGGTATGTGTCAGGATGCCAGAATGTGGTGTTTCAGTACATCCAGATATGACACTCTTTACTCTGCTGTAGATAGAGATGCGGGATGTCTTGACTGTTATTTATACCGATAAGGCAAGCAGCATTGTCGGTTACATAGACAGCGATCAGGCACATTACAGCTATTTTAGGAAGGGTTTCTGGATGTTATGTACACAGTGAAGGAGATGTGTCTATTTACTCCACACAGACCTGGCAGGTTTGGGTTGGTTACATATGCTTGGCTTACATTGCTGGCATATACAGTGATGCAATCGCAGAAGAGACTGGGAAAGACTTGAGATTCAACAAGAGTGATGAGGGGGTTCCCTGGATACAGGACAGGCGGGTTGAAAACCAAGAATGTCCCCGGCAAACCAGAGCAAGTTGGTCAGATACAACCAGGGCCGGGGCCCCCCGAGCACCACCCATGCGTACGCCCACACATGTGACCGCGTAGGAGCACGGGCTGTGGAGTCGGGTGGTCCAAGTTCAAATCCCGTCTCCACCCCTTTCTGGTCATGGAACTTCAGCAAGGCCAGCTGCTCAGTCCTAAACTGGAGCTAATAAGGGAACCAAACTCAATGGTTGTGAAAATTAAATGAGTTAATAAATAGAAAACGCTAAGAGTCGTGCCAGGCCCATAGTAAACACTCAATAAGCCTTGGTGCTTATTGTTATGGTTATATCTGCCAGTATCTCTATTATCTATTTAAATATTTCCTTATACCTACACACTCTTAAAAGGTATAAAGTGTATTTATTGTAAGAGGAAACCATACGTTCCTGCCCAAATTGGAAAGCTGGCGCTCTTAGCCATAAATAGAAGGTAGTTAGAAACGCAAATGCAGAACTGTTTAGCGAGTAGCAGCAGATCAGGCTCCCCTGATGGAAACCCAGATGTTCTGGACAAGTGGAGACGGGCTTGGACGTAGGGAGGGACAAGATGAGGCCAAGGAAGCCTAAGGATGGATTAGTGACAGGTCTGGGGACACCAGTCCAGATCCAAACACATCACACAGTGTCCCAGGGCCACCAAGAAAGAGCCCACAAGGAGACTCCTCTGGTGGTCCTGTGGCTAAGACGCCGCACTCCCAGTACAGGGGGCCTGGGTTCGATCCCTGGTCATGGAACTAGATCCCACATACTACAGCTAAAAATCCCATGTGCCACAGCCATGATCAAAGATCCTGCGTGCAACAAGTAAGCCCCGGTGCAGCCAAATCCATAATAGAGGGGTCGGTTGGGGGAGGGATTTCAAGACAGAGGGGACGTATGTATACCTATGGCCAATCCATGTTGATGTATGACAAAAACCATCACAATATTGTTAAGTAATTATCCTCTAAATGAAAAACAAGAAAAAGATCCCTGAGGAAGTACTTGGCCTTTCACAAAGCAGGTATCTAAAATACCTCTAGTTTGGACTTCTCTGGTGGTCCAGTGGTTAAGAATCCGCCTGCCAATGAAGGGGACATGGATTCGATCCTGAGTCCGGGAACTAACATCCCACACGCCACGGGGGCCTGAACACCACCACTGCTGAGCCCAGATGTCCTAGAGCCTGTGCTCTGCAAAAGAGACGCCGCCGCAATGAGAAGCCTGTACACCACAGCTAGAGAGTAGCCCCCGATCACTACAACTAGGGAGGTGGGAGGTGGGTTCAGGACGGGGAACACATGTACACCTGTGGCGGATTCAAGTCAATGTATGACAAAACCACTACACTATTGTAAAGTAATTAGCCTCCAATTAAAATAAATAAATTTATATCTAAAAAAGAGCAAGAAAGCCCACATGCAGCAACAAAGACCCAAGCAAGCAAAAATAAGGTTTTTTTCAATTTTTTAAAATTAAAAATAAAGAAAATGCCTCTAGTCTCTTCTCACCTAAGCTGGTCCTCAGCAGACAGGTTAGAGTTGCTGTTAGCGTCCTTCCTGCACTGGCTCTGCCCCTGAGGACAAGGTCCATCACCTCTCTGAGTCTCAGTGATCACCATCTGCAAAATGGGCATCATGACGCCAGCCTCTCAGGGCCCCTAAGAGGATCCGGTGGGATAAACACCGTCTATGACTATCAAAGGGTGAGACTGTTGGATGGCATCACCAACCTGATGGACATGATTTAGAGCAAGCTCTGGGAGTTGGTGATAGACAGGGAAGCCTGGCGTGCTGCAGCCCATGAGGTCATAAAGGGTCGGACACGACTGAGCGACTGAACTGATGACCATCAAACCATTCCCAAAACGTTCATGTTGACCGCCTGGCCTTTTCAAACACCAAGAATCACCCTGTGGCAGCTTTTCATCACTTGGGTGGAAGCTATCTCGTCCCCCTAACCTCATTTGTCTGGAGGAGCCATGAAGGTTCATGTATAATCAGAGAGCTAGTTAGAAGGCTGAGAATGAAGGGATGTTAATTTTACCACTTTTAAGTAATTGTTCTTTGTGTGTGTGTATGTGTTTGTAATTTTTTATTTTTGGTACTTGAAAACCTGGGCTCCCACTTAAAAATATTTCAAATGTTGAGCTTGAATCACAGTATGAACCTCAAGTTACAGGCTCATAATACAATTAGGGCAGCTACTTATTATCTCCCATTATTGAATAATATGCTTGTTAATAGCTCTCCCTGTTCATGGCACCATTCCCATGCTAAAAAATAAACATAAACACCGAGACCCAGGATGACTGAGCCCTGAACCTGACCTCTGAGTGGCCAGCAGCAGCACAGTGGACATGACCATACCCAGCCTGGGGTCACCTCTCTGATCCTCTTGATCCAGGAGCCCTCACCCACCAGGCCGTGTAGCGACATCCAAGAATGAAAGGCTCCACACATATTTTATCTGGTGTCATCCTCACCGAATCCTTGCAAACCGTGCACTATTACCAGGAATCCCCCATCCACAGATAAAGAGACCAAGGGTCAGAGAGGTCCCTTGACTTGCCCAGCCGAGCCAGAACCGCGAGGCAGTGTCAAAACCAAGATCCAGACCCTGCTCTCCACTTTACACATGTGGGTGACTGTGTGTGTGTCCCTTCCTACAAAATAGGTACTCATCTGTGTCACGCCCTCCCTTCCCCCTGCTTTCCTGCCTCCTTTATCCTCCCAGCGTGGGTGCTGAATGCAAGGAAGGGCGCCTCTCCTTAGGATGATGACAGATCAACTGTGCACGTCTATGTGCTCAGAGCTGCTACCCAGGAGGGCTGTGTGTGCTCCCTTCTGGGCTGAAACTGTCTTCGTGAAAGAGCTGGGAATCATATAAATAGCTCCGGTACATGCCATCAGCTGCCGTCAGGCTCTGATGTTACCTTCTCCTCCCCTGAGATGACTCAGGGACTCGGGGAACAAAAGGCCTCAAACTGCAGGAGCATCTGTCCCATGTCAGTGAAGATGCTGAGTCCAGAAATCATCATCATCCTTCACCAGGGCTCGCCTCCTCTCGCCCCTCAGCCCCGGCCTGGTCCACCGTTCCCACTTCAGAGAGAAGAAGCCTGCAGAGCACGGCAAGGCCCGCTCCCCAGTGAACAGATGGGGAGACGGAGGTCCACAGAAACTGCATCAGCAAACGTGGAGGTGAATGTTGGGGTGTCAGCTTAGGCCAGGCTATGGTGCCAATTGTCTGGGCTAAACCCTAGCCCAGATGTTGCCACGAAGGGATAGTGTAGATGTGATGAACACGTAAAACCAGTTGACACTGGGTGAAGGAGCTTGCCCTCCATAATGCAAGGACTTCATCCAATCAGCTGAAGACTTCAAGAGCAAAAACTGAGGTTTTCTGGAGAAAAGGGAATTCTGCTTCAAGAATTCAAAACAAAGATTTGGGCCTGAGTGTTCAGCTTGTTGGATTTTTGCACTTGCCAGCTCCCACCATTGTGTGAACTCATTTCTTAAAATAAAAAAATAAACATACTTAATACGCATATGTATTTAAATAAAGGTTTGTATTTTAGGGGCTTCTCTGGTGGCTTACATGGGAAAGAGTCCACCTGCAACGCAAGAGACCCAAGTTCAGTCTCTGGGTCAGGAAGATCTCCTGGTGAAGGAAATGACAACTCACTCCTGTATTCTTGCCTGGAGAATCTCATGGACAGAGGAGCCTGGTGAGCTACAGTCCATCAGGTCGCAAAGAGTCAGACACTACTTAGCGACTGAACAACAACAAAATAAAGTGTGTATTTATATTTATTTATATATTTAAATATATAAAAATATAAGATTTAGTCACTCAGTCATGTCTGACCCTTTGCTTCCCCATGGACTGCAGCACGCCAGGTCTCCCTGTCCTTCACCATCTCCCAGAGTTTGCTCATATATAAAATATATTTTATACATATATACAATTGGTTCTGTTTCTCTGGAAGGCCCTAATAGCAGGTAAAGACAGACAAAGCCTAAGAGGGTAGAGAGAGCAGGAGAGTCTATGTGCGTGAAGCATGTTTTATGCTCCAGAAGCTCTTGCCCATGTGATCTTGTTAAAGCTTTACCCATCACCCAGAAATGCAGTCTGCACCATTTCTCCAGATTCAGGGGGCCCAGGTGACTTCCCTAGGGTCCCTGGCTGAGAATCAAAGCTGCGCCCTCTGCCTCCATCATTCATACTCTCCACACACTTCACTGTCAGCAGGAGGAGGGTACCTGAGAGTCTGGGCACATTATTCCCGTCCAGGATGCCAAGAGGAATTCTTCCTCAAATTCGCCTACAAAAAGTAATTGAGGTCAGAAAAAAGTTGAACTTTACTTAAGCTGCAAAATCTAGAAAACCCAACTCAAGCTTTCTTGAACAATAAAGAGAACATCTTGGGACTTCCTTGGTCCAGTGGCTGGGACTCCGATCTCCCAATGCAGGGAGACCCGGGTTCGATTCCCTGGTCAGGGAACTGGATCCCACATGCCCCAACTAAGAGCTTGCATGTTGCAACTGAAGATCCTGCATGCCGCAAATAAAAGAACCCACATGCCGCAACAAGGGGCTTCCCAGGTAGCACTGCTGCTACTGCTCAGTCACTTCAGTCGTGTCTGACTCTATGCGACCCCAGAGATGGCAGCCCATCAGGCTCCCCGGTCCCTGGGATTCTCCAGGCAAGAACACTAGGGTGGGTTGCCATTTCCTTCTCCAATGCATGAAAGTGAAAAGTGAAAGGGAAGTCGCTCAGTCGTGTCTGACTCTTCGTGACCCCATGGACTGCAGCCCACCAGGCTCCTCCGTCCCTGGGATTCTCCAGGCAACAGTACTGGAGTGGGCAATGCCAAGTCCCATTGCCTTGGTAAATAACCCGCCTGTCAGTGCAGGAGACGTAAGAGACACGAGTTCAGTCCCCAGGTCAGGAAGATCTCCTGGAGAAAGGCATGGCAACCCACTCCAGTATTCTTTCCTGAAGAATCCCATGGACAGAGGAGCCTGGTGGACTTCAGTCCACAGGATCACAAAGAGTCAGACACGACTTAGCACATATGCTGCAACAAAAATCTCATGTGCCTCAACTGAGAGCCAGGGGAGTTAAATGAATAAATAAATGCATTTTTAAAACAATAAATAAATAAAGGGAACATCTTGGCTCCTGTGAGGGAAGCCCAGAAGGAGACTTTCACACACTGGCTGAGAACGAGAGTGCCAACAGCAACCACAGATAGGGTTCCCATGGCTCCTCCAGGCAGCAACCTTTTCCGGCTCTACACTGTGGCCCTGGAAGCTTCTAGCATTCATCACCTGGACTGTCAGCAGCTCCTTCAGTCACAGAAATCCGCCCCCCCCACTTCTAGTTCTGAGCCTTGGGATTCTGACTCACTGGCATGGCTCTCTTCTCTTTTGCCTGAGCTAATGAAGATGCAACTCGATAATGGTGGTTAAGAAAAAGCCATACTGGCTAGGTTCAAACCCCGGCTCCATCACGTACCTGCTGGGGACCTTGGACAAAGCCTTAACCCCTCTGTGTCTTCATTTTTTCCATCTGTAAAATATGGACAATAATTGTACTTCCCTCAAAGGCTCATGGTAGAGATTAAATGGATGAACACACACATACAAAATGCTTAGATAAGTGACTAGCACACAGTACAAAGGATATGGAAGTGACTGTTAATTAAATTACTGGAGGGAATTCTCTGGCAGTCCTGTGGTTAGGACTCTGCACTTTCACTGCCAAGGACCCAGGTTCAATCCCTGGTCAGGGAACTAAGATCCCACAAGCTGTGTGGCATGACCAAACAATAATAATAATTAAATTACTGGAGGGGGGGATTGAAATGTGTTAACCTGACATGTGACATGTGCACATCCCTTAGTTAGAACTGGGATCTGCCGCACCAGAGCCACAAGGATTAAAAGAGGCAGAGGATGACTCTCCGAGAGGAAATGAATGTGCTGTTAGCACAAGAAAGAGAAATGGAGGGAAGAAAGGCCCAGACAGCAGCTGCCTAATAGCGTGGCCCCAGTGAAACATCCGATTAGTTTCTTTCCTGTTGGGTACAAACCTGAGGTCAAAACCACCTTAAATTGGAAAGATAAAAAATATCCTAATTACGTGCAAGAGTACAATGGAACAGGTCGTTCTTTCCTGCTGTTACAGCTGTCTTTGTGTTTCTGCCCACTGAAAATGAAACCCGTAAAAATCAGGCATTTAAAATCTACCTTGGGCTCAGTCACTCATTCAACAGACATTTAATGAGCCCTGGAGAAGGGTTTCCCTGAAACTAACCAGGCTTAAGCATCAGGGGCCCTCTCTTACTTACATGGGTCCCTTGCAAGGCCAACCACCTAATGTGACATTTGTAAATCTATGAGCTTTGGGTTCCACAAAATCTGAATTTGTCCCGCCTGAGCTCCGATTAAGTGGCAGGTATTACAGGTAAAGGAGCTTCCCTGGTGGTTCAGTGGTAAAGAATCTGCCTGCCAATGCAGGAGACATGAGTTCAGTCCTGGTCTGGGAAGATGCCCTGGAGAAGGAAATGGCAACCCACTTTCCATGGACAGAGGAGTCTGGCAGATTACAGTCCATCAGGTTGCAAAAAGTCAGATAGTACTTAGCAACTGATCAACAACAACTACACATACATGATGTGTGCTCAGTCATGTTGGACTCATTGCTACTCTGTGTGGTGTACCCCACCAGGCTCCTCTGTCCGTGGGATTATCCCAGGCAAGAATACTGGAGTGGGTTTCCATTTCCTCCTCCAGGAGGTCTTCCTGACCCAGGGATCAAACCCGAGTCTCCAGCATCTCCTACATTGGCAGGAGGATTTATTTTACCCCTGAGCCACCTGGGAAGCCCCCAACTACAGGAACAGAGATGAATGAATGATTCTGCCTTCATGGAGCGCCCTCTACTGACAGAGACTGAGAATGAGCCCAGGGATGATTTCCCTCTCAGGCAAAATATTTGCTGGGTATTCCATTCATCCAACCCTGGAGGAGGGCATGGCAACCAACTCCAGTATTCTTGCCTGGGGAATCCCATGGACAGAGGAGCCTGGCAGGCTGCAGTCCATAAGGTCACAAAGGATCGGACACAACTGAAGCGACTTAGCACAGCACATTCATCCAGTGAACCGTATGTATTGAGCATTCCAGGATGAGAAGGCAGGAAGAGACTCTGCTGTTAAGGAGCTTATAACCAATCAGTCAACACCAAAAAAAAAATAGTTTTTTAGAATAAAAAGGATAAGGAAGAATGAGTGGAGGGGTACTTTAGGTCATTGGTCGGAAGAGGTTTCTTTGAAGACAGAAGCTGGTATGTAAAAATGGAGATGCAGCAACTGTGCAAAGAAGAGGGGACAGTTCCAAGCACAAGGAATAGCAAATGTCAAGGCCCTGAGGAAGGAATGACCTTAGTGACTGAAGGGAAAGAGAAAAGGCCAAGACAGTCGGAACAAAGTGAGCCAATAAGGGAACTAACAAATGGGATCAAAGAGGTAGGAAGAGACTAGATTATGCAGGACTTTGCTGCCAGGTGGAGGGGGTTGGCTGAGGACTTCCCTGGTAGCTCAGATGGTAGAATCTGCCTGCAATGCAGGAGACCCGGGTTCAACCCCTAGCTTGGGAAGATCCCCTGGAGAAGGAAATAGCAATCAGTTCCAGTATTCTTGCCTGGGAAATCCCATGGGCAGAGGAGCCTGGTGGGCTACAGTCCATGGGGTCGCAGATGTTAAAAGTTGAAGCCATTGGGGTTTCAGGCAAGGGAGTGATGTGATATCACTAACATTTACAAAAACAGCTCTCTGGCTGCTGTGGATAGAGCTGATTGCTGAGTGAGAGCAAAGACCAGTTCAGGAGCTTCTTCCTAACCAGTTAGCAAGCATCCTCAAAGTTTTACAACCTGCCATTTTGTAAGTGGTGGGGAAACAGGCTCGCCAGATGCTGTTGGCCGGAATGCAAAAGGACACAACTCTGGTGGAGGCGGCTTGACAACCTCCAGCAAAGTTATGTGTGTATTTATCCGTTGACTGGCAATCCCACTCCTAAAAATCTGCCCCAGGACTTCCCTGGTGGTCCAGTGGTTAAGAATCCGCCTGCCAATGCAGGGGACACAGGTTCAAGACCTGGCCCAGGAAGCTTCCACATGCCTCAGGGCAGCTAAGCCCATGCACAACTGCCAAGCCCGTGTGCCCTAGAGCCCATGCTCTGCAACAAGAGAAGCCCCGGCACAGCCATCAGAGAGAGCTCTCGCAGCCACAGATAAATAAATATTTAAAACATAAATAAATAAATCTACCCCCAAAATACACTGGCAAAAAGACAAAGAAGTGTGCAGGAGGCGAATCACTGCAGCATCACTTGTGATGGCAGAAAACTGGGAACCACATATATTGGGGAGCAGGAGCTGATTGAATTAATATTGAACTTGGATGCAACACCACCCACTACTCAGCTGCCAGAGGAAGGTGGAATGTGTTATAGTCTGCTATTAAAGAGTCCTCATGATGTATGATTAAATGAAAAAAAATCAAGATGGAGAAAACTGTGTATATTATGTTGCCATATTGTGCTGCCTCTTTCTTAAAGAGGTAGAACATGAACATATTTTTTAATGAGAAAATAAATAAAAAATATGAATGGTTTGCTACCAGGGAAGGTAGGACACAGTTAAAAAGGAGAAAGATAGAAGCTAGATTTCAATGAATAAATTGTGTAAATTTGACTTTATAACATTATAAACATTTTTCAAACTACATTTTTTAACTCTAATTTTAAAGTTAATTTTTTAGGGCTTTCCTGGTGGTCCAGTGTTTAAGAATCCACCTGCCAAGGCAGGGGACACAGGTTCTATCCCTGGTTGGGGAACAAGATTCCACATGCCAAGGAGCAACTAGAGAAAGCCCATGTGCCACAACAAAAACACACATAGCCAAAATTGTAAAAATTAAAAATAAATAAATAAAATTGATTTTTTTTAATTCCTAAAAATTGAAAGAGATCAATGTACAAATAGCTGATTCCGTGGTGGAGGCATAAGATGGCAAAGAACAGAGGCAGAGAAGTAAGAAAAGGAGATTATAAATAGCTTCCAGTGAATATGTGGGAAACCAGGAAAGTGACACCAAAGCCGAGAGAAGGAAGTGTTCTAAGAAGGTGAGAGTGCTGGAAGCCACTGGGATGAAAAGCAACGTGCAGCAGCACTGACCGCTGAATCTGGCAATCTGGAGGCCACCAGGGGCCTTGGCAAAAGCGGTGTGAATGGCACAGCAGAAGCCTGATTGGAGAGGAGAGAATCCAAGGTAAAGTATCAAGAACACCAGCAAAATTAAAAGATTGTTCCGGAAATGTCTGATGAAATTTTTAAAAATAATAGTGACACAGCCAAAGAAACAGATCCGAATCCTGCCATCTGCACACTCACCTCTAATAGGAACCTGGCATTTAGAAAAGGTAAGTGGGAAAGTCAAGTACTTTTCCTTATGCTCTTCATCAAAGTGCAGGCGTCATTTCTGCGCGTGGAGATATTTCAGCACAGGAGCATTATCCTGGCTGCCCAGACCCAGCTATGCCAGTGAAGGTGATCAGAGGCGCCCCACCTCTGAAAGTGATCAGGTTAAGGAAGAAAGGTCAGGGACTTCCCTGGTGGTCCAGTGGTTAAGACTTCATGCTTCCACTGTAGGCAATACAGTTTCGCTCCCTGGTCGGGGAACGAAGACCACACAGCATGGCAGAAATAAAGGGAAAAAAAGAAAAGAAGGAAGATCATCCTTGAGGGATGCTCGAGAGGTAATCCAGCCTCAGGCTTTGAACCAGGGCTCTGTGTACTGTGGGCTGTCCAGAGATTATAGCCTAACAAACAACAGGAGCTTAATAAGCATTCCGGGCAGATCTGTGGTGCTTCCCCAGTGTGCCTCCCATCTCCACCAGCTCCAAAATCAAGGTCCATGGTGTCTGCTTTGGGTAAAAAGACTCCCTATTTGGATTGCTGTCCACGGAGCGTCTCTCCAGGTATTTCTCTCCACTGGGTTCCCCTCCGCTCCATCTGCCAGCGTCCTCTGCACATTCCACTGCCAGGATGAACCATTGAAAAAACAAGCAAAGAGAGGCCTTTTACTGACACCAGCAGCTGCACGCTGCAGCCCCGGGCCCAGGTGCAGACTCCAGCCACACAGGTTGCAAAGCAAGCCCAGAGCACATCTGTGCTTCCTTCTCCTGTTTACTCTCAGAGACGGAAAGGGAAAATGACCAGTTCTCAGGGTAGCCTCTGAATTAGCCAGGATTCTCCAGGGAAACAAAACTAATAGGATGTATCTAACAATATGGGAAGATTTATCATGAGGGATTGGCTCAATTACAGAGGCTGAGAAGTCCCACGATCTCCTGTCTGCAAGCTGGGGGCCCAGGAAAGCCGGAGGAGTAGTTCCCGTAGACCTAAGAACCAGGGGTCCATGGAGTAAAGTTTTGGTCTGAGTCTAAAGGCCTTGGTTAATGGCTGTGATGGATCTCACTGGGGGGTGGCAACAGTTGCCCAACTTGGTGAATTTACTAAAAAAAATTGTCAAATTGTACATTTAAAATGGATAAAATATATGATATGTAAAATATACCTCGATTAATGTGTTGTTGCTGCTGCTGTTGTCATCAGTGTCAGGCAGCTTGCAGGATCTTTTTCCCCCACCAGAAACTGAACCCCAGCTATGGCAGTGAAAGTACTCAATCCTAACCACTGGACCACCAGGGAATTCCCAAGTTACTTTTTTAATTATTAACTTATTTTAATTGGAGGCTAATTAATTTATAATATTGTGGTGGTTTTGGCCATACACTGACATGAATAAGCCATGGGTGTACATGTGTCCCCCATCCTCCCTCCTCTCTCCTCCCACCTCCCTCCTCCCACCTCCCTCCCCACCCAATCCCTCTGGTTGTCCCAGAGTACCAGCTTTGACTGCCCTGCTTCATGCATCGAACTTGCACTGGTCATCTAGTTTACATATGGTGATATACACGTTTCAATGCTATTCTCCCAAATCATCCCACCCTTGCCTTCTCCCACGTAGTCCAGAAGTCTTCTCTTTACATCTGTGTCTCGGTTGCTGCCTTGCATATAGGATCATCGTTACCATCCTCTAAATTCCATATATATGCGTTAAATGTACTGTATTGGTGTTTCTCTTTCTGACTTACTTCATTCCATACAATAGGCCCCAGTTTCATCCACCTCATTAGAAGTGACTCAAATGCATTCTTTTTTATAGCCGAGTAATATTCCATTGAGTGTATGAACCACAACTTCCTTATCCATTTGTCCCAAGTTTTTTTTTTTAAGTGTTGGTGCCAAGAGCCCCAGTGGATAAGCTAGAAGAAATTCAGAAGAATAGAAAAGAGATGCCCCTGGCAGAGGGAACAGCACCCATCAACTTGGTGACAGCACCCCCTGAGCAGTAGCAGCCCCAAATGTGGAAGCCAATCTCCTGGTGAGTACACAGGAGTACCCTGAGGTCCCACTAAATGTTTAAAAACATCTGGGGCAGGATAACATCCTGTTTTATTATGTTGGTGGGAGAAAGCAAGTGGAGAGGGCTGAGTCACCACGACAACCTGGATACCATCTGTAACCAGGTTTAGAGTAATTCAGACTCATACTTCTTGTGCTTGAAAACAATTGCCTGGGATATCAAGTGACCATTTCTCTGAGATTGATTAGTGGTGACTGGCTGGAGCATTGGGTTGAAATTGATTAGTGATGTCTTCTACGGATACAAGAGTAGGAGCAGCACTGTGTGTGCTATTCATTTTCCAACCCTGCTGAGACAATCAGAATCACTCCCCTGGTACAGGAGAGAGGTAGCATAAGCCTGAGATGCCTAGGGGATGAGGATAGCAGCAGCATCCTGTCCTGGATCCAACAGAGCAGAAAATCCATGATACAAAGGGAGCATCTGTTGTCTATTAATGCCTCTGAAGCCTAGAAGGGAATCTTTTTCCCTTAGAGCTTTGCTCACACAAAGGAAGTGCTTTATTTTTTTTTGTATTTATTTAATTTACTTTTCATTTTTGGCTGCATCAGGTCTCAGATGCAGCACGTGGGATCTTCAGTCTGGCTTAGTTGCAGCTCGCGGGCTCCTCTCTAGCTCTGATGCACTGGCTCCATAACTCGTGGGCTCAGTAGTTTGCGGCACACAGGCTTAGTTGGCCCGAGGTATATGGGATGTTAGTTCCCCAACCAGAGATCAAACCTGTGTCCCCTGCCTTGGAAGGTGGATTTGCAACCACAGGACCACCCAGGAAGGCCCAGGAAGTGCTTTAAAAACAAGTGATTCACTTTAGGAGCTCTATTGACACAGTTAAATTGCCAAATTCTTATTTCCATAAAAGCAAGCAAAACTACAAAGCAATAAGTCTAGCCCCATTTCCCAACTCTTTATTTTGAAAATTTATCATCCTATAGAAAATTTAAAATAATAGAGTAATGGGCACCTAGGTTCATCTAGATTTATCAGTCATTAACACTTTGCCACATTTGCTTACCTGTATTTTGTTTTTTGCTGAACTATGTGAAAACAATTTGAAATATTTCATTCCTGAATACTTCAGCATACATTTCCTAATAACAAGTACATTCTCCAACATATTCCATGTGTAATAACACCATTATCACAGCCAAGATCTTCAACATTATACAATAATGTTACCTTATATGTGGCCCATATTAACATCCTCTTAGCAACTCCAGTGATATATTTTTAGTAATATCTCAGTGATACCACTTTTCTTTGTTTAATCCAGAATTCAACCAAGGGTCATGTATTTCACTTAGATGTCATATCCCTTTAGTTTCTTTTAACCTAGAACAGCCCCACTGCCTTGTTTTAATGTTCATGTCACTGACACTTTTTCAGAGTCCAGGCTAGTCATCTTGCAGAAGGACTTCATCTTTTGAAAGAGGCACAGCCCTTCAGAAGGGCTTTAGCATTTCCAATTCTCTGTCATATAAAGGACTCCTCCCCACCTTCTGTCTGCAATTATGAGATTTCAGTAAGCATCCTATGCATTGCTGAGTTCATTCTGATTCTTCAGTAAAGGGTGGATTCTAGGCATCTATCTTTTCTCTACAGGCTCCCCTCATTAAACATGGTTACCAACCACAAGGCAAGTTCCATTCAAAGTCAAGTCAAGGTCATCTGGCTGGCTACCACCTACCCAAAGAGGAGAGAAGGAGCACCTAGTTTTGGGGCTGTTGATACCATTTTGATGCCTTTCGAAAATAACCTTCTTGCTACTTTATTAATTCCAATGATGTTTCATAACAGGTGACAGCTTTGCCCTTTAATTGTTGAGAGATCTTAATTTTGCACTGCTGTTTGCTGTTCAAAATGATTTATCTTGGTTCATAAACACTTGTATCTCAGGGACTTCCTGTACGGTTAGAAAAGTAAATTCATGAGCTGTGCGATACACACACACACACACACACATACAGACACACACACACCTCTAATTAAAGCAGTATCCCTGACATCAGACGGTTCATACCACCTTCACCATGTTAGGCAAAATCTGTAATCACTTACTTAATATTTTTCCTTAAAGCAACTGCTTTTCTTACCTCAATAAATAAATAACGTTTCCAACAAGATCTTTTGTCACTATTAATGAAAAACTGGTGTAATAATTACCATAACCAGCCATAAAAAATAAATACCATGAAAATCTAGCTCCTGGGGTCCACAGAAGGCTCTGCACCTGAGGACTGTTCTGTCTTGTTTCAGTGGAAGATCAGGGACTTCCCTGGTGGTGCAGTGGATAGGAATCCACCTACCAGTGCAGAGAACATGGGTTTGATCCCTGGTCCAGGACAATTCCACATGCCGCAGAGCAGGTAGGCCACTGCACCACAGCTACCGAGCCTGCGCTCTAGAACCTGCAAGCCACAACCACTGACCTGCCCGTCACAACTGCTGAAGCCCGCGAGTTCTAGGGTGCACGCACCGCAGCGACTGAGCCCGAGTGCCGCCAACACTGAAGCCCAGGCACCGAGAGCCTGTGCTCCGCAACCAGGGAAGCCACCACAGTGAGAAACCCAGCAGCTCAAGGAGGAGTGGTCCCCACTCGCCACAACTGGAGAAGAGCCCACACATCGCAAGGGAGACCCGATGCAGCCAAACATAAAGAACCAAATAATTTTTAAAATTTAAAAAAAAAGGAAGATCAGTAACAAAAACAGATGATGCCAGACCAAGACTTCTGGCTTTGAATAATCAGAGGAATGAGAGGAAATTTGAAGAGAAGTAATTTTCCACAACAAGATTTGAAGTTATAAAATGTCAAGTCTAGAGACCACTTAGAGTGACCTTTCATGCCCAAAGAATGGCACAGACTCTTCATAGCAACATTATTTACAATAGCCAAGACATGGACGCAACCTGAGTGTTGACAGGCATTATACTGATATATGTAATGGGATACTACTCAGCCATAAAAAAGAATGAAATAATGCCATTTACAGCAACACAGGTGGATCTAGAGATGATCAGACTAGGTGAAGCTAAGTCAGAGAAAGACAAATAGCATATAACTTATATGTGGGATCTAAAGCATGACGGAATTCACTGGCCGTCCAATGGTTAGGATCCAGTGCTTTCATTGCCAAGGGCACAGGTTCAATCCATGGCTGGGGAACCAAGATCCCACAAGCCATGGGGCACAGCCAAAAAATATATGTACATGTATATGTATATATATGTGTGTGTGTGTGTGTGTGTGTGTGTGCGTGTATAAAGACACAAATGAATTTATCTATGCAATAAACCCACAGACATAGAGAACAGACTTTGTGGTTGCCTAGGAAGAGGGAGGTGGTGGAGGGATAGATTGGGAGTTTGGGATTAGCAGATGCAAGCTATTATATATAGGATGGACAAATAACAGGGAACTATATTTAATATCCTGTGATAAATCCTGATGGAAAAGAGTGTGAAAAATAATATCCATATATATGTAAATTGAATCACTGTGTTGTACAGCAGAAATTAACAAAACATTGTCAATCAACTGTCCTTGAATAAAATAAAATTTTTTTAAAAAAAGGAAAAGTATACCATCCAAATAGGGTGTTTTATTAGTTTCTGTGGCTGCTGTAACAAAGTACCAGAAAGTGGGCAGCTTAATACCACAGAAATGTATTCTCTCACTGTTCTGGAGGCCAGAAGCCCAAGGTCACGGTGTCACCGGGCTGCTCCCCTCCGAGGGCAGTAAGGAGGAATCTGCTCCACGCTTGTCCCTCCGCATGTGGGGACAGCCACAATGTCAGCGGTCCTCGGCTGGGGGGTGTAGATGTATCACTCCAGTGGTTACTGAGTCCAAATTCACTCTGCTCATGGCACAACAAGCCAGGAAATCAGGAGATGAAGTGTTGAGGCAAGGATTAGCGACTTTATTCAGAAAGCTGAGCATCCGCGGAGATGGAGGACTAGACTTCTAGAGCACCATCTTCTTGGGGTCTGGAGGCCGGTGTCTTTTATAGAACAGAGAGGGAGAGGAGGTGAGGAAGTAAAGTAAAATGAAAAAACGGCCTTAAGTCTTGCAAACTCTCTTCTGGCTTGGCCAGCCTTAGGGAGGTTATGTGTTTGTTCCTTCTTTCCACCATTCACAGGTGGACAGGGTCACAGAAGGTCTTCCTGTGAGCTAAACAAAGACACTTTAACTTTCAGAGGACGCAGGGTTCCCCGAGGCAGGCCATTACATATGCTTATGGCTATAGACAGCATCCTTTCCATGATTATAATAACAAAAGCAATGGCAAGCAAAGGTTAACGTAAAAAAAATAAGATCCAACGTGGAGTCAGATTCTGTTCCTCCCTGTTTCACTCTTTTCCTCCATCCTCACAAGGTGTTCTCTCTCACCTGTTATCTTCTCCTCTTTCAAATCCACCAGTTGTTGGATTGGGGCCAACCGGATCATCCAGGGTGATCTCATCTTGAGATCTTAATTCAATTGCACCTGCAAAGAACCTTTTTCCAAATAAGGTCCGGCTCAGTGGTCCACATCTTGGGGGTGTGGGTGGGGGGAGCTGTGAATCAACACACAGCAGGTTTCCAACACCATTACCCCCAGGCAGGAGCAACTCGCATCCCACACGAGGGACAACTGCTGACATTTACAAAGTGTTTACCACGTGGCAGGCACTGTGCAGAATGATTGCCACCCATTAGCTCACTTATCCCCCTCGTAGTGTGTTCCACTTCAGCCTAGAAAAATGTGGCTGTCATTTCCCCAGCCCGTAAGTGCCCGCCAAACAATGACATGGGAGTTAATAAGGAGAGCCATCCGAAAGGGGACGCCACCCCTGCTCCTCGGCGATCCATTCTCCTTTGATGATCTGTAATTTGACCACTTTAAACAAGGTAAGCAATAGAAAATGAGCCATCACTTTTATATCTTCTCCAAGGCTTTCATTCTCCTGGGGAAGAGGTTTCAGAATTCGTGGAGTTGGCCCATGCCCATGCCAGGGGACGAGAACAAGCAAATTTTTTTAAATTCCAAGCTTGGGGATTTTCAACAACTCTTGGAGTCACGTGGAAATAATAGTAGTATTCCTTGCAGAGTATTCTTTTTTTTTTAAGACTTATTTTATTTTTATTTATTTGGCTGCACCTGGTCTCAGTTGCATCACCAAGGATCATCAGTCTTCATTGGGGCAGGCCAGATCTTATACTTCCAGCATGTGAACTCTTAGTTGCAGGATGTGGGATCTAGTTCCCCAACGAAGGATCCAACCTGGGCCCCCTGCATTGAGAGAGTGAAGTCTTAGCCACTGGATCATCAGAAGTCCCCATGAAGTTCTCTCATCAGCACTTTATGCGCTTACTCAGGATGAGGTGGTTGGAAAGCATCACCAATTCAATGGACATGAACTTGTGCAAACTCAGGGAGATGGTGTGGGACAGGGAATTCTGGCGTGCTGCAGTTCATGGGGTCGCAAAGAGTCTGACACGACCCAGTGACTGAACAAGAGCACTTGTTCCATTCAATACTGTGACAACCTTGTAGGGTAGATACTAAACTTACTCCCCATTTTACAGATGAGGAAGCTGAGGCTCAGTGAGAGTAAGCAACTTCCTAGAGGTTTAGAGCTAGTAAAGAGCAGAGCTGGGATTTAAACCCAGAAATTCTGGCTGCAGGAACTTGTCTGCCCCACTGGGTGGTTCCACAGCAGCGTACCAGGGAAGTTCTGAGCCGTTAAGCTAGGAAGAAGTCACCAAAAGTCAAAACTTACTCTCAGTAATTTAGTAACTTTAGTCTATAAAGCAGTGGTTTTGTGAACACAACCATAAAGAGGCATTTCTGAAGTTTAAGCTAAACCATGATTTTGTGTCCCCGCCCCCGGCGACAGTTGGCAATGTGTGGAGAACAGTTCGGTTGTCATTGTTGGAGGGTGGGGGAGACGTCACTGGCATCAAGTGGGAAGAGAGCAGGGATACTGCTCAGCATTCAACAGTAAGGATGACCCTGAGGCCAGAGGTAGATGCCCACCTCCACCCCCATGGTAAACCTACCGGAGATTCATTCCCTGTGGACCGAAATTCCAAGATGAGAATAACAGGACAATTAAAACAGCAGGCTGGGCCCTGCCCAGGCCACGTATTTCTCATTCCCAAAGTCAGGAGAACTCCCCAACCACACGTGCACAGAAAGGCTCCTTGGAGGTCAAAGGGGGAGTGATGTCAAGGGATGCTCTACCCACAGGCCTTTGCGGTAGAATCCATCTTGGTTAAGAGATTCGTGCACACATGTGGGAGGATCCTGAGCTATACCAAATATGGACTGTGAACCAGACAAATCAAAATGATTGGCCAAAGGAAACCGGAAGGAATACCCCATAAAGGTAATTCAAACTACCATGAGAGTGTGACTCAGTGACTCTCTTTCTAAGTCTGCCCATGTATCTATCCAACATGTACTTGTACTCTCTTTTTTCTCTTAATAAATACTTGTTTCACTACTTTCCATCTTCGTGAGAATGCTTTTCTGCAAAGCCGAAGGGCCAGGGCCGTTGTCACTGACTGCTGGTCTAGGGGGCTAGGATCTTGCACTCTCACCACCTCGACCCAGCCTCATATAACTGGGGGAGACTGTGAGCTGTAACAGAACAGGGGATACGCACACACAGTCCAGGGGCGGAGCGGTCAAGGAGCACCCCTGCCCA
Organism: Bos taurus; assembly: GCF_002263795.3. Taxonomy (NCBI): domain Eukaryota; kingdom Metazoa; phylum Chordata; class Mammalia; order Artiodactyla; family Bovidae; genus Bos; species Bos taurus. The sequence continues at coordinate 7,987,629 of NC_037352.1, read as the reverse complement.
CCTGACACCCGATTTGAGGCTGCACAACCTAGGAGGGCTGGGCAGACACAGGTCTCAGCTCCCAGGTGAGCAAATCCAGGGAGAACTGAGCACACCAAGACCCAGAGCTGAGAGAAAAGCCAGCGAGTGAACCAAATGCTGCTGGGAACTAAGAACACTGCTTGGGAACAGCTCTTGAGGACACATGATAGCAAATACCTGCAGGGACCTCAGCAGGCACAGTGCTGGGCACCTCATGTCTATCACTTGATTTAATCCTTGCAGCAGCCCCACGGGCTCAGTTCTACTACAAACCGTTTTTTCCAGCCCCTCCCCACAGCCTCCCGCCGACAGACCATTTTGGGCGAGCTGCCAAAGTTCCCACTATGTGGTCACCACAGAGATAAATATTGAAAGTTCTGGTTCCCCAAGATTTTCCTTCCCAACATGCATCTCTGGTACCACCGAAAATATTTTGACATCTGCTGGTAGCCAGTTCTAACGAATACCTTTTTTTTCTTCCTCCTGATGCTGCTGCTGCTAAGTCGCTTCAGTCGTGTCTGACTCTGTGCAACCCAATGGACGGAAGCCCACCAGGCTCCCCCATCCCTGGGATTCTCCAGGCAAGAACACTGGAGTGGGTTGCCATTTTCTTCTCCAATGCATGAAACTGAAAAGTGAAAGTGAAGTCGCTCAGTCGTGTCTGACCCTCAATGACCCCATGGACTGCAGCCTTCGGCTCCTCCATCCATGGGATTTTCCAGGCGAGAGTACTGGAGTGGGGTGCCATTGCCTTCTTCCTCCTGCTCTACACTAAAATCAAGCATAAAGAGCAGATCTTGTTGGTTTGACCGCAAAGGCAGTGGGATAAAATGGTTAGAGCACAGCATCTGGACCAAACTGGGGCCAGAGTATTAACCCCAGCTCAGCTGTGTGACCTTGGATAAGCAACTTTGCCTCTCTGTGCCTGGTTTCCCCACATGATATAGTGGAGGAAATTATTGTATTGTAGTGGGAATGAAATGACTTGATATAATAAAGCAAAGCTCAGCAAACCTTTTGGTAAAGGCCAGATAACTATGTTCAGTTTTGCACGCTGTTAGGTCTCTATCACAGCTAATCAATTCTACCACCATAGTGTGAAAGCATTTGCAGATAATATGTAAATGCAGGGGTGTGCCTATGTTCCAATAAAGCTTTATTGATAAAAACAAGCCAGGGGCCAGGATTTGGGTTATGGACCCACAGTCTGCTCATATCCCAACTGTACCTCTTACTAGCCCTGTGACCTGTTGCAAGTTACTTAACCTCTCTGATCCTTGACTTTCTCATCTGTAAACTAGAATGAATAGCAGCACCTACCTCCTAGGGCTAAAGGGAAGCTTAACAGAATACTGTTTGCAAATCACTTAGCACAGAAACTAGCACTTGGGAAAGATTTAGCAAAGATCAGCAGCTTTACTACTAATAAAAACTGCTGCCTCACACTACTTCCATAGCTAGGACATGAAAGCAACCTAGATGTCCATCAACAGATGAATGGATAAAGAAGCTGTGGTACATATATACAATGCAATATTACTCAGTCATAAAAAGGAATGCATTTGAGTCAGTTTAATGAGGTGGATGAACCTAGAGCCTATTACACAGAGTGAAGTAAGTCAGAGAAAAACAAATATTGTATATTAACGCATATATGTGGAATCTAGAAAGATAGTGATGAACCTATTTGCAGGGCAGCAATGGAGACACAGACAATGAGAACAGACTTATGGACACAGAGAGGGGAGGAAGGAGAGGCTGGGATGTATGGAGAGAGTAACGTATACTCTAACATATGTATAACATGCGTATATATTTTAACATATGTAAAATAGATAGCCAGTGGGAATTTGCTGTGTGACTCAGGGAGGGGTGGGATGGGCTGGGAGGTGGAAGGGAGGCTCAAGAGGGAGGGGACAAATGTATCCCTATGGCTGGTTCATGTTGATGTTTGGCAGAAATCAACACAATATTGTAAAGCAATTATCCTTCAATTAAAAATAATTTAAAAAAAAACTGCTAGCTCTTTTCTGAAATCTTCAGGCAGAGTCAGCCCTGAGAGCCCCCGCCCATCCTCCAGCATGCACTGGGCTGCATTGTAATGACCTGCTTGTGTGCCTATTTGCTTCTCCACCACCCTCTAACCATGAGCTCCTGGAGCCTAGGGTGGCATAGCCTGGTACACAGTAGGTGCTCAATTAAACACTGCTAGAATGAATGACCGGAGAAGGCAATGGCACCCCAATCCAGTACTCTTGCCTGGAAAATCCCATGGACGGAGGAGCCTGGTAGGCTGCAGTTCATGGGGTCGCTAAGAGTCGGACATGACTGAGCGACTTCACTTTCACTTTTCACATTCATGCATTGAAGAAGGAAATGGCAACCCACTCCAGTGTTCTTGCCTGGAGAATCCCAGGGACGGGGAGCCTGGTGGGCTGCCGTCTATGGGGTTGCACAGAGTCGGACACGACTGAAGCGACTTAGCAGCAGAATGAATGACTACCTAGACATCTTTCCTGAGTCACAAGCTAAACTGAACCTGAATATGAACTTTTCCCTCTGAAATAAACCCAGGAAAGGTCAGGTCAGATGAGATGAACTTATTGAATGGTCAGCCTTAGAATTAAAAAAAAAAAAAAAACACTACAGTTGCTGAACCAGAGAGGAATAAAGATATGTTTGAAGTCACACAGCAAGTTCAAAGCAAAGGAAGAAGCAGAATTCAGTATGTTTACCTGGGCTTATCGCCTAATCACTATCTCCCTCTCCTTTCTGTATTTTTTCCCTTTCTCCTTTCTTCTCTCAGCTACCCCACAGACAAATGCTTCCTGCAGGTAGAATTTCACTGAGCCAGAGGTCCCTGCTGATCTGAAAAGGTGAGCCTGGATTTAAGGAGTTCTGTGTCTTCTCCATGGTGGACTCAGCCACTGTTGACTTCTTCCAGTTATGCCCTGCTCCGCCACAACTCGAAAATAGATTCACTCACTCAGGTGAAGTTCAGGGATCCAGGGCTGGGATGCTCACAGAACAGCAGCACAGGGCACATCATCAACCTCACTGGGAAGTGAGGATGCTCTGCCCAGGAGCCTCTGAAGGGACCCTAGCTCCTCACCAGATGCTCCCATCTCAATGTAGCCTCAGGATCCAGAACTTCCTCACTGTTGCTAAAACAACAGAGTCAAAGATCCATTCTGTGATGAAGGATGTAGCCACTTAATGAGCTCTTCAAAGACAGGATCTCATTTAAGCTTCGTAACAAGCCAGGGAGGTAGAAATTATCCCTATTGCAGAAACTGCCTCTTGGGGAACTTCCCTGGTGGTCCAGTGATTAAGAATCTGTCTTGCAATGCAGGGAATGTCAGTTCAGCCCCTAGTTGGGGAGCTAAGTCGTTTCAGTCGTGTCCGACTCTTTTCGGACTGTAGCCCACCAGGCACCTCTGTCCATGGGATTCTCCAGGCAAGAATACTGGAGTGAATTGCCATGTCCTCCTCCAGGGTATCTTCCTGACCCAGGATTTGAACCCTCATCTCTTACATCACCTGCATTGGCAAGCGGGTTCTTTATTGCAAGGGCCACCTGGGAATCCTAAGATCCTACATGCCATAGGGCATCTAAGCCCATGATCCACAACTGCTGAGCCCAAGCACCACAGCAAAAGACCCCACATGATGTAATGAAGATCCCACATGCCACGACTAAGACCCAATGCAGCCAAATAAATAAATAAATTTTTTTTAAAAAAGTAAAGACAATTCTCTTTCCACTGCTTTCACAGCTGCTCAGCTATTTTCAATATTAAAAAGGTCCCCTAAGGAAAGACTTCACAATACCTGTCTCTGCAGTCAAGAAGCTCCCATAAAGTCACAGGTGGCCAACTGTCCTATGCTGGGTTCCTCAGGAGTAGTTCTTGAGACAATGAGGATTCTCCAGAGACCAGAACCAATAGGACACAGATATCACAAGGGATAGAGGCATAGAATTACGGAGATGGAGAAGTCCCACAATCTGCCATTGAGCTGGAAGCCCAGAAAGCCAGTTGTTCTTCAGTCTCAGTCATGTCCGACTCTTTGTGATCCCATAGACTGCAGGACACCAGGCTTCCCTGTCCTTCACCATCTCCCAGAGCTTACTCAATCTCAAGTCCATTTAGTCAATGGTGCCATCCAACCTCTGTTGCCCACTTCCCCTCCTGCCTTCAATCTTTCCCAGCATCAGGGTCTTTTCCAGAGAGTCAGTTCTTCACATCAGGTGACCAAAGTATTGGAGCTTCAGTATCAGCATGAGTACTTCCAATGAATATTCAGGATTGATTTTATTTAGGATTGACTGGTTTGATCTCCTTGCAGTCCCAGGGACTCTCAAGAGTCTTCTCCAACACCACAGTGGTGGAGTGGAAAGGTCTGAGAGCCAGAGGGCTGATGCTGTACATTCCAGTCCAGGTCTGAAGGCCCAAGAACCAGGACAGGAATACAGCAGTGTCCCAGCTCAACAGTCAGGGAGAGTGAATTCACCCTTCCTCTGCCTTTTGCTCTAGTCAGGCTCTCAGTGGAGTCACCCACACTGGGGAGGGCCATCCGCTTTGCAGAGTCCGCTGGTTTAAATGCTAATCCCTTCCGGAATCACCCTCACAGACACTCTCAGAAATAATGTTTTACCAGCTAGCTGGGAGACCAGTGACCCAGTCAAGTTGACATCAAAAATGAACCAACACACACACACTAAGGAGAAGTCAGAAAGACAGTGACACATATATGATATCGTGTATATATGGACTCTTTATGGTCCAACTCCCACATTTATACATGACTACTGGAAAAACCACAGTTTTGACTATACAGACCTTTGCCGGTAAAATAATGTGTCTGCTTTTTAATATGCTGTCTAGCTTTGTCATAGCTTTTCTATGACATTGGTTGGACCATAAAGAAGGCTGAGCATCAAAGAATTGTTGCTTTCAAACTGTGGTGCTGGAGAAGACTCCTAAGAGTCCCTTGGACATCAAGGAGATCAAACCAGTCAATCTCAAAGGAAATCAATCCTGAATATTCACTAGAAGGACTGATGCTGAAATACTTTGGCCACCAGATGTGAAGAGATGATTCATTGGAAAAGACCCTGATGCTGGGAAAGACTGAGGGCAGGAGGAGAAGAGGGCAAGAGAGGATGAGGTGAATGGATGGCATCACCAACTCAATGGACATGAATTTGAGCAAACTCCAGGAGACAGTGAAGGACAAGGAAGCCTGGCGGGCTGCAGTTCATGGGGCCCCAAAGAGTCGGATATGACTTAGCAACTGAAGAACAACAATATGTTGACTCTCAAATATGACACAAATAACCTATCTGCAAAACAGAAACACACTCACAGACATAGAGAACAGACTTGTGGTTGCCAAGGGGTGAGGGGTGATGGAATGGGAGTCTGGGATTAACAGATGCAAACTAATATAGATAGGATGAATAAACAACAAAGCCCTGCTGTATAGCACAGGTGCCAAGTCACTTCAGTCATGTCCGACTCTGTGCGACCTCATAGACGGCAGCCCACCAGGCTCCCCCATCCCTGGGATTCTCCAGGCAAGAACACTGGAGTGGGTTGCCATTTCCTTCTCCAATGCATGAAAGTGAGAAGTGAAAGTGAAGTTGCTCAGTCATGTCCGACTCTTAGCGACCCCATGGACTGCAGCCTACCAGGCTCCTCCGTCCATAGGATTTCCCAGGCAAGAGTACTGGAGTGGGGTGCCATTGCCTTCTCCGATAGCACAGGTACCTATATTCAATATCCTATTGCAAACCATAAAGGAAAAGAATATATGTATGTATAACTGAATCACTCTGCTGTACAGCAGAGATTAACACAAATTGTAAATCAACTCTACTTTGATAAAAACAATTTTTACTGAGCCATCACACAAGGATTGTAGCACAAGTAATTTATTTGGGAGGGGACCCAAGATACATGAGCAGGAGGAGGAGGAAAATGAAACGGGGGAGGAGGGGAAGGCAGCCAGGGATGCATTATGGAGCAAGATGCCCTGTGTGCAAACTGGAGCTGGGTACCACTGGGGAATGCTGGGCACATCTCAGAGTTTCCCATCTAAAGGGCAAGCAATCTGGGGGTATTTTCCAGCAAATCCCAGGCCACGTTGGCCAAGGGTTGCTTCCAGGGCCATCAACTCTCTTACACTTCCAGCCTCCCGCATGCACAGGCAGATCATACTGTCAGCCCCAAGGGCCCTTGAGACAGAAGCATGAGAAGATGGAGCCACGTGGAAATAGAGGCTGAAGGGTAGTAGGGCACACTTGTGTTAGGACATCGAATGGTCAACTGGTCTACCTCCTCATAGTACAGAAGAGAATAAGCCCCATTTTGGACTGATCATTGATTCCAGCAGCGTCAGCTCAGATTTCAAAACCATATTTGCTCCATCTTAAAACACCATTGCCTATAGATGCAGGTTGGGTATAATAGCTTTTTCAGACTTAAAAAAAAAAAACTACATTAAATGCACACAAAAGGCATTCTATTTTCAGATATGTTAAAGCATCTAAAAGATAGCATCTCAAACTCTAGACAATATGACTCTGTCCCGCTGTCCCCAGAAGATCGCTTGTACCCTTCTGACCCTCTGTCCCAGTTTGGGCTTGGAAAATAGAGTAATTTAGTTTGAAATCTGTTCTGGCTCTGAAGTTCTGCGGTTTTCTATTTCCTTACAACATCTTTGTCATGGCAACACAATGCACATTTGCATTTCAGAAACTACCCCTGCCTACTCCACACCTTAAAACAAGAATCAAGATCCCACCTTATTTTAAAATTGGCAGCTTCAGTCCATTGTGTCCAGATAACCTCCTGCAGGCAATAAAAAGGAGCACTGTTCCTTGTTCACTGTGTCAGTCTCTTTCAAATGCACATTTATTAATTAGATGCATTAGGGGCTGGCTAATTGTGTTACAAGGAGAAGAAGGAGAACATTTATTAATGGACTGCTGCTCGTAGACGCTGTACCCGTGGCTTCAGATGTACTATATCATGCAAGCCCTATAACCCTTCCACGAACAAAAGAAACTTAATCTCAGGGAGGTTATGTCACTCACTCAAGGTCACATAGCTGGCAAGGTGCAAATCTGAGATAATGCTGGTAAATTGCCTACCACCCCACCAAGCATCTAGTCAAGACAGACAGACAAAAGACAGGGATGGACAGAAAAGGTAGGGGAAGGAGAAAGAAAAAAGGGGAGGGGACTTCACTGGTGGTCCAGTGGCTAAGACTCCATGCTCCCAATGCAGGTGACCTGGGTTTGATCCCTGGTCAGGGAACTAGATCCCACATGCTGCAGCTAAGACCCAACACAGCCAAATAAATCAATATCTTTTTAAAAGGGAGAAGGATTCCATTCCTAAAAGATCAACCTTCCCCCTGATATTGGCCCACCTGACCTTGCTAAGAGATAAGGGCACACTTACTTTGTTTTCTGACTCCCGAAGGCAGAGATTGGGTCACTCCAAGAAAAGAGGGAGAGGGACTTCCCCAGTGGTCCAGCAGTTAAGAATCCACCTTGCAATGCAGGGGACACAGGTTCAATCCCTGGTCAGGGAACTAAGATCCCACATGGAGTAATTGAGCCCACGCAATGCAACTACTGAAGCCTGAGCACTCTGGAGACCGGGTGCCACAATTAGAGTCCATGTTCCTCAACAAAAGATCCCGCATGATGCAGTGAAGATTCCACATGTTGCAACCGACTTGCCACAGCAATATTTATTTTGAATAAATAAATATTCAAAAAAAAGAGGGAGAAACTTTCCTATTCCTTTCTTTTATCCATTTCTTCCCCCCTCTTAAATATCCTCCTGCCTCTATCATGAAGCCAAACTCCTTGGCTGCAAGATTTATTTTGTTATCTGCTCTCGGGTCCATTTATTTTAGCATGTCGTCTTTTATTAATATTTTCCTTTCTCCTTCACTCTGAAAAAATTTTAGAGAATTGTTAAGTCTGGACTTTTTATAATCCGACATGAATCTCTCAGACTTTGTGTTTCCACTTTGGGATAATAAAATCTGTAACTATGTATTAAGCTCTGATGTCAGGCAAGCACCGTCTGCAATGCCCAACTGAAGATGCTGCAGGCTGTGCCAAGCCCTAGGATCTGTGCAACCTTCTGTAATAATTCCACCATTAAAGATTCATTCCTTTGACTATTCTAAAGTCATCTGTAAAATCAGATGATCCTGGGAGAAGTGACAAATACCCAGTGGTTTTTAATCTTTTTATGTTTGAAGAATGTGGGGGGTGGGGGGAGGAAGGAAGGCTATAGACCATCTTCCTAGAAAAAATGCAGACAGATGCAAAATCCTACAAAACCCTCAGGTCTCCCAGTGAGAATCCCTGCTTAAATTAGTTATTTGCTGATACCTTAGGAAGTGGGTTGAGAGGACTGGATTATCACACAGTGGCAGGAATGGAACCCAGCAAGGAAAGATGCTGCTAAGGAGAATTAGAGAGCTGGAAGAAACAGAGCTTAAGGGGTTAGAGGGCAAAAGGATGGGAAAGATGAGCTAAGTTTGTTGAGAGATAATCCTGGGGTGAGAAGGAAGCAGTTCCCAGAATCTGGAGACAGAAATTTGTGAGGAGAGGGCTATCAGGCAGGGGCTGTCTGCTATCAGCAGACCTTCCATCCACAGATGCAGTGGGAAAAAGAGAGAGAGATGCAGCAACCCTAACTGACCCTACAAGGTGGGAACAAAGAGAATAAATATCTTGATGGTACCCCGCCACAATGTTCTTGCTCCCATTTTAAGGATGAGTAAGATGAGACTCAGAGAGATAAAGTCACCTGTCCAAGGTCACACAGCTGGGAAATGGAAAAGCCAAGATGTGAACCGAGTTCTCCTCTCCCCAAGACCACAGCCCTGAGCCTTGCCCTCCTCCAGGGAATCTTCCCAATCCAGGGATCTAATCTGTGTCTTGTAAGTCTCCTTCATTGGCAGGCGGGTTCTTTACCACTAGCGCCACCCAGATGCGCTTGTCTCTTTCTGCTAAAAAAAAAAGTTGTATTTGAGAGGGAGGGCAAGAACCCTGGGCAATACCCGAGATTCAGCCCAAATGTCCTTAACAGCATGTGAGCAAAGGGATAAGGATGTTGTGTACATCCCATTGCACAGTGCCTGGCCCTGAGCAACTAGTGCTCAATAAATACTTGCTGTTATTTCTATTATTGCTTGTTAGTGCCAGTACTGCTGTTGCCATTGTTATAACTAATATTATTATTACCATAAGGATCACTGTGCTACCGCACAGAACTGTTGAGATTAAATGATGCAATCAGTCTAAAGCACTTAGCACATAGTACTACTACTGCTAAGTCACTTCAGTCGTGTCCGACTCTGTGCGACCCCATAGACGGCAGCCCACCAGGCTCCCCCGTCCCTGGGATTCTCCAGGCAAGAACACTGGAGTGGGTTGCCATTTCCTTCTCCAATGCGTGAAAGTGAAAAGTGAAAGTGAAGTCTCTCAGTCATGTCTGACCCTCAGCAACCCCATGGACTGCAGCCTTCCAGGCTCCTCCGTCCATGGGATTTTCCAGGCAAGCGCACCGGAGTGGGGTGCCATTGCTTTCTCCAGCACATAGTAGAAGCTCAGTAAATGACATCTCTGTTTACGATTACGATTTCTCCACTGAGACCTTAATGAAACAGCCAACGTTTTAAAAAGCATGTCCAAGGAACTAAAATGCATTTAGAAAATACTTTGCCAATGTTTTCCCAGCCTAAAGGAGGAGTCTATCTCAGACTGGGAAAAAAAATTACACATTGTAAATCTCTGCTAATGAATCAGCAACCTAGGTAACCAAAGCAGAGATACTTGCAGCCAAAATAGCCATCGAATTTCTCCTCTCGTTTGCCAAGGAGTGGCCACTCTCAGGCAGGAAGTGGATGTAAAGATTCATTCATTCCTTCAAGGCAAATCAAAACTAAAATGAGGGGACTTCCCTAGTGGCTCACAGGTAAAGAATCCACCTGCCAATGCAGGAGACACGGGAAACGTGGGTGCCATCCTGGGTCAGGAAGATGCTCTGGAGGAGGGCATGGCAACCACTCCAGTATTCTTGCCATGGACAGAGGAGCCTGGCAGGCTACAGTCCATGGGGTCACAAAGAGTTAGACACAACTGAAGCAACTGAGCACGCACGTTGTAACAGCAACAGAAAACTAATACACTCCCTGTGCTGTGATGGGGTCAAAGGGAAAAGTCCTGGAGGCTTAGAGCCCTGCAGAGAGTGAGGCTAAGACCACCCTGGGAAGGAAGAAGCCCCTTAAACACCCAGCCCAGTCGAGCTTTCAGATGACTCCAGTCCCAGTTGCACCTGATCCACCACTGCAGCAGCAACCCCAGCCAGAAGCAACCAGCTGAGCCCAACTAGCCCACAGGAGTGAGGGACAGAATGATCAACTGACATTTTAAGCCGCTGAGTTTTAGAAACAAATAACCGTAACCATCTGTTATGAGGATGCATTAGAGTTCAGGCCCTAAGGCATTTTGGAACCGTTAAGTGTTCCATAAACGTCAGCAAATGCACTTTTACTGCAATCGTCTGCATTTGACAAATGGGGAACCTGGGACTCTGGGAGGTGACGGGCCATGCAAAGCGGGGATGTGAGCTCCAGCTGCGCCTGACTCGGGCCACCTCCTCCTCTTCCCATGGCTCTGGGCTGGCTCTTGACCCCCGAAGCTGGCTGGAAATGAAGGTGGGCAGCAATTTCTTCCACGGCAGCTGCTGCCAGGCTGCCAGGCCAGTGCAAGGCTATGTCCATGTCTGGCACAGGCTTCTGCAGCCTGTGAACAGACTGTAAAGAGTTTATGCTCCCCCATCCTCCAGCTGCTCAAGACTCTGGCATCATTAGATTCTCGTATCTTCTCCCAGGCAGTCTCAAGAAAGGTCAGCCCTGCCTCCCCCACGTCCCCAGAGTCTGTGACCCAAGAACCCAGCCCAGGAGGCTCCTCCTGTTCCAGGGCCAGCGGCATAGCCAGGATTGCTGGGCTATCTAGCTGCCGGCATTGGGCTCAATGGACTCGTTTCCATGTGAGCCGGCAGCATCCACCTCCCTGAACTGAATAACAATGGCCAGGTCCCATCGGCCACACTCCTGCTGGTGGAAGCTGAAAGGCCAAATGTGGAGCCCACATGTTGTCCACAGTCTAGCTGCCCCCGCCCAGCTGCGGGACTCAGGGTGAGCCACTCTCTCTCTGAAAGAAGCAGGGAAAGAACGTCATAAAGAGAGCTCGGTCTCCTTTCTCCCTTTCCTTCACCCTTCTCCTCTGCTCTTTCTTTCCACCCTCATTTCTTCCACTCTTCATTATCTCTTATTCTTCTCTGGGGATTATCCACTCCCTGCCAGGAGGCGATAGTGGTAAAGAACCCGCCTGCCAATGCAGGAGATGTAAAAGAGATGCCAGTTCGATCCCTGGGTTGGAAAGATCCCCTGGAGAAGGGCATGGCAATCCGCTCCAGTATTCATGCCCGGAGAATCCCACGGACAGAGGAGCTTGTCAGGCTCCTCGGTCACAAAGAGTCAGACATGAATGAAGCAACTTAGCACACATGCATGCCCTCAGAAGCAGACACACACGAGTTTCCCTGGTGGTCCAGTGGTTGAGAATCTGCCTTGCAATGTAAGGGACATTAGTTCGATCCCTGGGTGGGGAAGATTCCCCTGGAGAAGGAAATGGCAGCTCACTCCAGTAGTCTTGCCTGGAGAATCCCCATGGACAGAGGAGCCTGGTAGGCCAAAATTCATGGGGTCACAAAGAGTCAGATACAGCTGAGCGACTAAGACTCTTGACCTCTCACCCCACCCCTTTAGGTCCTCTCAGAGTGCCAGGCTGGGCTCCCTGTGTTATACAGCAACTTCTCACCAGCTGTCTATGTTACACTCGGTACACACGATACATGAATTGACCTTGGAGCACTCAGAAGGTCGTGGCTGGGGTCCCATGACAGGCGACGTTCCCACCGCAGACACTGTGGACACGGAGTTGGAGGTGAAGAGCCACAGAACTAGGACATCAAAACTCCCCTGGGCTCTGCTAGGTGACTGGATTCTCTTTCCTCCATCATGGGAATGGAGACAGTAGCATGGAAACATACACTGCCACATGTAAGACGGTTAGCTGATGGGAATTGGCTGTGTGTCTCAGGAACTCAAACCTGGTCTGTTACCACCTAAAAGGGTAGGAAGGAGGTGGGTGGGCAGTTCAAGGGCAGAGGACATATGTGTGCCTATGGCTGATTCATGTTGACGTATGGTGGAAGCCTATGCAATACTGTGGAGCAATTATCCTCCCACCAAAAATAAACTAAAAATCCCATCATGGTCAAAGCTAGCGCTGGTAGGGAATCTATGAGACACCAGCTCTGCACACCGTCTGCACCATCTCTTCATATCCACTTGAGGACAGGCTATTTTTTTGTTGGTTTGTGTGTGTGTGTGTGTGTGTTTGTCTGGGCAGGGTCCTTGTTGCAGCATCTTTTACTTGTGCCATATGGTATCTTTAGTTGCATCACGTAAACTCTTTAGTTACAGCATGTGGGATCTAGTTCCTGTGCGTGCTCAGTCACTAAGTCCTGTCCAACTTTTTGTGACCCTATGGATGGTGGCCCGCCAGGCTCTCTGTCCATGAGATTTTCCAGGCAAGAATACTGGAGTGGGTTGCCGTCTCCTTCTCCAAGGAATCTTCCTGACCAGCAGTCAAACCTGGACCTCTTGCATTGGGAGCGCAGAGTCTTAGCCACTGGACTACCAGGGCAGTCCCAGGACAAGGTCATTATTATGCCCATTTCAGAGATGAAGAACTGAGGTAAGGCAAAGTGATGTGTCTTGCCAATCACTGCACAATGCCTTCTATCATTCAGCACCTGTTAAGTAGGCACCTACTGAATGCCTGGCCCATACTAGTAACATAATACTAGGTACTCAGTACAGCAGGAATCAGAGAAGGCAATGGCACCCCACTCCAGTACTCTTGCCTGGAAAATCCCATGGACGGAGGAGCCTGGTGGGCTGCAGTCCATGGGGTTGCTAAGAGTCGGACACGACTGAGCGATTTCACTTTCACTTTTCACTTTCACGCATTGGAGAAGGAAATGGCAACCCACTCCAGTGTTCTTGCCTGGAGAATCCCAGGGACGGGGGAGCCTGGTGGGCTGCCGTCTCTGGGGTCGCACAGAGTCGGACACAACTGAAGTGACTTAGCAGCAGCAGCAGCAGCAGAGCAGGAATAACCCAGGATCCAAACCACACATGTTTCGCACCAGACCCCCTCTTTTAGAGCCGAAACTCAGTCAGTATTTGTTGAATGAATGAATTCCTTCTAAGTTTTCATTCCACAGCTATTTCTTAGTTGCCAGCAAGTTCTGGCCGAGGGGAGCTGGAATGAAATAGCATAGGCAATCGGAGGCTCACCAACACCCAGCACCCCCACCCCCACCCCAGTGTCCTGGAATTATGGAGACTGACAAGTCCCACAGTCTGCCATCAAGCTAGAGGCCCAGAAAGCCAGTTGTTGTCCAGTCACTAAGTCAGGTCCAACTCTTTGCAACCCCACGGACTGCAGCACTTCAGGCTCCCCTATCCTTCATTATCACCAGAGTTTGCTCAAATTCATGTCCATTGAGTCAGTGATGCCATCCAACCATCTCACCCTCTGCCACCCCCTTCTCCTTTTGCCTTCAATCTTTCCCAGCATCAGGGTCTTTTCCAATGAGTTGGCTCTTTGCATCAGGTGGCCAAAGGATTGGAGCTTCAGCTTCAGCATCAGTCCTTCCAATGAAATTCAGGGTTGATTTCCTTTAGGATTGGCTGGTTTGCTCTACTTGCAGTCCAACAAACTCTCAAGAGTCTTCTCCGGCTCCACAGTTCAACAGCATCAATTCTTTGGCATTTGGCCATCTTCATGATCCAACTCTCACATCCATACACGACTACTGGGAGAACCATAGCTTTGACTATACAGACCTTTGTCGATAAAGTGATGTTCTCTGCTTTTTAATACTCTCTAGGCCAGCTCAAAACACACACCCACTGTGTGCTCTCTGTGCTCTCTTCTCCCTTCTGCTTCTCCCTCTCCCAAATAATCTCACCCAAATAATCTACCTGCAACCCACCTGTATCAGGACTCACTTTCAGGAATACCCAAATCAAGTCAGGCTGCTGTGGTGCAACAGGAGCAAACCGAGGGTGACTTGGGATAAAGTGAGGGTGGGGTGCACCCACATTGCCTGCTGGCTCACTCACACACCAGCTCGTCCATTCACTGGCTCACCTGATCACTCACTCATTCATTCACTCCCTCCCCGATCCCTGCCTTCATTCCTTCCCTGACAACAGACCCCATGGAAGGCTGAAAAGAAACTTTCTTGTCTTGGTTTCTATTCTTATCACTGAGAACAAGTTCCCTTCTGCATGGGGTGCGAACTAGACATCACACCTCCATTTTTATGCAGAAAGAATTCCGTTTCACTCCAAGACAATGGCAGTCCATTAAGCAGTCCATTAAGGAGCAGTTGCAAGAGTAACCTAAAAGCACAGATTTCCCCAGGGGTCACCCTCCTGGGGAGATCCATGGGTTTGGAGGAATGCCTTAGCCCCGCATAGCGTGACCAACCTCAATTAAATAATCAAGCACAACCATTCTCTCATCAGCCTCCTTCTGGAGGGCCAGCTATTTCTTATGAGAGTGCATTTCCTCCTTGAAAGGGTATTGTTCACCTCATCTCAACTCAGAAATGTCTCGAAAATCTGAAAAGACATGTTGGAAGGATCAGAAAATGGTACTGTTTCTCAGTTCAGAGATTTGAGAGAAGTCGCTCAATTAATCTGTTCATTGTGTCAGATTACCCTCGCTAACTTCTCCCATCCTTTCCACATCCAATGTTGTAAGAGCTACATTTATGGAGCTCTGCATGTGTGTGTGCGTGCCAAGTCACTTCAGTCATCTCTGACTCTTTGTGACCCCATGGACCATATCCCAGCAGCCTCCTCTGTCCATGGGATGCTCTAGGCAAGAATACTGGAGTGGATTACCATTCTCTTCTCCAGGGGATCTTTCTGACCCAGGGATTGAACTCAGACCTTGTTACTGTCTGTGCCACCAGAGAAGCCCCTCTGAGGCATCAGGAAAATAGTGCTAAATATTTATTAATTTATTCATTGGATCTGCAAAACAGTCTCATGAGGTATGTCACGTCTTTGGAATGAGAAAACTGAGACCAGAGTATGTCATTGGGCCAACACAGCAGGAAACTGGCATTTGAACTTGGAGCTTAAGGTCTTAACCATTTCCTTGTATAACCACCCTACTTTTTCATTCAGTTTTCAGAGCCTTAAAAGAAACCACCACCAAGGACGGTTTACACTGGAGCTAAAAACAGTGGATGAGGTTCTGTGCTGGGAGTCGGGGAACCCAGCTTTAGGAACCAGTCCCACTTGAGTTTATTATATAATTAGAGGTGAGTCACCAGTTCAATTCTTCTGCTCCCCATCGGGTTCTCAGGATGTGGCCCCAACTGACCCATCCCTTCTCATTCCCTACTTCTGTTTGCTGTCCTCACATTTCAAATGGACCTGCTGCCTCTAGGTTCTGGTGCTCCCTTAACTCCTTGTGCTATGATGCCTCTGTCCTGGTGAGGAAGCCTGCAATGCTTTTCCCACCTCTCTTCATCTGAATTCATTCTTCAAGTCTCTACTTAGATGTCATGTTGAGAACTATCAAGTTTCATAAGGAGCACTAATTTTCAAAGAGAATTGGAAGTGCATGTAGAGATAGAAAACTAGTTGGTTGTTGTTGTGTAGTTGCTAAGTCATGTCTGACTATTTTGCAACCCCCTGGACTGTAGACTGCCAGGCTCTTCTATCCATGGGATTTCCCAGGCAAGAATACTGGAGTGGGTTGCCATTTCCTCCTCCAGGGGATCTTCCTGACCCAGGGATCAAACCCGCCTCTCCTGTTTTGGCAGGCAGACTCTTTAGCGCTGAGTCACCAGGGAAGTCCAGAGGTAGAAAACAGGTTAAAACAGGAGATAAAATATTTTATCTCCGCAAAGCAGAAAACTCTTGTTAGGACATGTATTTGTTGTTTGGACTATCTATTGCAACCTAACCAACCAAAATCTAGTAACTTAAAACAACAATGATTATTTATACCTTAGGCTCCAAAATCACTGTTGACAGTGACTGCAGCCATGAAACTAAAAGATGCTTGCCCCTTGGAAGAAAAGCAATGATAAACCTAGATAGCATATTAAAAAACAGAGACTTACTTTGCCTACAAAGATCCATATAGTCAAGGCTATGGTTTTTCTGGTAGTCATGTACAGATGTGAGCTGGACAATAAAAAAAAAGTTGAGCACCAAAGAACTGATGCCTTTGAACTATGATGCTAGAGAAGACTCTTGAGAGTCCCTTGGACTGCAAGGAGATCAAACCAGTCAATTTTAAAGGAAATCATATTCATTGGAAGGATGATGCTGAAGTTCCAATACTTTGGCCACTTGATGCAAAGAGCTGACTCACTGGAAAAGATCCTGATGCTGGGAAAGACTGAAGGCAGAAGGAGAAGGGGAGGGCAGAGGATGAGATGGTTGGATGGCATCACTGATTCAATGGACATGAGTTTGAGCAAACTCCAGGAGATGGTAAAGGACAGGGAAGCCTGGTGGGGTCGCAAACAGTAGGACACGACTGAGCAACTAAACAACAAAAGGCTCAGTGGGCGTGGCTCATCTCTAGTCCAGGCAGCACCCACTGGGGTTGCTAGTTTAAAGGTTGCACATAACTCCCAGGACTGGCAAGGTGGGGCTGTCTGTCAGCTGGGACTAGCAGAGGGCTATGGGCTGGAGACACTCATCCTCCCCTCCTGGGTCTCTCCACAGGACGCTTGGGCTTCCTCACAGCATGGCGGCTGGTTTCCAAGAGTGAGCACCAGGTGGATGTGCAGAGCAGTTTTCTTTTTAACCTAAAGCAAGGAGAGGAATCGTTGGTGGAGTTCATTTACTTGAAAATACAAAGCAATCAACTTGGAACCAAAGACCATAGAATCGGTCTTTCCCAAGTGCATTAAGCAAGAAGTCTACAGGATGAACTAACTTGCACTTTACAACTAGCACAAACTTAGTTCATGGATATTATGACAACCAAGGATAAAACAAAGAGAAAGTGAGTCAAGTCTATTTAAAGAAAAATATTCAAGGAATAATTGTACCCATCATACATACACAGGTTAGCTGGAAAGGGCAAAATGTTCAGAAATAATTGAAGCTCAGAAAAAAAATTAAGTTCTGAATAGTCAGCTTGTCTTCTATACTAAAGAAAGACGACCAAACTTTTTCTCTTTTTTTCTTGTATCTTTTTATTGAAGTGCAGTTGATTTACAACATCGTATTAAGTTTCAGATATGCAGCAAAGTGATTCAGCTATACATTTTTTCAGATTCTTTTCCATTATAAACTATTACAAGATATTAAATATAGTTCAACTTCAGCTTCTTCAGCGTTGCTCGTTGGGGCATAGACTTGGATTACCGTGATATTGAATGGTTTGCCTTGGAAACGAACAGAGATCATTCTGTCGTTTTTGAGATTGTATCCAAGTACTGCATTTTGGATTCTTTTGTTGACCATGATGGCTACTCCATTTCTTCTAAGGGATTCCTGCCCACAGTAGTAGATATAATGGTCACCTGAGTTAAATTCACCCATTCCAGTCCATTTTAGTTTGCTGATTCCTAGAATGTCGACGTTCATTCTTGCCATCTCCTGTTTGACCACTTCCAATTTGCCTTGATTCATGGACCTGACATTCCAGGTTCCTATGCAATATTGCTCTTTACAGCATCAGAACTTGCTTCTATCACCAGTCACATCCACAACTGGGTATTGTTTTTGCTTTGGCTCCATCCCTTCATTCTTTCTGGAGTTATTTTTCCACTGATCTCCAGTAGCATATTGGGCACCTACTGACCCAGGGAGTTCCCCTTTCAGTATCCTATCATTTTGCCTTTTCATACTGTTCATGGGGTTCTCAAGGCAAGAATACTGAAGTGGTTTGCCATTCCCTTCTCCAGTGGACCACATTCTGTCAGACCTCTCCAACATGACCCTCCCATCTTGGGTGGCCCCACAAGGCATGGCTTAGTTTCATTGAGTTAGACAAGGCTGTGCTGCTGTGATCAGATTGGCTAGCTTTCTGTGATTATGGTTTCAGTCTGTCTGCCCTCTGATGCCCTCTTGAAACACCTACCATCTTACTTGGGTTTCTCTTACCTTGGACGTGGGGTATCTCTTCACGGCTGCTCCAGCAAAGCGCAGCCACTGCTCCTTACCTTGGAGGAAGGGTATCTCCTCACGGCCGCCCCTCCTGACCTTGAACGTGGAGTAGCTCCTCTCAGCCTTCCTGCGCCTGCACAGCCGCTGCTCCTTGGATGTGGGGTTGCTCCTCTCGGTTGCCTACCCCGACCTCAGAAATGTGGTAGCTCCTCTCGGCCATCGGCCCTGACCTCAGACGTGGGGTAGCTCATCTCAGCCACGGCCCCTGACCTTGGGCATGTGCTAGGTCCTCTCAGCTGCCGCCCTGACCTCTGACATGTGGTAGCTCATCTCGGCTGCCACCCTGACCTCTGACATGTGGTAGCTTGTCTCAGCTGCCGCCCCTGACCTCGGATGTGGGGTAGCTACTCTCAGCCACCACCCTGACCTCGAATGTGGGGTAACTCGTCTCAGCCGCTGCCCCTGACCTCGGATGTGGGGCCTCATGGGACATGGGACCTCGGACAAGACCTTTCTGAACTAACACCCAAAAAGGATGTCCTTTTCATTATAGGGGACTGGAATGCAAAAGTAGGAAGTCAAGAAACACCTGGAGTAACAGGCAAATTTGGCCTTGGAGTACGGAATGAAGCAGGGCAAAGGCTAATAGAGTTTTGCCAAGAGAATGCACTGGTCATAGCAAACACCCTCTTCCAACAACACAAGAGAAGACTCTACACATGGACATCACTAGATGGTCAACACCGAAATCAGATTGATTATATTCTTTGCAGTCAAAGATGGAGAAGTTCTATACAGTCTTCAAAAATAAGACTGGGAGCTGACTGTGGCTCAGATCATGAACTCCTTATTGCCAAATTCAGACTTAAATTGAAGAAAGTGGGGAAAACCACTAGACCATTCAGGTATGACCTAAATCAAATCCCTTATGATTAGACAGTGGAAGTGAGAAATAGATTTAAGGGACTAGATCTGATAGACAAAGTGCCTGATGAACTATGGCCGGAGGTTCATGACATTGTACGGAAGACATAGATTAAGACCATCCCCATGGAAAAGAAATGCGAAAAAGCAAAATGGCTGTCCGAGGAGGCCTTACAAATAGCTGTGAAAAAAAAGCGAAAAGCAAAGGAGAAAAGGAAAGATATAAGCATCTGAATGCAGAGTTCCAAAGAATAGCAAGGAGAGATTTTAAAAAGCCTTCCTCAGCAATCAATGCAAAGAAATAGAGGAAAACAACAGAATGGGAAAGACTAGAGATCTCTTCAAGAAAATTAGAGATACCAAGGGAACATTTCATGCAAAGATGGGCTCAATAAAGGACAGAAATGGTATGGACCTAACAGAAGCAGAAGATATTAAGAAGAGGTGGCAAGAATACACAGAAGAACTGTACAAAAAAGATCTTCATGACCCAGATAATCACGATGGTGTGATCACTGACCTAGAGCCAGACATCCTGGAATGTGAAGTCAAGTGGGCCTTAGAAAGCATCACTATGAACAAAGCTAGTGGAGGTGATGGAATTCCAGTGGAGCTATTTCAAATCCTGAAAGATGATGCTGTGAAAGTGCTGCGCTCATTATGCCAGCAAATTTGGAAAACTCAGCAGTGGCCACAGGACTGGAAAAGGTCAGTTTTCATTCCAATCCCAAAGAGAGGCAATGCCAAAGAATGCTCAAACTACTGCACAATTGCACTCATCTCACATGCTAGTAAAGTAATGCTCAAAATTCGCCAAGCCAGGCTTCACCAATACATGAACCATGAACTTCCAGATGTTCAAGCTGGTTTTAGAAAAGGCAGAGGAACCAGAGATCAAATTGCCAACATCTGCTGGATCATGGAAAAAGCAAGAGAGTTCCAGAAAAACGTCTATTTCTGCTTTATTGACTAATCTTTGACTGTGTGGATCACAATAAACTGTGGAAAATTCTGAAAGAGATGAGAATACCAGACCACCCAACCTGCCTCTTGAGAAACCTATATGCGGGTCAGGAAGCAACAGTTAGAACTGGACATGGAACAACAGGCTGGTTCCAAATAGGAAAAGGCATACGTCAAGGCTGTATATTGTCACCCTGTTTATTTAACTTATATGCAGAGTACATCATGAGAAACGCTGGGCTGGAAGAAGCACAAGCTGGAATCAAGATTGCCAGGAGAAATATCAATAACCTCAGATATGCAGATGACACCACCCCTATGGCAGAAAGTGAAGAGGAACTAAAAAGCCTCTTGATGAAGGTGAAAGAGGAGAGTGAAAAAGTTGGCTTAAAGCTCAACATTCAGAAAACGAAGATCATGGCATTTGGTCCCATCACTTCATGGGAAATAGATGGGGAATCAATAGAAACAGTGTCAGACTTTATTTTTCTGGGCTCCAAAATCACTGCAGATGGTGATTGCAGCCATGAAATTAAAAGATGCTTGCTCCTTGGAAGGAAAGTTATGATCAACCTAGATAGCATATTAAAAAGCAGAGATGTTACTTTGCCAACAAAGGTCCGTCTAGTCAAGGCTATGGTTTTTCCTGTGGTCATGTATGGATGTGAGAGTTGGACTGTGAAGAAAGCTGAGCACTGAAGAATTGATGCTTTTGAACTGTGGTGTTGGAGAAGACTCTTGAGAGTGCCTTGGACTGCAAGGAGATCCAACCAGTCCATCCTAAAGGAGATCAGTCCTGGGTGTTCATTGGAAGGACTGATGCTAAAGCTGAAACTCCAGTACTTTGGCCACCTGATGCGAAGAGTTGACTCATTGGAAAAGACCCTGATGCTGAGAAAGATTGAGGGTAGGAGGAGAAGGGGACGCCAGAGGATGAGATGGCTGGATGGCATCACTAACTCGATGCACATGAGTTTGAGTGAACTCCGGGAGTTGGTGATAGACAAGGAGGCCTGGCGTGCTGGGATTCTTGGGGTCGCAAAGAGTCGGACACGACTGAGCGACTGACCTGAACTGAACTGAAGTATAGTTCCCTGTGCTGTACAGTAAATCCCTGCTGTTTATCTATTTTATACAAAGAGCTGTGTAACTATTAATCCCAAACTCCCAATTTATCCCTCCCTCCCACCCCACCCTCCCTCTGGCCACTTTCTCATTGGTAACCATAAGTTTATTTTCCGTGTCTGTTTCTGTTTTGTAAATAAGTTCATTTATATTATTTTTTTCGATTCCATATATAAGTGATATGTGCCAAGTCACCTTAGTCATGTCTGACTCTTTGTGACCCTATGGATTGTAGCCCACCAAGCTCCTCTGTCCATGGGGATTCTCCAGGAAAGAACACTGGAGTGGGCTGCCATGCCCTCCTCCAGGGCATCTTCCCAATTCAGGGATTGAACCTGTGTCTGTTACATCTCCTGCCTTGACGGCAGGTTCTTTAGCCCTAGTGCCACCTGGGAAGCCCCATATATAAGTGATATCATATAATATTTGTCTGACTTACTTCACTTAATATGATAATCTCTAGGCCCACCCACTTTGCTGCAAATGGCAAAATGTCGTTCTTTTTTATGGCTGAGTGGCTAAGAGTCAGACACGACTGAGCAACTTCACTTTCACTTTTCACTTTCATGCATTTGGAGAAGGAAATGGCAACCCACTCCAGTGTTCTTGCCTGGAGAATCCCAGGGAAGGGGGAGCCTGGTGGGCTGCCGTCTATGGGGTCATACAACTGAAGCTACTTAGCAGCAGCAGTGTTCTATTGTGTGTTTGTGTGTGTATACATATACCACATTTTCTTTGTCCATTCCTCTGTTGATGGACACAGGTTGCTTCCATGTTTTGGTTACTATAAATAGTGTGGCCATGAACATAGGGGTGCATGTTTCTTTTCAAATCAGAGTTTTTGTCTTTTCTGGATATATGCCCAGGAGTAGAATTGTTGGATCACATGGTGACTGTTTTTAGTTTTTTAGGGAAAGCATCCTTATGACCTAGGCTCAGAAGTCCTATACCATTGCTTCTGCCATATTCAGTTGATCAAGACAGTCACCAAGGCCCATCCAGTTTCACAAGGAAGGGACAGAGGCTACAACTCTTGAGAGGCTGGGAAGATTCTAGCACAGCAGGTAGTGCTAGACCTACTGTTGACCCATCTGCAGAGAATTCAGTCTGCCACAGATTTGCATAATGACTTTTCTGTTATTTCCAGTTAATTGCTATAGAATTGTTAGTTATTTCCCACACCTCTCTGATAGGAATCTGAGCCACAAATGAATAAATTTCAGGTAACCCAGGCTGTTCAATACCCAGTGCTGAACTTCCTGATGGGGTTGTGTCTACAGGAAGATCAAAGGATGTGGCAAAGCCCCCAGGCAAGATAATATCAAAGACCTTCCTTCTGCCCTTTTTGTTTTGTGGGTTGCCATAGTGATGGGAAGAGCAGAATGGAAAGGAAACAAGAGACATTATCATAACCTTGGAGCTTATAAAATCAGTGTCAAGGTTCACACACACACACACACACACACCTGTCTGAAGCAGGTGGAACTGGTAATTGCAGGGACCTAGGATGTGTGATCAAAAAAAAAAAAAAGAATCAATCAAATCTTTTAAGATTCTGTAGTCTGAATCTGGTCTTGTGGGATACAAAAGAGACAGCTACTGGGATGACAGGTCTCCTTCTCTGGGAGTTCTGTGACCCCATGGACTGTAGCCTCTCCATGGGATTCTCCAAGCAAGAATGCTGGAGTGGGTTGTCATTCTCTTCTCCAGGGGATCTTCTGACAAAGGGATCGAACCACGTCTCTTACCTCTCCTACATTGACAGGTGCATTTTTTACCACTGAGCCACAGAGCTTTTAGATTTTATTTTTACACTTAATGTTTATTGCATGTGATGCTGACTTTCAAACATTTCTAATAGTGTTATAAAGTTTCCTGTTTAAAATCGAATTAATAGACTAATAGAGGAGCTGTCAGTAATAACGTGGACAGACAAATTCAGGCATTCTCTGAAGGGACATGTACGTAACCCCAAGAATTGAGACCCACAGTCTGTAGCTTCTAGGAAGTCATTTTCCACATGCTGGAGGGTCTTGCATAATCAAACTATATTCCTGGGAAAGATGAATATGGTTGATGGGCTAGAGGCAAGAGAGAATACAACCAGAGTCCCATAAAAACATCCTGCTTATTTGGAGGATCACAGCATACCAAAAAATAAATAAATAAATAAAATCGAATTAATGTGTTCATTTAATGGATATATTAGATAGGTTATAAAGGTTCCTGCATAAATTAAATTAAGATGTTAATTTCATTTTTAAAAGAGTTGGCTTCATATTAAGGAAATCACAGAGTATGGAATTGGATACAGCAAAGACCACACAGGTGGTATGCAAATGGCTCAATTTTAGGCAAGACTGGGAAGCTTGATTTTCTTTCTAATACTTGGCTTCTTGAATTTTAACTTTTGGAGACAGGAACCACACTGCCCTCTCCGGACAGGAGGACCCAAGGCAGGTAGCTGGAGCTGGACACAAAGCTGGAAGGGATGCTGGGTGAGTGAGGACAGCAGAATGCATTCCCACCAGACTCCCAAAGAAGTTCCTAGCACCTGGGAGTCAGCAGCCAGCTTGTCAAGGTCCCTCCCCTTGGCTAATAAGCCGGAACAGACGGAGAGCTATTGTATAGATCAAGATGGGATATTTTGAAGGAGGCAGTTTAATGAGCAGCAGTTTGAATTGAGACCAATTTTAATGTCTTTTTTGTTTTCTACCAACCGTCATAGAAATTGCCACAAATGATGTGTTAATTCTGTTCCCTAGTGGGTCTCCGATATGGCGAAGGATGAATTTTAAATTGTTTGATCAGAATTAGCAACATTAGTCACTGCAAATAGCCTTTTAATTTCCACAGAGCTGCCAAGGGGAGCAAAAATAGAATTGGCGAGGAAGGTTCCAGCAGACACATGCGTCAGTGGTGGATGAGGCCACGTGACTTTGCTTCTGGGGCAGTCAGGGTGGGGGGCGGGGTCATGTGGGGTGTCTCCAGGTGTCCTGGCTGGATCTGGGCCCCAGCTCTTGACTTCCTGTGGGTGGGAAAGGGTTGCTCTCCCAGCATTTCTGGGGTCTGACGGTGATGCTCATTCCTCCTCGAAGCTGCAGTGGTCCATCCACTCCTGCCCGAAGAACAAACCCCCTCCTCCCTGCTCCGACTGAATCTTCCTAGGCTCCCAAGGGCATCTTCCACCAGCCCCTAACACGAATGCTCCATTCTCACCCAGTGCCACCAGAGAGACGTTTTCATCCAGAACAGACGAAGCACTCCTCTGCTTAAAAATCTCCAAATGGTTCTCTTTGCACTCAGACTGAAAACGAAACCCTGGCCTTGGTCCATGAGGCATTCCTCCCCCTCGCTCATTCTACCCCTCCAACTCTGGCCTCACTGCCCCTTCTAGAACACCCCAAGACTTTCCTACTAGAAAGATTTCTCACTGCAGAACATGCCCCCAACCCCAGGCTTCCCGAGGCAGGCTCCTTCCCTTCCTAGAAGCTCAACTTAAAAGCCACTCCACCTACACAACTGTAGAGAACAAACGTGTGGCTACCAAGGGGATAAGGGAGGGAGAATGAACCAGGAGATTGGGATTGACATATATTCCCTACAGATAAAATAGAAAACTATTGAGAACCTACTGTACAGCACCGAGAACTCTACTTACTGCTCTAGGGTGACCTAAAGGGGAAGGAAATCCAAACAAGAGGGGATATATGTATACACACAACTGATTCACTTTGCTGTATAGCAGACACTATACTCCAATAAAATGTATTTTTTACAAAGCCACCCCCGGACTTCCCTGGTGGTCCAGGGGTTAAGAATCCGCTAGCCAATGCAGGGGTCATGGGTTCAATCCCTGCTCCGAGAAGAATCCACATGCCCCAGGGCAACTAAACCCCTGCACGACAACTACTGAAGCCCTCGCACTCTAGAGCTCAAGCTCTGAAACAGAAGAAGCCACGGAAATGAGAAGTCCAGCCACGGAAATGAGAAGAACAGCCCCTGCTTGCCACAACTAGAGAAAGCCTGTGCAGCAACAAAGACCTGATGCAGCCAAAAATAATAAATAAATTGTTAAAGCCACCCCACCTAGAATAGGGACCCCTCACTCCATCTGCCTTGATTCCACCCCATTTCCTACCTAGAACTCGTCATCATATCTAAGCATCTCTGTGGTTGGTTTGCATGATGGCATAATTGCTGTTTCGTATTTTGTTTTGTGCGTCCATCTCCTCCCACTGGATTCTAAACTCTGCCAGGGGAGTTAGAGTGTCAGGCCTGGTGCCTAGAACAGCAACGGGCACAACAGAAATCCTCAGTAAATACTCATGACCTGAACAAGTGAATGAGTTGAATGAAC
Source organism: Bos taurus (assembly GCF_002263795.3). Taxonomy (NCBI): domain Eukaryota; kingdom Metazoa; phylum Chordata; class Mammalia; order Artiodactyla; family Bovidae; genus Bos; species Bos taurus. Next base: position 7,961,909 of record NC_037352.1, on the reverse strand, counting down.
AGCCCCATTCTTCCAGGCAACTCGCTTCTCCCCCTGGGTGGTTGTAGCTGCTTCCTACAGACCAGGATTCTGCATCAGTTTTCCCTCCAGCCTCACTGGTCCACCGCAGATTCATCTTCCTCTCTGGCCTCTAACGCCACTTTTCCAACATGCAAATCTGGCCCATGGCTTCCTTCTTCACACCCCTCAGTGGCCACCCACTGCCTTTGGGGTTAGAACCAGCACTTTAGCACAGTAGGGTTTGGGTCTTGTTTACAATTTAGCATCTGTGAACCCGGCTGAACTTCTAAACTTGCTGTGCCTGTTTCTTCTTCTGTAAAATGGGGTAATAATGAAACCTATGTGGTGAGGCTATTGAGAAGACAAATGAGGTAATCATGCACAAGGCTTAGAACAGAGTCTGGCACGGTAACCACAGTCAGTGTCAGCTCTAAGGATGATTATTATTATATATTACCATCATCATTATCGTTGTCATTATTGGGGCCACACAGAACAAAGCCCAGCCTAAATTCAAAGCTGCCTATGTAATCCCAGGGCCAAGGCTGAGGTCATGGTCTTTGATTTCAGTGATGTGGGTCAGTGGTTCTCCACCAGGGGTAATGTCACCCCCTCACTCCTCACCAGTGAACAACTAGCCACATCTGAAGATATTTTTGGTTATCGCAACTGTGGGGAGTGGAAAGTGGTTCCTGGCATCCAGCAGGTAGAAGCTACACCACCCGCAGTGCACAGGACACCCTTCCAACAGAGAATGAGTGTTGAGTGCCAGTCACGCAGTTGTGCCCGACTCTTTGCCACCCCAAGGACTGTAGCCCACAAGGCTCCTCTGTCCATGGGATTCTCCAGGCAAGAATGCTGGAGTGGGTTGCCATTCCCTTCTCCAGGGGATCTTCCCAACCCCAGAGATCGAAGCTGGGTCTCCTGCATTGTAGGCAGATTCTTTACCCTCTGAGCCACCAGAGAAGACAACAGAGGAAGAGGATGTAGCCCCAAATGTCATATATTAAAACTGTGATGAAAAAACAAGAAGAAAGTGCTGGTGGGCCTTCAGCGTGGAGAACGTGGATCTGAAGACGCATTTTTTAAATAGTGACATGTACATTTTTAAGACCGTATGTGATAAAATTAAGACCAACTTGTAATTGAAAAGAGAGAAGTCAGTACACAGTCATCGATTCCTATTGATTTCCTCTAAAACACATTTGGATGAATGGATAAGAAGGTGCTGTACATATATACAATGGACTATTTCTCAGCCATAAAAAAAGAATGAAATAATGCCATTTGCAGCAACCTGCTCAGTGAAGTCAGACAGAGAAATAGAAATATGAGACCACTTATAAGTGGAATCTTAAAAAATAGTACAAATGAACTTATTTACAAAACAGAAATAGTTACAGACGTAGAAAACAAACTTACGATTACCAAGAAGGAAAGTGGGCAGGGGAGGGATAAATTGGGAGATTGAGATTGACATATACACACCACTATATACAAAACAGATAATTAATAAGGACCCATTATATAGCACAGGGAACTCTGTTCAATACTCTGCCATGGCCTATGTGGGAAAAGAATCTGAAAAAGAGCATATTTGTATAAAAAAGAGTGTATGTATATATATACCTGGTTCACTTTTTTGCATACCTGGAACTAATACAACACTGTAAATCAATTAAACTCCAATAAAAATTAATTTAAAAAATTTTTTATTCTTTGACCACACCACGTGGCATGTGGGATCTTAGTTCTCTGACCAGGGATTGAACCCATGCCCTCTGCATTTGAAGCATGGCATCTTAATCACTGGACCACCAGGGAAGTCTCTAATTTTAAAAAAATAATAAAATAAAAAATAAATAAATAAATGTTTTAAAACTACCTGCATTTTGAACCTAAAACTTCCTGTCCATCTTCTCCGCTACCTCCAATTTAACCCCAGCCACCCTCACCTAAGCCAGAGGACATGACTGGCTGATTCCTCCAATCCATGCAACACTCAGCAGCCAGAGGGGCCATTAAAAAAACATATAGGGCTTTCTTAGCAGTCCAGTGGATAAGAACCCGCCTGCCAATGCAGGGGATGCAGGTTGGATTCCTGGTCCAGGAAGATTCCACACGCCTCGAAGCAACAAAGCCCGTGTGCCACACAGAGTCCACCTAAGGCAACTACTGAAGCCCGAGCGCCCCAGAGCCTGTGCTCTGCAACAAGCGAAGTCACCGCAGTGAGAAGCCTGCCACTGCAAAAAGCCAGTGCACTGCAACAAGAGAAAGCCCAACAAAAACATATATCCAGGGACTTCCCTGGTGGTCCAGTGGCTAAGACTCCAAGCTCCGGTGCAGGGAGCCAGGGTTCAATCCCTGGTCAGGGAACTAGATTCCACATGCCGCAACTAAGAGTTCACGTGTCACAGCTGAAGATCCCGCGTGCCGCAACTAAGATTTGGCACAGCCAAAGAAATAAATAAATACACATATTTTTAAAAAAGTATATATCCAGTCATGGCACTCCCCTTGCTGAAAACCCTTCAGCAGTTCCTGCTCTACTTAGGATAAGATCTGAAAGTCAACAAGGGACCGCATGGCTGTCCCCTGCCTTCTTTTCCTGCTTCATCCGCGTCTTCCTCACTCACTGCTTTTCAGCCATCCCTACAACAAGCGCACCTTCCCGGCCCCAGAGCCTTTGCACACACTGTCTCCTTTCTCCCCAACCCACTCTCTCATGACTACTTCTCACCCTCCAGGTTTCACTCTAAATCTCCCCTCATGAAACAGAGCTTTCCTAACCACCTTTGCAAAAGCTGTTTCCCACCCGCTAGACTCTAACTAACAGTGCGTATTATGTCCCAGAGAGTACTTGTGACAATTTTTTGTTTTTCTGTGTTTATTTGCTTCTTTTTTTTTTTTCTGTCTGTCTCCCATATTAGACTTGGTGCAGAGCTTCATCTCACCACTATATTCCCACACCTTGTACATCAGTGGTCACTTCACACTGGGACTCATGAGCTTCCCATGCCCCACCAGGTGGGTGGTCTCCTCCCTACCCTGCAGATGAGAAGACAGAGGGCCAGAGAGGGTAAGGGCTCTTTGGTGCCCTTGGCAGAGCCAGGATTCAAACTCAGTTCGCTTTAACTTGAAAGCCCAGAACTTTTCTCTGGGTCCTTTCTCAACCACTTACCCAAACCTTTGTGGGAATGAGAAAGTTTTCAAGGGACCACAGACAGGATCCTCTGGGGCTTCCCTCCGATTCCTGGCAAAGAAGACTGCCGATCTGAATTCCTGCTGACTGCCAGCCTAAAAGAGTTAATAATACTACAGTATGTCCAGCCTCAGCTCTGGCCATAGGAAAGAGAGAGGCGCAGCAAAGAATTCAAGGGCTTTTCATGTCCTTCTGTCTGCTCATTATTGCTACGGTACACCTGGCCAGTGCACTGTGTCTTTAGTCAGACACTGACTCTTACCTAGGCTGGACCCAGCCAAGACAGTCGTCCTGATGGAAATCACATAGCAAGTGATTGCAGGAAGAGAAAGATGCAGAAGGGGAGTGAAGCCACACACTCTGGAATGAGGGAATGATTGTTCTTAGGCAAAAAAAAGAAAAAAAAAATGGTGGCTCCTTCTTTGGGTCTCAAGGAACTGTCTTCTGGTCTTTGACAAGGATGAATGGGTGTAGCAGAATGCGTGTGGTTTTGTGCTCAGAACTGAGCTCTGTATTAATCATGTCTTTTTTATTCTATATGCTTGATGCTTGGACACCTTGGAGCCTGGATGATCCAGGAAGGACTGCCCCTCCCAGGGTTAACTGACACCTAAAAGAAGCAAACAGCTCCCTGGAAAACACACGTTTCAGATGCAAACCAGCCAATCCAGAGCCTACACCACAACCACCTTCTGAATCAGGGCCTGACCTGCCCTCTGGGCCACTCTCCCTTTGCCTGAATTGCCCCAGGGCCAGGCACTGTTTAGCTAGCGGCTGTGGAACCCACTGAAATTATTCCAGCTAGCCAACATTGAGCCTGCTTGGGTTAATCGCTCAGTCACATCCGACTCTTTGCGACCCCATGAACTGTGTCCCGCCAGGCTCCTCTGTCCATGGGATTCTCCAGGCAAGAATACTGGATCCCTTCTCCAGGGGATCTTTCCAATCCAGGGATCGAGCCTGGGTCTCCTGAATAGCAGGCAGATTCCTTACCATCTGAGCCACCCGGGAAGCCCGCTTATCTGGCCTCAAACCCACAGCAAAAGCTCACGCCCACATGTCCCCTCTGCTCCCTCTGCCCCCTGACTGACCCAGGTGCCGCCCTGTGTGGCCCTGCAATTCGGGCCCTGTCTCCCATTTCTAGGGGACATAAACTTCTTCCTTTGTGAAAGTCATGCCTTGTCTGTGTATCTTACCTTCCCCAATTGAAATAAATCCCAGTTACTCTTTTTTTTTTTCCTCTTTGGCCATGCCAAGTGGCATGCAGAATTTCAGTTTTCTGATCAAAAACCCAGGCCGCCTGCAGTAGAAGTGTGGAAAGCTAACCACTGGACGGCCAGGGGGAAGTCCCTCCCAGGTGCCCTTGAAACCGGTTCTGATCCAGTTAAGTGACTGCACAAGCATCCCCTTCTCCAGCTGCCTCAATTTCCCCGTCTACAAATTAGAGATAACACCTTCCTGTTGCTGATGAGCTGAAGGTTAACATGGAAATGAAGAGTTACTCACCAGCTCTGGCACATGGGGGATTGGGTGGGTGATTCCGCAGAGCCCGACGGAGGACGTGAGGAGGAATGGAAGAAAAAAAAAAGAAGGTGGTGAGATAAAAATAAAGAGCTTCTTATTTGTTTATTCATTAATCTATGGCTGCCCTGGGCCTTTGTTGCTGCGCGCTTTGCGGCAAGCGGGGGCTACTCTTCACTGCGGGGCTCAAGCTTCTCACTGCGATGGCTTCTCTCATTGAGGAGCACGGGCTCCAGGTGCTCGGGCTTCAGGAGTTGCAGCATGTGGGCTCAGCAGTTGTGATACATGGGTTTAGTTGCCCCACGGCATGTGGGATTCTCCCCAGACCAGGGATGGAGCCCGTATCCCCTGTATTGGCAGACAGATTCTTAGCTCCTGGACCACCAGGGAAGTCCTTGAAGAGCTTCTTAGACAGGGGCCACTGACTGGCCAGAAAGAGGCATCTGAGATGTGATGTGACCACAGGAAGTGATCCTCATGCCAAGGCAGTCCTGAACTGGTGACAGAGGGGAGCCCATCCCTGGGAGCCCATCCTGAGATCTGCAGCTGACACCTCCTAGCATTCTGGGAGAAGGAGCCCCAGGCCCACAGTTAGAGCATGAAAAGGAGGGGCCCTGAGCTCCACTCTTGGCTCAGGGGCAAATGCCCTGTAGATCACTTGGTTGTCAATGCTCAGTCATTAGGTCATGTCCAAATCTTTGCAATCTCATGGACGGCAGCACACCAGGCTTTCCTATCTTTCAATATCTTCTGGAGTTTGCTCAAACTCATGATTTTTGTGTCAGTGATGCTATCCAACCATCTTATCCTCTGTCAACCCCTTCTCCTCTTGCCCTCAATCTTTCCCAGCATCGGGGTCTTTTCCAATGAATCAGCTCTTTGCATCAAAAGTGGCCAAAGTATTTATTGGAGCTTTGGCTCCAGCATCAGTCCTCCCAATGAATATTCAAGACTGATTTCCTTTAGAATTGACTGGTTTGATCTCCTTACTGTCCAAGGGACTCTCAAGAGTCTTCTTGAACACCACAGTTCAAAAGCATCAATTCTTTGGTGCTCAGCCTTCTTTATGGTCCAACTCTCACATCTGTACATGACTACTGGAAAATCACAGCTTTGACTATATGGACCTTTGTCAGCAAAGTGATGTCTCTGCTTTTTAGTTCACTGTCTAGGTTTGTCATAGTTTTTCAAGTCCTAACATTCCCAGACATCGCCTTTCTGGGTCTCGGTTTTCTTATCCCTGGAGTGAATCATAAAATATGCAACTGCCTGTATAGCAGACATGCTGCACGGCTCAAGGGGGGAATGTGCAAAAACAATGTCTTTGTCATCCTCAAAGTGCCTTACAAATGGGGCCAAACGTTAGGGCCTTATTGTCAAGCACTCTGCTTTCCCCAGACTTTTCCTCAGGCTTGGAGATTTCCAGATGCTTGACTCAACACTTCAAACGCAACTGTCTTGTCTGGGTACTGTCTCAGATGTGTAAATGCCCCAGAAACCATCTGCCCACTCTCGGTACTTTTACTTTCAGGCCACCTCTCAAGTCTACTTTTATGAATTAGGTCTTTCTGACACCTGGAATATTCATCAACCAGCCACCTAAAAATGGCATAAAGAAGTTAGCCACAGCTTCACTATGCGGCACTCAGCAGATGCCCAGGCAATATTGGATTAGCTGGACTGATTCTCAAACACCCATCAAAATCCATTAGATTCCTTGACTGGCAAAATCCACAGGGGGGATTTCTTTAAAAAAAAAAAATCATTGCATCTTGGGGCTTCCAGTGTTATGACTACACCCCCAAAGCAGGGGGCCCAGGTTCAATCCCTGGTCTTGGAATTAGATCCCACAGGCTGGACCTAAAACTGGGTGAAGCCAAAATAAATAAACACACTTTTTTAAAAACTCATTGCCTCTTGTAAAAAACCTATAACCAAAAAGAATCTGAAAAAAAGATACATATATGTATAACTGAATCACTTGGCTATACACCTGAAACTAACACAGCATTATAATCAACTATACTTCCACTTTCTTTAACAAAAAAAATCACTACAACAGCAACTGCTGCTGCTGCTGCTAAGTCACTTCATTCGTGTCCGACTCTGTGTGACCCCATAGACGGCAGCTCACCAGGCTCCCCCGTCCCTGGGATTCTCCAGGCAAGAACACTGGAGTGGGTTGCCATTTCCTTCTCCAATGCATGAAAGTGAAAAGTGAAAGTGAAGTTGCTCAGTCGTGTCCGACTCTTAGCGACCCCGTGGACTGCAGCCCACCAGGCTCCTCCGTCCGTGGCATTTTCCAGGCAAGAGTACTGGAGTGGGGTGCCATCGCCTTCTCCACAACAGCAACTAAACTTCAATTTTTAAAAAAAATGGAAAACCAAAACAAGAACTCGTGCACTTGAAACTTAGAAGAACAACAAATGTCTCCCTGTGTCTACAAACTAGAATGGTGACTTTTAGTTTTGGCCACGCCTCATGGGGTCTTAGTTCAAACCCATGCCTTGGCCCTAACCACTGGACCACCAGGGAATTCCCAGAGTGGTGACATTTATAGCAGAATAGAAACACAATTTATAAAATACATGCATGCACGTTAACATACATCCATACATATGTGCTTGTATGTGTGCTCTGTCATGTCCGACTCCTTCGACTCCATGGAGTATAGCACACCAGGCTCCTCTGTCCGTGGGACTATGCTTATATACACAAACATACATACCCAGGGGGTGGATAAGAGCATCCTGGGAAAAAAATCCTTGCACTCTTAAGAGTCACTGCTGATATCATTAGTTATATTCGGTTCAGTTCAGTTCAGTCACTTAGTCGTGCCTGATTCTTTGTGACCCCATGGACTGCAGCACACCAGGCCTCCCTGTCCATCACCAACTCCTGGAGCTTGCTCAAACTCACATCCATCAAGTCGGTGATGCCATCCAACCATCTCATCCTCTGTCGTCCCCTTCTCCTCCTGCCTTTAATCTATCCCAGTATCAGGGTCTTTTCCAATGAGTCAGGTTCTTTGCATCAGGTGGCCAAAGTATTGGAGTTTCAGTTTCAACATCAGTTCTTCCAATGAATATTCAGGACTGATCTCCTTTAGGATGGACTGGTTGGATCTCCTTGCAGTCCCAAGGACTCTCAAGAGTCTTGTCCAAAACCACAGTTCAAAAGCATCAATTCTTTGGCACTCAGCTTTCTTTATAGTCCAACTCTCATATCCATACATGCTGCTGCTGCTGCTAAGTTGCTTCAGTCGTGTCCAACTCTGTGCAACCCCATAGACGGCAGCCCACCAGGCTCCCCCATCCCTGGGATTCTCCAGGCAAGAACACTGGCGTGGGTTGCCATTTCCTCCTCCAATGCATGAAAGTGAAAAGTGGAAAAAGTGAAATCACTCAGTCGTGTCCGACTCTAGCGACGCCATGGACTGCAGCCTACCAGTACCAGGCTCTTCCGTCCATGGGATTTTCTAGGCAAAAGTAGTGGAGTGGGGTGCCATTGCCTTCTCCATCATCCATACATAACTACTGGAAAAACCATAGCTTTGACTACACAGGCCTTTGTTGGCAAAGTAATGTCTCCGCTTTTTAATATGCTGTCTAGGTTGGTCATAACTTTTCTTCCAAGGAGCAAGTGTCTTTTAATTTCATGGCTGCGGGCTTTTAATTCCACCATCTGCAGTGATTTTGGAGACCACCCCCAAAAAAAGTCTCTGACTGTTTCCACTGTTTCCCCATCTATTTGCCATGAAGTGATAGGACTAGATGCCATGATCTTAGTTTTTGAATGTTGAATTTTAAGCCAACTTTTTCTCTCTTCTCTTACACTTTCATCAAGAGGCTCTTTAGTTCTTCTTCACTTTCTGTGAAGTTATATTAAGATGAGGTCATTCTGGAGGAGGGTGGGCCCTTAATCCAATATGACTGGGGTCCTCATAAGAAGAGGAGAAGGGATACAGAGACACACAGGGACAGGGTGGCAAGGTGATGACGGAGGCAGAGACTGGAGAGAAGCAGCTACCAGACAAGGAACGCCGAGGATCCCTGGTGGAGAAGAGCAACGAGGGGTTCTCCTAGCAGAATGCACAAGGCCTGCTGACACCTTCCCTTTGGACTTGTAGCTTCCAGAACTGAGCCTATACATTTCTGTCGCTTTAAGCTACTGGCTTTGTGGTGCTTTGTTACGGACGCTGTAGGAAACAGATGCAACATCCCACAGTCTGAAAGATCAGGCGGAAGTTACGAAGAATCTGAATAGCATACACCGAGTTCACACACCATTTCCCACCTCCCCGCCTTTGCTGTTCCCTCCACCTGGAAAGCCTATTTCTCCAAATCCATGGCAACAAAATCCTACTAAAGTTTTCAAGACATAGCTCAGATGTCTGACCTCTGACACCCGCGCTCCCCAACGCCACCACCACTCTTGAGTCTTCCACACTGGACACTTGTCTGTTCACGGGGTGTGCCTTCCCCACGGGTCCATGAGCCCACGGAAGCCAGGGAGCTCTCTTATTCCTATCAGCGTCCCCACTACCCACAAAGAGACCTAGCACAGAAATACCCATAGGAACCAGAATTCAACTGCATCCATGATTAAATAGCTTCATCTCAGCTGTACCTCTAATATTTTCCCCACCTGTAAAGAAGGATGTGGAGCAAATATGACAAAATGTTAACATCTGTCAGCTCCAGAGAGTGAGCACACGGTGTCAGGTTATTTCCTGTACTTTTCGGAAGATTTGAAATAGTTCCTTACGAAAATGTTTTCAACCTGAAAAACCAGAGGTAACGGGCTGTATTGGGACACGGCCAGTCCATTGGAACATGGTTTACACTGGGAAAGGCATTTCTAGTTCAAAACACGTCATTTGAACACATTTTTTGGAACTCAGCCCACTCATGTGTTCGGGGCAGAGTAAAACGTCTTAAGGACCCACCTAGAGCTCCGTTAATTATGCTAGTCTTGTTTTCATCATTACCAAAGTCTTAGGGGATTATGTGATTATTTCTTCTTTTCAGAAGAGGGAACTGAAATTCTGGGATTTGCCCAAGGTTGTACAGCAAATGCACTTTGGATCTAGGATTGAAACCAAGTTTATGTTGTTCCAAAGCTATGTAATAGTAGCAGTAATTTTGTCGCTGTTTAGTTTTGAAGTTATGTCTAACTCCTTTGCAACCTCATGAACTCTAACCCACCAGGCTCCTCTGTCCATGGGATTTTCCAGGAAAGAATACTGGAGTGGGTTGGCATTTCTTTCTCCGGGGATCTTCCCGACCCAGGGATCAAACCTGCTTCTCCTGCATTAGCAGGTGAATTCTTTTCTTTACCACTGAGCCACCAGGGAAGCAGTAATTTACACAACCTTAACTCTGTACTGGGACATATTAGCTCATTTCAGCCTCAGAACAACCCTGTGAGAACCCCTGTACACTCTCAGTGGGACTGTAAAAACTGGTGCAGCCACTATGGAAACCAGTATGAAGGTTCTCTCAGAAAACTAAAAATAGAACTACCATATCACTCAACAATTCCAGCCTTGGGAATATTAAACAAACAAACAAAAAAAAAACTCAAACAATAACTCGAATAGATACATTTGCATCTCAATGTTCACAGCAGCACTATTTACAATAGCCAAGATATGGAAGCAACCTAAGTGTCTGTCTCAGATAAATGGATAAAGAAAATGTGGTGTAAACATACAATGGAAATATTCAGTTCAGTTCAGTTCAGTTCAGTCGCTCAGTCATGCCCGACTCTTTTTGACCCCATGAATCGCAGCACGCCAGGCCTCCCTGTCCATCACCAACTCCTGGAGTTCACTCAGACTCACGTCCATCGAGTCAGTGATGCCATCCAGCCATCTCATCCTCTGCCATCCCCTTCTCCTCCTGCCCCCAATCCCTCCCAGCATCGGAGTCTTTTCCAATGAGTCAACTCTTCGCATGAGGTGGCCAAAGTACTGGAGTTTCAGCTTTAGCATCATTCCTTCCAAAGAAATCCCAGGGCTGATCTCCTTCGGAATGGACTGGCTGGATGTCCTTGCAGTCCAAGGGACTCTCAAGAGTCTTCTCCAGCACCACAGTAGATTACTCAGCCATAAAAAGAACAAAATAATGCCATCTGCGGCATCATGGATGGACTTGGAGGGTATTATGCTAAGTGAGAAAAGCCAGATAGAGAGGCAAATACTGTATGATATCACTTGTATGCATACAACCAACTCATTGGAAAAGGCCCTGATGCTCGGAAAGATTGAAAGCAGAAAGAGAAGGGGGCGACAGAAGATGAGACAGTTGGATGGCCTCACAGATTCAATGGACACAAACTTGGGCAAACTCTGGGAGGTGGTGAAGGACAGGGAAGCCTGGCATGCTACAGTCCATGGGATTGCAAAGAGTCAGACACGACTTGAAGACTGAACAACAACAACAACATCACTTATATGTGGAATCTAAAAAAATACAACTTGTGAATATAACCAAAAAAAAAAAAAAGGAAGCAGCAGCAGACTCACAGATACAGAGGACAAGCTAGTGGTTATCACTGGGGAGGAGAACAAGTTGGGGGTGGGACAATGGAAGGTACAAATTATTGGGTATGAATTAGGCTACAAGAATATATTGTACAACACAGGGAACACAGCCAATAGTTTGCAATAACTGTTAACAGAGTGCAGCCTTTAAAAATCATATAAAAATTTTAAAACAAAAAAGAACAACCTTGTGAGACAAAGCCTGTTCATATTGTCATCCCATTTTTACGGATGAGAAATATGAGGACAGAAGGGTTGAGGCACTTCCTCATGGCATTTCCAATCCTGGAGCCAGGATTGAACTTGAGCTGTCTCATGCTAGGTGCCTGCATGCCTAGCCCCATGGCTGTACTCTTTCTCCCTGGGGTCTCTCCCACCATGGAAGAACAGGTTGCTTCCTCCAAGAAAGACCCCCAACACCAGAGATGACATCCCCACACTCCTGGAGAGCTCCGGAGGTCATGGTTCTGCCCCCAAACCCAAGAGGAACAGGCCGAGAGCAGGTCTGGATTGGGGGCAGGTGGGTAGATGGGCAGTGACTATGCAGGGTGAATGTTTATAGAGCAAAACCATCCGATAAAGAACTATCAGACTTCCTCTCCCAGTTATAGATCCCCCTGTGAACACACTTCCAAAAAATAAAGAAAAAAAAAGGGGGAGACTCTCCAAGGATCTTTCTCACCTTCCTGCTTGCCTTCCTACCAGCCTTCTTTTCACGAACCTCATGGTGAGCACGGGGCTGGGTTTCACGTCCCACCATGTCCAAAGGCTGAAAATGGTGTTAAAGTGATGGGAGCCGGGGACTTCCCTCATGGTACAGTGGATGAGAGTCCGCCTGCCAATCCCTGGTCCGGGAGGTTCCCAGACACCACAGAGCAACTGAGTCCGTGGGCCGCAACTACAGAAGTCCTCATGCCTAGAGCCCACGCTCAGGAACAAGAGAAGCCATCGCAATGAGAAGCCCTCACACCACAGGTAGAGAGCAGCCCCGCTTGCCGCAACTAGAGAAAAGCAGCAACGAAGACCCAGCACAGCCAAAAATAAATAAATAAATTATAAACAAATAAAACAGCGGTAGCAGAGGCAGGGTGGCGGGGGGGAGGCGCGGGGGGCGGAGATGGAGAACCACTACACCCCCTGCAGAATGGCTGGAATTCAAAAAAAAATAAAAAGGACTTCCCTGGTGGTCCAGTGGCTAAGACTCTGCACTCCCGATGCAGGGGGCCCAGGTTCGATCCCAGGTCAGGGAACTAAGAGCTTGCATGCTGCAACCAAGACCTGGTGCAAGCAAATTATTTTTTTAAAATACAATACTCTTTAAAAAGAAAAAGAAAGATTAACGAAGCCAAGGGCTTGCAAAAAGGCGGAGTGACTGGACACTCCCCATTCTGATTGGGGCTGCGGTTGCACAAGGATGCGTGCAGGCTGGTTCTTTACGACCAGTGCTACCTGGGAAGCCCCTACACAGGTGCACACATATATAAACACTCAGCAGGCTACATACTAAGGTGCACACATTTCATACACACGGCATGGATGTTACACCTCAATTATTTTTACATTTTTTATGCAAAGTTTTAAAAAAGGAAGATGAGTAATATGCCTAAGGCAAAGTTCATAAAAGGCTAGAGGATGAGAACGTCTCCAGGACATTCTCAGAGCTATTATAGACACACTTGCATGGTGCCGAAAGGAGGTAACCAAGAATGAAGGGGGCAGACACGAGGGTGGACAGCAAACGGGGGCCATGCCCGAAGAAGCCCCAGTTGTCACGATCTGGGATTTCTCTAGGGCTTTTCACAAACTGCAAGCTCCTCGCCTCTGAGAACTGCCAATCAGAAACGGCCTGTCGGGCCTCCACCCATCCAAGCCGCAAGGAAATAATGGCAGGATGTGGTGTCAGTGGCATGAATAGAAGAATGCTGGACCTGAGGACAGTTGGATGAATGTGGAGGTGGAACCGGGGAGACAGGAGATTCCCTCTGTAGGTTTATCCAATGAGGGTGTCCGTCGTGATGCCAAGGGAGGGGAGGATGGGAGAAAGGATGACTCCTGTGGACCAGGCCAGAGGCAGAGGAGCTCTAGGAAGAGCTAATGAACGTCCCTTCCTTCCCATTAAACCAGGGGCTTTTACATAGCACGTAAAAACCCCACCAGCACCTCCTGGATGGTAACTCTGCTCCGCCTGGTTCATCTCTTCCAAATTGAAGCAGCAGAGCACCCTTTTTAATTAACAAGCCGTGTCCCTATTCCGTCGTATGTGTATTTAACTGCTCTACGCACCCTCCAGATGCCTTCAGGAAAGGATGAAAATTTTAAGAAGGTGGGAAGTGGGGCGGGGGGAGAAGCGGATAAAGGATGTCAAATGAACAGGTGCAGGCTTGTTAGTCACAGGGAATGCATAAATCTTTGAAATTAATTTCACTGATGGTTCATTTTTCATTAACGTTTTCCTGACCATTAAAAAAAAAAAGAAGTTTATTCTTCCTGCACCCCAGGGAATGAAGGCATATTCTTGGAGAGAGGATCAGACTCGAACACTTCACACAGGTTCTCAGAGATGGGGCCCCAGCATCAGGTCAGCGAGGCCCAGGACCCACTGAGAAGGGAGCCGGCTGCAGGAAGACCCTGGACCACAAGCTGGAGATAACAGACGTGGCTCCTTCACGCCCCCTGCTGGTAGACAGGCCACATGTCCTGGGCACATCTGGTCCTTAAGTCCTCCCAAGGAAGGGAAAGAAATCCTGCATCCCAGGACTGTTACAAACAGGAAATAAGTCAAAGGTGAAGGAGGAGAGCTTAGTCAACTGGGCACTGAACTCAGATATATTCATTAAGCTTTGGGTTTTTGTGTTTTTTTTATTACATGCTTGATTCAGGCAGATCATAAAAATTAACTCCTACTAAAATTAGAGTAATCTTTCAAAAAGAAAGAAAGGAAATGTAACTGGAAGGATCCAAGGGCAGCCAAGGAACTGGGGCAACCTAAGCGCATTTATCCTTGCTTCTTTTCATTCATTCATCTTTCATTATTCAATACGTGCTTTATGAGGTCCTGCCATGTGCCAGGTAGAATTTTAGGTGATGGGAACAAGATAAATATGATTGCTGCCCACTTCTAAACACACAGCCTGTTGAAGATTTTGGAGAGGTACACATTTTTTTTTTTTTTAAGAATCCGTTCAATTTCTGTTTAAATATGTGTTCATTTGGCTGTGTCAGGTCTTAGCTGTAGCACGTGGGATCTTACTGCGTTGTACTGGATATTTCACTGCAGGGCACAGACTCTCTAGCTGAGGCTCATGGGCTCAGTAGTTTCAGCTCACGGGCTTAGTTTCTCCACAGCATGTTGCATCTTAGTTCCCAACCAGGGGTCGAACCTGCGTCCCTTGCATTGCAGGGCAGATTCTTAACCACTGGACTAGCAGGGAAGTCCCACACATCACATCTTTCTTAGTAATTGTGATAGTGGGGGAAAACATAGGTGAAATGCACACAGAAAAAAACATGGTATCCGTCAGCTATGGCTGCGTAACAAACCATCCGAAGAGGCACACCATAGTAAGTGATGATTCACATACTCCGCTGGAGCAGCTCTGATTCTAGGTTCAGGCCTGCAAGGACCCCAGGGCCTAAGGTGACTCCGTTCCATGTCCCTCCTTCCTTGGGCACCAGCAGTGACCCAGGGCATGTTTCTCACAGCCATGCTGGAAGTGCGAGAGAGCAAACCCAGCACAAACCTTTGCTCATGTTGGCTAACAAGCCTTTGGCCAATGCAAGCCCCAAAACCAAGTAAGTTTCAGATTCCACGGCCCCATCCCTGATGATGGAGGCCACCTCTCCAGGGGGGTCTCTAGAGTCTGCACGTCTAACAGAAGCCCCCTGAATCCTTACAACACATGAGTCCTCAGCACAGGGCTTGCCTGTTCCGTTCTGCACCTCATCTTTCTCCTCGGAGCTCCTCTGGCAGAATTTCCTGCAAGTCTACCATCCTTCAGAAATAATAATAATAAATAGACAATGTCTGAAACCATGCGCTTGGAGTCAGGACTTCTCGCATCCACCCCTAAACATCTCCAAGTCTGACCCATTTCTGAAGAGCCCCAGACATCTCTTCTGATGGTGGGCACACACATGCGACTTAGAACAACCAGTTCTGCTTTCTGCAAGCACCACAGCACAGGACAGAAGCCAGGATACAGCCAAAGAGACACCCTCTCACATCCCGGTGACCTCCACCCTATGCAAGCACCATGTTTCTCCATTAGGAAAACCTGGGAGGAATGAAAGTGAGTAAGGAAATGGAGTTGTACAACCTGAACCCCAAAATTCAAAGTCACATCACATTTTCACAACTCCAGGCACAAGTGTCACTGTTGATCATTTCTATGGGGGCTGAACCTACAGGTAAAACAAAATCAAAAGCCCAAATATCTTGACTGTGAATTATCAGTGTGTAAAGATTTGACCCATGTTCCATTATGATTACCTGTGATTGATACAGGAAAACCCCCCTGATTCCAAAATGGCCAAGGTGGAAAGGAAAGTCTTGTCTCTATCAGGGAAGTGTTAAAATATAAAGCACAGGAAAGAAATCGGTTTGTTTTTACTTTCAAGTACAGGCACTAAAAAAGAAACAACGAAGCATCGCTGAGTGGAAGCCGGTTCAGACCTGCTTACTCCTAACCTATTTACATGTCACACATCTGGCCCACTTCCCCAGCTTAAAGTACAAAAGGAGGTCGGCCTCCCTTTTCATATTCAAATCCAATTACTCTGGGAGCAGAAATTGGTTCAACCTCTTTGGAGGGCAATTGGGGAAAGCAGGTCCCCAAATTTGAAACGTGCTTCCCTTTGAACTCAAGAATTCTCCCTCCAGGAATCCCTCCTACATAAAGATCTAAGAGTTTGTTAAAGTGTGGTTTGTGGCAGCATTGTCCGGGGGAGAAGCGGGAGCGACTTGACTGCCAGCTCACAGGGGATTGGCTGAAAAGGAGGAGGTGGGTAGACGTGTTCTCGGTCTGGAAAACTGTCTAGACAATCATCGAGGGGTAAGAGAATGTCACGAAACCACCCAGACAGCACAATGGCATTCAAAAATACACTCGCCATATCTATTTATACCTATAGATACGTCTATACCTTTATGTCTGTGTCTTGATGCAAATCTGTATCTACATATATAGAGAGGTGCCTACATCTGAGCCATAGCGATCTATCTATATCTACATCTGTTTATATCTATCCGTGCCTAGATCTATATTCGTATTTATATAATAGTCTGAGAAAGAAATTATCATCGAGGGACAAGGAGAAAGGAAACATTTCATGGATCACTCCAAATACCGGGTTGGCCAAAAAGTTTGTACGATCTTGCAGAAAAGCCTGAACGAACTTTTTGGCCAACCCCATGGTGGCGCTAAGTAGTAAAGAACCCACCTGCCAACGCAGAAGATGTAAGAGACGCAGGTTCCATCCCTGGAGGGGGAAGATCCCCTGGAGGAGGAAAGGGCAAACGCTCCAATATTCTTACTTGGAGAATCCCATGGAGAGAGGAGCCTGGCAGGCTGCAGAACATGGGGTCGCAAAGAGTTGGACACGACTCAAGCAACTTAGCACGCAGTATTTCTCAGGCCGTCAGAGTGTTTTCATCTATTTGCGTGTTTTACATATGCATGAACATGTGTATGCATGATGTAATTCTCAAATTCACATGGCCCTGAGTCAAGCCCGGTATCCCAGGGAGAAGGTCTTTCTTCCTGCTCCAGGGTTCCCCAGGAGCCATGATCGCACCAGGAATGCCAGTCCCCGTGGCTCTCCTGCTATTTCAGGAATGTCATTCCAGGAATGCCAGGAGTGTGTCACAGGAGAGAGACACAGCGCCATGCAGTGGCCCTTGGAGGGATCCTTCTGGGCGCACACTGGCCCGAGGCCAGCCGCCCGCAGCTCCATCCTGAAGGAAGACGCCCACCATGGGGCACAGGGCATGTGTTGGCTTTGCTCCCACTCTTGGAAGGAGTTCAGAAGTTGGGGGATCCCTTCAGAGGGTGGCTGGCCTCTCTGCGCCGTGGTGGAGCGGTTGAGGTTGACCTCTCCAGTGGCCGAGCCAGAGCTGAACCTGAAAGATGAGGCCACCTTGACCTGCATGAGCCAGACCACAGGGCGAGAGCATCCTCTCAGCTCAGAGAGGTGGTGGCGCTCAGCTGTGACCCCATCGGGTCTTGGTTTACAGAAGCCTCAACCCCGGTGGAGAGGAGAAGGTGAGGACCCTGCAGACAAAGGTGATGGCTGGTCCACGGGGTCAGAGGCTGAGGGCTCAACTTAGACAGGAAGTTACTTTGCCTGCAGAGTGGAAACTGTGAGCCAAGGCCTTTACAGTACACAGTGTGCTCACATGTGCACACACACACACACATACACGCACACACACACACAAACACACACTCATGTTCACATGCACATGCCAGCAGTCAGGGCTTGCCAAGCCCTGTCTCAGAAGCAGACCCTGGGGACTTCCCTCGTGGTCCAGTAGTGAAGAATCTGCCTGCCAGGACAGGGAACCTGGGTTCGATCCCTAGTCTGGGAAGATCCCTACATGCCTCAGAGCACCTAAGCCCATGAGCCACGACTACTGAAGCCCACATGCCCTAGAGCCCATGTTCCGCAGCAAGAGAAGCCACTGCAATAAGACATCCCATGCAGCAAAGAAGACCCAGCACTGCCAAACATCGATCAATAAAAATCATGTATCAGATGAGGGCCCACCCTAATGACCTCATCTTAACTTGATCACCTGCAGAGTCCCTGCTTCCTAACAAGGTCACAGCCACAGGTACGGGGCTAGGACTTCAACACGATCTAACCCGTAAGATACCCACCCCGGCTCGTCCAGCCAAGCACAAGCCAGCGAGGGAAGCCCCAGGCAGGGTCCCAGGTGTCACAGGCACTCAAAGATCAGAGGCCCTGGGACCGAGGGGATGTGGGCACGACACCAAGAGCGTCTGCTCCAGCCTCCGAGCTTGTGAGACGTCTTCTCCTGGCCGCGCTTTCAAAGCCGAACAAATTGGTTTAGGGCCGAAAAGGCCATCAAGCCCTCAAGCATGACTAAAAGATTAAGCGCCATGCCTTAAAACCAAAACCCAAGTGTTCACTCGGCTCAACTGCCAAGCGGTTATCTGCCAAGTGACAGGAAATGCCTCCCTAATGGCCCTTCACATCATTTTATTAAAAGTTGCAGTGATGTCTACAGCTGAACCCGAGTCGTGCTGGGAAGGCCATTAGGTTAATTAAAATATGAGGACAGCTCACCATCTACTCTTAATTAACAAACGAGGTCCCACTGCCAACTCAGCAAAACGGAGAGCCGGCCCACGACCGTCTGGGGCAGTTGAGGTGCTCAGAGCATCCTTCCACCGCTGACAGCTGGGCAGAACTGTAAAGGGGGACCTCGGGGCCTGGGCAGGAGGATAATTCTTACTGCATGCAAGTTGGAGGACCTCCAAGACAGGTCTTTTTATCATCAAATATCTATCATTCTGTAATATCTCTTCATCTGTCTTCCCCAAGCTCACATGCACACTCCAGGACTTCCCTGGCAGTCCTGTGGTTAAGAATCCGTCTGCCACATGGACACATGCTGTATTCAAGATGGATAACCAGGGCCTTCCCTAGTGGCCCAGGGGTTAGAACTTCACCTTCCAATTCTGGGCTTCCCTTGTGGCTGGTAAAGAATCTGCCTGCAGTGTGGGAGACCTGGGTTCAGTCCCTGGGTTGGGAAGATCCCCTGGAGAAGGGAATGGCTACCCACTCCAGTATTCTGGCTTGTAGAATTCCCTAGACTGTATAGTCCATGGGGTCACAAAGTGTCGGACATGACTTAGCGACTTTCACTTCACTTCCAATGCAGGGGGTGCCGGTTCAATCCCTGGTCAGGGAGCCAGGCTCCCATAAGCCTCAGGGCCAAAAATCCAAAAAACATAAAACAAACGACTATGGTAACAAATTTAATAAAGTCTTTAAAGAAAAAAGCTTTTGGGAGAAGGAAATGGCAACCCACTCCAGTATTCTTGCCTGGAGAGAGGAGCCTGGTGGGCTACAGCGCATGGGGTTGCAAAAGGGTAAAACACAACTCAGCAACTCAACAACAATGGAGCCACCATCTCATGAGCAAGTGCACACCCACGTTGGAACCTTATGTTTCACAAGATTCATCTCTTGAGAAATGTACAAGTTAATCTTTTCTGAGCTTTTTCTTTTCCATTGACTCTTTATCCTGGTGTTTAATAAGATTTTGTTTTTTATAAAATTTAACTTGAAGGCTAAAAAAAAAAGGCTTTTAAAAAATAAATAAATAAAATGGATAACCAACAAGGACCTACTAGCCCAGAGAACTCTGCTCAACACTATAGGGCAGCCTGGATGGGAGGGGAGTTTGGGAGACATTGGATATGTGTTTGTGGATGGCTGAGTCTTTTTGCTCTCCATCTGAAACTATCACAACATTGTGAATACAAATAGAAAGTTAAAAAAAAAAAAAAAAAAAAGCCGCCTGCCAATGCAGCGGACACGCAGGATCCCTAGTTCAGGAAGATCTCACATGCCACGGGGCAACTAAGCCATGAGCCACGACTGAATCTGTGCTCTAGGGCCCATGCTTCATGACTAGAGAAACCTGTACCCCGCAACTAGAGGGTAACCCCCACTTGTGGCAACTAGGAAAAGCCTGTGCACAGTAACAAAGGCCCAGCCCTGCCAAAAATAAAATAAGTAAATGTTAATAAATGCAAAATGTGTGCTCCAGAGGGTGGCCACTCAGGCTACTGTGCTCAGGACCTCGTTCCTTCGAGGACAGAACCGCAGCACTGAAACGGGGCGGTGCACGCACGCACGGGACAGGTGGCGCGTCCAGCTGCGGGAAAGCAGCGATCTGGTCTGCTGTGTTCGCAGCCGTGTCCCCAGGGCTACCGTGCCCGACACACAGCAGACCCTGAATCAATATTAACTGAAAACATGAATGAGCACAGGAATGAATGAGGTGATGAATGAATGAGTTCCTCCCGATCTCTAATCCCACAAAGAAAGCAATGCAAGAGCCTGGTTTCATGCTTGGTTTTTCCTTTATGCAGACACACATATATGAGCACACATATATTAATAACAGTAGTATTAAGGAACTGTTGATTGAAACCATCTGCCTTGGCCAGGCCCACTTGCCTGAGCTGTCTCAACAAAGAACGTGGTGTTGCAGCCAAAAACTAACCGGGAGAAGTCAAGAGGGGCCAAAAGAGGGAGGAGACAACCAACCTCCCAGAGTCCTTCTTTTTTTTTTTTTTTCCAGAGTCCTTCTTGCCGGAACCGATCTTGGCTAAGAGATGCGCCACCAGGAAGGACCCTGAATCAGACTATGGGCCAAGCAAGGCAATTGGCCAGAGACAACCTAGAAACTAACGCCATCTCCATAAACCCTGAATCTTCGAACCATGAGGCAGAGCAGTTCTGGGTTTCCTTACCCTCCTGCCCTCCGCCCAAGTGCCCCTCCCAATAAAGTCTCTTGCTCTGTCAGCACGTGTGTCTCCTCGGACAGTTCATTTCTGAGTGTTAACCCCCGGCATGGGTCCTCAAAAGAAAAAAGAATCACGTCACAGGCACAAATCAGCAATTTGCTTTTTCACTTAATAATATATAGTACCTCTCTCTCCAGATCAATACATATAGATCCACCTACTTCTTTTCAGTGGTTTGTGATGTTCCATAATATTGAATGTGCCGTAATGTATTCTATTATTCAATTATTGGAAAAGTTATGTTTCCAATTTTTTTGCAGGCAAACAACGCACCAGTGAATATCTTTGTGCACATATCCTGGTTTCCCAGGTGGCTTAGTGGTATAAAGAATCTGCTTGACAATGCAGGAGACGCAGGAGACTCGGGTTTGATTCCTGGGCCAGGAAAATCCCACATCCAGTATTCTTGCCTGGAAAAATCCTATGGACAGAGGAGCCTGGTGGGCAGCAGTCCATGGGGTCACAGAGAGTCAGACATGACTGAGCACACACAGACACAGCACACACATGTCATAAGTGAAAGTGAAAGTCACTCAGTTGTGTCCAACTCTTTTCGATCCCTTGGACTGTAGTCCATGGAATTCTCCAGGCCAGAATACTTGAGTGGGTAGCCTTTCCCTTCTTCCTGGGATTTTCCCGACCCAGGGATTGAACCCAGGTCTCCCACATTGCAGGCAGATTCTTTACCAGCTGAGCCACAGGGAAGCCCAAGAATACTGGAGTGGGTAGCCATTCCCTTCTCCAAGGCATCTTCCTGACCCAGCAATTGAACCCAGGTCTCCCGCATTGTAGGCAGGTTCTTTACCAACTGAGCCAGCAGGAAGTCTCAACATGCTGGCAATATTTTTTTTTTTTTTGGTATCATGATAGATTCCTAAAGCTCAGGGGGACCTTTAAATTTAAAGACATCAGGGCTGACCTGGGTTAAGACAAAGCAGAGAAAGGTCACCCCAGTCTGGCCCCAGCAAGACTGTGAGATAAGAAACCCAGTAAGTAAACCTCTTAGATGTTCACTTCCGCAGCTCTCACTCAGGGCTGAGGTGTGTGTAAGGCACTGATAATGACCTGTTGTCATTGTTTGTTGTTTAGTTGCTCAGTCGTGTCCGACTCTCTGTGACCCCATGGACTGTAGCCCGCCAGACTCCTCTGTCCACGAGATTCTCCAGGCAAGAATACTGGAGCGGGTTGCCATGCTCTCCTCCCAGGAATCTTCCTGACCCAGGGATCGAACCCACGTCTCTTATGTCTCCTGCACCGGGAGGCGGGTTCTTTACCATTAGCGCCACCTGGGAAGCCTGTGCATCAGCTTACACTTCAACAAAATTGTTTTTAAAAAACCCACAGGTGCTGGTTTCAACCCTAGAGGGCCTGATGTCATGGGTCTGGGCTGTGGTTCCCACTTGCTGCTGCTGCTGCTGCTAAGTCACTTTAGTCGTGTCCGACTCTGTGCAACCCCATAGATGGCAGCACAACAGGCTCCGCCATCCCTGGGATTCTCCAGGCAAGAACACTGGAGTGGGTTGCCATTTCCTTCTCCAATGCATGAAAGTGAAAAGTGAAAGTGAAGTCGCTCAGTCGTGTCTGACTCTTCGAAACCCCATGGACTGTAGCCCACTAGGCTCCTCTGTCCATGGGACTTTCCAGGCAAGAGTACTGGAGCGGGTTGCCATTGCCTTCTCCGGGGTCCCACTTGAAGGCTTTTCAAAGTCAGGTGATTGATTCCAACATGCAGCCAAGGCTGAAAACAGCTACAGGACGCCAGTGGTTTGCACACTGGTGGGGCGTGCATCACACCCATCAGAGGGCTGGTTAGAGGCCAAATGCAACCTCCAACCCCAGTGAATGATTCAGGGGTCAGGCCCCAGAATATGCATTTCTTAGAAGCTCCCAGGTGATGCTGCTAGCCTGAGGTCCATGGTTGGAAACACTGCCCTCCACCATGGACCAATCTGTGATGTTTCTCCATCCCAACTTCACAGATGGAATCACCACCGACCAGGACACCACAGGCAGCCGTTGGGGGCTGTCATACGGTCTCACCTCGAAGCTTTCTTTGAGGTTTTAAAGGCTAAGAGAGTGTCATTTGTAGGTCCTTGGTGCCCAGTCCCGGCTCAATCTTAGCCATTTTCCTTCTGCCTAGTGTTTGTCATGTGCTTAATGAGTCCGCTTTTAATTAAAGAGAGCCCTGACTTCTTTTGCCATTAACTCCTCTATAGGCGCATACGTTCTAACCAAAAGGAATGATAAAGAGAGCACGCTGAGACTCCAGGATGACAGCCACCGGCAACAAGAGGAAGATTTTCCTTTTATTCCATCTCCAGGGAAAGGGGGCTGCTGCCAGCTAGTTCCAGGCAGCTCATCTTTAAATGTCTCCCTCTGCAAAAAAAAGAGAGAGAGAGAGAGAGAGAGAGAGAGAGAGAGAAAGAGCTTGAGATTCGCCGGGCAGAAAAGATGCTCGGAGATCATCCGGTCCATCTCTGGTCCATCTCCTGCAGGCCTCCGCGGTATCGCCTCCCGCCGCCCAGACACCCAGAGAAAAGCGGTCCCCTTGCGCCCCCTGCTGGCTAAGTTGGGAATGGCTGAACAGCCGAATTCAACAGAGACTTCCAAGGGTCTCTGGTACCCGCACTCCGGCTCCCACTCCTTGCTCCTCCTCTGATAGTATGCAAATTCCCCTTGAAGGGGCTTCATTCTTTCCAAATGTGACTCGAGTACCTGCAATATACGTGCCTGATCACATACCTATTCACAGCCATTTCCCACAATTGTATCTCACTGGGGGCTGAACAGGTCCAGCCTTGAGTGAAGCACAGAGAATATAAAGCAAACTACACACCCTTTGGAGACACTCACTGTCTAACACAGGGGTCGGCAAACCACAGCCAACTGGCCACATCCAGCTTGTTGTGTTTTTGTGCAATCCACAAGTAACAGAAGTTTTTCTATCTTAAATCTGTTTTTTTTTTAAATCAAAAGCATATTTTGTGACGTGAAAATGATTGGAAACTCAGATTTCCCCGGTGGTCCAGCGGTTAGGAACCCATCTGCCAATGCATGGGACATGGGTTTGATCCCTGGTCCGGGAAGATTCCACGTGCCTCGGAGTAAGTCCACGCACCACAACTAGAGCGTGGCCACCGCTCACTCCAACTAGAGAAACCCGTGCACAGCAATGAAGACCCAGCCCAGCCAAAAATAAAATAAGAAAATGATCAGAATTTCAACTCTCAAAGTGCACAGTGTTGAATCGGATGAACACAGCACAATCATGCTTGCACACTGTCTGTGGCTGCCTGCCTGCTGCAGTGGCAGAGTTAGACAGTTATGAAAGAGACTATATGGCCCTCGGAGCCTACAATATTTATTCTCTGTCCCTTTCCAGAAAAAGTGTGCTGATCCCCAGCACCCTAGAAGGAAAGGAGCGTTAAGAGAGAACCAGGTTTAGGTGAACACCTGCTATATGCCAATTTCTGGACAACACGCTCTACAGACATGATCTTCTGAATCCCCAGTATAACCAAGCAGGACCCTAAGAGGCCCTCCAAGAATAGAACTCCACCCAAGTCCTCTGCTTGCTTTTTTGTCTGTATCAAAACTTTACTTAAAGAATAAATTTAATCGGAGAAGTAAGAAAACATAGAAAGGAGAACAGTCAAGCAAGACAAAATAATAATACTTCAGCCATTAAACAAAGTCAAGTCCAAGTCTTCAGTTCCTCAAGGACTGCAGATAATATTCGGAGCCATATCCTTGAGCGGCTTTGCAGATACTGAAACCCCCACCAAGTGGAAGAAGTTGCATGCTGCCCACAAGCATGTAGACCCCAGACCATTGAAACCAGAAAGTTGATGATGCTGACTCCTGATTACCTCACCACCAACCAATCAGAAGCGTGTCCACCAGCTGATCACACCCTGAACATATAAGACGCCTCACTACCCCCTGCAGAGCGGGACACGCAGCCTTGAGGGCATGAGCCCGCTGTGGCCCCCTTTGCCTGGCAAAGCAATAAATAGCTATTTCTACTTCCCTCAGAATTCTGTCTCTGAGATTTAATCCGGCACCATACAGAGGCTGAATTTCAGCCACACCAGGACAGGCCTGGAGGCTGCCTTGATTTCCCCCAAATGTTACAGGTAAGGAAACCAAATCAAGCTCAGAGAGGCCACTCCAGGTACCCAAGGCCATAGAGCTAAGAGGCGGGTGCACACACAGGTCTGTCCGACCCCAGAACTCACATTTATTCCACTCTGCTAAGCTGCCTCCCAGCTCACAAATCTTACACCGATTCCCACGTTGCGGATGAGATTTCTGTGGCTCACAGAGGTCAGGGAACTTGCTCGCAGGACATTCAGCTACTGGTGGAGGAGGACCTTGAACCCCGACGTCTGACTACAATCTGGAGTTCCATCCTAGACTGCGTCTCCGAACACGTGATTGGGAATCCGTGCAAGAGGCCGATTCTCTGTAATAATGAAACCTTGAAACATATGAGTAGTTTACCAAAGGACTTCCCTGGTGGCCCAGTGGCTAAGACTCCGCACTCCCAATGTAGGGGGCCTGGGTTTGATTCCTGGCCAGGGAACTAGGTCCCACACGCCACAGCTGAAGATCCCGAGTACCACAACTGAGACCCGGGGCAGCCGAATAAACAATAAATATTTTTTAAATAAAAAAATAAAGGGACAGATGGGATTGCAAAGTGCGGAAAAGGCCCAGAGTGTCCATGCAGCGGCCAGGACTGTGAATGGCCAGAGCTGGGTCCAGCGTGGATGCCCTGATGCTCAGCCTGCTGGGCACCCAGACTTAGGTGAACGAGATTTATCACCACAGTCACCAAGGTAATTGGAGAGAAGCAGGCTGTCAGAGGCAGGTCCCCAGGACAGTATTTCACCCACCACTCCCCTGCCCAAGTCCCTCCACACTCCATGAGTTATTGCCCTGTACCCGGGCCCCCACCCTCCATCCGGTGTCGTGCAGAGGTGGGTGTTCATTTTTATGAAGGGTATTTCAAGGTCACGTGTCTGAGCAGCGCTGATCACTCTCTCCAGGGGACACTGCTGCCGGAGGGGCCTCCGGCTCACCCACACCCCCAGCAGATCTGATTGAAAGGATCTGGGGGTGGGGCTAAGGGTGACACAGCTTTTCCCAGGACCCCAGCTCCAGATCTGCGCAAAGCACCACCCAAGTTCCCTCTCCTCTCTCTCTCTCATGGCAAGCAGGAGCCACATGCAAAACTCTCCATCTCCCCTGCTAGGCTCCCGCTGCACCCCGAACCCCCTCCCCATCCCCCTCCTCTGACCTCTCCCTTTTCTATCCTCTCCACTCCCCAGGGGAGAGCCCACCCACTCAGGCCTCCGGTTTGCAGCCCTGGGTCCCAGGCATCACTGGACTTGGACAGCCCCTCTGAGAAGATACTTCATCTGGGCTCTTAGCCCTGGTGGGCCGCCGAGTCGTGAGGCGGGGATCAGGAAGGGAGGGGGGCCCTCACATCCACCTGGAACCTCAGAACCTGACCTTATTGGGAAACAACATCTTTACCGATGCGATAGTTAAAGGTGGGGTCCTATCAGAT
Source organism: Bos taurus (assembly GCF_002263795.3). Taxonomy (NCBI): domain Eukaryota; kingdom Metazoa; phylum Chordata; class Mammalia; order Artiodactyla; family Bovidae; genus Bos; species Bos taurus. The sequence goes on along the minus strand of NC_037352.1, from coordinate 7,935,501 downwards.
TGGGGGTGGGGATGGCCCTCAACCCAAGGATTGGTTTCTTTATAAGAAGAAGGAAATGTGGACACGGAACTCAGGGAGAGAACCACGTGAAGACAGAGGCAGAAATGGAGCGAGACCGCTACCAGCCCAGGAGCACCCCAGGTGGCCGGCACCCCGGGACGCCAGACACTGCGAGTGATGAACCAACTCTATGCGCACCCCATCAGGGTTTTCTGGCCTCCAGAACTGTAAAAGAATGAATTCTTGTTGTGTTAAGCCCCGAGCTGTGTGGTCTATTTTTCACAGCAGCCCCAGGAAACCGATACAGGGCCCAAGACCTCGAGCAAAGCCGACCTCAGTCTTTGACAACCGAGGGATGGGGAAGAGGCCTGGAAAAACTGCCTGCGTGGTACCAAGTGGGAGGTACTAGGGCCCCCCACCTGTTCGAAGACATAGTTCAGGGGAGTCCTGAGGTCCAAACGTGGGGCCCAGAAGGACGTGGCAGCTGGGGGGTTTGCGTGAGATCCAGACGCTCACTCAACTTCAGGTGTTCCTCCCTGAATCGCGGCGCGGGCATCGGCCCCCCAGGCTCTGGAGAGGACGGCAGGCAGGTGAGCGCGAATCTGACGCCTGGCACCCCAATCATGATGCGAGGTGCAGCTCTGGGACTGGGGAGGAGGGGTTGAAAGGACGGTGTCAGAATTTCATTCGGTATTAAATTACTCCAGGACACGGGAGCCCTGTGCACCCAGGGCGTCACCCCCAGCCCATCTTTAAATATCCAGTGGTTCCATTACTGTCTGTAGCAGGCAGAGGTGGAATTTACTTTGAGGATTTTAATAAAAAGGGGATCTTACATGAGCTTCCACTGATATCCCCAAAGCAGAAGGCTCAGAGCAACATGGATTACTCGGAAAATTGCATAGAAAAAGAGCATGAAGTTTTGTCCTTCAGTCACTCCGTCATGTCCGACTCTTTGTGACCCCATGGACGGCAGCACGCCAGGCTCCCCTGTCCTTCACTGTCTCCCTGAGTTTGCTCAAACTCATGTCCATTGAGCCGATGATGCCATCCAACCATCTCATCCTCTGTCGTCCCCTTCTCCTCCTGCCTTCAATCTTTCCCAGCATCAGGGTCTTTTCAAATGAGTCAGTTCTTTACATCAGGGGGCCAAAGTATTGGAGTTCAGTTTCAGCATCAGTCCTTCCAATGAATATCCAGGACTGATTTCCTTTAGGATTGAAGTTTGATTGCTGACAATTCCATATTCCTTGGTCCCTTGGAGAAGAGTTTCGGAGGAGACACAGTAATTTATGCCTGAACAAGGTCCACGCCCAAGATTAGAAAAATTCCTAAGTGGGAGGAGGAGACTTGTCAGCAGAAAGAGAGCATCGGCCCGTATCGATCATCAGTTGGGGCATAAGTTGGGTATCAGAGCCTGTGACGCAGGGTGAGCTGGAAAGGTGCTGGGTTCTTCCCACATTTGAACTCTAATCCTCATCCACAGCCCGGGGGGTGGTGGGAGCAGCCGCCCTGGAGCCGTCAGTAAGAGGCTGCATCTCATCAATACAGAACTGAAGCCGGGAATGAAATCGACCACAAGTTGGGCTGTTTTTTATCCTCACCATCAAAATACTCTCCCCCCAAAAGTATATTCCATTGGTCTAAGTTCTAAACAGTTGCTGCAGGGACTTTCCTGGTGGCCCAGGGGTTAGGACTCCATGCATCCATTGTAGGAGACAAGAGTTCACTCCCTGGTCAGGGAACTAAGATCCCACAAGTTGTACAGGACAGCCAAAAAAAAAAATTTACCATTGAGTTTTCGTAATATATGGGCTTCTCAGATAGCCCAGCAGGGAAGAATCTGCCTGCCATTGCAGGAGACCCAGGTTCCATCTGGGTCGGGAAGATCCCCTGGAGGAGGAAATGGCAACCCATTCCAGTGTTCTTCCCTGGAGAATCCCATGGACAGAGGAGCCTGGGGGTCACAAGGAGTCGGACACAACTGAGCACATACACTCTTTTATAATATACACATCAACTTCAAATCAGCACGTTTTTACTACTTATCCCTTAATAAAACATTGTGTTCTACACAGCAGTTCGTTCTGAGAACACCTGGCCACAGAGCTTAACAGACTCAGCTCCCCAAGTTTGTTTTGGGAGTAAATTCCTAGATGCTGGGCATCACCCTTGCCGAGTACTAGTCAGTCGCCCACTCTGGTGCTTAGCACCCCTGAGTGCAAACAGAGTCCATGCATCAAGGGGGAACTGTGACGAGGACAATGAGCTGGAGTTACCACATACAATCCTGGCATTTTGATCTGTGTAGACAGCTGTGTTTTGTCTTCTTTTTGTTTTCGGCCGCGTGGAGCAGCAATGTGGGATCACAGCTCCCCAACCAGCGATGGAACCCAGGCCCCCGCATTGGGAGCGCAGAGCCTTAACCGCTGGACCACAGGGAAGTCCCTGCGTGGACAGTTTAGGACAGTGAGGCAGAGAAATCCTCAAGATGTCCTATTTTTGTTCGAGTAAGTGCAAATTCTGTTCACACATGAAACATCTCCTTGAATTCGGATAACATATTTAAAAATGAAACATGCTTTTCTTTTACTCGTTAATTGCTTGTTTTAAAATGAAAACTTGACCCTGAAGACGATGATTGTTAACGACATCATAGAAGATCATTCTGCCATAAAGAGGAGGTGCTAATCTCATTAAGGCCACTTAAAAATGATGAAAACGGTGCATTTCATGCAATATCTATTTTACCACAATTTTTAAAATTAATATGCCAAAAAACATTGAATTGTCCTTGCAGTGGCTAAGTTACATGGGATGTGAATTACATCCAAATAAAGGTATCTCTAAAAAGGTAGGGGGAAGGAGTGTTTGGTTTTTTAATGACCACTCTAGGCATCATATACTCAAGGAGGGCGTGGCAACCCACTCCAGTATTCTTGCCTGGAGAATCCCACGGACAGAGGAGTCTGGCAGGCTACAGTCCAAGGGGTCACGAAGAGTTGGACACCACTGACGCAACTTACCACACACACACACACACACAGCCATCATGTAAGCTAGATACGCCACTAGGTGGCGCTATTGCTATTTTATACAAGAGGAAACCGCGGCTCAGAGAGGTCAAGCGACTTGCTCAAAGACACAAAGCTACCGAGGTCCACAGCTGCCGGATTCCAGTTTAGGCACATGGCCGGAGGTTTTCCTTCACAACAAGGTGGCCGTGAGGCCTCCCAGGCAAAGCCAGGATCTTGCTCTGTCCCTGGACCTGGGCAGGTTCCTTGCCATGGGCCTGCTCACCTGAAAGAGGGCCGTCTGGACTCTTCAAAGATCTTTTGACGAGGGGACTTCCCTGGTGGTCCCGTGGCTAAGACTCCACACTCCCAATGCAGGGGCCCCGAGTTCGATCCCTGGTGAGGGAACTAGGTCCCACGCATCATAACTGAGAGTTTGCATACCACAAATAAACATCCCAAGTGCCGCAACTAAGACCTGGAGCAGCCAAATAAATAAATAAATGTAAATAAAAATTTTTTTTTTTCAGGGGCAGCCAACTGTATTTTATTTTTATTTATTTTTTGTGTGTGTGTAAACTTTTTTTTTCTAATTTTATTTTATTTTTAAACTTTACATAATTGTATTAGTTTTGCCAAATATCAAAATGAATCCGCCACAGGTATACATGTGTTCCCCATCCCGAACCCTCCTCCCTCCTCCCTCCCCATACCATCCCTCTGGGCCGTCCCAGTGCACCAGCCCCAAGCATCCAGCATCGTGCATCGAACCTGGACTGGCAACTCGTTTCCTACATGATATTTTACATGTTTCATTGCCATTCTCCCAAATCTTCCCACTCTCTCCCTCTCCCACAGAGTCCATAAGACTGTTCTATACATCAGTGTCTCTTTTGCTGTCTCGTACACCGGGTTATTGTTACCACCTTTCTAAATTCCATATATATGCGTTAGTATACTGTATTTATGTTTTTCCTTCTGGCTTACTTCACTCTGTATAATAGGCTCCAGTTTCATCCACCTCATTAGAACTGATTCAAAACCACTATGAGGTACCATTTCACACCAGTCAGAATGGCTGCGATCCAAAAGTCTACAAATAATAAATGCTGGAGAGGGTGTGGAGAAAAGGGAGCCCTCTTACACTGTTGGTGGGAATGCAAACTAGTACAGCCACTATGGAGAACAGTGTGGAGATTCCTTAAAAAACTGGAAATAGAACTGCCTTATGATCCAGCAATCCCACTGCTGGGCATACACACTGAGGAAACCAGAAGAGAAAGAGACACGTGTACCCCAATGTTCATCGCAGCACTGTTTATAATAGCCAAGACATGGAAGCAACCTAGATGTCCATCAGCAGATGAAAGGATAAGAAAGCTATGGTACATATACACAATGGAGTATTACTCAGCCATTAAAAATAAATATGTTTTTTAAAAAGATGCAAGGCAAGGTGTTTGATAACAAGTGCCCTATAGATCATAACTTAGATTTTATTCTTGCCTCATCAAGCACATTAAAAGTATTTGGTACCTGTCAAATCCATCAGATCAGATCAGATCAGTAGCTCAGTCGTGTCCGACTCTTTGCGGCCCCATGAATCACAGCACTCCAGGCCTCCCTGTCCATCACCAACTCCCGGAGTTCACTCAGACTCATGTCCATCAAGTCAGTGATGCCATCCAGCCATCTCATCCTCTGTCATCCCCTTCTCCTCCCGCCCCCAATCCCTCCCAGCATCAGAGTCTTTTCCAGTGAGTCAACTCTTCACATGAGGTGGCCAAAGTACTGGATTTTCAGCTTTAGCATCATTCTTTCCAAAGAAATCCCAGGGCTGATCTTCAGAATGGACTGGTTGGATCTCCTTGCAGTCCAAGGGACCCTCAAGAGTCTTCTCCAACACCACAGTTCAAAAGCATCAATTCTTCTCAGCCTTCTTCACAGTCCAACTCTCACATCCATACATGACCACTGGGAAAACCATAGCCTTGACTAGACGAACCTTTGTTGGCAAAGTAATGTCTCTGCTTTTGAATATGCTATCTAGGTTGGTCATAACTTTCCTTCCAAGGAGTAAGCGTCTTTTAATTTCATGGCTGCAGTCACCATCTGCAGTGATTTTGGAGCCCAGAAAAATAAAGTCTGACACTGTTTCCCCATCTATTTCCCATGAAGTGATGGGACTGGATGCCATGATCTTCGTTTTCTGAATGTTGAGCTTTAAGCCAACTTTTTCACTCTCCACTTTCACTTTCATCAAAAGGCTTTTGAGTTCCTCTTCACTTTCTGCCATAAGGGTGGTGTCATCTACATATCTGAGGTTATTGATATTTCTCCCGGCAATCTTGATTCCAGCTTGTGTTTCTTCCAGTCCAGGGTTTCTCATGATGTACTCTGCATAGAAGTTAAATAAACAGGGTGACAATATACAGTCTTGACGTACTCCTTTTCCTATTTGGAATCAGTCTGTTGTTCCATGTCCAGTTCTAACTGTTGCTTCCTGACCTACATACAAATTTCTCAAGAGGCAGATCAGGTGATCTGGTATTCCCATCTCTTTCAGAATTTTTCACAGTTTCTTGTGATCCACACAGTCAAAGGCTTTGGCATAGTCAATAAAGCAGAAATAGATGTTTTTCTGGAACTCTCTTGCTTTTTCCATGATCCAGAGGATGTTGGCAATTTGATCTCTGGTTCCTCTGCCTTTTCTAAAACCAGCTTGAACATCTGGAAGTTCACGGTTCACATATTGCTAAAGCCTGGCTTGGAGAATTTTGAGCATTACTTTACTAGCGTGTGAGATGAGTGCAATTGTGTGGTAGTTTGAGCATTCTTTGGCATTGCCTTTCTTTGGGATTGGAATGAAAACTGACCTTTTCCAGTCCTGTGGCCACTGCTGAGTTTTCCAAATTTGCTGGCATACTGAGCGCAGCACTTTCACAGCATCATCTTTCAGGATTTGGAATAGCTCAACTGGAATTCTATCACCTCCACAAGCTTTGTTCGTAGTGATGCTTTCTAAGGCCCACTTGACTTCACATTCCAGGATGTCTGGCTCTAGGTCAGTGATCACACCATCGTGATTATCTGGGTCATGAAGATCTTTTTTGTACAGTTCTTCTGTGTATTCTTGTCATCTCTTCTTAATATCTTCTGCTTCTGTTAGGTCCATACCATTTCTGTCCTTTATCGAGCCCATCTTTGCATGAAATGTTCCTTTGGTTCCTGAAGAGAAGAGATCTCTAGTTTTCTTGAAGAGATCTCTAGTCTTTCCCACTCTGTTATTTTCCTCTATTTCTTTGCATTGATCGCTGAGGAAGGCTTTCTTATGTCTTCTTGCTATTCTTTGGAACTCTGCATTCAGATGTTTATATCTTTCCTTTTCTCCTTTGCTTTTCGCTTCTCTTCTTTTCACAGCTATTTGTAAGGCCTCCGTAGACAGCCATTTTGCTTTTTGCATTTCTTTTCCATGGGGATGGTCTTGATCCCTGTCTCCTGTACAATGTCATGAACCTCATTCCATAGTTCATCAGGCACTCTATCTATCAGATCTAGGCCCTTAAATCCATAGATTGGCCTAAAGAAAAATAATCAGACATAATTTAACAAGAATAAGAGGGACAACAAATAGGAATGTTACTTCACGCAACTTAATTTTAAGAAAAGAATGGTTATCTCAATAAATGAAGCTAAATTTTCTTCTGGACCCCAGAACTCAATCCATGTTTATACGTATCAGCTATCCTTTAGGTTAAATGGACCTGCTAGGCTAGCTTGGAAAATGTTATCATTTTACTTTTTTCTACAGAGAAAATAGCTTCAAATTTGCCTACCAAACAACTGATGAGCTGTTAAAGTACAACCAACCCTTTTTTAAACTGAAATGAAATGAAACTATATAGAAGTTTCATTACAGTTCTATATGAAATATTTTCTATTTCTGTAAAATTGAGTTAACATATAAAATACTGCTTTATGCCATTATAAAAATATTAGTACTTAATTTTTTTATTATATCAGTGTGAAGTAGTAACTGTAGTAAAGTAGAGAAGAGTAACACTGTAGAGTAGATAGTTAGATGGCATCACCAACTCAGTGGACATGAGTTTGAGCAAACTCCAGGAGATACTGAAGGACAGGGAAGCCTGTCATGTTGCGGTCCATGGGGCTGCAAAGAGTCACACACGACTGAGCAACAGAACAACAACAGAGTAGTAAGAGGCTTTATCTCACCCCTAAGTGTTATATTAAAATTTATATTTATTTATATTTGATAAGTCAATATAAAATTAAATATACATATTGACCTGTTAAATATAAATAAATTTTAATATAACATATATTTAATAAGTCAATATCGGAGAAGGCAATGGCAACCCACACCAGTACTCTTGCCTGGAAAATCCCATGGATGGAGGAGCCTGGTGGGCTGCATGCAGTCCATGGGGTCATGAAGAGTTGGATACAACTGAGCGACCTCACTTTCACTTTTAACTTTCATACCCTGGAGAAGGCAATGGCAACCCACTCCAGTGTTCTTGCCTGAAGAATCCCAGGGACGGAGTATCCTGGTAGGCTGCCGTCTATGGGGTCACACACAGTCAGACACGACTGAAGTGACTTAGCAGCAATAAGTCAAAATTGTTAATTTTGAGGGTTTTTTTTTTACATTAAAGAGCAACCATCTTGATATTTACCTTTTCTCCCCTTTCATCCATTGATAACAAACCTTGTAACAATTTTCTTTCTTCAATTTCGCTCTCCTTGAACTCTGTGATTCAGTGTTTAAGAATCCACCTGCCAATATAGGGGACACGGGTTCAGTCCCTGGTCTGAGAAGATCCCGTATACCTTGGGACAACTAAACCTGTGGGCCATAACTACTGAGTCCGTGTGCTCTAGAGCCCATGATCTGCAACTAGAGAGGCCACCGCAATGAGAAGCCCAGGCACAGCAACCAGAGAAAGCCCGCTCTCCGCAACCAGAGAAATCTTGCTCACAGCAACCAGAGAAACCCTGCTCAGGGCAACCAGAGAAAGCACGCTAGCCTCAACCAGAGAAAGCCCGCTCACGGCAACCAGAGAAAGCCCACTCGCTGCAACCAGAGAAAGCCCCCGCTCACAGCAACCAGAGAAAGCCCACTCACCGCAACCAGAGAAAGCCCGCTCACCACAACCAGAGAAAGCCCGCCCAACGCAACCAGAGAAAACCCGCTCACGGCAACCAGAGAAAGCCCATTCACTGCAACCAGAGAAAGCCCCCACTCACCGCAACCAGAGAAAGCCCGCTCACCGCAACCAGAGAAAGCCCGCTCACCGCAACCAGAGAAAGGTCCCTCACTGCAACCAGAGAAAGCCCCCTCACTGCAACCAGAGAAAGCCCGCTCGCCGCAACCAGAGAAAGCCCGCTCACTGCAACCAGAGAAAGGTCCCTCACTGCAACCAGAGAAAGCCCCCTCACTGCAACCAGAGAAAGCCCGCCCAACGCAACCAGAGAAAGCCCCCACTCACAGCAACCAGAGAAAGCCTGCTCACCGCAACCAGAGAAAGCCCGCTCACCGCAACCAGAGAAAGCCTGCTCACTACAAGAAAGACACACTGCAGTCAAAAAAAATAAATAAATAAAATTTTACTGTCCTTGTGCTTTTTCCCTTGGGCTTCCTTAGGAATCACTATTTTGCAGAATCAAAGAATGTGAGAGCCAAAAGGTATCTCAGAAGCAACTAAGTCAAACAAATGCTCATTGGACACAGGAGTAGCTATCACTGAGTATTTGATACATAGGCCATCCATAGGTTACAAAGGACGAAGTTGAAATGGGGTCACTGACTCCGGGAAAGCATTCCAACATGTTGTCTAAAACAGAGAAAGCCAAGGAGAAGAATGCGTCTAAATTGTTTTGAAAGGCTGGGTTTCAAATGTGGGAACAATTGAACTATGTGCTTGTAAACACAGCTATTTCAAAGAACGTATGACTTATCTTCCAACTGAAATGCCATGCAAAATGGTAAAGCTGAGCTTTGTCAGCTAGAACAGGTAAACAGAGAGCTCAACTGAAATCATTTCTAGTTGAATTTGTTGTTTATGATGATACTGTTGATTTGGTTTCGTTTTTTTTGGTGGATCTTAGTTCCATGACCCAGGATCGAGAACAATAGTGAAAGTCCAGTGTCCTAAGCCCTGGACCATCAGGGAATTCCCAGATTCTGTTTACTGTTTGGAACTAACACAATCTTGATCATGTTTCTTTCCAGAAGGACTCCCCTCTAGAGCTCTTGCTGGGACTAAGGGACTGCTATTACAGTTAGAAGCTAGAGAATCTACAATAAGAAGCAGACATTTACTGAGTGTTGGTAACGTGCTGCTACTGCTACTGCTGCTAAGTCACTTCAGTCGTGTCCCCTTGAAATAGGTAAGTTGTACATAATAACGCATTCAGTTTCTCCAAGAACTCTACGTGGTCGTGCATTCCTTAGAGCTAAGTTCAGTTACAAGTAACAGAGATCCAAAATGTCAATGACTTAAATAAGATAGAAGTTAGAGTCCGCCTGCAATGCAGGAGACCCGGGTTTGATCCCTGAGTCGGGAAGATCCCCTGGAGAAGGAAATGGCAATCCACTCCAGTATTCTTGCCTGAAAAATCCCACGGACAGAGGAGCCTGGCAGGCTACAGTTCGTGAGGTAACAAAGAGTCTGACACTACAACTGAGCGACTATCACTAACACTTACTTTTCTGTGACGTAAAAATCTGTGATGAAGTGGTCCAGGGCTGAGGTGGCAATTCCACAGTGTCAGAGAAACAACTTTCTTCTGTCTTGTCCATCTACTGATGGACATTCTCCGTTCCTAAAACGATCTCATGTTCCAGATGGCTGCTCCATCTCCAGCCATTACACCTGCACTCCAGCTCAGGGTAAGGAGAAAAGGGGCGGAGAAGGGCAACAGCCCCTCCCAGAAGTTCCCCACATCATTTTTATCTATGCCCTATTGGCCAGAACTCAGTCACATGACTACATATAGCTAAAGGAAGCTGGGGAAAGTAGCCTTCATTTGGCATTGCTGTTGTTTGTTCAGTAGATAAGTGTCTGACTCTTTTCAACCCCACAGACTGTAGCCCACCAGGTTCCGTCCTTGGGATTTCCCAGGCAAGAATACTAGAGTGGGTAGCCATTCCCTTCTCCAGGGGATCTTCCCAACCCAGGGATCAAACCCCTGTCTCCTGCATTGGCAGGCGGATTCTTTATCACTGAGCTGCCAAGGAAGCCCCTCATTTGGCACAGACCCAGCTAAAATTCAGGGGAGACAGGATCTTGGGGGGAAACGAGCAGTCTTTGCCACAGCTAAATACTACTGTTAATCCTCTTTCACAGAAGAGAAAGCTTAGAAGTTAGTATCTTGACCAAGGTCACAGCCTTAATAGGTGAGGAGCTAGAATCTGCAAAATGCTGTTTTGTGACACTTTTTCTCACGTACCTGGCAATGGTAAGGTGTTGGTTACTAATTCTACTACGTTGCTCAGAAGAGTAAAGTTATACAAAAACAGTATATTTAGAATTTTACTCTATTATACTCAAATCACTATTTTATCAACCAGAAATATTTCAGACTGCAGCTATCCCTGTGACAGAGAATACTGAGTAGACGAACAGAAAATAGGGTTTCCCCTTCTCCAGAGGATGTGGGCAAATGAGCCAGCCCCACTCATGTCCCAGATGGCTTTGAGCAGCAGATCAGCCTTCTCCCTCTCCAGGGCTCACTGTGGCTATGGTTGTAGCATCTTACACCCTTCACAGAAATTAATCCAAAATGGATTACACCCCTAAATGTAAAATATGAAACTATAAAACTCCTAGAAAATAACACAGGAGAAAACTCAAGTACATGATGTTGGGCCCAGTAATGACTTTTTAGATACAACCCCAAAGGCACAATCCATTTAAGAAATACTTGATGAGCTGGACTTCGTTAAAATTAAAAAAAAAACAAAAAAACTTCTGCTCTATGAAAGACAATGTCAAGAGAATCTAAAGACAAGCCACAGACTGGAAGAAGATATTGGCAAACGACACATCTGATAAAGGTCCGTTACCCAAAATATACCAAGAACTCTTAAAACTCAACAGTAAGGATATAAACAACCTGATTGAAATATGGGTCAAAGACCTTAAAAGACACCTCACCCAAGAAGATACACAGATGGCAAATAAGCATATGAAAACATGCTCTGCATATGTTATCAGGGAAATGCAAATTACAACAACAGCAGTGAATAGCATTACATACTTAATTAAAAGGCCAAGATCTGAAACAGCATCATCAAATGCCAGTGAGGACGTGGGGCAACAGGAACACTCATGCATTGTTGGTGGGAATGCAAAATGGTCCAGCTACTTTGGAAGACAGTCTGGTGGTTTCTTTTCTTTAATATTTTATTTATTTATGTACTTATTTGGCTGCACCAGGTCTTAGCTGCAGCCTGTGGGATCTAGTTCCCTGACCAGGGATGGAACCTGGGCCCCCTGCATTGGGAGCGTGGAGTCAGCTGCTGGACCACCAGGGAAGTCCTAGTCTGGCGGTTTCTTACAAAACTAAACACATTCTTACCATAGGATCCAGCAAGCTCGCTCCTTGGTGTTTACCCAGAGGAGTTGAACACTTTGGTCCCCACAAAATATCTGCACATGGATGTTTATAGTAGCTTTATTCATAAGCCGTGGTACGTCCAGACAACAGAATATTATTCAGCACTAAAAATAAATGAGCTATCAAACCATGAAAAGGGTGGAGAAATCTTAAATGCACATTATTAGGTGAAAAGAGCCAGTGTGAAAAAGCTATGTACTTTTCACACTATGTAGTGAGATGAGTCTAACTGTATGACATTTTAGAAAAATCAACAGTAAGAAGATCAGTGGTTTCCAGGGGTTGGGGTTGTGCTCGGGGGATAAGAATCAGTAGGTGGAGCACAGGGGATTTGGGGGAGGGGGCAGCAGAACGCTGTGTGATACCTAATGATGGATCCATGCCATGATATTAATACTATGTCCAAACCCACAGCGTGTACACCACCAGATGAGCCTCGATATAGACTTCAGGTGATTTAGGGTGTGTCAGGATAAGTCCATCACATGTACCCCTCTGGGGGGGATGTGGATCATGGGAAAGGCTCTGGTAGGAGGCGGGGGCGGAAGGTATATGAGAAACCCCTGTACCTCCTCTCAATCTTGCTTTGAACCTAAAACTGCCTCTTTTTTGTTCTATTTGGCTTATTTATTTATTTATTTTGCTGCACGGGTCTTAGCTGTGCCACGCAGGTTTACTTATGGCATGTGAACTCTTCGTTCAGCATTTAGGATCTGGTTTCTCAACCAGGGATCGAACCCAGGCCCGCTGCATTGGGAGCGTGGAGTCTTACCCACTGGACCACCAGGGAAGGCCCTAAAACTGTTCTTTAAAAAAAAAAAAAAAATCTTACATTGGAGTCAAGGAACCTCCTAAAATAGATCTAGATGTAGGTTACTAGGGAAAAGGCTAAAGGCTCTATGCCAAGCCCCGCCCCCCCCAACTCCCATTAAATTATAAAATATTAGCGGTCTGGATCAATGGCTCTCAAACTCCAACGTGTATCAGAATCACCCAGCAAGCATGTTAAAATTCGAGATTTTCAGCAGCCTTGCTCACCCCACCGCCAGCAAAGTCTGATTCAGGGAAGCTGGGATGTACCCTGAATCTTTACCATTAAGTCTCCCAGCAGCGGCCAGCGATGCAGGTTCAAGAACCACAGTTTTAAGAAACATGGGCCCAAAGGATCTCTGTAAAGGTCTTGACATAAGGAGTCTTGCAGGGTCTTTTCCAGCGCTGACCAAGCAGCTCCCCCAGCAGACAAGGGAGCAGACAAGACACTGGAGCCCCGTTGTCGGGTGGCTGCGGCTGGTGGCGGTGAGCTGCACGGACAGCTGCGCTGTGGGCCAGGAGCCTCTAGATGGCAGTGCTCAGCCAGAAACAGAGCCCCAGGTAGGTCTGGGGCCCTTCCCAGGGGGAAGGCACAGGGCCGCCCCCCACAACCTTCCCCCAACTGGTTCGCAGAGGGTGGGCCAGACAAGGAGCCTTGGGAACACACACGTGTGCAACTGAGGCAGGAATGAATGCTCATTTGGGGCTTTAACATTATCAATAATGATAGTAGCTCACATCAGCTGCCAGGCAGTGTTCTAGCCAAATTAAGATCATGCTGTGTGTATTTCCCACTATATTATGAGCATTTCCTCATTTCTTAAAATAGTGTTCAAAAGCATGCTTTATTAAGGCTTCATAATTTTCTACCTAATTTAACTAATAAGATGCATTTAATCAGTGACCTATCACTAGGTTTTTAATGTCATTTCTTTGTGTCTTCTATTCCACATAATACTATACTTGATACTGTTGCCTAAGAAGGAGTTGCCACAATTCTGATTATTTCCCTCTTGGGGTAGATGTTTAGAAGTGGAATTACAGGATCAAAATCTAGGGCCATTTGTAAAGATCTTGATATAAACGGCAAATTTATTTTTTGGAATATTGGAAGTTTGCCCTCAGGAGCAGCATGTATGAACGTACATCAGCCTGGATGTCCCAGCACTGAGTAGTATCCACTTATCTTTCCAAAACTGTATCCAAGGGAATTCCCTGGCAGTCCAGTGGTTAGGACACCATGGTCTCACTGCTAAGGGTCTGGGTTTGATCCCTGGTCAGGGAACTAAAATTCTACAAGCCAAACAGCATGGCCGGGGGCAAGGGGGAGAAAACTGTACCCAAAGCACAGTGTTGATTGGTCATTTGTATTTCTGCCTCTGAATTCTCTGTTCATATCTTTTCATTTTTCCTTTCTGGTGTATTACTTGTCCCATTTTCCTTTCAATTTTGTTTATATTGGTGATGAACAAAAGTTTAAATTTATGCTATAATCAGTCTTTTATTTTTAATAAAAATATTGCCCATTTTTATGTTTGTAAGGTTAAATATTCAAATATTTTCCTTGTTTACGTTTTACATTTAACTTTCTAAACTTATTAAATATTAACTACTTATTCAAATATTTTTATTTTTTTAATATTTATTTATTTGACTGTACCAGGTCTTGGTTGCAGCATGTAGTTTCCTGACCAGGGAATGAATGTGGACCCTCTACATTGGGAACATGGAGTCTTAGCCACTGGAGCACCAAGGAAGTCCCTCAAATGTTTTTAATATTTATTACTTTTTTTTTTTTTGGCTGCACTGGGTCTTAGTTGTGGCATGTGGATCTAGTTCCCTGTTGCTGTGGTCGTTCAGTCGCTCAGTCGTGTGTGACATTTTGCAACCAATGGACTGCAGCACGCCAGGCTTCATTGTCCATCACCAACTCCCGGAGCTTGCTCAAACTCAAATCCAATGAGTCGGTGATGCCATCCAACCATCTCATCCTCTGTTGTCCCCTTCTCCTCCTGCCTTCAACTTTCCCAGCATCGGGGTCTTTTCTAATGAGTCAGCTCTTCGCATCAGCTGACCAAAGTATTGGAGCTTCAGCTTCAGCATCAGTCCTTCCAATGAATATTCAGGATTGACTTCCTTTAGGATTGATTGGTTTGATCTCCTTGCAGTCCAAGGGATTCTCAAGAGTCCTCTCCAACACCACAGTTCACAAGGGTCAATTCTTTGGCATTCAGCTTTATGATTCAACTCTCATATCCATGGGCTTCCCTTGTGGGTCAGCTGATAAAGAATCCACCTGCAATGCCAGAGACCTGGGTTTGATCTCTGGGTTGGGAAGATTCCCTGGAGAAGGGAAAGGCTAGCCACTCTAGTATTCTGGCCTGGAGAATTCCATGGATGATATACTCCATGGGGTCACAAAGAGTCAGACACGACTGAGCAACTTTCACTTTTCTCACATCCATAAATGACTACTGGACTACTAGACCCTGACCAGGGATCAAACTTGGGCCCCTTCATTGGGAGCTCAGAGTCTTAGCCACTGGACCACCAGCAAAGTTTCTCTGTTTAACTTTTTAATGTCTCAATATACCTGGGAGCATGAAATGTTGCGCTAACAATTTTCCCCCCAAATATTCAGCTTTCCCCATACCACTTATTGACTAACCCATCCCTTCCATCATTTGTGCTATTTTCTGATAGAATATCATGTATATTTTCTGGAGTATCTATCCTGTTTCATTGTTCATGCCAACACCTAACTTTTAATTATTACCATTTTATATGTTTTAAAGTCTTTTATTTCCAAATTTCCTTAGCTAATCTCAGCTGGGAATTCTTTCAGCTGAACTAAAATACTTCTGATCCATTCCCAAAAATCCCTTTGGACTTTTAATAAAACTATAAATTCAACTTTGAATGGTAAATTCAAAATTAATTTGGAAGGAGTTCCCTGATGGCCTAATGATTAGGATTTAGGGCATTCACTGCTCTGGCCCAGGTTCAATCCCTGGGTACTGGGATCTCACATGTCAAAAAAAAAGTTAACTTGGAAAGATTCAACACTGAACTGTGAAGACAATATGGGGAAATGGGTGCTTGCAGACACTGCTGGAGGCCGTACAAACTGGTCTTTCAGAAAGAGGATTTGAGTGTCTCCCAAATGGCACCCCACTCCAGTATCCTTGCCTGGAGAATCCCATGGACAGAGGAGCCTGGTGGGCTACAGTCCATGGGGTCGCAAAGAGTCGGACACGACTGAGCGACTTCACTTTCTTTATCAAACTCTTAAAAGTATCTGCGCTTTGACCCAGATCTTCTATGTCTTGGCCTCTAGAAATTTCACACATATGCACAAAACGTTCACTGCAGCACTTTCTGCAATAGACTACAGGAGATAAACTAAATGATATCCTAGAGATTGGTTAATAAATTATGGTTAATAAACTCTGAAATACTACTAGCAGCAGGCTGGTCTGCACATACAGAGAAGGAGGTTCTTGATTTAAAGTGAAGAGAAGAAAAGCAAACTGCTAAACAAATGCCTACAGTAGAATTCCATTTATTATTTTTTATAATAATATAAATATATAAAAATACATAATGATAGGAAATAGTCTAGAGCAGGGGTCAGCCTTCTGTCAAGCACTAGACAGTAAACATTTTGGGCTTTGTGAACCACAAGGTCACAACTATTCAACTCTGCAAATGTAGCCCTAGACTGAATGTATGTATGTAAACAAACAAGTGCAAATAAAACTTTATTCACAAAACCAGGAAGGGGACAGAATTCGGCCCTCAGATTCTAGGCTATGGTTTGCCGACTCGTGGTTCAGAAAGATAGGTACCAAAATGATGTTAAAAATTATTGCTTCTGTGGTAAAAGTGGGAGGAGGTGGAGGGGAATTCTTAGAGGAAAAGAGGATTGTGAGATCTGACCACAGATTCCTCAGGCCCAAATCCTGACTCCAAGGTTGCTGGGCCTATTCATCAGCACCTACTCAGCATCAGGAATCCCCAGGACAAATCCTGCCCTGGGGGTTTGAGGGAGCAAGGAGGCTATTAGCCCTATTATGGGCGAGGACCCTTCCATATTATATTTATCCACTCTACCATATTAAATAAACTAAATGGCAAATGCTATTATAAGAACTTTATGATGTTAACTCATTAATATCTGTATTAATTTTTGCAGAAACTAACACCTGTGGCTGGTGATTTGTTCTGTAAATGATATTGATAATAACATTCAGGTAACAAAAGGAAGGTGGCCCAGTGATAAAATATCCGCCTGCCAGTGCAGAAGACTTGGGTTCCATTCCTGGAAGACCCCCTGAAGGAGGGAAGATCCTCTGGAGTAGGAAATGGCAACCCACTCCAGTATTCTTGCCTGGAGAATTCCATGGGTAGAAGAGCCTGGCAGGCTGCGTCCATGAGGCTGCAAAGAGTCGGACACAATTTAGTGACTGAGCACACACACACACACACACAACAAAAGACATATTAATACGCCTCTGGTCAATAATGTGTTAAGTCATCAAATTTACTTAAGCTTAGTAACAGCAACTCATCTACGCAGTAGATGAGGAAACTGAGGCATAGAACAGTTAAGTGGGTTTGCTCAAGGTCACACAGCTCATCAGTGATGGAGCCAGGTTATTCAAATCCAAGCAGCCTGTGTCCAGAGATTGCACATCAGCATTTCTTTTTTTTTTAGTCCTGCTGTGTTGTTCTGTTTCTTTAAATAGTGTGCCAGCCATTCTAATAAAGAATTCCATTTTTATGCTAAAGAAAAGGCATGATTGAGGGGGATAGAATCTATTCTCTCTCTTTATGCTGAGACCATGAAACATCATTTAACTGGAGTGAATAAAAAATTAAACACTTAAAATGATACCAAATGACACATTCCCGACTGGATCACAAGTTTCAGCGAAACGAAATTTGATCCAGTAAAGTCACAGAGAGAGAGAGAGAGAGTCTGGATTTTAGAGAGATGAAATTCCAAGTTTGAGTCCCAGCTGGGGATCCTCAGACAAGTCACTCAACCTCTCTGAGCACCAGCTTCTCCACCGATCAACGGGCACACAGGCATGCCTCAGGGGTTGTGTAGACTTACAATGGAATATGCGCATGTAAAGTACCCTAGATGGCATCACTGACTCGATGGACAGGAGTCTGAGCAAGCTCCGGGAGTTGGTGATGGACAGGGAAGCCTGGCATGCTACAATCCATGGGGTCACAAAGAGTCATACACAACTAAGCTACTGAATTGAACTGAACTGAGAGTACCCAAGAGACAGAGGAGAAACAGGGTTATCAGCACCACTGGCCGTCCATCTCCCTGAGGGCATAGCACAAATTCCTGCAGGATTGGCGGACTTCCTGTTTGTTTTGGCGCATCCTCCCACAGGCCGAGAAGCCCAAGCCTGCTCTGCCCACAGACACGGGTCTGTCTCCTGCCAAAAGCTAATGGAAGGATTACAGCCACAACTGGAGTCTAGGAAGGACTTCAGAGGAAAAGCCCTGGAGGGCAGACCCGAGGCACCTTCAGTACCCTGGTGCAGCCTGGGGATGGGAAGGAGTTTGGGGGTGTCAGGTGGTCGGGGAACAGTAACTAAACCGTGAGAATAACTAACTGCAAGTTACGGTTCATAGATTTCTGAGTATACCAAGCCAGGATCTCAAATCCTGGGCCAGTGAGAGGGCCCATTTTAGAGGTGGGCAAGGTGAGGCCCAGGCTTCTGATAGCTCAGTTGATAAAGAAGCCGCCTGCAATGCAGGAGACCCCTGTTTGATTCCTGGGTTGGGAAGATCTGCTGGCGAAGAGATAGGCTACCCACTCCAGTATTCTTGGGCTTCCCTTGTGGCTCAGCTGGTAAAGAATCTGCCTGCAATGTGGGAAACCTGGGTTCAATACCTGGGTTGGGAAGATACCCTGGAGAAGGGAAAGGCTACCCATTCCATTATCCTGGACTGGAGAATTCCATGGACTGTATAGTCCACGGGGTTGCAAAAAGTCAGACACGACTGAGTGACTTTCACACACGAGGTGAGGCCCAGTAGGCAGTTCCTGAAGGAGCCCGGAAAGGCATCCACCCGTTCTCCCAGAGGCCCTGACTCAAGGGAGACCACAGCCAGCCCCACCCACAAAAGGTGCTCAGTTGGGCCAACAGTGTGTTGAACTTAAGCTTCCTTAACCAGCTGTGCCCTCTACAATTCACCTTCGCCCTGGGGATGTCGGCATCACTCACGGATCTGATCTGAATGGACCACCCCCAACAAACAGGACTTCATGGAACTTTCACAGTCAGTCTAGGCTCCTGTTACCCAGTTTGACAGTGAAGGCCTAGACCAAGCAGCAAATTCAATAGAATTATTTAGGGGGTGAGGTCCGGAATGGTCCAGCAATGGGCTTGGGGCACCGGGAGGTGGTGCAGGGTGGGAGGGCATAGAGAGGTCCTTAGGGGAATGGAAAAGGACGGTGGCATCTGGCGACAGACTCTGCGGACTCAAACCCTGTTGCCAGGATCGCTGGGCCCATTCGTCAAGCACCCACTCAGCACCGGGAATCACCTGGACAAGCCCTGCCCTAGGAGGACTGTCCCTTTAAGGCTCGGGTGGGCTGGCCCAGCCGTTTCCATGGAGCTGAGCCCTAGGCTGTTTCTCAATGTCTTCCCCACTCCAGGCCCAGACAGGAAGTGAGTCCCCACAGGAGAATGAGGGGCGATCAGCCTTAGCGGGATACTCAAGGGAGCCGAGGTCCCACCCCACCCCGTGGGGGTGAGGCCTTTGCGGGGTGCCTGGCTTTGCTGGCGCAGGAACACGGTTTCAGCATCTGTTTGCATCAGTGAATGCTGCGTGCTGAGGGCAGTTCTCAAACCCAATCCAAGTTCAGTTAACTGACCAGGTCATTCAGGTCACACTGGCATCTTTCAATCCCCGACCAGGCCCCCAACCCCAGGAGGTAGTTAACCAGTGTCACCCCTACTTTGCATGAGGAAACTGAGGCTCAAGTCAAAAAACCTATCCAAGCTCCCAATTCTCTGGAATTTGAACCCAAGCTCTACCTCGACAGGGAATGCTCACAAGCATATCTTCTAGACAGGGCAGAGGTAGACAGATACGTGTTCAGATCCTGGTTTGGGCACCCCCTTAGCCTTTCAGTGCCTCTGTCTTCTCATCTGTAAAATGGGCATCCCTTCAGCCCATCAGGATGCGTTTACCCGATGTCCACTCAGTGACAGGCCCAAGTAGCGTGAACACAAGTGGCCTCCAGGAAATGCAGGAGTTTCCCACGAAAAAGTAAAGCTGTAAATAAAATCAGGATACGATAAGAAACAAGGAGCAAAGAGCATGACTTAGCAAGGGGGAGGTCCATTAGAGGACATGGAAGACGAACCCCAAAAATAACGGGAGGGCTTTCTCAGAGGGGGCGAACCCCTCAGCACTGGCACCTGCTGAGGACCCAGCATGGTGCGGGGGGGCGGGGGTTGGACAACAGACCAGCCCCAGGCCCTGGTCCTCCCCAGCGTGTTAGGACCACCCCCGCACACAGGGCCTGGAAGTAACTCTCACGGCCTCCAATCCCCCGACCCCCGCTGGCCGTGAGCCTGTGCCCGCGCTGACCCCACTGGCCGCCTACTGGAGCCAGGACATCTGGAAGAGAGCCCATGGTGTGGGGTTACTGGCAGCCACCAGGCGAGCCGATTTAAACCGGGTTTCATTGAGCGGCTTCGTCTTCCAACATCAGGGTCCCACGATGAGGGGGGTCTCCGGCGGCCCCGCTGGACCCACCAGCCGCGCTCCGCTCCTCGTGGGCTGAAGCCGAGAGAACGAGCCCCCGGGCACAGCTGGCCCTTTCCCTTCTGGGCGGACCCATGGTCCTGGTGCCGCTCACCGCCGACCGGAGACCCCCTGCTCCCCTAGAGAGACCTCCTGTGGCCTGGGGGGCCTCAGTGCCCCCCTTTCACCACTTAACACCCTCAGGTCGGCTGCCTCCTCTCCTCTCCTCTGGAGAAATGGATCCAGTCTTTCCTGCAGCCCCAAGGCCAGGATGAACTCAGTGCTAACCCGGAGGCGGGTACCCTTCCGTGTGAGACATCACCTCTCTCATCCTCGCAAACACCCTTCTTTACAGATGGGGAGAGGGAGGCAGGGTGGCCAACGCTTGCCGGGTGGATGGTGGACTGTCCCCACAGGGCTCCACACCCTCTGAGCACAGCAGGGCACAGTCACAAAGTCAGACAACCAAGCCTCACTCTCATCCAGAAAACTGACCTGATAGACCCGCCCCACGAGCTCGTAGGCATTCTCTCTTCATGACAATGTTCATTACTAAATACAAGGTACACATCTGGACAGGTTGGCAAAGGAGGAGTCCCATTATTTTATCTGTAAATAGTGCAGTTCAGTGTTTTGTAACTCTTTCTGTATAGTTTTTCAGGAATACATTTATCAAGATCAAACCAGTTCAGTTCTAGAGGAAATCAACCCTGAATATTTATTGGAAGGACTGATGCTGAAGCTGAAGCTCCAATCCTTTGGCCACCTGATTCGAAGAGTTGACTCATTGGAAAAGACCCTGATGCGAGCAAAGACTAAAGGCAGGAGGATAAGGGGGTGACAGAGGATGAGATGGTTGGGTGGCATCACCGACTCAATGGACATGAGTTTTGGACAAACTCCAGGATATAATCAAGGACAGGGAAGCCTGGTGTGCTGCAGTCCATGGGGTCACAGAGCCAGACACTGCTTAGCAATTGAATAAATGTACCTCACCCCAGCCTTATCTTTTGGAGAAGGCAATGGCACCCCACTCCACTACCCTCGCCTGGAAAATCCCATGGACGGAGGAGCCTGGTAGGCTGTAGTCCATGGGATCGAGAAGAGTCAGACATGACTGAGCGACTTCACTTTCACTTTGCACTTTCATGCATTGGAGAAGGAAATGGCAACCCACTCCAGTGTTCTTGCCTGGAGAATCCCAGGACGGGGGAGCCTGGTGGGCTGCCATCTATGGGGTCGCACAGAGTCGAACACAACTGAAGCGATTTAGCAGTCGCAGCAGCCTTATCTTCTGCTCCTTTTAACAGGATTCCAAGCTGAATGATCGCAATGGTTGGTGTGCCCCAGGACCAAGGTCCTTCGGTTCCTGCCATGTCCATCAGCCTGTCTTGGCCCATCTTCCCTCACAGTTCCAAGAAGCCAGAGAACCCCAGGCTCAACTCCATACAGGACATCCAAGAGGAGACAGCTCACGAGGGCTTGTCACCTGAGCCTTTCCATACCATTTTCCCATGTGTATGTATTATCAATGAAAAATTTTAAAAATAAACAGGGGTAATAGGTAGTAGGACTCAGATTTTACCTTTTAAACGTAGAAACTCTGTCCTCTCCCCAGACCTTTGGAATCAATGTATATGGGTGGGGAGTCCAGGAATCTGTATTTTAAACCTCTCCCAAGGTGACACAGCCCT
The DNA here is from genome assembly GCF_002263795.3 of Bos taurus. NCBI lineage: Eukaryota > Metazoa > Chordata > Mammalia > Artiodactyla > Bovidae > Bos > Bos taurus. Next base: position 7,913,552 of record NC_037352.1, on the reverse strand, counting down.
GCCAGGAGGGCTGTCTCCCAGAGTAGGGCTTCTGGTAAGCTCTGATTCACAGGGCCCTGGGACCTTGTGGGTGCAAATTTCCTCCTGCCAAGCCCGGTGAAACAGCCTGCCTCAGAGGAAGGCACTCATGTCCAGACCTCCTGAAAGCTCAAGGGACCGAAGGTGGCTGGGCAAGCAGCCAAGGGGAGGAACAGGGTCATCTGACAGCACCAGCTGACCTCAGCCTCAGGCTGAGAAGCCCGGTGCCACTGGCTCAATTAGCAATCTGGAAAGGGCCCAAGCAACACGCCTCTGCATTCTCCTCAGAACGCACCGGAGGTGCTTCTCACTTGAGGAGCTTCAGAGATGCCCGTGCCTGGGTCCCACCGCAAGGAGTCTCATCTGGTCTGCCTGGGGTACGTCCCAACACGCTGCTTCTATTGTGCAGGCTGGGTGAGAACCACAGGACTGGAGGGAGAAGAAACAGGGAGAGGAGCTGGAACCACTACAGAACCCAGGAAGAGATCCTTCTCCCATGCCGCAAGGGGATTTTTATCCAGCCACGTCGGCTCACACTGAACAGCCCTTGGGTCGCTTCCCGCGTGCCAGCTGTGGTGCAGGCCTCTTCACCTCACCCTGACCAAGGCATCCTCTTAACCACTGCACACTGGTTTCTGTCAGACTATGAAGGCCCGTCATGGAAAAGAGGGACTTTTCATGAAAACCTGGAAAACCTCGAGTCACCTTTTACTTACTCATTCATTCAAGAACATGTCCAAGTTCTACACTTTGTGCCAGGCACTGACATGCACATAGCCCGGGTTTTCAAACTGGCTGTGAAATCGTGGTAGTTCACATACAGCATCCCCTTTAGGGAAATACCCGTGTGTGTGTCTCCACACTAGGTCTTGATGAGAAAGGTTATTTCTTACCGCTGATCACGGTCCAAAATGCTTGAGAAACACTTGAGAAGAAGCCCCAAATAGCCCGAGAACCTCACAGTAGTTACAAATGTCTATAGATTCACCTGGAAACACACACTGCTTTTGTGGCCATGAGGCTCACCACGGAGAGATGGATGAGAAAAGCCATCAACCTCCTCCATGGTTTGGTAAACGTCCCCCCCGCCTCCACCCCAGAAATTTCAGCCCAGCACCACTGCCACCCCTAAACAAACACCAATGGTCCGAGACCCTTTCCTCAAATGCCAAACATACAGAGGCACCTACCTTGGTGGACTTACGGAGGATATCTGGATCCTAAGTCCCTCAGGCCCCAAAAGGGGATGAGAGGAGCCCAGACACAGCAGTGGTGGCAAGCGGCCCCAGCGCCCCCAAACCCCTCTTCCCAGTCCAGCTGCACACCTGCTGAGCCCGCCTCGCAGCTGCAGGCAAAGCCCAGGGCTCTCAAGTTTCCCATGGCAGCTCTGAGCACACACCACCACACTGGCAGCAGGACTGTCTCAGTTCTCCCGAGTGCAGCACTGGCACCAGGGCCTGTACCCGAACACGCAGACCTCATGCCCACCAGCACCCCTCCCCCGGGCTCCGAAGGCCTGGCTCCCCAACCCGAGCATTAAGAACTCATAAAGGAAGGTCACTTGGACTTGCTGGCTGTGGCATCCCAGCAGGCATTCTACTTCAGTCTGAAAAGTAAGACCCTCACAAACACGTGGACTAGCTTTTGCCCTAAAACTATTACTTTACAGACTGCAGGCTTCACCCTGTTCTGAGTACCTATGCCTCTGGTTTTAGACTAGCCCAGGATCCAGTGAGACCCATCTTCAAGCCTGGAGCTTCCAAGTTCCAGTCTCTCACACCCCTCAAGAGTATGACTCATGTATGGCTCAATACTTACTGCTATACCGCCACCAGTCAAGCAGCATAGTGGCCACACACACGAAGGGACTCAGAAACCTACAGAAAATCATGTGGCAGGTTACTCTCCAAAACAGCTGTTTTTAACTTTGAAGCGTGAAAGAGAAGTTGAAAGGGCCTTTACGCTGTCATTTTTTCTTTATAAAAATGCACATTTTAAAAATAAAGATACATTCCAGAGTTAAGGACTCCACTCATAGGAGGCAGATTTTAAGTGCAGATGTAAATGGTATCCACGGAATTCAAGTCACTAAGTTTCGCATCATTTTTTTTTTCCATCCCATGTCACAAACGATGAAACAGAGCCCAGGCTGGTGAACTTACCCAGGCTCCCACACCTAGTAACTGGCGAAGTTGGCTTTCAAATCCACGTGATTTCAAGCAAAGATTCTTCCTTCATACAAGGGGGCAAAAGGCAAATGAAAATTGTGAGATCATTTCCGTCTGCAAGTAGTACAAATATCCAGCAGCTAAGATGGAAAAGGCACTCTTACAATCATGTTGATGGAAGTTATTAACCATTCCTACTTTGGTAGGACCTATCAACATTTTAAGTATGAATTCCTTTGAACTAGCAATTTTACCTGCAGAAATTTATCCCAGAGGAACCTAAAAAAAAAAAAAACTATTCACTGTTAACTATGATAAAACATGGGATCCCCATAAAGCCCCAGATGTGTACAGAATTTAGTCATAAAATATCACCATATATATATAATCTTATGCAAAAAGATCTGCATAGACTATATGCTACTGTATAGCTGGATTTTTGTAGCTTTTTAAAAAAATTAAGCATTAACTCAATACAAATAGAATGAGAGGCCATCAGAAATTTGGAGTAAAATCAGCAAAAAGCCCGTTTTACTGAGGGCCACAAAATTTGTGTTTGACTCTCAAAACCCTCTTGCGTCATGGGCTGGTGTGTGCTGGACTCCACAGAGAACACGCAGGTCCCGTCACAGGAAGTAAAGCCCTGTCAAATGCACTAATACAACACACAGAGCGACCCCTACTAAAACATCACATACCTCACCAACACTCTGGTGCAGGGATTGGAAGCTAGACTAAAGCAGTGTAAGGCCACCAGAACTGATCAAAGTTGTAGCAGCTTCCAAGGAGAGTGCGGGGACCACAGAAACATCTGCTCAGAATAACCTCCTACATTTAATGAAACATGAAATCTTAAAGTTTCTTTTCACTTTGAAATACACCCAGATAATCTAATGGATGAAGCGGCAGGCTATACAAAATAAAGTGCAGTGAGATTCATCTGCTAATAGTCACTACACCTCTCAGAACATTCCGGTAGTAAGTAACGGTGCCTTGCACCTCCACCACATCAAGGCTGGCTTGTGGCTCGTCCTCTCGGCTGGGTCTTGGTGACTCCCTTAATATTCAACAAGATAGGGAACTTAGCCCAGCTTTCAGTGTTGCATGGCAATCTTTAAGGCCAAAAGCCAAAGTGACCTAAGTTTCATGAGCTCTGAGAGCCCTTGGGAAAAATATCTCAGCTAGTTATTTTGTAAGCCTGAACTTCCATTTTATGTCAAAGTTACTCAGATGTGATGACCAAAAACAAAACTGCAGACAAGCCCTGGGGTTTTTTGGTTTTTTTAATTATTTATTCATTGAATGATTTAAGGTGTGTACCACTACTCCAGTTGGGTAACCCACATTGAAGAATTTGACTGCAGGTCTTTAGGTACAGCCAAATGCTTTCCATTAACTTTACTCTATAAAATACTAAACATATATAAGTTTTTAATGCTTCAGCCATGCTCAGAACACTGCAGAAGGGTAAACAACCCACTCATGCCAAGTTAACATGACGGGAGCAGAACTCATGAGCTGTGACGTCTAAAGGAATCCGAGAATGTAGCTTAAGATGAAAAGAGGTTCTGTTCCCCCAACGTAAACTGTTAAGGTTTAAAATTCTGCCTACACTGTTCTCAGAGACTGGAGGAAAAAAAGAAAAAAATTCGTTATTAAAAAAGTATCACACACATATGCAATCTTCCATGATTTGTTTTGCATCTGAAATGGCACAAAGAAAGGCTGCAAAAAATCTAGCAGTCAGAACTAAATTTTCCTAAGAGAAATTACCTCCCTTTTAACCTCCTGGGTCTTCGGCAATGGGGTGGAGATGGGGAAGGAGTTAACCGGTCCGGCGACAAAGCGCATTTAGAATTGAATGCAATGGAAAAAACTAACAAATGTTAAAGTTTTTCAAAAGTTTAATGGAGCCAATATATAAATTGTGTTCTGGCAGACGTGAAGACCTGCTTTCTCTTACCAAAGAAAATGGCACATGTTTTATCAAAATTTGACAATCCAGAGTAAAGGGTACTGAGATTCAGAGCACCAACTAAAACAAAAACCACCAAAAAAATTTTTTGTCACTAACTTGGAGAGAGGAACTACAACCAAGGCATAAATGGGAGATTAAATATGTGTTCCTCAGCCTCAAAAACCTTTAGGAAGGAGTTCTGACCTCTTGTGAGCAACGCTTCACACCGTCAAACCCAATTCCAGAATCTAAATTTACAAAGATAGAAAACAAAGATAACTCCAAATGCATTTCTTGGTATATTCCAAAAGGAAGTGTAAAGTATTGAGAATACACAGGCTTGTCCATTTCTGGTATAATGATAAACTGTTATAATTCTTCCTATCATATTAAAAAAAAATCCTTTTTTGCAAAAATTTAGAAATGCCTTTCATTCCTAGGTTTAGCATGGAACTGACTTTCTTTAAATAAGGGCTGTATCTATAGTGAATATAGAACTCCAGTTCACACATTTCCATTCACATCCCACCTGTCAATGAATATTATGGTGAACTTAGCAAAATTTCTTCAACGATTATTAAATGGCTGGAGAAAATTGCAAACATTAACAAAGTGCTGTGAGTAATTACTGGAAAAACCCATATACTGATTTGCAATAGTCTTTAAAGGATAAAAAACAGGAAGTAACTGATACTGAACTATAAGTTTGCAAGGAAACATTGTCACTGTCCTACTTGAGATATATATATATATATATTATAATATGGTAGAATAAATTACAGTACCTGGCAGGCTGACATCAGTTCTTCATCTAAAAAAAGACTACCATTCAGTTCAAGATATTAAAAATGAAGATGAAACATGCTCTAGAACACTGTAGCTACAAGAGGTCTTATACTTACTCAAAAGAGGACTCTATTGAGAACTTTTATTTAGGTCTAACCTAACATCTAGAGGACTTCCATGCGATTCCATCTTTTCCCAGAATGAGATTCCAAACTGCACTTTCTAGGAGAGGGATTTGGAGTTGGGTTTTGCTATTTAAATTGGGATCACATTAATTATTAGCAGACAAAAGACCTTTCTCTTTCACCCATTCCAACGGAAACTGCACAAAGCAGAACATTCATGAAAAACGTAAAACAGGATATGAAAGACTACAGTGCCTAGCCTCCCCAAGCACCCATCTCCCTCTCACTAATACTGAACCAAAAAGGAAGTCCGTTCTGAAGAATTCGTGACCTCTCTACTTCAGGTCACCATGAATGCAGTCAACATGTTTACATTTACCACTAGGATAGTACCCTGCTTGGGAAGTAGTACTTGTCTTAAAAATGAATTATTTTAAGCCTATAGGGTTAATTGGGGGAGGGGGGCAATTTAATAATATTGCTACTTTTAGAGCACTAACACACACAAAGTGAATCCAATAAAGTTCTGTGTATTGATTCAGTATTAAGTATTAATTGCATGACCATCATAGCACCTCTTTACATCACACAATCACCAGAATTATAGACTGCTTCAAAAACTAAAAAATAGGGCACAGTTCAATAGTAATTCAAAGTTGCACGCTGTTACTAGAGAGAAACCAGGTGCGTGGTACAGTGTTGCTGCAAAAATGGAAGCCTGGAGATCTGACGAGGAAGCCAGATCGTGTGTTTTAGACAATTTTAGAAACCTGGCAATACTGGTGAAGCAAAATACTCAACACAGCAGGAAATGGACCCTCCCCCCACCCCAAAAAAACCATCCTATAACCAAATAAACATCTGATATTTCCTTTCCCTTTGAGAATAAATACAGTTAAGGTCACTTTTAGCCTTGAAACGGATATATGTTTGCCTATGAGGATCCTACTACACGGTATCTGATGTCCTCTGCTAGGATTATACTTTTAAGAAAGCCATTGTTACAAGAGGCATCTACTATAAATACCTAGAACTTTCTTTTTATGGCAACCACTATAGGATTCACTTGTCTTAAACAGTGAACAATGGAAGATGGCCTCATATGTTTCCTTTGCAATAATAGTAATATGTTGAGGATCAAGTGGCTTTCAAGCAGCATGGTGGGTGTGAAAAATGTTTGCAGTTTAGATCATTCTGTTGCGTTTATGGGTTGGTGAGTCTGTAATGACATCGCCACACTGGGCTGAGGTACGCTTTCTAGTTCCACCATTGTCCAAGTGGAGTGCCATTTCTTCTGATATGAAAGTGTTCAAATCGACATCATGGAGTCCATTTCTCCTTCGACTAGCATTCGATCCACTGCTTACATGTGTAGGAGAGCCTGGGGTACTCGAACGCACGCTTATACTAGCCATTGCACCACTAAGACCTAGGAAGAAGAAAAAAGGTTTTAAGAGTTGCTCGATTATTCCACCCTCTTGAAAGCAACCCACTTTTACTTTCAACGTCGTCATCGCGTCAAAGGAGGTCTGCCTATTTTCCTCACAAAGGGGTTCACCGGGGGAGCGGTTTTTTCCCTGCAGGAACGAATCGTCTGACACAGGAGATGTTCATTGGTAATACTAATCAATATTTACAATCCAGGTAACTACCAATTACTGGAAGCTTATGATACATGGCAGGCACCCTGCTAGGTGTACAAATCCATCAGGAAATCCTGCCATCTACTCTATGAGGTAAGCGCTATCTGTAACGTAAGAGTTGAGGAAGGAGGTGCTGGTTTTAAACAGAATGTTTCCCTTGCCCTGTCTCTGAGCCAACAGATCCCTGTGCTGTGTGCACAGGGGAGCCCACAGGCATTTCCAGGCCTGAGTGGACTCAACTCTGACATCTCTATAAAGTGACTTTATAATTTAGCATCTAAAACAATACACTATTGAGCCTTAAAAGCGGTCCCTAACTATTAAGAATAATCCTTGGACATCAGATACAAAGTGATTCTGCCCTGGACAAATCAACCTACATGCTCACCCCAAGGTCTGGACTGTACTCGGGACACCCTAACTCAACATCATCTCTAATCCTTCAGAGAAGGGGGGAGAGCAAGGGTAGTATAAAAATTCCTGCTGCCTTGCATTCAAGGTTAAGAGTTACTAAATCCAGAGCATTCCAGCACGCGTGGTTGGACACTCATTCCTTAGACCCCTGAACAGTTAAAGGAGGCAAATGTATGTTCTGCTTCTAAATGCTCGGGACACACCTGTGAAAGGCATGAGAGGGCCAGGAGACACGCCACAGCATTGGATTCAATAACCTGACTTCACTGGATTTTCCTTCTTATGAACAGCCCCCTTGGGCTATCTGAGTCTCATAATGGATTTCTTCGTTGCTTGACTGAACTGATACGATCTAGTATAATCAACATTCACAAAGAACAGGACTCCTATCTTAACAAGTCAGCTTAGAGGTTGATTTCCTAGGGACCCATTCTAATTTACTCTGTAAATGTACTTTAAATTTGATCATTAGGGAGCAGAGAATCCTTTTTCCACTTACCATACCAAAGCGTTTAAATTCCCTTTGACACCGTTGTCACTCTACAAATAGCCCGTGAACGTCCGCCAATCTTTGGTAGCCCCCACCGCCTCCCAGGTACTCTCTGCAGCCCATACCTCCCTTTCTAAGCTGCTCTTAACTCCTTCCTGCAGGAACTAACCAGTCCTCTCACTGCCCTCCGGGCAGCAGCAGCACCCTCTCGCCCTTCCACTGGTGGCCAGGGGAAATCTGACCTCATCTCTCATGGGCTCTAAGCCTTTCCAAGGCCAGTGCCCATTAAAAATAAATAAATGCACTAATATTGGAGTACTTCCTAGGTCAGACACTTTTTCGTTTCATCTTTGCAATAACCCTATGAGAACTGTATCCTCTCCCTTTTGCAGATGAAAAACCAAGGTTAAAAGGTTAATAAGTAAGCCACTCAAGGTCACACAGCTAGCAAGCAAAAGCCGGGACCCAAGACTCAAGCAGAATCTAAATTCCTAACTCTATCCACCTCTTCAAGTCTCAATTCTTTCAGCACGGAAGTAGCCTCAGGAACTTAGGGTCTCAGCCTACCTCGTAGCATCTCTGTGGCTCCTCTCCCGTCTGCTCTCTTCAATCCCATCCTAACACTCAATCCTTCACTCCCAGCATTAACTCATCTGCGGTTCCTAAAAACGGCCTGGTCTGCACCTGCCTTCCGACATCTGCTCCCCACTGCGTGAAGCCCAGGTCCCTCCCACCTCTGCCTCCAGTCCTGGGCAACTTGCCCAGTTCTCCTATCTCTCCTGTGAAACTCTTTCCTGTTCTCAGCCTGCCCACTCCTTCCTCAGTGGCCTTCTCTTCCGTCTGTCTGACATCAGCCAGCTACGCGCCTTGGCCCCTGAAGCTTACTTACAGGAGTGATTTTCCACATCATTGCCACAGGAACAGACCTTTTTCCTGAGCTCAAGGGCCCATCCATATTTCTAACTGCCCGTTGGCCCTCCAAACCTAACACCTTTGGGGGAAAAACTCACACTGCTTCTTCCCTAGCTGACACAACTTTATTAAAATAAAGTAAAACAGGAAAGGAACACTCTGGGCTGATGTCACCTAGCACAGTACCACTGCTCATCTCTTCCCATAGACAGTACCTTTTCATCTGCATCTCGTGAACGTAACAGTGTCTGGCACATAACAGAAAGCTTCAAGGCCTTACCCCTCACTCTGAAATCCAAAGCTGTTGATGTTTATTCACCTCTCCAATGTCAGGAAACACACCCACGTGGCTCTCTTATTATGTCTTTGTCATGAAGATAACACTCAATTATTTCCAACTTGCTGGATTTGGTCTTTTGTCTGTTTTTAAGTTCTCCATCAAGACTAAACCCCTTGAGGGGGACAGCTGTGCCTTTTTTCCTAATCTCGCATCCTGTAACGTATTACTGAAAAGTGTCCACATACTTGAGACAACCTTTTCATACCTGTTTCATAACGCAGGAGGTTCTAAGGTAATTATGCTGCAAAATATAGGCCCTCGGCAATAAACTGGGCTATTTCAGTAATTAAACTTGGGATCCCCTGAGCATTTGAGACCCCAGAAAGAACAAACTCTGCTCCAATGACCTTCCTGTTAATGTAGGAGCCACGTGGCTGTATGTTTAACATTCAAGGCTCATAAAACGCTCCATGAGAAGTGAAGAGTCACCTCAAACAAATGCTTCAACTGCTATCCTCCATGAAAAAAGAAGAGAGATTTTAAAACATCAATTCGGTCCTTTTCAAAATTCCCCCAGTAACTTCCAGAAAACCACAATCTTTTTTCTGTTGGGTGTATGACCCTGGGCTTAGTTTGACAGCTAAAGCAGAAGTCACAATGTGCAACATTACCTATTTTATTTTCTACTCTCAGCAGTGAAAACTCTTTTCAAGGTTTAACTTACAAATCTTCCCCAAAAGAAGACTTTTCATCACAAGGGTCAAACAAAAAAATTAAGATTAACAACCAAAAATATATGTATTTTAAACAACCCAAATTTTATTTTATAAACCAATGACAGCTACTAGGAGATGCTTTAGGAAACCTTAGCTAAGCCACATAAACAATCACAGGCCTATACAAGTACAGAGAATCTAAACATGCTTCAGAACTAAAAAAAAACTAAGTTGTATGGCCCAAGGGCATATGACTTAATTTCTACCAAAACACACTTTTTCAAAAGGGCTATGGGAATATCAATTGACAAAAAGCAGTAGAACAAGCAGTATGATTAGACAGAAAAGTCTCCATTGCTTAATACAAGATAAACTTAATCATTTTAAAAACGTGTCTGCATTCCTTTTAAATGATTAGTGCAGGAGTGGGGGTAAAAAAAAAAACAATTAGGAGGATTTAATCATACTCTGAAAGCTCCCATGGGAGCAAAAACAAAAGTTACAGTCCAGGTTATAGGCATCTAGGTTACATGGCAAATTGTTAAAAGCACATAACTATAATTTTCATACCAAGGTCATGCTCAGGGTCATAAGAAAATCCTGTTTTCAGAATTAATTACATGTAATTCCAGTTTACCAGCACATAGTTAGGTCACATAGAGGCACAAAGAGCAAACGCAGAACCCAGCCAGCTTCCCTTCCTCCGACCCGCAGCCCTGGCAGTGGCCTCGAGGCAGCCTCTACCCTTTCCGCTGGCCGCCCAGCCTCCTGCAGCACCTGCGCGCCTCGCCCTGGAGGACAAGGCCGACCGTCCACTGTTTACCGCGGATCCACTCAGCGCAGCTCCAGGACCCTCGGGCAGGTCTGCGCGCCACCAGCTCTCTCATCTCGGGCAGAAGGGGGATGTGAAATCCCCACGACTTGGACCAACTGATTAACATCCTGACTGGAAGCCCTAAGAAGCTGGCATTTTTGCATTTGAAATGACTTGCACTATTCAAATGGAAACACTTCCTTTGCACAAAGTGTATTCTGAGGTTTTAGGTAAGCAATGTGTGTAAATGTCGTGTTTTAAGTGCACAGGGGGGAGAAGTTCAAGCATGAAAAAGTGCATTCTACTAGGAAGACTTAGGTAATTTGAAGTAGATACCACTCCCCACCCCAATCTGTGAATTGTAATTCTGAACTTTTATTGAAGTAAAGCACACTAAATCAAACCAATTACAAAGATACATGTGTCACACCAAGAAAACATTTTCAGTTATGCTGACAGCCCAAAATGCTTTCAATTTTTCAGACAGTTTTAATGCCATGGGAAAAATGCTCACGTCGTTAAAATGAAAAAAGCAAGATACAGTACCATATATGCAGTATGAGCTCAGCTATGAAATAATTTTAATATTTATACATTGAAAAAAAAAAGACTGGAAGAAAATGCACCAAACATTTAACTGCAGTTATCTCTGTAAAGTGGGACAGCAAGATACTGAGTTTTTCACTTTTTGGAAATTTTCAAATCTTCCAAGAAATCAGTATTATTAAATCAGAAAACTAGTGAAAAAAATTAAATGTTAAAACTGTTTCACAACTACCAATGGATTATTAAGGAAGTACTAGGTGAGTAAACTGGCTTTAAGGCCTGGCTACATGGACTCCTTTTTCACCTCAATGAAAAAAGTGTCCAAGAAAATTTTACTGCAAAGTCTTAAGTTTTGTATCATTAATGCCAGCAGCTTTAGTTAAGCCCCATCTCCAAGAAACTTCAGTAGCTAATATCTAAATCTTAATAAACAGAAAATGCCAACTTTTCATCAAAAATTTAATGCTATCTTAATTGCCTTGATTGTTTTTCTTCTCAGAGGCTGGTCTGAACAAAGGCTATAATTAAAAAAATTCCAGCCTTCGGAAGAGTTTCAATTAAAGAAGATTATTTTAAATAATCAATTTAAAGCAATTAAGAGATGAGATTTGCTTTTGGTGCATTAATCTCTTACATCTTAATTCCCAAGTAAGTTTTGCAAACATTTACTGTGAAGTAACTATTGACAGTTCTCTGTTATTTCAGGAAGATGCAGAATGTAACATTCAACAAGCATTTATTAGGAATCTACTGTGTTCCACACATTGTGCTAGGTGTGTGGGCAAGACGTGGAAAAGGGATTCTCAAAGACTGGATATAAATCCCCCCACAAGCCAGTTCTAATCTATTCTCTGCAACTGAAACTGCCAAGAAGCTTCTTTCATACTGTACCATCTGTTTAAAAGAACTTAACCTAAGTATTTGTGTGACTGTCAACGTTTGTTTCTATGTATTTAACTTTATCAGTGGAAGAAATAAAAAGTGATAGAAAAGGAGAGACAGGAACCAAGCATCAATACTCAAATTTCTTCTCAAATGTACAGATCTCAAGGTTACCAGGAAGACACAGGCCAATGTTGTGACAAAAATAACAAAAGCAACAGAACCTGTGCTCAAAGGAGAAAGAAAATCCAACTGGTCTATACTGCCTAAAATCACAGCTTTCCAAAATACCAGAGGAAGCAGGGAACCATTTTATGACAAATTAGGAATCTGCCTTACTTTTTTTTTCCTAGGTAATGATGTCTACGTAACCTTATATCCCTGAATACGATTTCAAATGAATGTCTTTTTCTTCTAAGGCCCTACATACACTCAGTCTCTCCAGATCCAAGAATCCAGTCAAGCACCTTAATGATTTAAGAGACTAAGGATCACCATATATGCCAGAAAGACTTTGTTAGACATGAGAGAAGCCAGATATGGAGCCTATTAACTCCTCAAGTGACGGAACTGTGCCTCAATCTGATTGCCTGGGATTACATGCCTCAAACTGACTAATAATACAATTCTATTAGGCTAGAAACTCCTTGAGATATTATGTGATTCATCTTTGTATCATCTGCTCCTATCACTAGCTTCTGAAAATCAGAATGCCTGGCTATTTACTGTGCTCAGTAAATGCTGGGCAATAGGAAAGACTACAGAATGACAATATACATTTTTAAATGACCACACCTTTCACAAAAGGATTTTAATTGCATAACACCACAGTCAGCCAGCCAAACACACACACGCACAGGGGTTTCCAGACTAAAACTGCTTGACTTCAACCCTCACTGAATACTATGTCTTCTTCTTAAACGCACGACACATTATCTCAAAACAAAACAAAACACATCAAATTAAAAAACTCCTTTCCCTTTTGGCAAGGGGAGAATTCTCCAGTATCATATCAAAGGCCAGATTGCCTGCACTTGCTAAGGCCCTTTCAGTAAACATAGTAGCCCACTGTCTTTTTTAAACTGATGTTGAAACAACATGGAAGGAACTTGAACTTGAGCAAGGAGGCATCTTAAAGCCAAATGTCAGTGACAGCAATGGTTCACCCACCAGTTAACCCACTCTTTAACACCACACCCTGTGTGAACTGAATAACTTTACACAGAGTCAAATCCAGGCCCAATGGGATTAGTTCCCTGTACTGCAGTTAGTCATCAAAATGATTTCTGGAACTAAACCCAAGTGTCTCCGATTTCTATGGAACAGTCTGAACCAGGGCTAGAAACGTACAAAGACCACCTCTGAGATGATCTGAGCGAGAGCAAGGTTTTAATAGAGTTAGCAAATGAGTGAGGTCTGACTTGCACCATAGCATCCTCTCCCATCCAGGTCTCTTCCACACCTGGGCCCCATTCTAACTCTGGATCTTTTTCATCTAATCCCCATGACGACAAACAGAACTCCTGATGACAAACAGACTATCCTTCAATCTCCATGATGACAAACAGACTATCCTTCAATCTAAGGCTTTCTAGACTCAACAGTAGCTTGGGCAAGTCAAGTCAGCTCAGAATCTTTCCACCACCAAGCTCCCAGCTTGAAACATGAAACAAGCTCAAGATTTTAGTAAGTAATAATATAAATAGGTAGTTAACACTAAACTTTAAATCATTCCTTCCTTTTGAGTAACTGCACATTTAAAAGGCCACCCTTACTAAAAGGAGAGGCAAAGTACCCTCTAAGGCCACCTGAGCTCCAGGCCTGTTTTTGGAGTACCGCCATCAGGGCGCTCACAGGACTTGGAACTAACCGGAAGTCCTCTCCTCTGGAGGCAAAGAACATTTTACCTGTGTAAAGGCTAGGTGCTGTGCTTGGCTTCTCATTCTATATATCGCCTTACAAACAAAACACGTCACCTTTTCAGAAGTGACTGCCCTGGAGAGGTTGGCCACCCTGCCCAAGGTCATCCTGGGAATGCAGCCTAGGTACAAAGCCTGACTACTCTTCCTGCTAAAACCAACCAGAAATATAGGTCACAAGCCATTCATCTTCAAGCCTATGTACCCAGATTCACTTATGGGGAAAATCCCCAGGAAGAAATACCAAACTTATGTATGTTCTAATGTGTTTAGGGAAGAAAAGTAAGCTTAGAGACCTGCCGGGGGGCAGGGGTATGAGGAACCCTAAATGTACAAATAGAGGTAACTGAATTTGGGAGCCAGACAGATCTGGAATACCTATTCAAACATTTACTGACCTGGTCTATTTTAGTCAAATAAGCCTTTCATCATCAATAAGATGGCAATAACCCTGGGCAAATGTGGACAGTGCTCCCCTAGCAGGACGCTGACATGACCTAACACTCAAAGGACTGCTCTAACGGTGCCTCATCACCCTCAGCCCTGCTTCAAGTCTCAGCTGTTTGGGGTGAAGAGGTGACTGTGCAACAGTTCTGAGATACACCTGCTCTGTTCTCCATTCTCCTCACCCTCATACTGCAGTCACCCAGAAAATCTGTGAGCCTCAACTCTCTGTAAAAGTTCTCTGCTCTGTTGACTTAACAGACCTCTGAACCCTGTGTTAGGCTCAGGGCACATCTAGGCCAGGTTCTGTCACAGCCAGCAGCTCTGAGACACAGCCCTGCCCCACCACACCCCTAGTCTATGGACAAGGAGAACAGATGCCCCACTCAGGCAAGACCAGAGAACAGGGAGACTGAAGACAAGCTTCGTAGCGGAGGAGACGTTCCATCAGTCTGAAGGGGTCAACAGGCAGAAGAGAAAAAAGCTTAGAAAAAACCATGAAGGTATTCAGATGATGACACAATACGGCTAAGAAACCTGACCCAAGGTCAGATCAACTGACAAGGGCCTTACAATGTCACACTGAGTTCTAACTTCATCCTACAGACCACAGGGAAACGAACGTTATTTTTCAATGAAGCAACAGGATAGAGATCACTCCAGTGGTCCCAGGAAAGATGGACTGGAGAATGGGTCAACTCAGGACTGGGAAGCAAGAACAGGCAGGAGATGATTCCAAGCGCCCAGGGCTCCCCTCCTCCAGAAAAGCCTTCTCTGAACTTATCGCTACAGCACACTGTGGAACATTCTTTTCTGACCCCAGAACACCTTACATATGACATTAAAATGAATTATCCAAGTGTGCACTGGCCTCAACAGAAAAGGAAGCACCCTATTCAATCGTATTTTCCCTAGAGACTATACAGTATCTGCCACATACCCATTTGCTGAGTGCAGAAATGAGGGAAAAAACATGGTTTTGCTTTAGTTGGGGATACCCTGGTGGAGATGTAGGCCAGGGCATAACAGGGTATACATGTTTAAGCAGTCTGGAGAAAGGATCTAAACTGTAAGGACAAATTTTAGAAATTAAGACTAAAAATCCCTTAAAGGGATTGCAGGAGGTAGCTAACAGCTAAATCCAGGGGAATGTAACCTATTCCCCTAAGTCACTGAAAGGTCAGAGATCAAAGAAGCCTAAGGAGAAGACCAGAAAAGGAAAATTTCTAGAAGAGAAAGGATGGCTAAGAGAGAGCTAATCAGAAGACAGGCAGGGAACCACAAAATGGTCCAGATGATCTTTGGTCTATCTGCAATCTGTTTACATAAAAACAAGGTGCCAGCTATGAATCCAGTTCCCAGTAAATTTTAGATAATATTTTTTTTAAGACAAGCATGATTAAGAAAAGGAGAAATCAACATAGAAAACGCATATGCATTTCTCTGATTTCCATGAGTTTAGCATCCAGATGAGGACATATCATGTACACAGAAAATGAACATCACATGCTGCAAACAAGTGCCAAAATAAAGCACTAGATTATATTCCTTAAATTTCAGCAACCATTAGCTGACAGTTTTGATTGAAATTGTTTGATAACTATTAATGTATTGAGTTGGCCAAAAGGTTCATTTAAAGAACCTATGGCCAACCCAATGCTTTTAATTGCAACTGCATATTTAAGTCTAAGGTTATGAGGGGTATTTATCAAAGGACCTTATCATTGGACCCTGTCTAACATGATATACTCTACAATTATGTCTCGGCCATTTTTATTCAAATAAAAAACATATTTTAAGCATATACGGGAGCATTGGTGGAAATAAGAATTTAGAAGCTAATTTGAAAAAAAATACAAGAGTAACTGTCCTCTCTTGTGAGGACATGAGGTCGTCTGTGGATAAGAATAAACAAACATTACCTCCTACACGAATGTTTGCTTTGATTAGAAACTTAAAGTCGGACTCAATTCTTTTCCTACTTCCCCCGGGACCCCAAAACTTCATAAATGTAGCCTCTCCCTCCAAAGAACCCCAAGAACTTCAATCTGACCTCATACTTCATAGATCTGGCAATGAAAATTATGTGCAAAACCAAATTCTGACAAGCATGCACCCTAATTAGGATATTTCCAAATATATTTCAAAATATATGAATAGTTTTGACTTCAATTTACAAACTATTCAATAAATCAGATCATCAGGACACCAGGTTACAAAGTTAGCCACTAAGTCAATTTACAATTTAGTTAATAATGCCCTATTATTAGAAATCATTTAAATTACTCAAAATACTCAATTCAGACTAGCATTCTCAATTCATGGATGTCCTTTAAAACCAACAGAGCACAAAACTCCTTGTTTCTGTATACTCTACAAGCTGCTCTATTACTGCACTGCAACTTCACATTTTAACTACGTGAGTTCAGCGCATGAGCCCTAGGAATCCAATATATTCCGTATTGGCACTACTTCATAAGTCTATCAAAGTGGAAGGTTATTTTTTTAAATAGCTTTAAAATTAAACTTTCTAAAACCCTCACAATTCAAACACAAATCAAAATTATAAATAGTACCTTCCTAAAATTACAACATCACTAAAACTCCCAAAGTTCAGTAAAATAATAAATCACAAATTTGAACAAACTCAATTTAAGAAAACGTAATGGGAGTTGGAGAATATAGTAGTTGTGGGGGGTGGGCTCCTGGCTTGTCCTTACAATGTGTACAACTGCAGTAAAGGTTTTATAGCAAGAGTGGCATTTATGTTTCTCAAAACTGTTTCCTGTAAGAGCATAATTCAGGGAAAAAAAAGACTCTTAAAAGAAAAATATGGAATGAATCATAAATCCACTGGATGACAAAGAAAATCAAAATGTTTAAGGAAACACAACTACATCAAATACTAACATGCACTACAATTAATCTAACAAACTGTACATGTCTAGTAATTTTTTTCCAAACTTAATGGTAGAAGATGTGAAACTCTTAATTCAAGAGAACAGATCAATCTCTATTTTGCCTGAGTTTCAAAAATTCCACTATGTTAGGAACAGCAAGCAGTCTTAAGTACTGCAACCATACATCATGGACTTTCTTGCAATAAAACGTTTTTGTGTTTTTAACTGATCATAAAGTCACAATCAGGACAGGGAAAAATAATAACACTTTTCCCAAGTCCATGTTCTGAATGGGGTTTTAGGTATAAAGAAGCAATGCTTGCCAAAAAGAAAAAGAATCTCTGTAAGCATTAAAGCTTCGATGATATAGAAGCTCTCTGTATATATCCCACTTCTTATTACCAGGTTACTTTATTTCAGATGACTTCCACTGTGGCCCAGAAATGTTAACTTTTAACAAGGCCCATGACCTAACTCACTAATGACTGCTATCTGCATAGTCACTTGCACAATCCATGTTTTCATCTTGGCTTCAACACCAAGTCTTGTTATTCTGTGGTTGTATTTTTACAGCAGTATTGAATGACCTATAGAATACCTCTCCCACTTCTATCTGGAAGCCTGTATTAGATAACAAGCAACAACAGACCTACTGACTACATTTCCCAGGCTTCTCCAGTAGGACTTAAACCCTTCAGCCAAGAAGGCCATCTGACTGCAGGTCTGGCCTGGGGAGATGGAGATGGACTTGGCCTCTGACAGTCCTTACTATCAAGCAAGGCCCTCTGGACAACAGGTGTAAGGAAAGCCAACCTAACTATTCTCACATCTGTCCTCTCCTCCTCGGGCCCATCAACACTCACCCTCTGCAGGCACACTCAATAACCTAAGCTAACGAAGGGAGTTCCCAAGAGAACTCCCCCAACAGTTACCTGCCTTACTTGCCTGTCACTGACTAGGCTCTCCAGGCAATTATAAATGCGACAGAATTCTTAAGACACAGAACTTCCTCTTTGACTCAGAAGAGTAAGAGAGTATGTACAACAGAAGTGTAAAGCAATCAATTCTAATTAATGTTGCAAAAGATGCAGTTATTATAATACCAATCAGCTCAAACTAACTTCCAAAAACAGTTTTTAGGATAGGCTGGCTAACATTCAAAAACTGCCCATGTAAGTTCTTAGCTTACATTCTATTTAAACATTTCTAGAGCAAGTAGGTACTATTATAGACAAAAAACAGTATATCTGGATCTAAACCTAAATGTGAAATTGGATCCACACACTCTTAACCATTTTTCCAAAGAAATATGTTTAAACGGCTTTACCATGCAGAGCTATGGCTTCCCGGAAGGGTTGCAAATCAGTCTCTACAGATGAGCTAGTTTCCGTTGAAGTAGCTCGGTTAGGGGACACTACAGTCAGTCTTGGGGGAGCTCTAGAATTTCGTGGCGGAGGAACCTTTCCACACAGGAAGCTGATCAAATCTTCTCTACGAATAGTTCTTCTGCGCTTTTTAACCCAAGCCAACACATCCTTATTGCGTCGTTGATAGCCAATCTGAATTCCAATATCAAAACTTCTCTGATGAGTATCCACGCTTTCTGTTAGAAAAAAAGAAAAAGATACATCATCATCAGTAGAGCCAAGGCGCCTTCCCTCCTACAGAAAACCATTTTATAAATTCACCAAAATGAGTATCATTAAGTAGGGGGCTCTGTAAGTCTATCAGTAATCTATCCCACTGAACTTCATTCATGTTTAAAATACTATACATGACATCTAATCACAACTGCCTAAATTCAGTAAACATATCACACAATCTTGGAACTTCTGTCTTGTTCTTTAAAAAAAAAAAAAAAAATCAGATAAAAAGAGGGACTAATTATTAGCCAAATTATTACCATTTTAATAATGCTTCCTTAAAAAGGTAACTTAATCTAAGCAACCTAGCTTATTTAACAACGCTGCTGCTGCTGCTAAGTCACTTCAGTCGCGTCTGACTCTGTGCAACCCCATAGACGGCAGCCCACCAGGTTCCTGTCCCTCAGATTCTCCCGGCAAGAACGCTGGAGTGGGCTGCCATTTCCTTCTCCAATGCATGAAAGTGAAAGTGAAGTCACTCAGTCGTGTCTGACTCCTAGTGACCCCATGGACTGCAGCCTACCAGGCTCCTCCGTCCATGGATTTTCCAGGCAAGAGTACTGGAGTGGGGTGCCATTGCCTTCTCTGGTATTTAACAATGCTAACAATGGGTCAATCACTAAACGTTTATTGTAACATGTAATATAACAAACATAACAAATATAACAAAAATACATAACAAAATGTACATGAATACCTTGCACCACCGTCCCCTCAGTGCAACTGAGGAAACAGGCACTGGGTGACTACCACAGGATTCAAGAGCTGGATTTTTGGTCCAGAGTCTGTGGGTCTTAACCACTAAGCTATACTGTCTCTCAGAAAAATGAACTCTCAGGAGTTCTATCACATCCTTCAACAGATGACTGAACACTGCCACAAATCACTCAGGCTGTGCTCTCCTTGCAAGTACTGTGTCACTTCAGATATGTACTCCTACTGACAGGTTCAGCATCAAGAACTGGAAACACTAAAAGCAGGAGCAGGGCTTCCAGGTGGCACAGTGGTCAAGAATCCACCTGCCAATGCAGGAGATGCAGAAGACGTGGGTTCAGTGCCTGAGTTAGAAGATCCCCTAGAGGAGGAAATGGTAACCTGCTCCAGCATTCTTGCCTGGGAAATCCCATGGATAGAGCCAGAGGAAATTCCACGAGACAGAGGACAGGGGCCACAAAGAGCCGGACATGACTGAACACACACACACACACACACACACACACAGACACACAGACACATAGATAGACACACACACACACACACACACGCCGTAGCAAATATTTTAAAAATTTAACGGAAAACTAACACTGACTGACTAGTCACCAAAACCAAGAAGCACTGTGGGAACAAAAAGCCACACTCACTTCCCTAGGGATGTTTTCATTCTGCTTACAGTTTCCAACAGTTTTCTGTAACTTCTAACCATTCCCAAAAGACCCCGTCCTAAAACCCCTCAGACTGGTCTCCTTACCTCCCAGTAGATACTGCCCCCTGTACACACTAAACCCAAATTTTCAGTAACATGAGGCCTGTCCCTAGACCAAAAAAAAAAAAACAAAAAACCATGATGCCTGCCCTTTAGTGGCTTTACAGCTGAAAGAAAAATACCTGGTAACTTAAGTTACTGCAATTTATTTTTAGTTGAGCTGTTATGTTAGCAGGAAAATCACTAATACATCTTTAACGACATTAGAGAAGATGGTTCCTTTCCCCAAGTACGAATTCTCATTTAACACACAGAACCATTCATTTTCCTGGCTTTGATTTTAATTCTATCTGCTACATCTAAAGTAGATGCTGAAGGATAAGCAAACCAGTGAATGAAGAGCTGTGTCCCAGAAAGTTAACAATCCAAACATCACAGAGGCTCCCAAGCTGCTTGAATTTGCATTATTAAAAAAGATGGGGACTTCCCTGGTGGTCCAGGGGGTCAATCCTCTGGGTTCCCAATGCAAGGGGCCTGGAGTTCAATCCCTGGTTGGAGAACTAGACAGATCCCACATGCCACAACTAAGACCCTACACAGCCAAATAATATTAAAAATAAATAAATAAATAGCAACAGGGTAGCACAAACAGAATTTTATAATAAGGTCTATTCTTTAGCAGATGATCAGTTTTTGTTGCTAAAAAGAAAAGCGCAACAAGTTGGTCATGCGAGTACTCTGGAAAATAACAGATTCCATCACAGCTTTCTAATTTTACAGATGTAAACGCTACTCCTGAATGATTTCTCCAGTGTCTCACTACTAGTATGCCCAAGTTACAGTGTGAATCAATGTGTTCTGATTTCTCATTTTATCGTCAACAAAACAAAGCATGAACCCCATTTAAAAAGTGAATAGCATTTAAGAGGATAAATGCCTTCCCATCTCTTAATCTTAAAAAGACTTAGATGAAGCCAACCTTAGATAAAGGGTGGATAATCTCTAAGATGACCTTGTAAGGCTGCATGTAGACCCTAAGTGATTCTGAAAGAGCTGGAAGCACTTTTAAGAGAAATTAAGTTATGGAGTAAACTAACCCCACCCCATGCAACCACAAAAATGAGGGTAGCTGTCCAGTGTGATGCATCTACAAGAAACCAGGTTTCTACAAACCTGCCCTACCTAAGAGCATCGTTGTAATCAAGCTCTTAACCAGAGAAGTTTGTTTCCACAAAGAATGACCCAAGAAATTTTAATTTTTAGAGAACCAAATGGGGGTAAGCCCAGAACTGGAAGTACATAGGGAAAAAGTTGAAAGCATGAAAGGGGTACAAGAAACAAGTGTGAAGCAAGCACAGACAGTACAAAGTAAGATGAACCAGGCATGTAAATGTACACCTGACAAAACAGACAGCAAGGCTGAACTTGATACAAAACTCAAGAGCCAAAGGAAGGAACCACGTGAGGCGGCTTTAAAAAAAAGAGAACAAAAACCTGACAATCCTGGGAATACAGAGCTGTGATTTGTTTTGATTTGAACACATGAGGAAATCCCAAAAGTCAGATCTGCAAAGGGCTGATGCTTTAATCAGAGCTGAACAAAGCTGGAAAACTCAATATTCATAGTTTTAAAAGCAGTTATGCAACAAGCTGTGAACCTCTTAAAATACTGACCAATCATTTCCTCTTCAAAAGTTCGACACAAATCTCAACATCAGAACCAACCAAGAACACACTAAGCACTTTGTAAACAGACTCTTACAGACTAAGAGGTACAGGAGGAGAAAAGCAGACTGAACATGAATGTCTTCAGGTGCATGCTTTTGCTCTGTCTGGGCATAAATTTGGTCTTATACCATTACAGCATATCCTGAAAGCCAAAGCCAAACACTGCCACATAAATTAACCCAATCTCAGTCATTTCCTTAAACCAAGAATATCATGCTGACACTATAGTTCTTTAATACCATAAAAAAGGCTAAGTACTAAAGAATTCGAACTGTTGTGCTGGAGAAGACACTTTAGAGTCCCGTGGACTGCAAGAAGATCAAACCAGTCAATACTAAAGGAAATCAACCCTGAATATTCATTGGAAGGACTGATGTTGAAGCTACAAACTTGGGTCACCTAATGCAAAGAGCCGACTCACTGGAAAAGACCCCGATGCTGGGAAAGATTGAAGGCAAAAGGTGAGAAGAGGACAGCAGAGATGAGATGGTTGGATGGCATCACTGACTCAATGGACATGAATCTGCACAAACTTCAAGAATAGTGGCAGGAGAAATGAGCCTGGATTGTTGCAGTCCATGAAAGAGTCAGACATGACTTAGCAACTGAACAAATGTTAAAGAATTTTGAAGAGTTACTTGGTTGAAAATGAAACCTTCCTATCACATTCTGAACTAAGCAGAAGAGATAAAATGCTTATTGGAGAATCTTGGGAGTAACTAGACTAGATTTTTAATCACAGGTTACTTTAGGGTCTAGTAAGATAATAAACACTCAAAGATGGCCTCCAGAGAGCTCTCGGCCAAAGACTGCTTTGAATACATCTGAACTTTGTCAACTAGACCACCAAGTTCTAGAAGTGCGGAGCACAGAAAGCTGTGCAACAGTCTTGTGTCCAACAGTATTTTACTGATGCCAAAGCCACTGTAGAAAACAGCCATAAGCATGAAGGTTAGGAAAAGCCCGAGGGCATCAAAATGTCAATCTAACCTTTCATCACAACACATTCATTTCCTTTCTCAAGAAACAAACTGATTCATACAAGAAACAGTAGACATCTTTGCTTCGTACTGAAAAAAAAAAAGTTTTTATATTAAGTAGCTGAAGTAATAGCTAAAGTGACAGTGGAAGAGAGGGAAGCCTGGCATGCTACGGTCCATGGGGTTGGAAAGAGTCGGACACAACTTACTGACTGAACAACAACGTAAGTAGCGAACATTGAACTCAAAGAATTTTTATCAGTCTCATTTTTCCACCACTGGCAAGGGATAGCAGGCAAAGGATCCATGATTTCTGAGACCAAGACCAAATGCAAAACTTTGTTACATGAAACAGACATAATCAGATTTCATGTATGAATTAACCAAAGCAGATATCCCAATTTCATAAACAAGGAGTTGGAACTGAGGCTCAAAGGGTCTTGCCCAAAGTTAGACAGCGAAAGCTCTTTCTACAGTAGATTTCTTCCTCAACAACAGAGAAGCCATCTTCCATTTCTTTAGGGGACCTACAAACCAGAAAATCACAGACAGAGCAAAGCGCATTTCCAAGGAATACTAACTACGAAACATTTGAACTTAGAATTAAATCTGCACTAACTAATTACTCTGCTCTAGGGGAAAAAAAAAAAATATATATATATGTTTCATTAGAAATAATTTATGAGTCATGTCAAAAAAAGTTTTTCAATTGTTTTAAGGAAATAGTTTCTGTACATTCTGTAACATAGTATCCAAAATAAACAGCAACCTCTCTGTAACTTATATACTGACTTAAATCCTCGCCAACATGAATGGCAG
This sequence comes from Bos taurus, assembly GCF_002263795.3. Classification (NCBI taxonomy): domain Eukaryota; kingdom Metazoa; phylum Chordata; class Mammalia; order Artiodactyla; family Bovidae; genus Bos; species Bos taurus. The sequence goes on along the minus strand of NC_037352.1, from coordinate 7,889,945 downwards.
GACTCAGGGAGGATGCAAGCAGCCCCCCACCTGCATCCAGTCTGTGTCCTCCCTCTCCTAAAGGTATTCCAAGTCTCTGGCTAGCTCTGGGGGAAGCTTCCTCCACATCTGCTCAAATGATGATACGTTTGGTTTAGTCTCAAATCTGTACAACCCCAAAACTGTGGCTATTCTACCATGTGATTTTTCAGGCCAGGATACTGGAGTGGGCTGCCGTTTCCTTCTCCAGGAGCTAACATACTGAAACTCACCTACTGACAAAGCCCAAAGGGGCAGGCCCACACATGGGAGGCGAGCGCTGCAGAGGAGGAAGGCCTGAGCCACTGGGTCCAGTCAATCCCACCCTCAGGCTTCAAGCTAGAGAGCAGCCAATCCGTGTCCAGCCTGACTTTTATCTTCTGGTCTCTGCAGCCAAAATCTTCTTTTACAGAGAAGTTACACATAAGAAACCGACTTGTCTTCTGTAAAACTTCACAGGTAAACACTAAGGGTAATGACTGAGGCTGCTTCTTAACAAGACTCTGGGTATTCAACCTTAATCCATACTAGAACGTTTTGAACACTCTCAAAGTAAAAGGAAAGTCACTCAGTCCTGTCAGATTCTTTGCAATCCCATGGACTGTCGTCTGGCAGGCTCCTCCATCAATGGGATTTTCCAGGCCAGAATACTGGAGTGGGTTGCCATTTCCTTCTCCAGGGGAGCTTCCTGACCCAGGGATCGAACCCAGGTCTCCCGCATTGCAGGCACTCTTTACCATCTGAGCCACCAGGGAAGCCCCAACAGTCTCAAAACTCAATGGTTTTCTGTAGCAGGAGAGTTACAAACCAACTCCAAGGTCAAAACAAAAGCTCAAACTTCAATATCTGCCTGCAGGTAGATTATACTTTCTCTGACCAGCTATTTAAACACCCCTCATCCACAAATTTTTAGTACGTTCTGTTCACTTTAGTTCACATACAAACCCAAGAGGGTCACACTGAAGTGAGAACAACATACTATAGAGGATCTGGCATCAAGATGTCTGAAAACTAAGGACTTTAAAGGGCATCCTACCATTTTTCTCCCCTGTCGATCTTATTTACATTTAGCCCTTTTAGGGAAAGATGAAGACACGCCACAGAAGTTATTCCAACAGAAGGAAATTTCTTCCCTTCATGTTAAGCGCAGCCCACAGCCAGAAACATTATCTGAAAAACAGGACCAACACATAGTCCGTGACCACCAACACAGTCCTCGCTTGAAGACTCACTACATGCCATACTAAGAGCTTGGTTACTAAGCTGTGGGTACTTAAACCTATTTCCAGTTGAGAAAATGAAGGCACATTATAGTGAAATAGTTTTTGTTCCATTATCTATCTCCAGGGTCATACAACCAAGTAGAAAGAACAGTCTGAACTAGAGGCATCATGGGGAAGACTCCATGATAATGATGCTCCTGGCCTTCTGCAAGTGCTGCTAGATTCACACCTTGAGGACAAACGCTGAGCAAAGAGAAAACCACAAACATCTTTAATATAAACAATATCATAAGATCTCAACATATATGGTAAAAGTCGATATGCAACTCAAGTTTCAGACAGTTTTAAAATGTGGACAGCTTAACATAAGACAAAAATCAGAAAAAACATATTGACAGCAATAACAGAGAGAGAAGGGTGAGAAGCGGTGCCGGCAAGCACTGGCTCGCAGGCGGCTGCTGCAGAGCCAGCGGAGTGCAGTGCCCACCTCCGATGACCAGGAGGCTCCACAGGACAGCTCTGTCCTTCAGATGGCCACTAGCGTCAGCCTCTACTGACATTAGAAGCAATTTCGAATTAATGAGTCAGGAGAGAGATCAAAACCAGTCAGCCAAGGAAACAGGAGGTGGATTTAAGAGGCAAACAGGCTTGACCAAGCAGTTCTCAAGTAAGCATCAACCTGGACTAAGTTAAAAACCTTAGTAACTTCACTCCCTTTTAGTTGTAGACATCAAAAATGTACTAAGCCAGGGATACAACCACACTGAATATTTAACAAACAGCACTTCCTTTAAATGTACCAAGTCAAAGTAAAAACAACCACCAGTCATCAGAATGTTCTTCCCCAAAGACGCCCATGTCTGACCCAACTTAATATGTGAAGTGGAAGGAAGCATGCACTCCATTTCGCTGAGTTCCGTCCACACTGAGGACGCCCCAACTCTCCTCCAAGTCTCCAGTCACATGTAACCAAACCAACTGAATGTTCCATGTTTCAAAACCCCACAGGCAATCAAAGGGGGCCCTCTGCTAGACTTTTACCTCATTCTGACTTCCCTAAGCACTCACTGTAGCTGTTATCAAGAAGCTAGTAAAAGTGCCAACCTCTCCCCAGGCTGGGTGAGGCAAAATGAGCCATTTTTAGCTTGTAAGATAAGTGCTTAATCATACAAAGTACAAGAGCACTGTCCATTTACAGGGATCCCTCAAAACCATCTCCCCACCTACCCCCCTCCTGGAAATTACATTTAGATATTGAATCAGAACTGTGACTAAATTTACCACTACTTACAGCTGCATGTACTGTGACACTACCTTGCTAATTTTATTGATTCTATTTAAAGTGCTCAATTATTAATATAGCTGCATTCTTTTCTCTGAAGACCACACCCTGAAAAGAAGGAAGAATGTGAGGATCTGCAGAGCTCATCCACACTTTCCTTGAATCAGCTAAACAAAGAATAATGCTGCTACACAACCAAATTCCACAAACCACAATTAGCCACTCCTCAGGTAAAAGAGGATGGTAAAAGGGGATGTATTTCATTTTACAGAAATAGGATAAAAAATAAAACTAAGGCTGGACTGACAATCTAACATTTGCAATAATGCAAGAATTTCATGTTTGTTTAAAAAGGAACTCAATGTCTTTCATCAAGTTTTCTGAACAAAGAAAAACTAGTACACTGTTAAAACATTTTCAAATCAAGTAAATTAGGGATTATTTCAGAGTTCAGCTTCTGAGTCCATTCTTTTCTAAGAATTAACACTAAAGAAAACTGCCAGCTATAGTCCTAAGAAGATATATTCCAGGAGCACACCAACAGCACCAAAATCATAGAACATTCATATCTGTGTATGCCCTAGTCAAAGAGCCTGGCACATAAAAAGGACTTAAACTAAAAAGTAACTGCTAAAACTGAGTGGATACACTGTGACACCTCCACACAACAGAACACTAGTCAGGAAGGAGTGGGGAGGAGGAAGCACTGCACTGTTTGTTAATATCAACAATGTGAACTCAAAGAAGCATCTCAGAAACATTATGGCAAGTGGAAGAAGCCAGTCACAGAGGGCTCCACGCTATACGGTTCTATTTGCTAAATTAAAGAAAGGTAAAAACCATACCTACAACAATCAAATCAGTACTTGCCAGGGGCAAGGGTGAGGGGATAGATATATCCTGTTTACTAACAAAGTGGTTGTCAAATTCAACTTATACATTTTAAAAGAATGATCTTTATGTAAATTATACTCCCAGAAACTGGAATTTTCCAAGTATTATTTCAAAATTTCCTGTTTGGGTGAAACCTAGAGTAATTCCAGAGAACGTTCAAAACCCTCAAATAATAATGGATGCTAAAAGTCAAAATTTAAGCAAATCAGTTACATAAAATCAAAGTTGACCACTGGGACACCATTTAATCATTTCCCTTTTTTCAGTAAGCCTGGACTATTAGTTCATCATTCCCTGAAACTAACACTCCATTCATCACTTTATTCTTACATTCTCTAATTACCATCCCCCAAAACTGCAAGATCAACCCAGGAAATCCAAAATAAAGGACATTTTCCCCTAAAGACTACTATCTTAATTTGCTCATTCTTACACAAGAATAAAAATCTGAAAATCAAGTCTGCTCCACAGCCAGTTTCAACCTATTTTGATAATTCTGAAATGCACAAAGTTTTATTGCAATTATCAGTTTTTAGCCGTTTAAAAGCATTTAATTACATTTTTACTAAGATTAACAGTCAAATTCAGTTTCTTTTTCCACAGAAACCTTGCCAAAAATCAAAACCAAATTTCCAAATCTTCAAAAATCGAGTAATACACAAAATCTAAACCCACTGTTACTGAGAGTGCAATGGGCAAGAATATTCAGGCACGTATGGGGGAGGGGGGGCGGGATTAACTGCATAAAGGCACTACCAAAAAACACAAATCAACTCAAACTGATCAGATTTCCTACCTACAGTGAGATGTCAAATAGAAGGTAGACCTGAAAACAAATATTTGATGCAGTTGCCAGGGAATAACACCATGTTCACGTGAGCACAGATTATTCCAACTAGTTTCCAATGCACTTAAATGCAGGGCCTACAGGAAACTGCCTTCCACGAGATCCTTTTCCAAAAACAAGTGTCCCTCCCACCTCTGTCCTTGAGACAAACTCTTCTTCCCCAGATGCCCAAACAGCACGTCTGGCCGGCTGGAGTGCTGGGCCTCTCAACTTGGGCACTACTGCCATCTGGGACCTGGAATAGGGATTGGTAGGCGGTCTCACGCGCAGCAAGCCTATCAGTGATGACATTAGCGTGTCCCTTGCAGGCGTGCTCAGTCGTGTCCGACTCTCTGCGGCTCTATGGCTCCTGCCAGGGTCTTCTGTGCATGAGGATTTTCCAGGCAAGAATACTGGAGTGACTTGCCATTTCCTTCTCCAGATCTTCCTGACCCAGGAATTGAAGCCGAGTCTCCTACATCTAACCACTGAGCCATCGGGGAAGCCCCCTAAAGTACCCCAAACACCGACAAATGCGGGCGAGGGGGCCAAACGACCCCAGATGAGACCCCGTTATCTGGAGGTGACATCACACCAGCGGAATCCTCCACTTGCAAGCTACTGACACTTAAGTGGCTGGATTCCGGGGCAGGAAACACTTCGGCGATCGAGATCGAGGCGGCCCTTGCACTCAGAGCACCCGACAGAAACCCGGACGCAGGCTACCCTCCTCCCGCCCCCAGCCAGCGGCGTGGCCGCAGGTTCTCTTTACCTTTGTAGAGGTTCGTGACGGCGGTGGCTGCGTTTTGGAAGGGAACCCACAGAGAAAGTCCTGGTTGCTGACACACCCGGTCTGAAAAACGACGAAAGGAAGAGGGAAGACAAAAAAAATAGAAACACACACAGAGAAACACACAAAGACAGAGAGAAAGAGAACAAGCGATGAAACTTGGGCGTCGATCATTCGGGAACGGCCATATTAGATTTCGCCATTTTGTTCAAGTTTCGTGATCCCGCGCGGGGTGGTGGACCCGAACAGAAGGGGGGTCGGCGGCGGGGCGGCCGGGGAAGCCGCCGGAGCTCGGGGCGGAGGGCAAGGGGGGCGCAGCCAGGGGCCGAGTCGCGGCGGAGGGAGGCGGCCCCTCAGAGTCCCCGCCCCGAGGCCGGCTGCGGCACAATAGGGCCCCGGGGCCTCCTCCCTTCGCCATTTTGTGACCGGGGGCTCCTCCCTCGCCCTCCCAGGCCCCGGGGAGGCGCCGGCGTCCCGGCCTCAGAAAGGAGCAGGGGACCCCCTAACCCGAGCCCCGCCGGGGGAGCGGCCCCTAAGCCGGGGCGCCCCCTCAACCCCGCCCCGAGCCGGGCCCCGGCCCCCCCCCCAACCCCGAGCCCCTCCCGAGAGCCCGCCTCCCGCGGCGCCATCTTGCGGGGAGAGGGCGGCGGGGACGCGGCACGACGGCCGGAGCCCCAGACCCCAGGGCTGTCCCCTCGCCGACGGCCGGCCAGCCCCGCGGGGACGGGGGCGCAAGATGGCGGCGGCGGCGGCCCTCACCTTTGTAGAGCTGGGCCACGGCGGTGGCCGAGTTCTGGAAGAGGTGCCACAGCTTCTGTTGCTTGTGCTCGGGCTGCGCGGCGGCCGCCGCCTCCTCCTGCAGCTCCGGGGGCAGCTGCTCGTCCTGCTCGGCCTCGGCCAGGCACTGCCGCTCCCACTTGGAGAACCAGTGCTCGGGCCCGTGTTCCTGGATCTCGGCCTCGCCCTCCTCCTTCCGCTCCTCCATCCTCCGCGGCCTCCCGCGGCCTCGCCGCCGCCGCGGCCGCGTCCTCCTCAGGCGGGACCCCCGCGGGAGCGTCGTCGTCGAGCGGCCCGGCGACGGGGCCCAGCGACCGGCGGCGGCGACGGCTCCTCGCGGCGGCCCAGGCCTCCTGCACCCCTACGGCCTACGAGCCCCGCCCCGCGGCCCCGCGCTGCCCGGGACGACCCCCGCCCCGGGCCTCCCCACCCCCGGGCCCTGCCGAAGGTCGCCGCGGACCGGATCAACGCCGCTTCCCCTTGCCTCGCCGGCCCGAGCCCGTCTACCGCCCAGCCATGGCGCCGCGGCCTCCCTAGGGCCGCTGCCGCCGCAAACCGCCTAGCCCTGCGCGCAGACCGGCTTGCGCCGCCGAGCCCACCCCGAAGACTGAGGAACGTCGTCGTCGCAGCCGCCGTCGACGCCTCTGCGGCTGCTGGTCTCCGCCCTCCCCCGCCCACTTGCTGACTGGGGGAAGCACCGCCCACTCGGCCCCCGGCTTCCCCGCCCGGTTGGGGCGCGCCCGCTCTAAGGGTCTCCATTGGTCCGATCCGACCGGTTCCGCGTGCCAGCCTATGATTGCAGGGCCGTGATTGGCTAGTCGGCCTGTCTGCCTGACGTAACCAAAGGGCGGGGGGAAGGGAGTGAATGTCAGGAAGGATGAAGGAGGGGGAGGAGCTGACAGTGGTTGCGTCCGAGCCTACCAAAAAAAAAAAAAAAAAAGGGGGGGGGAATAAGTGCGCATGCGCAGAGGCCTGCTGCCAGGAGCCAGCGGACAGGAGTCACGTGACCCGGCTCCACGACCGCACCCCGCGGGGGCTTTTCCGGCCCTTCCAGGCCCCAGGGGACGCAAAGTCAATTCTAGAGGTCGCGCCGCGGGGACTGAGGGGTGTGGTGGGGTGGTGGCCCGCTACTCCAGCCCCTTGGGCTTCCAGACGGAGGAGGGAAATGAAAGTGAATTAGACTCCCAGCTCGAGGCCAGATTTGCAAGTGTTTTGCCAGCTGTTTATTTCAAACACCCATTTCTTAGATAGACAAGCTGAGCCTCAGCGTCCAAAAAAAGAAAAAAAAAAACTTCGCGAGTCGCGAGGCCGACGGGCCCTCCCACCACCCTGCCGGGCGCCCAGGAGGCCTGCGGCTCGCTCTGCGTAGCGCCTGGGAGACCCTCCGGGCCGCCCCCAACCAAGGTGGGCCCCCCTCCCCGAAGGCGCCAGCCCCCATCCCACCCCCAGGGACACTGTCCCAAGACCAGACCGCAGCGGCCGGGAAGCCGAGAAGAACCCCGGGCGGGAGCCTGGGTGCCGAGCTGGCGGCCCCCGCACCTGTCCCGAGCGGCACACTCCTAGGCCACGTGTGGCCGCCTGCGTCACGCGACGGTCCCTCCGCCACACCCGGCCGGAATCCGCGTAGCCGAGCCGAGTGGGAGGCCCCGCTTCCAGGGGCAAAGTTCTGCGCAGACTTCTGGTTCAGCCGTGTGCCATCGCCCCAGGCACTCTCCGCCGAGCCAGGCTGCGCGCGCCACCTGCGAGGCTGCGCGCTGCGGTCACCGGGCCGGGGTGGGGAGTGTCCCCGGGGGGCTCAGGATTGAGGGGAGAAGCAACGCTATCAAAGGGCGATGACGGCACAGAGGCAAAGCTGGCCATTACAGGCTGGCGGCGCGGGAGCATGAGCCACTGGGGCTTGGAGAAGTCCCACGAGCTGCCAGAGCGCCCTTCTACAAAGCAAATTTGGCTGTAAACCCGTCACCTTGGGAATAAAATCTGACCTCCTCACTGTGGGCTACAGGTCCCTGCAGGATCGGGCCCCACCTTCTCTGTGTTCATCTCCGCGCTCTTCGCTTGGCTTGGGCCGCCCAGCCACAATGACCTTTCCGTTTCCTCGGAAACTGCCTTTGCCCTCGCAGTTTCCTGTCTCTCTGGATTTTCTTCCTCGTCGTCATTCCTCAAGGCTCCTCTCAAATGGCCTTTGGAAGCAGAGAGCCCTCGACAGACCAGCCTCGTTAAAGTACCATCCTCTTCACTCTCCTGTTGCCTGGTTTTGTTTTTTCATAGCCTGAGTCAGTATCTGAAATGACTTATTTATGTGTCTCTTTTTACCGAAAAGTAAGTTCTTAGAGGGCAGGGATCTTAGCAGTCTTGTTCCTGATTCAATCTTAAAAGATAAGTAGAGTTCAGAAAGAGGGAGGGCTGGAGGTCAGGGCGGAAAAGACTTGCCCTGCAAAAGTAAGGATTATAGAGGAATCCCAGGTTTCTTTAGGTCAACCAGAAGGGGAGGGAGCAGCAGCTAGGGCATTTTGTCCGCTCAGTATTAGAGGCATACAGCCTAGGGTCTGTTTTATACAAGCACTTCAAAAACAATGTGTTGATTCTATAGTATTAAAAAAAATTTTAATGCAATAGGAAGAATTTTCAGTTATATCTACAGCAAATCATCATTGTCTTTATCATCTGAACGCACTGTAGTGTTTACTGTGATGATTGAGATTTTTCTGGGACCTACCAAGATCTTAGGTGTATCTATCTAACTCTGGAGACCAGGCTACTGGCAAATGATTCTTTTCAGTCTAAACTGTCTTTGTAAAAACCTAAGCAACATAATTAATGCATCAATACCTGGTGACATACGTGCTTCCCAGGTGGCTCAGGGGTAAAGAATCTGCCTTCGGATGCAGGAGACGAGGGTTCAATCCCTGGGTGGGGAAGTACGCTGGAGAAGGAAATGGCAGCTCACTCCAGTACTCTTGCCTGGAGAATTCCTTGGACAGAGGAGCCTGGCGGGCTATACAGTCACTGGAATCCCAAAGAGTTGGACACGACTGTGTGACTAACTTTTCCAGTATTCTCGCCTGGATAATCACATGGACAGAGGAGTCTGGCAGGCTACATGTTCCATGGAGTTGAAGAGTCAGACCCAACTGAGCATGTTCACACTACTTGGTGGGCGCTCCTAGTCAATCTGCAAAAAGCTGTAGGGCGAGGATGTGCCAAATGCTGTTTGCCAATGATGAGAATCAGGGAGGGCTTCCTGGGGGTGGGGGAAGGGGTGGAGCATTTTAATCTAAGCCATGTACCACAGGCAAGGCTTGGAAGGGAGAGGGCCCTCAGAGTGGGATGGGGCGGGGGTGGCCGTGAGGGGTGACCCATAGCTTCAGAGGCGCAGAGGTGGAAAGGGCTCCAGGAAGAGGGAATGATCTGGTTTAACTTGAATCACTTTCTCTGTCTGTTGATGGTGAGCTGGTGCCATCTCATTTGGCTTTCTAAATAATTGCACAGGCACTTCCTAGCTGAGTATCCTTGGGAGAATTAAGTCTCTGTGAGCATGATAAATGGCGATGATCTCAGAAAGTCATAGGGTTAAGAAAAAAGGGTTAGGTAAGAAAGTCTCAGGATTAAAGGATAATAAGTGGAGAAAGTACTGAGTCCATGATCCCAACACACGAAATTACTCAATAAAAACTAGCACTCAAGGGGCCTGGAAGAATGCTCCTGGATTAGCCTCAATCCTTGGTATTAGGAGGCTGTGTGAGCCACAAAGAATGTGACATCTTTCAACTAAGATCCAGTAACTTCACATAAATTTAATGAACTAATACCTACAAGGAATTCCCTGGTGGTTCAGTAGTTAAGACTTGGCGCTTTCACTGCCAGGGCCCTGGGTTCCACCCCTCCTTGGGGAACTAAGATCCACCCAAGGCACACGGCAAGGACAAAAAAAAAAGTAGTATTTAGAACTGAATGGCTCAAGAAAATGTGGATTAATGTATACTTTCATTTTTAACACCCAGACTTTGAAGTATGTATATAGAAACTTTTTGATATAAAAGTTATATTTTGCAACTTGTGAAGTCTGTCTTCTGTTTCCCATTTTGTATCTTGGACCTCTGCTCTCAATACAGTCACCTCATTCTTCTTATTGACATTCCCATAGCATCACATGGTGATACATGTAACAGTTCTCTGCAAAGGACATCTAAGTTTTTGGTGTTTTCAAACAGTAACATTTACTCAGCACACTCATTCAATTACTCCCTTTGTATAAATTTTCTAAAATAAAATCACTTGGTGAAAGCAGTGTATTTTTCTGTGTTCACTGGTTTTGTTACAATTACAATTTTTAAGAGGTTTCCTAATGTTGGAGATTGAGATTGTGACAGTCTTTAGCTATGGTAAACAATGCTGCAGGAAACACCCTTCCATGTGTGTATTCATATGTCTGTGTAAATATATATCTTCAGAAATATCATTTTGGGGTCAAAGGTGTATGAATTAAAAACTTTATAAGAAACTTCAAAAATGCCCTTTGAAAAAGTACAGTAATTGACACTGCCTTCCATAGTATATGTGTGCTGTGTTTCTAGAGTACTGTCTATAGGATTATAGATAGTACTGTCTATAGCATTATAAAAAACGTTTCACTTTGCTCATCAAATAAGTGAAAAAAGAGTGTTCCTTTGTAGTTGTACTTTGATTAGCCCAATTTCCCAGTTAGTGGCTTTTTTTATTTTGTCTATGCTTTTCTACTTTTCATGTGTTGCACGTATTTTTAAATAGGCAAATCTTTTAAATCTTCTGAGTTTTGGGAATTCCGTGGCAGTCCAGCGGTTAGGACTCCGTGCTTTCGCCGCTAAGGACTTGGGTTCAATCCCTGGTTGGGAAACCAAGATCCCAAAACCTCACTGCATGGCCAAAAAAATTAAAAATATAATAAAATGTCTGTGTTTTGCATAAGGCTTTCTACGTTCCAAGATTGTTAACACGGTTAAACTAAAACTGCAGCAGCAGTCCATCTTTTTCCTCACGTGTTTTGACTACCGAACAATCAGAAATGTCAAGAGAATAGGATACTAATAGCTTCTTACACTATATAATGCCTGCATTGACCACAGTGAGCACCAAAAGTGGTTTCATGGATTAATTACTGCCAGAAAGGTCAAAGTTAGACTCAAGGACATGAGTCAAAAGACATAAGAAAAGTCAAATAATATTCTAAGCACAAAAAGGGAATACTAACAGCAAGATAAAATAAAGTATCTTTTATTTAACATTTAACAGTATACAAATCAGCAAGCACATTTAAATAAAAGCAATTATTTTGTGTCTTTTAATACAGAATAAAGTTTAGGACCATTGTCAGACCCCATGGGCGAACTGATGGGTTTTACTAAGGATCTCTCAAAACTGAATATAGAATGGGATAATGCATACATAACACAGTCTGCTAGCTCTCTGCCCAATTACCATTTCACAGTTATTCTTTCCTGCCGCCACTGCTGCTAAGTTGCTTCAGTCGTGTCCGACTCTGTGCGACCCCATAGACGGCAGCCCACCAGGCTCCCCCATCTCTGGGATTCTCCGGGCAAGAGCACTGGAGTGGGTTGCCATTGCCTTCTCCAATGCATGAAAGTGAAAGTGAAGTCGCTCAGTCGTGTCGGGCTCTTAGTGACCCCATAGATGGCAGCCTACCAGGATCCTCTGCCCATGGGATTTTCTAGGCAAGAGTACTGGAGTGGGTTGCCATTGCCTAAATTTTATTCAAGTGGGCAAGGTGCCCTTGTTTTTTCCCTTAGATATGAACACACATTTTATTGGGATAATGGTTCAAATTGCTTCTTTTGAGGCACAACAATGTTGAAGGCCATTTTATTTTGGAGGAGAGCTTTTTTAATCAGAGACATATCGTGTTCAAGAAGAACGGGCTTTATTGGCCATCACTGAAGCCTTTTTGGGTGGATTTAGCAAGGACTAGATGTTCAAGCTGGTTTTAGAAAAGGCAGAGGAACCAGAGATCAAAATGCCAACATCCGCTGGGTCATGGAAAAAGCAAGAGAGTTCCAGAAAAACATCTATTTCTGCTTTATTGACTACTCCAAAGCCTTTGACTGTGTGGATCACAATAAACTGTGGAAAATTCTGAAAGAGATGGGAATACCAGACCACCTGATCTGCCTCTTGAGAAATTTGTATGCAGGTCAGGAAGCAACAGTTAGAACTGGACATGGAACAACAGACTGGTTCCAAATAGGAAAAGGAGTACGTCAAGGCTGTATATTGTCACCCTGTTTATTTAACTTCTATGCAGAGTACATCATGAGAAACGCTGGACTGGAAGAAGCACAAGCTGGAATCAAGATTGCCGGGAGAAATATCAATAACCTCAGATATGCAGATGACACCACCCTTATGGCAGAAAGTGAAGAGGAACTAAAAAGCCTCTTGATGAAGGTAAAAGTGGAGAGTGAAAAAGTTGGCTTAAAGCTCAACATTCAGAAAACAAAGATCATGGCATCCGGTCCCATCACTTCATGGGAAATAGATGGGGAAACAGAGGAAACAGTGTCAGACTGTATTTTTCTGGGCTCCAAAATCACTGCAGATGGTGACTGCAGCCATGAAATTAAAAGACGCTTACTCCTTGGAAGGAAAGTTATGACCAACCTAGATAGCATATTCAAAAGCAGAGACATTACTTTGCCAACAAAGGTTCGTCTAGTCAAGGCTATGGTTTTTCCTGTGGTCATGTATTGATGTGAGAGTTGGACTGTGAAGAAGGCTGAGAAGAATTGATGCTTTTGAACTGTGGTGTTGGAGAAGACTCTTGAGAGTCCCCTGGACTGCAAGGAGATCCAACCAGTCCATTCTGAAGGAGATCAGCCCTGGGATTTCTTTGGAAGGAATGATGCTAAAGCTGAAACTCCAGTACTTTGGCCACCTCATGTGAAGAGCTGACTCATTGGAAAAGACTCTGATGCTGGGAGGGATTGGGGGCAAGAGGAGAAGGGGACGCCAGAGGATGAGATGGCTGGATGGCATCACTGACTCGATGGACGTGAGTCTTGGTGGGCTCCGGGAGTTGGTGATGGACAGGGAGGCCTGGCGTGCTGCAATTCATGGGGTCTCAAAGAGTCGAACACAACTGAGCAACTGATCTGATCTGATCATGTCCTCCAGGCCAATGGAGGAAAAAAAGATGGCAGCCAAATGATCATACCAGTAGGAAACAGAAGGTGCCCACTTGGCCTTGAGGAAAAGAAAGGTTGGCAGCTTTGGGAACTCAATGTGCCCATCTTAAGAACTACATTTCCCAGCATCCCTTGCAACTAAGAGGATGATGAAATAAGAGGAAGTCATTGGGTGGGGCTTCCAGGAAAGCTATTTAGAGGGCACTGACTTAGCTTGCCCTCTTGCCACTTCCTCCTTCCTTCTATCTGGAATACAAACAAGATTGCAAGAGTAGCAGCAGCCATCTTTGACCATGAGGTAATCTTAAGGAAGGAAGCTATATGCCAAGGATGATAGAGCAGAAAGGAGGAAGTCACTGATTAATTTGTGGATGTCCCTGGGCTACCACTAGACTTTTTATCTAAGTAAAAAAACAAAACAAAAACAAAAACACTGTAGTTGGTATAAGCAACTGTAGTCAGGGTCTCTGTACTAACAGCTAAACAGAATCCATAACTCATTACAGTATGTGAAGCTCATGGCAATTTGCACAGTGCTAAATAAATGATATTTGAGGATGTTTTTGCTTTGCTTTCCTCTTAGCCACTGTTTATGCCACTCTTCCCCATTACAGGAGCATGTTCCTTCTATGGCTGTTGCAGGAAGGGGGACCTCTTCCAGGGCCGGAAACTGGGCTCTTGTCGAACACTCAGAAATGAATTGTCCTTGAAGACACATGTGCTGACAAAGCAAGAGACTTTCCTGGAAATGGGGTGCCCTGGGTGGAGAGCAGGAGGGTCAGGGAACCCAGGAGGACTCCTCTGCCACGTGGCTCACAGTCTTGGGTTTTATGGTGATGGGATTAGCTTCTGGGTTGTCTTTAGCCAATTATTCTGACTCAGAGTCCCTCCTGGTGGTGCATCCCTTGTTCAGCCAAGATGGATGCCAGAAAGGATTCTGGGAGGTGGTCGGACATGTGATGTTTCCTTTTGACCTTTCCTGAACTCTTCCGGTTGGTGGTGGCTTATTAGTTCCGTGTTCCTTACCAGGACCTCCTGTCGTGAAACCACTCATGCAAATAGTTACTATGGTGCCTGGCCAGGGTGGGCGGTTTCAATCAGCATGCTTCCCCTAACATGGCTAGTCCGCAGTCTAGATTCCCTGGTGGCTCAAATGGTAAATTGTCTGCCCAAAATGCGGGAGACCCAGGTTCGATCCCTGGGTTGGGAAGATCCCCTGGAGAAGGAAATGGCAACACACTCCAGTACTCTTGCCTAGAAAATCCCACGGATGGAGGAGCCTGGTGGGCTACAGTCCGTGGGGTTGCAGAGAGTCGGACACGACTGAGCAACTTCACTTTTCAGCCTAGATGTGTAGCTGCAAGTTGTTGCCAGTTATGAGATAGTAAGTCGTCAGGTTAAGAATGAGATCCCTCATTCTGACTGCTATCCGAGGGGAGCATCACAGGCAATTAAACGAATTTTCAGAGAGTCAGCCTGTGGCCTTCCCAACTAGCCATAACTTTGCAGGCAGTACCCTGCTAAATGATTCCTTGATTGTCCTGAAAACTGTGACACTGTTTTCTAAAAACAGAAACAAAGGCTTCGGTCCCTTTGCCAATGTGGGTCTCACCAGAGAAGCAGCTTCTCCCTGAGACAAGATGTTTACACATCAGGCGCACTGTCTGACCTCAGTTTGCATCCTCAAACGTCCTCTTATGAAATCGACCACTCCACACACATCACCTGGCAATCGCATTCAAATGCAGTGTTCGGTTCTGGGCAGCTGGGCTGCGGGGGTTGGGGAGTGGGGGGGGGGGGGGAGGCACTGAGAATCTGCATCGTTTCTTTCTTTTCTCCTTTTTTAATGTATTTTTATTTTTGGTTGCGCTGGGTCTTTGTTGCTGCCCTCAGGCCTTCTCTAGTTGGAGCGAGCAGGGGCTACTCTTCATTTCGGTGGATGAGCTTCTCATTGCAGTGGCTTCTCGTCTCGTGGAACACGGACTCTAGGGTGCAAGGGCTTCAGTAGTTGTGGCTGCTGCTGCTGCTAAGTCACATCAGTCGTGTCCGACGCTGTGCGACCCCACAGACAGCAGCCCACCAGGCTCCCCCGTCCCTGGGATTCTCCAGGCAAGAACAGTGGAGTGGGTTGCCATTTCCTTCTCCAATGCATGAAAGTGAAAAGTGAAAGTGAAGTTGCTCCGTCATGTCTGACTCTTAGTGACCCATGGGACTGAGCACCCACCAGGATCCGTAGTGGTGGCGCCAGGCTTAATTGTTCCTCGGCAAGTGGGGTCTTCCTGGACCAGGGAATGAACCTGTGTCCTCTACGCTGGCAGGTGGATTCTCATCCACTGTACCACAAGGGAAGTCCAAGTCTGCATTTCTAACAAGCTCCCAGGTGATGCTGCTGCTGATTTTAAAATATGCTTTACTTATTGAACATTAATTTTAAAATGCTTATTATTTTTTTTCTGATGAGGAAAATATTGTCTTCTAGAAAAATATTTTTTAAAATAAAAGAGAAGAGAATTACTCCGTTGGGTTCTCCCAGAAGCAGAAACTGACGTGAGGATGAGAGAGCAAAAGCTGTTGATCTGGGAGGTGAACCCACAATAGGAAGGAAGGCAGAGATACGGAGGAGCCAACTTGGGGTGCATTAATGAATGGGTTACTGCTGTGAGTCCCTTGGGGACCTCCGGGAGTGAGGAAGCTGGGGTCCCTGACGTTGGTTGAAGTTGAGTGGGTATCAGTCATATCATCCACTGGGTCAAACCCACTTCCACAAGAACAAGGGCTCACCAGAGAATCACAGGTCCTAGCAGAGAGATGATGTCATGGGCAAAGTGTAAATCAAGGAGATAGAGGCAGGTGCCAGTGGGGTCTGGAGAAGGCAGTGGCACCCCACTCCAGTACTCTTGCCTGGAAAATCCCATGGACAGAGGAGCCTGGTGCACTACAGTCCATGGAGTCGCTAGGAGTCGGACACGACTGAGCGACTTCACTTTCACTTTTCACTTTCATGCATTGGAGAAGGAAATGGCAACCCACTCCAGTGTTCTTGCCTGGAGAATCCCAGGGTTGGGGAGCTTGGTGGGCTGCCGTTTATGGGGTCACACAGAGTCCGACACGACTGAAGCGACTTAGCAGCAGCAGCCAGTGGGGTCTGCCACTCTGAGTGTGTATCCTGTATAGAAACTTCTGGTCTTTTCCGGGAACCACCTGCCTCCCACCCCAACACCAGGTCACCAAAATGAAACCCTACAAGCCTTGTTTTGCAGACCTCAGCCAGCCCATACATTTCCAGCCTATAGGCACACTAGGACAAAAGGCACCTTCTGAAAATTAATTTTTTATTGAGATCTAAGTCACAGACCATTAAATCCACCATTTTAAAGTGTACAGTTCAGTGGTTCTATATTCACGATATTGTACAACCATCACCATCATCTAATTCCAGAACATATTCATGACCTTTATAAGAAACCCAATGCTCGTGAGCACTCACTTCCAGTTCACTCCCTCCCCCCTCCCCAAGCCGATGGCAACCACCAGTCTACTTTCTGTCTCTGGATTTGCCTATTCTGGACATCTCATAGAAAAAGGCTCATCATACAATATATGACCTTTTGTGTCTGATTTCTTTCTTTACCTTAATGTTTCCAGTGGCTCCCCAGGTGGCACTCATGGTAAAGAACCCGCCTGCCAATGCAGGAGACACGAGAGACTGGGGCTTGATCCTTGGGTCGGAAAGATGCCCTGGAGGAGGGCATGGCAACCCACTCCAGTATTCTTGCCTGAAGAATCTCATGGACAGAGGAGCCTGGCGAGCTGCAGTGCATGGGGTCACAAAGAGTCACACGACAATCGACTTAGCACACAATGTTCATCCGTGTTATAACATGTATCACTACTTCAAGTTTTTATGGCTGAATAATATTCCATTGTCTGGAGAGACCACATTTTATTTATCCCTTCATCCATTGGTAGACATTTGGATTGTTTCCACTTTTTGGTTATTATGAATAAGGCTGCTGCTATGAATATTTGCGTACAAGTTTTTGTGTGAACATAGATTTCAATTCTATTGAGTGTCTCAATTCTATTGAGTGTCTCATGTTAAATTATTTAGGCGGGGTGCGCCTGTGTGGCCACCATGTGGCATGTGGGGTCTTAGTTCCCTGACTAGGGAGTGGACCCACACCCCCTGAAATGGAAGCATGGAATCTTAACCACTGGACTGCTGGGGGTGCCCTCATGACTTTTTTTAGCAGCTGTAAGTAAGTATTCATGAGGTCGCAAAGAGTCGGACACAACTGAGCGACTGAACTGAACTCAACTGACTGAAGTAAGTTCGATGGCTGGGTTGGTAAGTTCCCCTGGAGGAGGGCATGACAATTCACTCCTGGAGAATCTGTCCAGAGGAGCCCATGGAGTTGCAGAGTCGGACACGATTGAGCAACCAAGCACACAAGTAAGTACATTCCGTAGTTGCGGTGCTCGGGGGCTTAGTAGAAGGATTCCTAATGGCTGCATAATATTTATCCCTTGTGGGTATTTTCTAATTTATTTGAGCATTCTCCTATACAGTTCAGGGTTTCTCAGACTTGGCAATATTAACATCGGGGGTCAAATCATTATTTGTAATTGATTTCTAATAATTTAGGGCTGTGCAATGCATTATAGGATATTCAGCTTCCCTGGCTTCTACCCACTAGACGTCAAGCAGTGCCACCCCCAGCCCAGCCCCCGCACCCCAGTTAGTTACGACAACCAAAAATCTCTCTGGATTTTGTCTCCTGGGGGAGGGGGAAATCACTTTGGTTGAAAATCACTGCCATGGCTGGACTTCCCATTGACAAAAAAGAGTTTCAGTCTGGAGGTGGGTCTCAGAGTGTGACCCCTGCAGCGGCAGCAGCAGCACTACCTGGGAACTTGTCAGAAATGAAAACTCTCAGCACCTCTTCAGACCTAAGAAATCAGACCTGCAAGGGGTGGGACCAGGCCAATCTATGCCTTAATGAGCCTTCAGGGGATTCTGAGGCCCTCTCCAGTGTGGTAGGGGGGCTGGAGGTGAAGGTTTCGGAAAGGAAAATAGAGTCTGAGGTGGGAGCAATACGTGTTTGTGGTTGCATCATCTGATGTTTTTCCCCGCTGGCTGATTCGTGGCTGGTGTAGGCGATTAGTACAAATTAGCTGAGTTCTGGTGTGCTTTTGACTTAAATACTACCTTTCAGCTCAGGATTACCAAACACCATTTATTTTTACCCCAGGGAGGCTCTGAGAGGCTCCAGGACCAAAGACAAAAATTAAGAATAGAAAACAAATGGGTCAGCGACTTTAGGCTCTAATCACCACTTGGGCTTCTCCACTGCGTGTCAACCTTAGTTCTTTAAACAAAGAGCATCTGGGTCTTTTCAGATACTTAAGAACCACAGAAGGTGAGGCCAAGCCAAGATGTGTTGCTGGCAATTACCTCTCCCTCTTGTTATCATCTTGGACCTCAGCTACCATGAGTGCAGCTCAGAAGTATGGGGGTTCACGACTTTCCTGGCTCCTAAATGGCGGCAGATCCTTGCCTTCCCCTAGAACCAAAGAGCCTCTGGTCCAGTGGGTCTCAACGGTGACAGCACTGCCCCATCCCAGGGGGCATTTGTAAAGGGGGCTGGTGGCTGCGTTATCACAATGATAGGGACCTTTGGCATTGAGTGTATTCATGTGTGCTGGTTGTTAACCATCCTGTTAGAGTGCTCACGGGGCTCTAAACCGAGGAGGGCATGGTGACCCAGTCCAGTATTCTTGCCTGGGAAATCCCATGGATAGAGGAGCCGGGAGGGCTACAGCCCGTGGGGTGGCAAAGAGTCTGACACGACTGAAGCGACTTGGCATGCATGGAAATGTAAACAGGTGCAATCCCATTAAAAAACAATTCAAGAGTTTCCTCTAAAATTCAGGATACGCTTAGGATTAAGACTCAGCCACTGTACTCCCAGATATTTATCAGAAAAGAAAGCCTGTGTGCACATTTATACAAGAAAGTTCATACCAGGTCTATGGATAACAGACAAAAATTGGAGGCAACCTGAATGTCCATCAACAGGTGAAAGATACATGGACTGGGATACATTGATACCGTGGACCCAGTGGTCCACTGAGATAAGGGTGGACTATTGTTGCACAATATGACGCAGATGAATCTCAGAATACTCGTGTTCAGTGAAAGAAACCAGACACAAGGAGTACGTGTTTTATGATTCATTTCCTTGACATAAAGTTATAAAAAAAAAAAATGCCAGCTAATCTATAGTCATAGAAAACAGATCACAGGTTGCTGGGAATGTGGGGGAGGGTGGGGAGAGATATGAAGGGAGGAATTACCAAGAGTATCCCACTGTAATCCCCTTTGGGAAAGGAAGCAGTTTGGGTGATAATTATGTTAATTAACTTCCCCCGCACCCCGTGGGGTGGCGCGCATCCTGACAGCTGGTTTCTTTCAGCGGAGGGAGGGAAAGAGGGTACCATTCAAGACTTTTGATAAAGTCTTCAGTCCCCTCCCCCAACCCCTTTTTAGAGGTCACTGGTTGAAGCTGAGTGCTAACCCTGCTGTCACGTGATCTTCTGGTGACCAGCCCTATACCGAGGCTGTCCAGGGGGCCCCACACTAAAGCAACGCTTTATACTGCTCATCAACATAAACTCAGGCGTGACTGAAAGGGGCTTCTTGTGAATTCCCTGGCTCAGACGGTAAAGAATCTGTCTGCAATACAGGAGAGGCAGGTTCAATCCCTGGGTGGAGAAGATCCCCTGAAGGAGGGGATGACAACCCACTTCAGTATTCTTGCCTGGAAAATCCCATGGACAGAGGAGGCTGAAGGACTATACAGTGCATAGGGTCGCAAAGAGTTGGACGCAACTGAGCAACTAACATTTTCTTGTGAATAGCAGAAGACTGCCCCCTCTGCCCCTTCACTCAGGAAATTCCAAGGGTTTTAGAAGCTCTGTGCTTGGAAGCAGGGATGAAGACCTGAGAGGTCACCTGTCTGGTGCAGGGACCCTGGCTGATACAGAAAATAAGCAGTAGCCTGGGATTGGTCTGGTGTGATGATACAATTATGTATCAGATGTCTTTCTAAAGTTCACTTGAATGGCTCTCTCGTGCCCATGCTTAATTGCTCAGTCTTGTCTGACTCTTTGCGACCCTATAAATCCTAGCCTGCCAGGTTCCTTCTGTCCATAGAATTTCTCACGCAAGAATACTGGAACAGGTTGCTGTTTCCTTCTCCAGGGTATCTTCCCAACCCAGGGATTGAACCCACATCTTCTGTGTCTCCTGCATTGCAGGTAGATTCTTTACCACTGAGCTATGAAGGAAGCCATGCTTTAATGACTAAATACACAGAAATTACATCATTTAATGGAGTAAATAAAAAATAACTTTTAAAATTAAACTAATTTTTCTTATCAAAAAATAAAACATATTCATTGTAGGGAGATATAAAAATACAAATAAATGGAAAGAAATCATACTCTTGACCCACAACTCAAAAAACAAATGTAACATCTTCATATATATCCTTCCATCATTTTTTCTATGTATAGACATATATACATTGGTTTTACAAAATTAGAATTTTCCTGTTTTCATCCACTCAACATAAAAATTGTGATTAACTTCTCACACTGTTACATCCTTTTTAAAAATTTTAAGTACATATGTATTTACTTATTTTAGCCACACTATTTGGTGTGTGGGATCTTAGTTTCCTGACCAGGGATTGAACCTGTGTCCCTTGCAGTGGAAGCTTAGAGTTTTAACCACTGGACCACCAGAGAAGTCCCTATATCCTTTTAAATGTTTGGTTGGTGTTGGATTGTGGCATTACATCTGTGGTTTTAAAGCTAATTTCCAGAATCTGCCTGCAATTCAGGAGACCCTGGTTCAATTCCTGGGTCAGGAAGATCCACTGGAGAAGGGATAGGCTACCCACTCCAATGTTCTTGGGCTTCCCTGGTGGCTCAGCTGGTAAAGAATCCAC
Source organism: Bos taurus (assembly GCF_002263795.3). Lineage (NCBI taxonomy): Eukaryota > Metazoa > Chordata > Mammalia > Artiodactyla > Bovidae > Bos > Bos taurus. The sequence goes on along the minus strand of NC_037352.1, from coordinate 7,868,945 downwards.
CTGCAATGCAAGAGACCTGGGTTTGATCCCTGGGTTGGAAAGATCCCCTGGAGAAGGGAAGGGCTACCCACTCCAGTGTTCTGGCCTGGGAAATCCCCTGGACTATCCAGGGGTCGCAGAGAGCAGCTTTCACTTTCCTATTTGGGGCACTTAGGTCGTTTTCAATTTTTGGTTCCTCCAAGTAATACCATACTGAGTTGAGTTGAGTTTTTTGTTTGTTTTTTTATGCTAGTCAAATTTTTGCACACATGTTTACTTTCTTCATGTAAATTTATAAACATAGAACTGATGTATTCAGGAGGCACATTTTAATTCTTTGGGTATGACATGCCAAATTTCTTCCCCATTTCTGCTCTTACTCTGGACAGCCTATGAAATGTCTACTTCTCTATATCCCCTGCAACACTAGATATTAAATATTTGCTTGAAAATCACTGCAAATCACTTCAATATGATCTATATTTTTCCAGTGTAATCTTTTAATGTAATTCAGTGTCTTCAATCTGAAAAATAAAACATCTGTCTTTAAAGCATGAATTTAAATCAAATAAATTAAAGCTAGCCTTTCTTTGAATAGATCTAGGAAGCAAAAATTAATGTTAGAATTATAACCACACAGCCAGAGTGAAGAGGAAATCAATGCAACAGTCAATTAAAATTAGAGCACTTAACAGTGTGGAAATCTGACAGTCACCATCACCAGGTGAGCAAGTTCACATCAAGAGTGAAAAATCATAGGGACTTCCCTGGCAGTCTAGTGGTTAAGACTCTGAGATTCCACTGCAGGGGACATGGGTTTGATCCCTGGTCAGGAAACTACCACCCCACATGCTGAGCTGGGCAACCAAAACATTTTTAAAAAAATTTTTTAATGAGTGAAAAATCCTACTGGTAGCATATATCTTCAATGTGGGCCTTGAGAAGGTACTTTTTCTTCATGATTTTCCTCCTCATAACTGTAGCATCCTCATGAGAAACACATGGACATTCTACAAAATACCTAAGCAGTACTCCTTAACATGATTAAGGGAAGTCATAGTAGCCATAGGTGAGTATGTCCATCACTGATAAATGGATAAACAAAATAAGCTATATCCACTCAGTGGAATAATATTCAGTCATGAAAAAGGAACAAAGGGCTGATGCCTGCTACAACATGGATAAACCTTGGAGACACTGTGCTTAGTGAAAGAAGTTAGACACAAAAGGCCACCTGTTGTATGATTCCATTTATTTCCGGAATAGGCAAAACCATAAAGACAGAAAGTAGATTAGCAGTTGCTGGGAGCTGGGGGTTGTGGTTGTGGGGAGTGAGTGCTACGTGGGTGTGTAGTTTCTTTTTTAAATATAGTACCTTTTTTTCTTTACAATTTTTTTTTTCCACAAATACAGCCTCATTTACTCATTACTTTTTTTTTTGGCCATGCAGTGCAGCTTGTAGGATCTTAGTTCCGTGACCAGGGATCTAACCTGCACCCTCTGTGGTGGAAATGAGGAGTCTTAACCACTGGGTCATCAGGGAAGTCTCCTGAGTGTGTGGTTTCTTCTAGAGGTGAAGAAAACATTCAGGAATTAGTAGGGATGACTGCCCTATTTTTGAATGTTAAAACTGAAGTGTACACTTTGAAAGAATGGATATTGTAGTATGTGAATTGCAACTCAATTGGGGGAAAAAAAAAAACACACACAAGAAAGTCTGAGAAACTGTCACAACCAAGAGGTGTCTAGGGAGTCACGGTGAGTCCATGCGATCATGTGGTGTCCTGGATGGGATTCTGGGCCAGGAAAAGTACATTTGGTAAAAACTAAGGAAATCTGAACCCAGTACAGCGGTTAGTGAAAAATGTGTCCCTGTTGGTTTATTCATTGTAACATATATATGGGAACATTGTGAGATGTTTATAATGCAGGAAAACCATGGGGGGGAAGGGGGGGCGCAGATGGGGAATCTATACTATCTTTGCAACTTTGCTGTAAATCTAAGAGTTGCAAAATTAAAAGTTGGAGAGTTTGGGAATGGACATGTACACACTGCTGTTTTTAAAATGCATAACCAACAAAGACCTGCTGTATAGCGTGAGAGACTCTGCTCAATGTTATGTGGCAGCCTGGATGAGAGGGGAGAATGGATACATGTATATATATGGCTGAATCCCTTCACTGTTCACCCGAAACTATACAACATCATTAACTGGCTATACCCCAATACAAAATAAAACGTTTTAAAAAAATTATTAAGAACAAAACGATCAAGGCATACCCAATGGTGATAATTTGAGCCACTTTAAGAAAACACAAGTGTTCTTGCCTCTGGCTTTAAGGACTCAGTGCATTCTGGTTTTGTCTTTAGGAAAACTGCCCACTTGGTAACTGAACCTACCATTGGCACATCAGGTCACCAGGGAAGCTGTTGGCTGAGCTCAGGATAAACACCCGCGATTCTATTCTCAGTAAGTGGTTTTCACCACTAACCCTCCTTCCTTCCCCTTTGGTTTGTCTGTATCATGTCCGGGCCTGAATTATCCTTTCGGGGTAAGATCTGATTCTGGGCGATTTTTGGCTTGAAAAATATTGGGAAACTTCAGTAGATTTGCCTAAAAAGAAAACTCTGACTTTTTTGTGTGTGCGTGTAAACGTATGACTAACTTCAACATTAATGCCAATGCTGATGACCAAGTAAATCAGATGGCACAAAGCTAAGCAGAATTTTCAAAAGACAAGGGATGCTAGATGATATCCAGAACACTGGTTTTCGAGGGGGCACTGGTGCAGTCCTGAGAAGCAAGCTTGTCTTGCTGAAACACCCAGGATATTGACGTATTAAAGAGAAAATGACCACCCCAAGCTTGGAAGTTAGGGTCTTGTGAAAGTTTTTAGTAGGAGACATGGTACTTGAAGAGCTTAACTATTTGGAAAAACAGGGTAATGGGCCTCACATCTGTGAGTATTCTGAGAAATCATTTAAATTCACTGAAATCGTTATTTTAACGACAATAAAAATAGCCCTGGGTAACATTTTCTGCACAGACAGCAATGCTGTGTTTGTTCCCTTTTTAAAAGCAATCCTGTGACTCTCCACAAAACCAAGTATTGAGGCTGAGTCCTGAATCATCCTGGATACATTCCTTAGAGAAGAAGCTTGACCCAAACCAATTTTTAAAAAAAAGAAAGCTCCAAAGAGCCAAATTCTTGGCTTTTATGAGTTCCTAAGCAGGCTTTTGAAACTCATGGTGGAGACAATAATCTTGAAAGCCAAGTATTTTGATTTGCAGGAGAGAAACTTTTTTTAAAAAAAGATCTCTAAACTTTGGTGTCGAGTATGAAAACTTTGGATTCAAAAGCAAATCCCTGAAGAAATTTTGGAATAAAGCTGATGCCATAATAAGCAATACATTTGCAGGGGAACTAATGAAAACTCACATTTTCCTTTCCTTGAGGCTGAAATTAAAAAAAAAAAAAAATCCTGGGGAGGAGAAATTAAAAATCCCAGAGGTCTGAGGAGTGGATGAAACTGGATTGGTCATGAGCTGATGAGCCAATTGTTGTTGAAATTGTGTTCATTTTTTTCCCTCTACTTTTGCCTATTTAAAAAAATTTTTTTGTAGTAAAAATTTTGCTCTTGTGACTTTTTAGTGTGGAAGTAGGGAGACCAGTAAGAAGTTTATTGAAACACTTGAATCTAACACAACACTGTCCATCAACTGTACTCCAAAATAAAATGTAAAAAATTTTAAGACAAAAAATAATTAATTAAAAATGAAAAAGAGGAAAGACTTCCCTGGCAGTCCAGCAGTTAAGACTGGGTGCTTCCACTGCATGGAGAAGGCAATGTCAACCCACGCCAGTACTCTTGCCTGGAAAATCTCATGGACGGAGGAGCCTAGTAGGCTGCAGTCCATGGGGTCGCTAAGAGTCAGACATGACTGAGCGACTTCCCTTTCACTTTTCACTTTCATGGATTGGAGAAGGAAATGGCAACCCACTCCAGTATTCTTGCCTGGAGAATCCCAGGGATGGGGGAGCCTGGTGGGGTGCCATCTATGGGATCGCACAGAACTGGACACGACTGAAGCAACTTAGCAGCAGCAGCAGCAGCTTCCACTGCAGAGGGCATGGGTTTTTTTTTTTTTTTTTTTTCCTAAAGAGGGCATGGGTTTGATCCCTGGTTTGGGAACTAAGATCCCATATGCTGTGTGGCGCAGCCAAAATAAAATTTTTTTTAATTAAATTAAAAAATTTTTAAAAAGTTTATTTAGATTATTCAGGGAAGAGGTGGTGGTCCTTGGACTAGGGGAGCCATTATGGAGAGGAGGGAAGAGGCTGGAGAGAGGCATTTGGATTCAAAATATATCTGGCGGGATTGCACTGGATTACTGCAACATCTCATACCCTAAACCCCATGCATTTTCCCTCCTCCTTCACATCAAGAGCTTACTGTCCTGGCCACTAGACTTTGGGAAGAGAAGATGGGTTTCAAGAAAAATGATATGGATGGGGTTAGTCTCTAGGGTGGGTTCCTGAGAAGGGTCTTTGCTCTGAACACTACAGCCTGAAGGACTTTAGAAACATCCAGATGCCTGTGGGCTTTAGTCTAGGCGCCATGGGAACCTCAAAGGGTCTTCAGTAGGCCTTGGCCTGGGCTGATTTTAAAAGTCCTTTGACCCAAGCTACTGCATGGAGCAGTTTGGAGTGGGCTCTCTGTGAAAATGGACCAGTTATGAGAAGCTGAAGCATTGTGCATACTGTATATAAACATGTGCTTTTACTCCTCCAAGCCCATTTTACTATGTGAAATGGGGATCAGTATTTTCATTTTGAACACAGGCAGTCTGAGATCAGAGAGGCTGAGTCATGTACCCACCATCACACAGCAATCACCCGTAAGGTTGCCAAATAAAATATAACAAAAGCTGGCATGTAACATAGTGACACTAAAATTATTCACTGTTTATCTGAAATTTAACTGGGTGACCTATATTTTTATTTGCTAAATCTGGCAACCTTAATTACTGACCAAGCCAGAATTCGAGTCCAGGATCTTGCTCCAAAATCCTGATCCTTCCCCCAGACTGCTCTGCTTCTAGGGCAAGAATTTGCCCTGGTTCATCTTGACACCCTGCTCATCGCCTCCGTCGGACCTTGCCGACAGAGAGTCACTGGCGAATGTTTATTGAGTGAATATGCAGAACATGCAATGTCAGAGAACTTGAAAGTTTTTCTGGACAATGGAAAATTCTAGTACACTGAGTCTGGTGGTGGCTTAAGAGCACAGGTTCTGATATCAGCTCCCTGGGTTCGGATCTGGCAACCATCATTTACCCACCAGCACTGTGACATAGGACCAGTTACTGAAGCCCTGTGCCTCAGTTTCCTCATCTGTAAAGTGGGGATGATAAAAATAGCACTACTGGTAACTTTCCTCCGAAGTCTGTTTTGAGGATTAACTGAGCAATGCCAAGGCTGTACGTCACAGAGAATAAGACCTCAGGAAATGTTGGCTATGAGAACAGGTCAAGAGGAAGATAAAGTAATAAGTTAAATGCTGCAATTCCTCCTCACACTGACAGAAATATGAAGGCTTTTCTTTTGGGGTGAGAACTGTATTTCCCAATCATCCCAGGTGTGGTCACAGAGCCCTGCTCCTGGCAGTGCTAAGTCGTTTCAAAGTGTCCGACTCTTTGCGACCCCATAGACTGTAGCCCACCAGACTCCTCTGTCCATGGGATTCTCCAGGCTAGAATACTGGAGTGAGTTGCTATGCCCTCCTCCAGGGGATCTTCCCCAGCCAGGGATGGAACCTGTGTCTCTTGTCTCCTACCTTGGCAGACCGTTCCTTTACCACTAGCGCCACCTGGGAAGCTCCTAGTAGGGGGCACCATAGATACTGATTCAATCAATAAATGAGCCAGGAGAAGAGTTTGTACCGAGTTCAGAATTGACCTCTAAAAATAACCTCCCCAAAATGGCACTATATTCAATATCTTGTAATAACTTATAATGAAGAATAATCTGAAAAAATATATGTGTGTTTAATTGAATCTCTTTACTGTACACCTGAAACATGACAAATAGACTATATTTTAATTAAAAAAAATTTTTTTAGGATTTTCCTGGTGGTCCAGCGGTTAAGAATCTGCCTTCCATTGCAGGGGAGTTCGATCCCTAGTCTGGGAAGATTTCATTTGTCGTGGGGCGAGTAAGCCCAAGAGCCACAACTACTGAGCCTCTCACTCTAAAGCCCATGCTCTGCAGCAAGAGAAGCCACTGAAACGAGTTCTTACCCCGCAACTAGAGAAAGCCCTCAGCAACGAAGATCCAGCACAGCCATAAATAAAAATATTGAAAAGTTCATAAGAAAAAAATTTTAAACCCCAACACCAAAAATAAAAAGAAACCCAGAGAAACAAAAACTGTATCAGAGGGAAATAATTAGAGGGACGATCCCAGAATGTGACAGTGAGTGAGTCAAAGCATCTATTCTTGAAAAGATTGTATTTTGAGAGAAACATTTTGATCGCCCAGAAAAAAGCAAAACTAGTTTGGGGGATGGTAAACGACAACAGATACTCTCGTTAGAGCAGAATTAGTGCAGGTTTTACATTCAAGAGGTCACAAAACAGCCTGGCTGGTGACACTCGGGCCTAATTATCGTGCCTAATAATTACCTTGACTAACTAGAGCAAAGGTTTTGGAGTATGTTTCTATTCCCAGACATTGAGTCATCAATGACCCAGAAGAAATCATTTCGCTCTATTTGCATCTTGGATCATCCACTTGGAAACACCCTTGGCCAACCCCTCAGGGAAATTCCAAAGGCTTTGTTAATTAATATTTGGAAACAGTGTAATTTGTATACGTTGGGACTGTAGAAATATGACATCAGTATGTTTTGTATCGGAGAAGGCAATGGCAAGCCACTCCAGTACTGTTGCCTAGAAAATCCCATGGATGGAGGAGCCTGGTGGGCTGCAGTTCATGGGGTCGCTACCAGTCGGACACGACAGAGCGACTTCACTTTCACTTTTCACTTTCACACAATGGAGAAGGAAATGGCAACCCACTCCAGTGTTCTTGCCTGGAGAATCCCAGGGACGGAGCCTGGTGGGCTGCTGCCTATGGAATCGCAGAGTCGGACACGACTGAAGCGACGTAGCAACAGCGTGTTTTGTATGGTGGGTTCATTTATTTTATTACTCAGCTATGCTCCAGGGGTACTTAATATTTATTAAGCTCCTATTCTGAGCCAGGCCCTGAAGTAGGAACTAGGAGTGCAGTAGTGAACAAGAGGAACCCCTGTCCTCATGCAGCTGAGAGTCTAGTGGTCAAGACAGACGATACATCAGTGAAGCAATAAATAAAATAATCACAAACTGTTAAGCGCTATGAAGAAAGCTAATAGAATTCTGCCAGATAGCAGCAGGAGGCACCCACTTGTTTTAAGCTTTATGTGTTTATTTTATTTTTTGACTGCTCTGGGTCTTAGTTGCTGCACGAAGGCTTTCTCTTGCTGCAGTGACCAGGGGCCGCTCTTAACTGCAGTGCATGGTGGCTTCACTGTTGCAGCCTCTATGGTGCACAGGCTCAGTAGCTGTGGCGATCAGGCTTGGTTGCCCACCCCATACTGTCCCTCAGGGGAGCCCAAGGGAAAGAGTCCCCAAAGTCCATCATGGTACCCTGCCCATTAATGCACCCTGTACTCATTCTTCTCCCTTCCTCGTCTCACTTCGCTCCCTCTTAGAACTTGGTGGAATCAGCTCTCAGGGCTGGGATGGGGCACACGACATGTCTAGAGTATAAAACGTAAGGATGCACTTAAACTGATTGAGGGATAAACACGTATGGTCTGTCCCTGTGATGGAGTAATGTGCTGTGCTGTACTTAGTTGCTCTGTTGTGTCTGATTCTTCGTGACCCCATGAACTGTAGCCTACCAGGCTCCTCTGTCCATGGGATTCTCCAGGCAAGAACACTGGAGTGGGTTGCCGTTTCCTCCTCCAGGGGATCTTTCCAACCCAGGGATCGAATCCAGGCCACCCTCACTGCAGGGGTTTCTTTACCATCTGAGCCATATCCTGCCATAAAAAGCAATGAAGTTCTGGTACATGCCACAATGTGGATGGACCTCAGAAACATCCCAAGTGAAAAAAAACCAGACACGAAAGGTCACATATGGTAAGCTTCCATTTACGTGAAGTGTCCTGAAGTGGTAAGTCTAGTGGTTTGTAGGAGTTTGGGAGGAGGAGGAATGGAGGGTGAATGCTTAGTGGATACAAGGTTTCTTTGGGGTGCTGAAAAATGTCTTGGAACTAAATAGAGATGATGACTGTACTGTGAATATATTAAAAGTCACTGAATTGTTCACTTTTAAATGGTTAATGTTAATTTTATGTTGTATGAACTTCACCTCAATTAAAAAAAACACATTAGGGGCTTCTCTTGTGGTCCAGTGGCTAAGACTCTGTGCTCCCAGTACAGGGGTCTGGGGTTCAATCCCTAGTCAGGTAACTAGATCCCACAGGCCCCAGCTGAAAGTCCTGCATGCTGAAACTAAGACTCCATGCAGCCAAATAAATAAATATTTAAAAAAATACATTACATGCATACACACACACACACACACACACACAGGCATACACTGAGTGGGGGCTGGGAACCCTCAGCCCAGTCCTGGGACCCTGCTTGGGAATTGTCACCTGGCATCACCCCAAGGGAGGGAAGCCCCTTCTGTGCTGAAAACCATGTGGGCCTTCCTTCCTGAAGCTACAAGAGGGAGAATTCATAGTTCTTCACTGAGGCCCTAATATGTGGAGGCCCATGCTGAACACTAGAAACTGTCTTCTTCAACCCTCTTGCCCCTCTCTTGCCTCATCCATTTGCTTTTTCTTCACTGTATTCATAAGCAACTGATATTACATTACACATACATAATTTCTTATTTTTTTCCCAGTAAGCTTCACCAGGGCAGGAAGTCTGTCTGTTTTGTTTATTACCATATCCCCCATGCCTGGCACATAGTAGGTGCTCAAGAAATACCAACCAGGTAAAGGAGCCTAGCGAGACAGACATTATCACCTCCAGTTTACAGATGGGAAAATGTGAGCTCAGTGATTTGTCAAAGTTCCTTTGACCTGGGTTTTGATCCTTGGATAGGGAAGCTCCCCTGGAGGAGGAGATGGCAACCGACTCCAGTATTTTTACCTGGAGAATCCCATAGACAGAGGAGCCTGGCAGGATACAGTCCCTGGGGTCGAAAAGAGTCGGACACAATTGAGCGAGAGATGCTTAACTGACAAATAGCAGAGCCTGAATTTCGTTTTGTTTTGCTTTTGTTTTGACTGCGCTGGGTCTTCGTTTCTGAGCACAGGCTTTCCCTAGTTGCGGTTTGCAGGTTTGCGGTTTGCGGAGCAGGGGCCCTAGGGCCTTCGGGCTTCAGTAGCTGTGGCACATTGACTTAGTTGCCCCGAGGTCTGTGGACATGAACTTGGGCAAACTCCGGGAGTTGGTGAGGGACAGGGAAAGCTGGTGTGCTGCAGTCCACGGGGTCCCGAAGAGTCAGACACGACTTGGTGACTGAAGAACAACGATGTGGAACCTTAGTTCCCCGACCAGGGATTGAAACCGTGTCCCCTGAGTTGGCAGATGGATTAACCACTGGACCACAGGGAAGTCCTTTCAAAGTCCCTTGACTGGTAAGTAGCAAAGACTGAATTTGAACTCAGGGTCATCTGGGGCACAGCCCGGGGGGCAGGGAGCTTTCCTTCGTCATCATCCTAGGCGAGGCAGGGAGAGTTAGAAGTGTGAAAATTGAAGGCGTCAAGGTAATGACTCATCCCTCAGGCCGAGGAGCTGGGAATCCTGACCGGGGGCTGAGTCACCATTTCCGCCCCACTCTGCTGACTTGCTCATACCTCCAGTTCTTGGCCTCCCTGAGCTCTTTGAGGGGAGGAGGCCAGGGGGTCCACACAGTTTGGGCTGGCATTCTCATCCTGCCTCTGCCTTCTTGGCCGGGACTGTCTGACCCAGGTGAAGCCACAGACGTGGGCCCAGACCAGCAGTCCCCATACAGCTGTGCATGCGTGCTAAGTCACTTCAGCCATGTCCGACTGTGTGATCCTATGGACTGTATCCTGCCAGGCTCCTCTGTCCATGGGATTCTCCAGGCAAGAATACTGGAGTGGGTTGCCATTTCCTCCTCCAGGGGATCTTCCGGACTCAGGGATCAAACCCGTGTCTCTTGTGTCTCCTGCATTGGCAGGCGGGTTCTTTACCACTAGCTGGGAAGCCCAGCACATACCTGCGGCAAGCTGTAAATGCTGGCCGTGGTGAGACCTTGAAGACATTCCTGCGCTGAGGTTTTCTTGAATGGGACAGCAGCTACAACCCCATCCATACCTGACTTACCTAAAACACTCCTTTAGTCTAATGTTTCAAAGAGGAAAAAGAAGCCTTAACCTCAGAGAGAGATGGGCTTGAAGGCCCAGATCGGCTTTTTATTAACTGTGTGACCTAGGGTTCCTTACTTGACCACTCAGTTCTTCTATTTTCTCATCTGGAAAGCGAGATAATAACATTATCTGTTTCCAAGTGTGGGCAAGAGGATGGAACAGGACTTTGAAAAAAAATTGTTTATTTATTTATGGCTGTGCTGGGTTTTCCTTCTGCGAGAGGGCTTTTTCTAGTTCCGGCGAGTGGGGGCTGCTCTCTAGTTGCGGGGCTTCTCATTGCAGTGGCTTCTCTTGTTGCCAGGGTGCTCGGGCTTCAGTAGATGCAGCTGAAGGGCTCCAGAGAAAGGACTCAGTGGTTGTGGCGCCTGGGCTTAGTAGTTCCGAGGCATGTGGAGTCTTCCTGGGCCAGGGTTCAAATCCACGTCCCCTGCATTGGCAGGTGGACTCTTATCCACTGAGCCACCAGGAAAGTCCTTTCTTTCCTTTTTTTTCTTGATCGAAGTATAGTTGACTTACAGTGTTGTGCTAATTTCTGCTGTACAGCAAAGTGACTCAGTTACACACATATATACATTCTATTTTGATATATATGTGGGCTTCCCGGGTGGTGCTACTAGTAAGGGACCTGCCTCCCAGTGCAGGAGACATAAGAGATACAGGTTGGATCCCTGGGATGGGAAAATCCCCTGGAGGAGGGAATGGCAACCCACTCCAGCTTCTTGCCTGGAGAATCCCATGGATAGAGGAGCCTGGTGGGCTACAGTCCACAGGGTCGCAAAGAGTCAGACACAACTGAAGTGACTTGGCACACATTCAACATACATGCTTTTCCATGTGGTTTATCCCAGAGGACTGGGTATAGTTCCCTGTGCTATATAGTAGGACCTTGTTTTCAGCATCTTTTCAAAGGTGTATAATGACCGTTTCTGTATTACCTCCTGTGAATGCCCTGAGAGTGTTGATAGCACTGTGGATATTTCACGCTGCTTTCTCAGCACACTCCAACTCTGCCCTGCAGTGGCTGTATATGTCCTGGCCGTCCAAATCCTCTCTTTTCCCTGTGGTAACAGTCCCTGTGGTCCCCTTCTCCCCAGCCTCCTGCGTGGGCAAATTCACAGCCTTGACTCAAGGGAAACTAACAGGTCCATCCCCAGGTCGTGGTGATTGGTTCATGGCAGAGCCCATGACCCCAGAAGGGCCAGCCAGAGAAACCAAGGCTCCAACCTTCCTTCTTTTCCAGCTCTTGGACGGAGAAACTCTGTCTCCCTCTGCATTTGGTTTGGCAATGTGGGGAATATGAAGTTGCCAGGGAACCCCAAGACAAGCTGGAAACTGAAGTGGCCACAGAGAAGGCAAAACCAAGGATGGCAGAGATTCCGGGTCTGGATGCTATTGTTATCTGAGTCTCTGTATCCAGTCTCACCCAAAGTCAAGCCATGCCTAAAATTCCCCATGACGGAAGGAAATGAATTTCTTCTTCTTTTTCTTAGTAGTAGTAAAGTCACTCAGTCGTGTCTGACTCTTTGCCACCCCATGGACTGTAGCCCGAAAGGCTCCTCTGTCCATGGGAGTCTCCAGGCAAGAATACTGGAGTGAGTTGCCATTCCGTTCTCCAGAGGGGGGGATCTTCCAGACCCAGGGATCGAACCCACGTCTCCTGCATTGCAAGCAGCTTCTTTACCATGGGAGCCACCAGGGAAGCCCACTATTATTATATAATATTATTATTTTAATGATTATTTATTTTTTAACAACTTAGGTTGAGATTGTTGGGTTTTTGCGTTTGAGTTTTTTCATTTGTCCCCTTGTAGTGAGTCTTAATTGACTCATGCCCAGAAGGAAGAAAATACAGGACTATATTCAGCCCAACTTGGCTCTCCAGCCTGAAGGCTCACAGATACGCTGCCCAGAAGGAGTTAAATACATCTTTTTTTTTTTCTAATGCTAAATGATGTGGAAAGCATGAGCCTCCTTGTTTTGGAGGGAAGCAGGTAGGCACAGAAAAGACAATGCCTGGCCCTCAGATCCTTGGAGACTTTATTTTAAAAAAAAAGAAGAAGAGAAGGAGGAAAAGCTTTTGTGATCTGAGCAAAAGCCTGGGCGGCAGGAGTGAACAGACGGACTCATTACTTTATGTTTGGCTCTGTGGTTTTCTTGCATGGGCTGGGGGCTGGGGGCTCTCCTTTATGGAAAGAACCACAGCTGTTACCGAGAGCGGCTTTCACACATTTGGTGAACAATTGTCTTTGAATTCTAATTTTTTATTTTCCAAACAAATGGACTGCTCTTGAGATTAGCCAGAGGTCCCCAGGCTGGGAGAGAGGAGGCTGCTGGCTGCTGATAACGCAGGCGGATCACCAGATAGTGAGAGGGGGAGAAGCAGGGAGGGAGAGAAAAGAAGGCGTGGGACTCCCAAGGTCAGACTCTGACTCCCTCTCTTACCAGCTGCTCCAGTTGCTATGACAGCAACACTAAGTACCCGCCCCAAACTCATTGCCATGAAGCAACCATCTATTTGGCTTACAGATGCCTGGCAGAACACATCAGCTAGGGGCTTCCCTGGTGGCTCCCCGGTGAAGAATCTGCCTGCCAATGCGGGAGACACGGGAAACGAGGGTTTGATCCCTGGGTCAGGAAGATCCCCTGCAGGAGGGCACGGCAGCCCACTCCAGTATCCTTGCCTGGAGAATCCCATGGACAGAGGAGACTGGCAGGCTATAGTCCATGGGGTCGCAGAGTCGGACACGACTGAAGTGATTTATCACGCACGTTCTTTTTCACATTCTTTCTCGTACAGGTTACCACAGAATATTGAGCAGATCCCTGTGCTATACAGTAGGTCCTTGTTGGTTATCTATCTTACATGTGGTAGTGTGTGTATGTTCATCCCATGCTCCTGATTTATCCCTCTCCATGTTTCCCTTTGATAACCATGATTTCGTTTCCCATAACTTTACATCTGAAAAATATGGAATGCTTCATGAATCTTCATGACAACTCATGCAGGAGCCATGTTATTCTTCTCTGTATAGTTCTAATTTTAGTATATGTGCTGAAGCAAGCACCTAACCGTGTTTTTTGGTTAAACATTATTTTCAGATGTATTTGACAGAAATAAAGTATGGGTTATTGTTAAAACAAACAAAAATACAAAAGAGCATAAGTTAAAAAAGAGCAATCCCCTTGCAGTGACCAGTCTCAATGTAAGATGATAAAGACCATCAATAGTTTGGTATATATCCTTCTACATACTGAGAAGTCCCTTGGATTGCAAGGAGATCAAACCAGTCCATCCTAAAGTAAATCAGTCCTGAATATTCATTGGAAGGACTGATGCTGAAGCTGAAGCTCCAATACTTTGGCCACCTGATACAAAGAACTGACTCATTGGAAAAGACCCCAATGCCAGGAAAGATTAAAGGCAGGAGGAGAAGGGGATGGCAGAGGATGAGATGGTTGGATGGCATCACTGATTCGATGGACATGAATTTGAGCAAACTTGGGGAGATAGTGAAGGACAGGTTAGCCTGACATGCTGCAGTCCACCGGGTCACGACCGAGCGACTGAACACCACCACTACAATATATGTTCTACAAAAATGAATGCATGCGTGTACAGGGTGTGTTTTTCAGCAGTGAGTTCATGTGATAGGATCCCTTTTACTACCTGCTGTATTCAGCTAATGTATCTGGGCGATCAGATAAGGGCTGATGTCAGAGCAACTCCAGAGGGCATCTCTATAGAGGGTAGTGTGAATGGGCTGGAGAGGAAGCATCACAAGGAATACCCAGCCTGTGCAACTTCAGCACTGTGGACAGGGACACAGCTCACCCCTCCAACCCTGAATGGTCAAGGCAAAATGACTAGGACAGAGACATTGTCCTCAGGGAAGTCACAGTCTTGTGGGAGGGTCAGCTTTGTGGTGGAATGTGAATAGTGTTAGTTGCTCAGTCATGCCGACTTTTTGCAACCGCATGGACTGTAGGCCGCCAGGCTCCTCTGTCTGTGGAATTCTCCAGACAAGAATACTGGAGTGGGTTGCCATTCCCTAATCCAGGGGATCTTCCCGACCCAGGGATGGAACCCGGGTCTCCTGCACTGCAGGCAGATTCTTTACCATCAGTCAGTCAGTCAGTTCAGTCGCTCAGTCGTGTCCAACTCTTTGTGACCCCATGAACCGCAGCACGCCAGGCCTCCCTGTCCATCATCAACTCCCGGAGTTTACCCAAACCCATGTCCATTGAGTTGGTGATGCCATCCAGCCATCTCATCCTCTGTCGTCCCCTTATCCTCCTGCCCTCATTACCATCAGAGACACCATAATAGCTTAATAATGACATTACAAGAAAATACAGATGTAATTCCCCAAACTCTGCCCACAAGACTTGAGTAGGATCTTACTGTAAGTTGAAGGGACTTTTGTCCTGACACATGGTTTGTGAAAGAATGAATTGCTGTTGGGTTTGACTGATTGTAGATGAGTTGTGATGTGGTTTATCTAAAGGCTATTGAAGCATCTTATAATACTCAATAAAAATCTTTATTCTTTTAGTATATAGTCCAAGGTGTAGTTTTTCAGTAGTCATGTACAAATGTGACAGTTGGGCCATAAAGAAGGCTGAGTGCCGAAGAATTGATGCTTTCGAATTTTGGTGCTGGAGAAGACTCTTGAGAGTCTCTTGGACTGCAAGGAGATCCAACCAGTCAATCCTAAAGTAAATAAGTCCTGAATATTCATTGGAAGGACTGATGCTGAAGCTGACGCTCCACTACTTTGGCCACCTGATGCAAAGAGCTGATTCAATGGAAAACACCCTGATGCTGGGAAAGATTGAGGGCAGAAAGAGAAGCGGGCAGCAGAGGAAAGACAGTTACATAGCATCACTGACTCAATGAACATGCATCTGAGCAAACTCCGGGAGATAGTAAAGGACAGAGGAGCCTGGTGTGCTGCAGTCCACTGGGTCACAAAGAGTCGGACACTTGGTGACTGAACAACAACAGTGATCGTGAACATCCACTGAGCACCCTGTGCTAAGCATGTTGCTTGCATTATCTCAGTTAATCCTCTTCACCACACTCTGATGGAGATAATCTTAAGGATCCTGTTTTACAGATGAAGAAACTGAAGCTCAGAAAGATGAATTGACAGGAGTAAATAGTGATGATCTTACAAATGCACAGGAAAAACCTCTAGATGTGGTATTTGGGTGGCTCAAGCCTGTGGCCCAGTATGACACTCAGCTAACTGGCCTTGGGGGTTAAAGTACATGCTGAGAGAGGGAGTGTCTTGCAGTTGGGCTCTTTATTTATTCATGCTGTAGTAAGGAGCTGCCCTGGCGGCTCAACTAGTGAAGAATCCGCCTGTAATGCAGGAGACCTGGGTTCGATCCCTGGGTTGGGAAGGTCTCCTGGAGAAGGGAACAGCTACCCACTCCAGTATTCTGGCCTGGAGAATTCCATGGACTGTATAGTCCATGGGGTTGCAAAGAGTCCGACACGACTGAGCGACTTTCACTTCACAAGGAGCTGCTGCTAATACTCACCTCCTTACAGCCACGCAGCAACAGTAAACTTCTATCTCCTGGCCGGCGGGATGTGACTGTAATGTCCCAGACCACCACAGCCACATCTTGTACTGTCTTTGTATCCATGAAGCATCCAGAGCAGGCACTTGTCCAGGGGTCCCCCAGCCTTGCCGGTTTACTTCCCAGTCAGGGCCTCGGGTGTCTCTCTCTCGCCCCCTGCTGTCTGCTTTCCATACTGCAGCCAGCCTCCTCTGATCAGTGAGTACGGGAACTATTAATATTTTGCTCCGTTGTTACTTTGTTTCCCTGTATTCTTTTTTCCTTATTATAGGCACTTTATTTATTTTTTTATTTTTAACTTAATTTATTTATTTGGCTGCACCGGGTCTTTGTTGTGGCATGAAGGATCTTTAATTGCTGCAGGTGCAATGTAGTTCCTAGATCAGGGATCGAACCCTGTCCCCCTGCATCGGGGAGCGTGGAGCCATAGACACCAGACCACCAGGGAGGTCCTTAGAATTTATTTTATTAATCTTGAAATTAAAATAATTCAGTAACAAATGTTTCATAGACGCCTCGACTATTGAGTTCGGCTCATAGAAATTATGTGGGTTTTTTTTCAGATAAGAAAAATGATTCCCCAATTATTGCTAAAAATATTTGTCTCCTTATCTGTTCTTTGTTTCTCAAAGTGTAATATTTATTTATGGAATTTCTTGGCTCTTTATTTCTATTTAATACTTCATATGCAGTCCTTTAGTCTCTGAGTTTAATTTTTTTTTTCTATAATAAATTATACACCACTCCAAGAAAATGCATATCTGACCCCTCCTCGGATGCCCCCTCATAGCAACCCATCGGCTCTTGGGGTGCCCGTGAATGCCCTTTAACCTGCACACCTCATTCCCACCCCCCAACCCCCGCCTGACTTTCAGACCCTTCTTTCATACACAGGCGCTGGTCACCACCCCAGCTCCTTGTTTGGCTCTGATAACATGTACTTTACAGCACGGCCACGCCAAGGAATTGTGGGCACCCCCGCCCTCCTCGGGTCAGTCTGTCTGGGGAGAGGAAGGCCGTCTCCACAGGAAGTAGGTCCAATCTCTGCGGCTCCCCGCAGCCCTCTCGGCTAAACACACCAAGGATTTTTTTGTCATCATCACCATTCCCATCAATGGTGGTAGGACATTACTCTGCAATGCCTTTCCAGAGCCACAAATTGTTCCCAAGGAGGCTCTGAAACAAGCCTTATTTCCTCTGCTGAATCAGTTCCCTGGAGGAACTGGCGGGCGGGGTCGGGGGCGGGGGCGGGGAGGAGGGGAGGGAGAGACTCTAGAAACCCGTCTCCCATCAATTCTTCCTTCCTTTTTTTTTTTTTTTTTAAATAATTTATTTATTTGGCTTCCATGGGTCTTAGTTGTGGCATGAAAACTCTTAGTTGCAGCATGTGGAATCTAGTTCCTTGACCAGGATTGAACCCGGGCCCTCTGCATTTGGGAGCAAGAAGTCTTAACCACTGCACCGCCAGGGAGGTCTCCCCACCCATATTTTTAAAAAGTAAGAAAAAAAAAAAAAGAGGTGAAATTAGCATTTATATTTTATCTAAGTCAGTATATCAAAAACTGTATCATATCAACATATACTCCAGGTTTTCTTAGTTTTTAATGAGATATTTTAAAGTATCTGGAATACAAAAGTAGGAAGTCAAGAGATACCTGGAGTAACAGGCAAGTCTGGCCTTGGAGTACAAAGTGAAGCAGGGCAAAGGCTAACAGAGTTTTGCCAAGAGAACAGACTGTTCATAGCAAACACCCTCTTCCAACAACACAGGAGACGACTCTACACATGGACATCACCAGATGGTCAATACCCAAATCAGATTGATTATATTCTTTGCAGCCAAAGATGGAGAGGCTCTGTAAATCAGCAAAAACAAGACCAGGAGCTGACTGTGCCTCGGATCATGAACTCCTTATTTCCAAATTCAGACTTAAAGAAAGTAAGGAAAACCACTAGACCGTTCAGATATGACCTAAATCAAATCCCTTACCATTATACAGTGGAAGTGAGAAATAGATTCAAGGGATTAGATCTGATAGACAGAGTGCCTGATGAACTATGGACGGAGGTTCCTGACATTGTACAGGAGGCAGTGATCAAAACCACCCCAAGAAAAAGAAATGCAAAAAGGCAAAATGATTGTTTAAGGAGGACTTACAAATAGCTGAGAAAAGAAGAGAAGCAAAAGGCAAAGGAGAAAGGGAATGATATACCCATCTGAATGCAGAGTTCCAAAGAATAGCAAGGAGAGATAAGAAAGCCCTCCTCACTGATCAATGCAAAGAAATAGAGGAATATAGTAGGATGGGTGAGACTAGAGATCTCTTCAAGAAAATTAGAGATACCAAGGGAACATTTCATGCAAAGATGGGCTCAATAAAGGACAGAAATGGTATGGACCTAACAGAAGCAGAAGGTATTAAGAAAAGGTGGCAAGAATATACAGAAGATCTATACAAAAAACATCTTCATGACCCAGATAACCATGATGGCATGATCATTCACCTAAAGCCAGACATCCTGGAGTCCAAAATCAAGTGGGCCTTAGGAAGCATCACTCTGAACAAAAGCATCACTTTACGAACAAAGCTAGTGGAGGTGATGGAATTCCAGTTGACCTGTTTCAGATCCTGAAAGATGATGCTGTTAAATTGCTGCACTCAATATGTCAGCAAATTTGGAAAACTCAGCAGTGGCCACAGGACTGGAAAAGGTCAGTTTTCATTCCAATCCCAAAGAAAGGCAATGCCAAAGAGTGTTCAAACTACTGCACAATTGCACTCATCTCACATGCTAGCAAAGTAATGCTCAAAATTCTCCAAGTGAGGCTTCAACAGTATGTGAACCGAGACCTTTCAGATGTTCAAGCTAGATTTAGAAAAGGCAGAGGAACCAGAGACCAAATTGCCAATTTGATAATAGAAAAAACAAGAGAGTTCCAGAAAAACATCTACTTCTGCTTTATTGACTATGTCAAAGCCTTTGACTGTGTTGATCACAACAAACTGTGGAAAATTCTCAAAGAGATGGGAATAACAGACCACCTGACCTGCCCCACAAGAAATCTGTATGCAGGTCAAGAAGCAACAGTTAGAATCAGACATGGAACAACAGACTGGTTCCATATTGGAAAAGGAGTAGCAAGACTGTATATTGTCACCTTGCTTATTTAACTTCTATGCAGAGTACATCTTGAGAAATGCCAGGCTGGATGAAGCACAAGCTGGAATCTAGATTGCTGGGAGAAATATCAATAACCTCAGATATGCAGATGACACTACCCTTATGGCAGAAAGTGAAGAGGAACTGAAGAGCTTCTTGATGAACGTGAAAGAGGAGAGTGAAAAAGCTGGCTTAAAACTCAATATTCAAAAAAAGGAAGATCATGGCATCTGGTCCCACCACTTCATGGCAAATAGATGGGGAAACAGTGGCAGACTTTATTTTCTTGGGCTCCAAAATCACTGCAGATGGTGACTGCAGCCATGAAATTAAAAGATGCTTGCTCCTTGGAAGAAAAGCTATGACCAACCGAGACAGCATATTGAAAAGCAGAGACATTACTTTGCCAGCAAAGGTCTGTCTAGTCAAAACTGTGGGTTTTCCTGTATGGATGTGAGAGTTGGACTATAAAGAAAGCTGAGCGCTGAAGGATTGATGCTTTTGAACTGTGGTGTTGGAGAAGACTCTTGAGAGTCCCTTGGAGATCCAACCAGTCCATCCTAAAGGAAGTCAGTCCTGAATATTCATTGGAAGGACTGATGCTGAAGCTGAAACTCCAGTCCTTTGGCCACCTGATGTGAAGAACTGACTCCTTGGAAAAGACCCTGATGCTGGGAAAGATTGAAGGCAGGAGGAGAAGGGGACGACAGAAGATGAGATGGTTGGATGGCATCACCAACTCAATGGACATGAGTTTGAGCAAGCTCCAGGAGTTGGTGATGGACAGGGAAGCCTGGCGTGCTGCAGTCCATGGGGTCGCAAAGAGTCAGACATGACCGAGCGACTGAACTGAACTGAATGAGATATTTTGTTCTTTTTTCATATCAAGTTAGGAAACCCTATGAATATTCTACACCACTAACATATGTCAATTTGGGGGCCCCACACATTTTTGTGCTTAGTTTTTCAGTCATGTCTGACTCTTTTGTGACGCCATGAACTGTAGCCCCCCAGGCTCCTCTGTCGATGGGGATTCTCCAGGCAAGAATACTGGAGTGGGGTTGCCATTTCCAACCCCTATGTTAACAAGATGTGGCTGGTGGCTCCCATACTGGAGAGCACTGCTCCAGAACACTCATCCTCAGCAGGAAGTTACCCCCACCCCACCCCACCCCTGTTTTACTAGGGAGACATTTGGGAAATTTTAGGCGCTCTTTTTGTTTCCACAGCTTTTTCTCTCCTTTGGCTGCACCTTGCAGCTCCTGGGATCTTAGGTCCCTGTTGTCGTTGTTCAGCCCTTCAGTCAAGTCTGACTCTTTTTGACCCCATAGATTGCAGCACGCCAGGCTCCTCTCCTCACTATCTCCCGGAATTTGCTCAGCTGCATGTTCATTGAGTCAGTGATACTATAGAATCATCTTATCCTCTGCTGTCCTCTTCTCCTTTTGCACTCCATCTTTCCCAGCATCAGGGTCTTTTCCAAAAAGTTAGTTCTTTGCATCAGGTGTCCAGAGTAGTGGAGCTTCAGCTTCAGCATCAGTCCTTCCAATGAATATTCAGGGTTAGTTGATTTCATTTAGGAGGGACTGGTTGATCGATCTCCTTACTGTTCCAGAGTCTTCTCCAGCACCGCAATTTGAAAGCCTCAATTCTTTGGTGTTCACCCTTCTTTATGGCCCAACTTTCACATCTGTACATGACTACTGGAAAAATCACAGTTTGACTGTACAGAGCTTGGTTGGCATGGATCAAACCCATGCCCTCTGCATGGAAGCATGGAGTGTTAGCCACTGGACCACCAGGCAAGTTCCTGTTTCCGCAATTATTGAAGAGCTGTTGGCGTAAAGTGGGCAGGCGCCAGGCATGACGCCGCTTCTGCAACGCATGGGACAGTGCTGCCAAATGAAGACCGGTCCCGTGTGCCTCCTGTGACTTTTGAATCTTCCACTGAACATTCACAAAGATAGTAAAACAAGCAAACAAGCAAACAGAAACATCTATAAGCGCTGAACCTATCTCTCTGTTTTATGTATGATCCCAAAGTGTCTTTTGGACTATTTTGTTGTACACTGAAGAGTCCAAGAAGTTAGCTACCCAGTAAATCCTGGGAAAGCCATGCTTTGTTTAGTTTGGAATCTTACCAGGAGTCATCTACCAGCTGGGAAATTCACATTTCCAAATGTGGTGTCTGTGTGGCGACACAGCACAGCCTTATCAGTTTGCATTTTCAGCATCTGCCCGCTCTTTTAAGCCTCACAGAGTATTTGTGCCTATGCATTTACTTGTAGAAATGCATATTACTTTATTGTAAATGACATTTTTTTATATTTTTCCTTTTAAAAATACAGTTGGGTCATGGTATTCATTTTTGTAAATTATGTGTGGAAAGAGGTTACATTGTCCATGAATTTTCTTTCAGGAGGGTAAAGTGAGATTATGAAATATTTGTATTAAAAGGAAGCTTTAGGGACTTCCCTGGTGGCCCAGTGGCTAAGACTCCACACTCCAAGGCAGGGGCCCTGGGTAATATCCGTGGTCAGGGAATTGGATTCCACATGCCACAGCTAAGGCTTTGCATGGCACAACGAAAGATTCCCGCGGGCCGCAACAAAGATCAAAAATCCTGTGTGCTGCAACTAGGACCTGGTGCAGCCTAATACTTTTTTTAAAAGGAGAAAAAAAAAAAAGGAGCTTTGGGTGTAATGGGTTGTCTGCAGGACCCAGGCCCTGGCCTAGCCCAACTCTCCTGTTGCTTGGAGGGACTGAACTGTCTTTTCACCACCTGAGGTTTCCAGGGCATCTCCTGATGACACACTTCGATTGTGTGTCCCAAACCCTAAAGATCTAGGCAAAGTAGTCAGAACCAGGCCAAGAAGAGCCTTGAATGCCATCTGAAGGGCTTTGAACTTAATCCTGAAGGCAAAAGAAGCCGCCGAACAGTGGCTATTTGTTCTTCGTTTTATTTCAAACCGTCCATGTCCACAGCCGCTCTTCAGAATTTCCCCTGTATTTAATAAAGCCTTCATCTTGAAATAATTTTAGAGTTACAAGAGGTTGAAAACATAGTACAGAGAGTTCTCATCCACTCTTCGCCCGCCTTCCCCCAATCGTAGCATCTTACATAAATGAATTTTCAAAACCAGGAAATTAACACTGGTGTAATGCTATTCACTAAACTCCAAACTTCATTCACGTTCACCGGTTTTTACAGGCGTGTGTGTGTGTGTGTGATACTATGAAATTTTATTACATGTGTCTAGATTCTTGTAACCACGTCCACAATTGGGATACAAAATGGTGGCAACACTACAATACATGTTTAAAAACTATGTGCTTTCCTGATGTGCAAGCAATTGTGTGTCATTTGGTAAGTATTCACAGTGGGTCATTGTATAGATTATACAAAGAAGGGTGGGGGGAAATGACAAGACACGTTCCTTTTTATTTCCTTTGATCAGGTGTATTTTTTATTTTTATTTTTTTAGACTTTTTTTTAAAGAGTCAGAAGTATTGTTTCCACATTTTATTTTATTCTTTTTAATATTTATTTATTTGGCTGCCTCAGATCTTAGTTGCAGCATGTGGGACCTAGTTCCCTGACCAGGGATTGAACCCAGACCCCCTGCATTGGGAATGCGGAGTCTTAGCCACTGGACCACGAGGGAACTTCTCCTGTTTCCACATTTTAGATAGCTAAATTTCCATTCACTGCTCAGTCTTATAACTCTGTTTCATCAAAGTTTGTTATCTTTATCAAAGGACTTCAAACTAGAAACCAAAACACATGGGATGGTATGACATATCTCCTTTGCTGTGTCTTTTTTTAAAGGGATCATAAGAATAACTTGTGAAATAATCTTAATAATGAGTCAGTACCTAGACTGTGAATCGCAATCTTGACTGCTGATTAGGAGCACATGAATAGAAAGATTCTTTTTAAAATCTTACGTCCAGGCTCTAATTTATACCAATCAAATCAGAACCTATTGGGACTTCCCTGGCAGTCTGGGGGTCAGGGCTCCACGCTTCCAATGCATGGAGTGCCGGTTCAATCCCTAGTCAGGAAACTAATATCTCATATGCCACTTGGTGTGTCCTAAATAAATAAATAAAATGAAAAATATTAACAATGTATATTTACATGGATAGCATATAAATGCTGTCAAAGTTAAAAAAGAGTCACAACCCTATTTGCATAGGGTCTAAGCATCAGCAATATTTTAAGCTTTTAATTTTGAGGTTATTTTAGATTTATAGAAAATTTGTAAAAAGTAAAAAAAGCCCAAATAGTTCCTCAAAGACTCTGATGATGGGAAAGATTGAAGGCAGGAAAAGAAGGGGACGACAGAGGATGAGATGGTTAGATGTCATCACCGACTCAATGGACATGAGTTTGAGCAAACTCTGGGAGATAGTGGGGGACAGAGGAGCCTGGCGTGCTGCAGTCCATGGGGTCACAGAGTTGGACACGACTGAGAGACTGAACAACAATATCTCTTATAATCATAGGGCAATGGGGTTATTGGTTATGGAGCAATAAACAACTCATATGTGCCTACCTCCTAGTTTTGTAAAGATGATATCCCATTCTGGGTTGGGCTTCCCATGAGGCTTAGTGGTAAAGAATTCACCTGCCATTGTGGAAGACTCAGGAGACTCGGGTTCAATCTCTGGGTCAGGAAGATCCCTTGGAGGAAATAGCAACCCACCCCAGTATTTTTGCCTGAAAAGTTCCACAGACAGAAGAGCCTGGTGGGCTGTAGTCCACAGGGGTTGCAAAGAGTCAGACACGACTGAGTGAGCAACGCACATATTCTGGTTTGTCTGCCCTCAGCAAAACTTTAATTAAATTAAATTATTTTTGGCTGTGCTGGCTCTTCATTACTTTGCATGGGTTTTCTCCAGTTGCAGTGAGCAGGGGCTACTCTTTGTTGCGGCTTCTTATTGCGGTGGCTTCTCTTGTTGCAGAACATGGGCTCTGGGCGCACAAGCTTCAGTGGTTGGAGTTCAAGGGCCCCAGAGCAAGCTCAGTAGTCATGGTGCAGAGCCTTAGTTCCTTCACTGCATGTGGGATCTTCCTGGACCAGGAATCGAACCCAGGTCCCCTGCATTGGCAGGTGGATTCTTATCTACTGTGCCACCAGGGAAGTCCAAGATTAAATTTAATAATGTATGGTAAAGGGCTTAGCATAGTGCCTTATATAATTGCTTATTAATGTATTAAAAATGATATACACAGAGATTAAAAACGACAGAGATCCCAGGGACAGCAGAGAGAATGTCCTCATCAGAATGTCTTGAGGAGTGAAAAGTACAGAGGCTATTGCTCAAAGTCTAGAGAAATTGCTTGGAAAACTTATGGAAAGAGGTCTGCAAATTGGTGGCCAGGAACCAGAATTTAGCCCAGGAATGTTTTTGTTGAATGAATGCTTTATTAAAAAAAACCAAGCCACTATATAAAACTCAAAAAAAGTATTCTAACATCAAATTCCACGTTGCATTTTCTCTTGAAAATTCCTAAACTATGGCAATACGGGCTTCCCAGGTAGCCCTATGGGTAAAGAGTCCACCTACCAATGCAGGAGACATAAGAGACTTGGGTTTGATTTCTGGGTCAGGAAGATCCCCTGCAGGAGGCCATGGCAACCCACTCCAGTATTCGTGCCTGAAAAATCCCCTGGACAGAGAAACCCGGCGGGCTACAGTCCATGGAGTCACAGAGTCGGACACAACTGAAGCGACTTAGCACATATGTATGGCAACACTGTACCCACACTTCCCCTGGCAACAAGCTGCTGGAATTCAATAGTAGCTGTCCCTTTAAAAAGGGAAGTGTCGGGATTCCAATTTGCCACAGTCCCTACTCCTCCCAATTGCCCTCCAGCACTAAGGCTGAAACCCAAACACCCTTAACATTTCAGCATTTGAGTTGCCATTTTCTTTCAGCAGAGCCATCTTTCTCAGTACTCATTTCTCTCTCTCAAAAGTGGGAAAGTTAGAGAAAAGACTTTCTGACATTTGAAAAGGAAATCTAAGTTCTGTATTATGTGAAGAAAGATTACTCAAGGCTCCCTGGCATTTAGTGGCATGAATCTACCCTTTCGAACTTTATAGATTCTTGCTAACACCTGTCAGAAGCTGACGAGCCTGGGAAGGAGAGGGCTGGGTGTGGTGGGGTGGGGGGTGGAGAACACAGGCGCTTCTAGAACTCCGTTGGCCTTATTGCTACAATCTCAAATGTGACAGTATGAAAGAGAGAACTGGGAGGCTCTGAAAAACAGGAGATGGACAAACTGCTGTTTTCTGCAAATCCCTAGACAGCCAGCATTCTTGGCAGATACCGAATGTATGAGACCAGAGAAGGAATTTCTCAGCAATGTGCATTAAAATCTAGTTGCCTATTTGACTCAGTGCATTTTCCCCTCTGCAACAAGAACCTGCAACAAGAATTATTGGATTGAAAGGTACAGTTTTCAAGATACGAGGGAAGAAGGAAGAAGAAGGGTGACGTCAGTCATTTGTCTGATTACCTAGTGTGCCCTGTGCTTTTACACACTCTGAGTTTTCCCCGCCTGTCTCCCCCTTCCTCTTCCCTGAATTTACACGGAAGTCAGCCTAGTACTTTTGACCTCAGGGGAGAGACGTAGCAGGGGACAGAGTAGAAATAATTTGGGGGGCTTTTGTTTTCAAAACTCAAAAGCACGTTATGTGGAACAAGAGCCAAGAAATAACTGTGATGTGAAGAAGATGCAGAATGCTTTGATTCGTTTACTGAAATTTGTGTTGGGGAAAAAGGAAGGAAGGAAGGAAGCTGTGTAACTCTAGAGCCAAGCGGCTTCTTGGAGAAATGGCCGAGTTTAGACCTGGAGCAGGAAATGTGTGAGGTGAGCAAAGACTACGAGGGTCCTCTCAAATCCAGATGTTAAGTTCAAGAGTCTCCTGCAGGCCAATGAGGGGATAATTTGACTATCAATAAGGATAACTGAGGGGCTTCCCAGGTGGCTCAGTGGTAAAGAATCCACCTGCCAATGCAGGAGACATGGGTTCGATCTCTGGGCTGGGAAGATCCCCTGGAGAAAGAAATGACAAGCCACTCCAGTATTCTTGCCTGGAGAATCCCATGGAGAGAGGAACCTGGTGGACTACAGTCCATGGGGTCATAAGAAAGTCAGATACAATTTAGTGACTAAAACAACAACAAGGATAACTGAAATGGGTTGAAATAAATACATTTAAATCCACAAATGCAAAATCATACTTGAAAAAAAAACAAACCTCACCTTACAGGATATGAATGAACCAGCTCATTCTGTTTTGAAATCTGGCCAACAAGGGGAAAGAAACAACCATTTGTTTTGCCTTCCTTCTTCAAATAGAACCTCAAGATAACCGAACAATTGATTTAGCGAAGATTCCACCACAGGAAGGAAGAATAGATCGAATCAGAATGTTGCCGCTTAGCAACTTTGAATACATTAATAGTTAAGGCGACAAGCGTTAGTGACCTCAAAATTGACAAAAAGAGACAATCTGAGGCTGTGTACTTTCCAGCAGGAACGCACACACCAGCCTGAAGAAGTCTTGCCCAACAATGGAATCTGATATTAAAGGGATGAATATTAGGGGACAGTAGGTGGTCTCTGCCCCAAGCAAGAGGAAGCACCTCACAGGCAGAGAGAACAGTCTGAGGACATAAAGGCTTTCAGAGTTGGGAATTCCCTGATGGTCCAGTGGTTAGGATTCTGTGCTTTCACTGCTGAGGGCCGGGTTCAGTCCCTGGTTGGGGAACTAAGATCCCACAAACCACGGAGCACAGCCAAAAACAAAACACAAGACAGATACCTGATACTTGAGCTGGGCATTAAGGACTGAATGGGAGTGAGCCCTTCAAGGGTACAGCCATGGAGACCTGAGAGATGTCAGGCTTGGGGGAAATGAAGTCTAGGGTGGCTGGAGAATTAAGAGCAATAGAAGTCTCTGGAAAGGAGGCTGCTGCCCCACTCCCTCCTGTATTGCTGTTGATGTTTAGTTGCCAACTCGTGTCCGACTCTTTGTGACCCCATGGACTGCAGCATGCCAGGCTTCCCTGTCCACTATCTTGCAGAGTTTGCTCAAATTCATGTCCGTTGAGCTGGTGATGCTATATAACCATCTCATCCTCTGCCACCACCTTCTCCTCCTGCCCTCAATCTTTCTTAGCAACTCAGGGTCCTTTCCAATGAGTCGACTCTTCACAATCAGGTGGCCAAAGCATTGGAGCTTCAGCTTCAGCATTAGGCCTTCCAGTGAATATTCAGGGTTAGTTTCCTTTAGGATTGACTGGTTGGATCTCCTTGCAGTCCAAGGGATTCTCTAGAGTCTTCTCCAGCAGCACAATTCAAAAGCATCAACCCTTTGGTGCTCAGCCTTCTTTATGGTCCAACTCTCACATCGTACACGACTACTGGAAAATCAAATTTTTGACTACAGACGTTTGTCGGCAAAGTGACATCTCTGCTTTTTAATACATTGTCTAGCTTTATCATGTCTTTCTTTTCAAGTAGCAAGCGTCTTTCTGTTACAGGGAATGAAAGATCAGGGAAGTTAGGAAATTTGGCCAGGGTCAGTCTGTGAAGTAAGGACTTAAACCCAGGTTTATAGAATGCTTGCAGCCTTGAGGTTTCCATTTGCTCAGTAGGATTTTTTGTTTGTGTTGGTTTTCTTCTTTGCATTAAATCACACACCCAGATGCACTGGGCATGGAGCCCAGGCTCAGTATTTTTTTAAGCCCCCACCCTCATAATTCCAACCTGCAGTCTGGATTGAGAACGACTGGGTGGGTTGATCCTCCTAAATCTCCACGCACTTTCCAGTGACTCTAAATCCCTCATTCGGCCTGTCCAGGTGGACGGGCTTTCACCATGCTTGCTTAATTTTGAGCATCAGAAGTTTCTTGAAGGCGGGGAGTGGTGGTGATGCAGAAGCTAAAGCAGATGAGCTCGGCTCTTTCCTCAGCGAAGGAGGCCCGGGGACTGTTGTTCTTTGATTTTTTTTTTTTTTTCCCACCTAGACTCCTACGAGGTGAGAAATGGGGAGTCCTGCTTGGCTGGGCAGGCGGGCAGGCAGCTGCTGGGGCCGCCTCCACACTGGAGTCATCGCTGCATCCTGACTCTCAAAGTGGTCCAGCCCCCACACCCACCCACCCCAGGGCAGGAGCCATAGCTACAGGCTCAGAGCAGACGGAGCGCAGCCCCTCGCCTCCTCCGCCCCGCGCCCCCAGCGCCGCTGCGAGGGGAGGGCAGAGGAGGGGAGAGATGGGGAACCTGTGAACTATCTCCCAACTGCCGTGTGCACCCGTTCCTCCCGGGGAGCGGAGGTGGCCCCCAGGGTGCTCCTCTTCTGGACTCACCCTCTCCTTTTAACATCCAAGTGGGGATGCCCCCACCTAAGGCAGTATGGGGCGCCCATCTCAAATTCCACGTTTAGCAAGCTGCAGCCTGCTTCTCCGGGAGCTGGGCGCGCCTGAGCCTGACCCTCTTTCTCAGGTACCCAGGGACCCCGTCTCTCTCTCCCCATCCCCACGTCTCCCTTTAAACCCAAGACGACTGTGTTACAGTGGCTTTGAGAGCGATCAGAGCTTATGGCAATCCAGGGCAGGAAACCTCTGCTCAACGTGAGCAAGCACCCTTAAGCAGTCATTTCCCTCTGTGTTAGCTAGGAGCCTTTGGGTTCCAAATAACCGAAACCCATCTGAAACGGCCCTGGAGAAGGACGCGGCAACCCCCTCCAGCATTCTTGCCTGAGAAATCCCAAGGACAGAAGGAGCCTGGCGGGCGACAGTGCACGGGGTCGCAAAGAGTCGTCGGCGACTTGGTGACTACACAACATCTGAAAAGGGCTTAAGCGAACAGGGAAGGGATCGCTGCAAAGTCCGGGGCGGGGAGATTTCAGGTCCGGCTGGATCCAGCACCTGTGCGAGGCTTTGCGTCTTTCCTTTCCTGTCCCTTCCCTCTCTCGTCTCGTTTTGTGTCCCCCTCTTTTTTCTACAGTGGCTACCCTCCCGTCCTCCCCATCTCTCTCTCCATACTCCCTCCCCCTCCACCACCTCTGCCCACTAGAAACCAATAGTGTGCACAAGCACACACGCACGTGTGCACGCATAGAGCAGTTGTGACAAGGCAAAACGTATCTAAACATTGCCAAAATGTGTGTGCCTGTGTGTTTCACACCTCCCCTGCCTCATTAAAGGAAGAAAGCTTTGTGAGAGATAATTGAGGGGTGGCGCAGTGGGGAAAGGGAGCCTGTGGGTCCTAAATCTGGATTCCTCTGAAGCTTTCCACTGCCATGTCTTTAACTGAATTAGGGAGTTGTTGTTGTTGTTCAGTCACTCGGTCGTGTCCAACTCGTTGCGACTCCGTGAACTGCAGCACACCAGGCTTCCCTGTCCTTCACCATCTCCTGGAGTTTGCTCAAACTCCTGTCCTTTGAGTCAGTGATGCTATTCAGCCATCTCATCCTCTGTCACCCCCTTCTCCTCTTGCCCGAAATCTTTCCAGCATCAGGGTCTTTTCCAATGAATCAGCTCTTCACATCAAAAGTGGCCAAAGTATTGGAGCTTCAGCTTCAGCATCAGTCCTTCCGATGATTATCAGTGTTGATTTCCTTTAGGATTGACTGGTTTGATCTCTTTGCAGTCCAAGGGACTCTCAAGAGACTTCTCCAGCACCACAATTAGAAAGCATCTATCCTTTGGCACTCGGCCTTCTTTATGGTCCAACTCTCACATCCATACATGACTCCTGGAAAAACCATGGCTTTGACTATACAAACCTTCATGGGCAAAGTGATGTCTCTGCTTTTTAATGTGCTGTCTAGCTCTTCTTCCAAGGAGCAAGCGTCTTTTAACTTGGGGAGAGCCTGCATGAAATCCCACTTTATCAGTCCCTGAAGCTTTCTGGGCCTGTGTCACTGTGTGTTTATATTTTAATGCTGTGAGCATAAAAGAGATATTTATTCAAAAACATTTAGCGTGGCCCAGAACCGACAAGTTTATTTTAAGGTCCTGCAAACCAGTCCTGAGAGCAGGGTTTGATTGCCACCTCAGCGTCAAATTAGTGCCTTTAAAGATGCATTAAATTGTCCCTTTGATCTAATAATTGCCTTTTGCTATGGTGATGCCTCCCAGCTGGAAACAAAAGCCATTGTTAACTCCTGCAACTTAGAGAAAAATGTGATTTTTCTCAGACTGGAAGGTTAGGAGGTGACAAATCGCCCAGATTTGACTGTTTTCTTCCCAGATTTGCGCTGAGGATGGCATCTGGCATCCCTTGTAAACTTAGTTCCTTTGTGTGTGGGTGTTCAGTTGCTTCAGTCGTGTCCAACCTTTTGTGAACCGTAGACTGTAGCCCGCCAGGCTCCTCTGTCCATGGGATCTCCCAGGCAAGAATACTGGAGTGGGTTGACATTTCCTTATCCAGGGGATCTTCCCGACCCAGGGATGGAGCCTGAGTCTCCTGCATCTCCTACGTTGGCAGGCTGATTCTTTAGCGCTGAGCCAGTGGGGGCAGTGGTGTGGTTCTTTATCTGACAGCAAAAAGCTTACATGCTGTGTCTCCCTTTTCACCCTGGATTCTGGAAACAACAAAACTTAAGTACAGAACAATAACCATCACGTTCATTGACCATCTCCTGCCTGGCTCCGGATACAATTATCCTGCCTTCCTTAAGTGCTTAGAGGTGACTCATTTTTATTTATTACTTTTGCTTACTCTGGGTCATAATATTTCAGGAAGGAATCTCTATGGATCCCACTGGGGAAATGAATAAGCAAATATGTGAATTCAGCTTAGATTTTAAGCTGAATAATAGGAAACTGATTTTTTGTGACTTAAAATAACTGAGTATCAACAAATTCATATACTACAATCTAGTGTTTATGGATGGTTGGATGGCATCACTGACTCGATGAACATGAGTTTGAGCAAGTTCTGGGAGTTGGTGATGGACAGGGAAGACTGGCATGCTGCAGTCCGTGGGGTTGCAAAGAGTCGGACGTGACTGAGCAAGTGAACCACACTGAGTGTTTCTGGGGCCCTGAAAGAGCCACAAAAGGGACACAATGCTCCCAGATTCAGACCCAGATGGTGAGCAGTGTCATTAGGTTAGAAACGGTCCCCAAACCCAAACAACCCTTGGAAAAGCGTATGGTGGTCTAGACCCTCAGTTACCTGTAGCAGCCAACTCAGGTGCGTTTTACTTTCTTCCTTAAATGGCATAGTTATCAGTGGTTGCTTGGAGACAGGAAGTAGGGAGGAGGGAGGAAAGAGTGGGAGGAACACAGAGGGATTCCAGGAAACGTTTGGGGGGTGATGGGCATGGTCACTATTTTTTTTGGCTGTGCTGGGTCTCCGCCGCTGCGAGCGGCCTTTTTGTAGTTATGGCGAGCAGGGGCTGCTGTGTTTTGCAGTGTGTGAGCTACTCATTTTGGTGGCTTCTCTTGTTGACGTGCACAGGTTCTAGAGGGTGGGCTCAGTGGTTGTGGCGAACGGCACGTGGGCTTATTTGCTCCGTGGCATGTGTGATCTTCCCAGACCAGGGATTGAACCTGTGTCCCCTACATCGGCAGACGGATTCTTAACCACTGGACCCCAGGGAAGTCCAGGATGGCCACTATCTTGACTATAGTTATGGTTTTTCAGATATGTACACACACACACACATACACGTATATCTATATGTACTAAGTCACTTCAGTCTTGTCCGACTCTTTGCGACCACATGGATTGTAGCCTGCCAGGCTCCTCCGTCCATGGAGATTCTCCAGGCAAGAATACTGGAGTGTGTTACCTGTCCCTCTTCTAGGGGATCCTCCCCACCCAGGGATTGAACCCCAGTCTCTTATGTCTCCTGCATTGGCAGGCAGGTTCTTTACCACTAGCGCCACCTGGGAAGCCCTTTATGTACATTACATATATGTCAAAACCCTACATCAAAATGGCCATTTAAAATATTTGTGCTATTTACTATATATCAATCATCCTTCCAAAACGTTATAACATTCTGCATATTCGAAACAAATCAAGGATTACGTATCACTTTTTAAATATTGCAAAATGATTTTGTCACACCCATCAGGATGGTCACCATCAAAAGAACAGAAAATGACAACTGCCAGCAAGGAGGCAGGGAAGTTGGAACCCTTGTGCAGTGTTGGTGGGAATGAAAAATAGTGCGGCCACCATGGAAGATAGTATGGAGGTCCTCAAAAAATTAAAACTATAATTATTATAAGTTCCAGCAATCTCACTTCTGGGCATATATCCAAAAGAATTCAAAGGAGGATCTTGAAGAGATATTTGCACACTTATGTTCATAGCAGTATTATGCACAGTAACCAAGAGAGGGAAGCAACACAAGTGTCCATTGACAGATGAATGCATAAAGAAAATGTGATTATTTTCACTTCTCTTACATCTCCTGGATTGGCAGGCAGGTTATCACTAGCGCCACCTGGGAAGCCCCACGGCAGATGACTACTCAGCCATAAAAAAAGGGGAACTATCGAGATGTGCAACAGCTTGGATGAGTCACAGAACTATTATGCTGAATAAAAGCAGGCAGACCACCCAAAGACTGAGCACATATTGTATGATTCCTCTGATAGAAAGCTTTTTAAAAATGCGGATGCATATATAGTGACAGAATGCTGATCGGTGGTCACCCAGAGATGCAGCAAAAAGAGAGAGAAGAAGAGGAGGGAGATTCGTGAAAGCCACCGGGAAACATTTGGGGGGATGGACAGGTTCACTGTTTTGAGGCTGTGATTTTTTTTTCTTATGATTCTTCCAACTTTATTCAGATATATTCAATGTACAAATTTAAATTTATATGTATAAATTTAAAGTGTACAGCATAATGATTTGACATACATACATCATGAAATGATTATCACAGTAAGTTTAGTAAACACACGTCTTCTCATATAGATAGAAAATTAAAGACAAATAAAAAAATGTTTTTGTGATGAGAACACTTGGGATTTATTCTCTTAACAACTTTCATATATAACATACAGGAATGTTAATTGCATTATCATTTTGTACATTACATCCTTCGTACTTATTTATCTAATAACTGGAAGTATGTCCCTTCTGCCCATCTTTGTCCAATTCCCCTCCCCCACATCCCCCCTTTGGTAAGTGCAAATCTGAAATATTTTTCTGTGAATCTTTGTTTGTTTGCTTGTTTGTTTGTTTTTGAAGTGTCATTGACCTACAACGCTATGTTAGCTCCTGGCACACAACATAGTGATTTATTATTTTTGTACATTTCGGAATGGTCAGCACTGTAATTCTAGTTATGATGTGGTGGCTGTGATTTTACTGCAGGTGTCTATGTACCTCAGACTCATCAAAATATGTGCTGTTTATTAGAGGTCAATTATCTTAAAAAAAAAAAAAACTATGATGGAATAGCTACCACTTTCTAAATGCTCCTGAAGCTCTGTTCTCATTGCTTTGTTTTTTAAACAATTATTTATTTTTAAATTTTTAGCTGTTCTGGGTCTTTGTTACTACTCAAGGGCTTTCTCTAGTGGCGATGAGCTACTCTCTAGTCACAGTGCACAGGTTTCTCATTGTGGGCCTTCTCTTGATGCCAAGAAGGGAGTCTATAGCACAGGCCCAATAATTTGGCACACGGGCTTAGTTGACCCTTGGCATGTGGAATCTTCCCAGATCGGGAATTGAACCTGTGTCCCCTGCATTGACAGGTGGACTCTTAACCACTGGACCACCAGGGAAGTCCCTCGTTGCTTTACAGACACTATCTCAGTTAACTCTAACCACAGCTCCGCTCTACAGATAGAAAGACAGGCTCAGGAAGTTGAAGGCACTGCCCAAGTCCACGCAACTATTACTAAGTCTGTCTGGCTTCCAAGTTCATTCTTTTTCGACTCTCAACCTCAAACAGCATCCCTGCCACACACATTACAGTTAATCTTCCTTATCACTCACCACAAGCTGAATACTTTGCACAAATTAATTTAATCTTGAGCCTTGGGGAGTTTGGGTTTGCCCAAGGACACACAGTAAGTAGAGCTGGGATTTGAACCCAGGGAATCTGAGGCCAGAATCACATGCTGAAGGCAAGTGCTCCCGGAAGGACATCCCTCCCAGTTTCTCCTGGGAGCCCTTCTTGAATAAAATACTTGTCCAGAATCTCTTGTCACAGTTTCTGCTTCTGGGGAATGGAAACTTAGACAGCATGAGGTGAAAAGGCTTTCTCCAGAGCACAGATGTTTTAACTGGCAAGAGAAGGGGGTCAGAGTTGCTGCTCTAACAACGGAAACTAGAGACAGCGCTGGGGGCCAGACAATGCACTGAGGTGTGCGATCCTGGGGCAAGCGGGGTGGCGCGGGCACTCCAAAGCCACCTCGGATCCTGAGAGGATGGGCTTCGCCTAGTGCCTCCCATGCCGTATTCTTTCCAAAAGGGCCAGTTCCCTGCCACTGATCTATTTGTCAATTCCCAGTTGCCCCCTCATGGCGTGACTCAGCCATGGGGCAGGGAGTGGGGATCCCAATTACAAAGGAAGAGAAACCCATTCAATCTTTCACTTATTGACATTCACTGAGCTTGCCTCCAGGCCAGGCATTATGTTTGGCACTGGAAGGATCTGATGGTGAACAAATGCCCTTCCCTGATCTCAGGGAGCCAAGGAGACAGCTCCAGGAATAAGCCATCTTAGCAACAGAGTGATTTGACGGAGGAAAGCACAGATCCCGCAGAGGTGAAAGGAGGAGCATCTAACTCTTTGCTGCCCCAAGTGTGGTCCACGCACCAGCAGCATCAGCATCATCGGGGCAGGTGTTGGAAAATGTAGAAACCCAGGTCCCACCCTAGACCTACAGAATCAGAACCTGCAGGTTAACTAAGGCCCACAGCGATTTGAACGTGCATTAACATTTGAGGAGCTTTAATGTAACCGAATCAGGGGCGAGGCGGGCTGAGGAATAGGTGCGGGTCAGAGAAGGCTGCCTGGAGGAGGCGACACCTGAGCTGGACAAAGGAGTAGGAGTCAGCCAGGTGAGGCAGATTGGCTGGCTGTTCTCCAAACCTGCTTCTTCTTTTCTGGCTGGACCACATTCCAAGCGTCTCACAGTTCCGGGTGGCCACGTGACCAAGTTCAGGTCGGTGGAACGTGAAGAGATGCCTTGGGCACCCTTTGCAAGCCTGGCCCAGGATCAGCCCAGTCTGATCCTGCTGAACTTTCCAGATTCACCAACCACACGGAGGGGACTTTGAGAGGGCCAGAGCCGGAGGAATGACTGAGCCTGGGTCCCTGACTGATGGGCTGGCTGGTTAGCCAGGAGCTCGGGCAAATGAAGTTCTGTTGTGTTCAGCCCCTGGGGTGGGGGGTTGATTTACAGCAGCTGACCTATCCCTGTTGAGACAGCAGGCAAAAGGGAGGGTGAACTTTTGTTTGTTTTTGTTTTATTTTGGGAGGTGAACAGAGGTAGGAACAGGCTAGATCTTGAGGATGGCGGAGACCGTGCTAAGGAACGAGAAATTTCAGCAATTTGTGTTTGGGAAGGGGTGGAGTCAGAGATCCCTCTGCTGGTAGCGGCTGATAGTTATAGTCGTGGTGATTTGGTCGCTAAGTCGTGTGTGACTCTTGCGACCCCACGGACTGTAGCCTGCCAGGCTCCTCTGTGCATGGGATTCTCCAGGCAAGAACACTGGAGTGGAGGAGACGTTTGCTTCTCCAGGGGATCTTCCCAACCCAGGGATCAAACCCGGGCCTCCTGCATTGCAGGCAGACTCTTAACCAACTGAGCTACAAGGAAAGTTACAGAACACCCCCCCCCCAAAAAAAAGAAAAAAAGTTATAGACCCTCTTTACACACACAAACAACTGAATAGGAGATGCAAGCGGTTCATGAGTTCCAGGTTAAGATGTGTTTCAGCTGATGGGAGACCATTTTTAAAAAAGAAAGTCATGTATCGAGGGAAAGTTTCCCTTGTTGTCAACTAAGGCGTTTTTGGTTTTCATTTTTTTCTTAGTCATAAGAATCCATCTTGAGGGCTTTCCTGGTGGCTCAGTGGTAAAGAGTCTGCCTGCCAAAGCAGGAGACATGGGTTTGAGCCCTGATTCAGGAAGACCCCAAATGCCATGGAGCAACAGACCTAGTGTGCCACAAGGATTGAGCCTGTGCTCTAGAGCACGGGAGCTGCAACTTCTGAAGCCGGTGAGCCCTGGAGCCCGCGCTGCCCAAAAAGAGCAGCCGCTGCAATCAGAAACCCATGCACCGCAACTAGAGAGCAGCCGCCACTCTCCATGACCAGAGAAGGTCTGCTTGCAGCACTGAAGACCCAGTTTGGCCAAAAATAAATAAACAAATAAACCTTTAAAAGAAAAACACACACACAAAAAGAGGGCCTTCCATGGTGGTCCGGTGGTCAAGAATCTGTGCTTCCAATGCACAGCTCACAGGTTCGATCCCTGGTCGGGGGACTAGGATCCCACACGCTGAGTGGTGCAGCCAAAAAATAAAAATAAAATAAAATAATCTTAAAAAAAAAAAAGAATCCATCTTCAGTTTTACAGTGAAAAACAACAGCAAAACAACGAGATACCACTACACACCTATTAGAATGGCCGTAATCCGGGACATTGACAATACCAAATGCTGATGAGAGTGTGCAGCAACAATTCATTGCTGGTGGGAACGATAAAGGCTATGGACACTTTGGAAGACAGTTTGGTGATTTCTTACAAAACTAAATATATTCTTTAAAAAAAAGAAAAACTAAATATGATCTATAATCTTCCTGGATGATTCAGCAAACTGACTCCTTGGTATTTACCCAAAAAAAGCTGAAAAGCTAAGTCTGTACAGAAACCTGCACACAGATTTTTATAGCAGCTTTATTCATAAGCGCCCAAACCTGGAAGCAAATAAGATATCTGTCCTTCAGTAGGAGAATGAATCAATAAACTGTGGTCGATCCAGACAAAGGAATTTCATTCAGTGCCAAAGAGAAATGAGCTATCAAGCTATGGAAAACCATGCAGGAAACATAAATAGGCAGCAATGATATATTGTACAGCACAGGGAATAGAGTCAATAATTTATAACAATTTAAGTGGAATATATAATCTATCCAATGGTTGAGTCAGTATGTTATACATCTGAACCTAATGCAATATTGTGAATCAACTATACGTCAATAAAAAAGAAAAATCAAGAAAAGGCAAGACGTGGAGGAAACCTGCTGCTGCTGCTGCTGCTAAGTCACTTCAGTCGTGTCCGACTCTGTGCGGCCCCACAGACGGCAGCCCACCAGGCTCCCCGGTCCCTGGGATTCTCCAGGCAAGAACACTGGAGTGGGTTGCCATTTTCTTCTCCAATGCATGAAAGTGAAAAGTCAAAGTGAAGTTGCTCAGTCATGTCTGACTCAGCGACCTCGCGACCTCATGGCCTGCAGCCTACCAGGCTCCTCCATCCATGGGATTTTCCAGGCAAGAGTACTGGAGTGGGTTGCCATTGCCTTCTCCAGAGGAAACCTAGACACATATTATTAAGTGAGAGAAGCCATTTTGAAAAGACCACGTACTGTAGGGGTTCAGGTATATGACGTTCTGGAAGAGGCAAAACTATGGGGACCCAAAGCAGTGGTTGCCGGGGATGAGAGGAGAGGGAGGGACGGATGAGTTGGCGGAGCGTGGAGGATGTTTAAGGCAGTGAAAATACTTTATATGATACTAGAATTACGCACACATGTCATGTAACATTTGTCCAGACCCATAGCAAGCACAACACCAGGCATGAACCATCATGTAAAGGATGAACTTTGGGTGATGATGTGTTCCGGTCAGTTGGAATGTTACAAATACACCACTCTGGATAAGGGGAGCTCCGGAGAGTGGGAGAGGCCAGGCACGTGCAAAAAGCCTCTGTATATGAACAGAGGGCATGTGGGAAATCTCCGTACCTTCCCCTCGAATTTGCTGCGGATTTTGTTGTTGTTGTTTTTGCTATGAACTTTAAATGGCTCTAAAATATGATAAGCTTCCCTGGTAGTTCAGTCAGTCAAGAATCTGCCTGCAGTGCAGGAGACCTGGGTTCGATCTTTGGGTCAGGAAGATCCCCTGGAGAAGGAAATGGCAAACCACTCCAGCATTTTCTCATTTTAGTGAGAAAACAAGATTCCTTTTATAGCTAACATGGCTGGGGCACATTGATCTGACAAGGCCATGCACATCTGCATTTATTCAGCACCACCATTCTCCTGGTTTACCTTTTTTTATTTATTTTTATTGGAGTAATGTTGATTTACAATGTTGTATTAGTTTCTGCCGTACAGCAAAGTGAATCAATTATATATGTACGTGTATCAGCTCTTTTTTAGATTCTTTTCACCTCTAGGTCATGACAGAGTATCAAGTAGAGAGGCCTGTGCTATAAATTAGTCCTTATTAATCACCTATTTTATATATAGTAGTGTGTATATGAGGAGAAGGCAATGGCACCCCACTCCAGTACTCTTGCCTGGAAAATCCCATGGACCGAGGAGCCTGGTGGGCTACAGTCCATGGGGTCGCTAAGATTCGGACACGGCTGAGCGACTTCACTTTCACTTTTCACTTTGATGCATTGGAGAAGGAAATGGCAACCCACTCCAGTGTTCTTGCCTGGAGAATCCCAGGGACGGGGGAGCCTGGTGGGCTGCAGTCTGTGGGGTCGCACAAAGTCAGACACGACTGAAGCGACTTAGCAGCAGCAGTGTGTATATGTCAACCCCAATCTCCCAATATCCTTCCCCCCACCATCTTTCTTTTAAAAGAGATGCCTAACTGGGATCCATTCTTCTGGGTTATCTCTTTTATTTACCTGGTAGGCACACTGGTGAAGAATCCACCTTCCCCGGGCAGGAGATTCAAGAGATGTGGGTTTGATTCCTGGTGCGGAAGATTCCCCTGGAGAAGGAAATGGCAACCCACTCCAGCATTCTTGTCTGGAAAATCCCATGGACAGAGGGGCCTGGTGGACCACAGCCCATGGGGTCGCAAAGAGTCAGACTTGGAGACTAAACCACAACAAGGGCAAGAACAGGAGAGTCTGAGTTTCCGCACCAGATGGGGGACCCAGCTCCCAAATCTCTGCTGAGCTGCTAAGTCTCTGCTGGGCCACTAGAGGGCGCAAAGGCCCCAGTCAGCTGAACCTTGGCACAGCCCTGGCCGCTGGGGTCAGGGCACTGGCTAGTGATTCAGCACTGGGGGCCCTCCCCGCCCCGGACGGGGGCGGGGCGGGGCACGAACAGCAGGCTCTCCAAAGCCCCAGGACTGCAGATAACACCCCCACCTCCCTCCAGAACTTCCGCTGGCATCTGATCCAGCTATGCTAATGACAGTCTGGGGCCCGCAGTGCCAGCAGACCCAGAGGAACATCCTGGGGTGGGGTGAGGGGGTAACTTTGCCCCCCCACCTCGATTCTGCATTCCTGAGCCTTGACCCCCACGGAGCAGCCACAGGGCAGCTTGAAACCCTCCCAGCCCCTCTGCAGACAGTCTGGCTGTGTCTGAGAGCTCATAGGTACATTACAGGCTAGAATAGCCCTGTGGTGGATCAGCCTGCCCTTCCTGTACACGTCCTGGTTTTCATTTACTGTAAATTACCCTGCTTCTCCTATGAGACTTGAAAAGGAGAGGAGGGAAAGGGCAGGAGCGTAGCCATGAGTTTGCTTCATCCAACGTGGCGGCCTGCAGTGCAGTCACGGCAGGAACAGGGACTGACCCAAGCCTCTGAGTGTAACCTAAGGAGCCTGCAGGAGAGGTGGCACTGGGAAGTGCAAAGGGCCTCCAGAGTCAGAAAGACTCAGGTTCAAGTTCAGCTCCCTCATCTACCAGCAGCTGGTTGCCCCCCTCTCAGGGCCTCAGTCTCTTCATTTTGAAAGTGGAGGTGGGGACTTCCCTGGTGATCCAGAGGCTAAAACCTCTTGCTCCCAATGCAGGGCATGCAGGTTCGATCCCTGGCCAGGGAACGATTCCACATGTCCCAACTAAGAGTCTGCATGCCCCACTAAAGACCCCACATGCTGCAATGAACACAAAGACCAGGTGCAGGCAAATAAATAAAAAAAATTTTTTAAGTAGGACTTTACTGGTAATCCAATGGTAAAAAATCTGCCTGCCAATGCAGGGGACACTGGTGCGATCCCTGGTTCAGGAAGATCTCACCTGCCTCAGGGCAGCTAAGCCTGGGCACCATGGCTACTGAAGCCCGCGTGCCTAGAGCCCCATGCTCTGCAACAAGAGAAACCACTGCAATGAGAGGCCCTCACACTGAAACTAGGGAGTAGCCCCTGCTCGCCACAGCTAGAGAAAGGCTGCTGCTCAGAATAAAGATCCAGTGCAACCAAGGTTAAATAATAATTTTTAAGTGGAGGTGATATTTAGCACACTGGTGTGAGATAACGATTCCCTTTGTTGTTGTTTTTTCCCTAAGTTGTGTCCGGCTCTTTGTGACCCTGTGGACTGTAGCCATCCAGGCTCCTCTGTCCATGGGATTTCCCAGGCAGGAATACTGGAGTGGGCTGCCATTTCTTCCTCCAGGGGATCTTTCTGACTCAGGGATTGAAGCTGCGTCTCCTGCTTTGGCAGGTGGGTTCTTTACTATGTTTCCCTAGCACCCAGCATAGGAGGGCTTCAATTCATATTTGATAAAATTGGACAGTGGCTTGAAAGAGCCATGTTATTATCCCCTTGGTTTTGTCGGTGGCCTCACGAGGCTATTTCACAGCTGATGTTGCTTGGGGTCTCTCAGGCTGTTGCAGTCCAATGGATGGAGTCATCTTGGAGGCTTCAACAGGACCTGGGAAGGCTGGGCACTGCTCCTCTCCAAGCTGCCTCAGGGTTTATCTTCTCCATGTGGCCCCCTCCAGCTTTATCTACCGCATCCTGGGACTCCCAGAAGCCCAAAAGTAGAGCTGACAAGTCTTCTGATGCTTGGGTGTGGAGCTGACAAGCATCTCATATGTCATCATCTTTTGGTAGGTCCCAAGTCTTGCAGATTCAGTGTGGGAGGGACCTGTCTAGAGAACAGATACTGCAGGTATGGCTCACAGGGAAGTCTGGTTAGGGACTAGATGTCAGATGGTGTATTAGTGTCCTGTTGCTGCTGGAACAAACCACTACAAATTTAGTGGCTTCAAACAATACATTTATTATCTTACAGTCCTAGAAGTCAGAACTGCAAGATAGATCTGTCTGAAGAGTCCCCCAGTAGTTATGTATAGATGTGAGAATTGGACCATTAAAAAAAGGCTGAGCGCCAAAGAACTGATGGTTTCAAATTGTAGTGCTGGAGAAAATTCTTGAGAATCCCTTGGACTGCAAGGAGATCAAACCGGTCAATCCTAAAGGAAATCAACCCTGAATATTCATTGGAAGGATTGATGCTGAAGCTGAAGCTCCAATACTTTGGCCACCTAATGTGAGGAGTCAATTCATTGGAAAAGACCCTGATGCTGGGAAAGATTGAAGGCAGAAGGAGAAGGGAGCAGCAGAGGATGAGATGGTTAGAGAGCATCACTGACTCAATGGATATGAACTTGAGCAAACATTGGGGGGATGGTGAAGGTCAGGAAAGCCTGGCATGCTGCAGTCCATGAGGTTACAAAGAGTTAGACATGACTCAGCAACCAAACAACAATAACCCAACAAAAGGGCTAAAATCAAGCTGTGCCTGGCTGCCTCCCTTTCTGGAGGCTCTGGAAAAGGATTCCTTGCCTTGCCTTGACTGAGCGACTTCACTTTCACTTTTCACTTTCAAGCATTGGAGAAGGAAATGGCAACCCACTCCAGTGTTCTTGCCTGGAGAATCCCAGGGACGGGGGAGCCTGGTGGGCTTCCGTCTACGGGGTCGCACAGAGTCGGACACGACTGAAGCGAGTTAGCAGCAGCAGCAGCAGCAGCAGAGACCACCCACGAAGGCTTCCCAGGTGCCTGAGTGGTAAAGAAATCCACCTACCAATTCAGGAGACACGGGAGATGAGGTTTCGATCCCTGAGTCGAGAAAGATCATCTGGAGGAGGAAATGGCAATTCAGGAGACTTGGGTTCAATCTCTGAGTCAGGCAAATCCCCTGGAAAAGGGAATGGCAACCCACTCCAGTATTCTTGCCTGGAGAATTCCATGGACAGAGGAGCCTGGTGGGCTACAGTCCATGGGCTCAGAAAGAATCGGACACGGCTTAGCGACTAAACAACAACAAGGGCAAGAACAGGCGAGTCTGAGTTTCAGCACCCGATGGGGACCCAGCTCCCAAATCTCTGCTGAACTGCTACCCGACTCTTTCCTCCCAGTGGCCACTAGAGGGCGCCCCGCCTGCCCTCCCCGCCCCCAGGGGGCATGAATAGCAGGTTTCCAAAGCCCCAGGACTGCAGGTAACACCTCCACCCCAGTCCAGAGCTTCCGCTGGCATCTGATCCAGTCAGGCTAATGACAGTCTGGGGCGGTGGTGCCAGGAGACCCAGAGGAACGTCCTGGGGGGAGGGGTGTCTCTGCACACCCTTCAGTTCTGAATTCCTTGACCTGTGACTCCTCCCCATCCTCATCACGTTACTTCAACCTCTACTTCCGTCATCACGTCTCCTCTTTCTTCTATGACAGCCTGCCACCTGTCTTTACAAATAAAGTTTTATTGGAACACGGCCACATCCATTCATTTCAGATTGTCTGTGGCTACTTTTTGGACTACAATGGCAGAGCTCTCTACTTGCAAGAGAAAGCATGGCCCACAAAGCTAAAAATATTCAGGATCTGGCCCTTTGTAGAACAGTTTGCTGACCCCGATTTAAGTCAGTGGTTCTCAACTCTGGCTGTAATTTAGAATTATTTGGGGAAGCAATCCTTTCAAGGATGCCAAAACACTCAAAGCCCTTGTCATGTAATTGACCTGTGGGTGGACTCAGGGCATGCATTTCTTAAAAGCTTAGGGACTTAGGGACTTCCCTGGCTGTCCAGTGATTGGGACTCTGCACTTCCAATGCAGGAGGTGCGGGTTTGATCTCTGATCAGGAAACTAAAATCCCACACGCCCTGCGACACAGCCAAAATAAAATTTAAAAAATTAACCACCTCTAGCATCACACAATAATCTTTCTAAAAATACCCAGGTGATACTATGGGGCAGCTAAGACCAAAAACCACTGGTCTAAGCCAGTCATGGCAATTAGTTCTTCTTTAACAGGAAACGATTTGCTGATGGGAACCAACTCTGGCCAATGAACCATAATGGGGAGTCCACGGGGGGTGGGTGGCTGGTCTGAGAAACCTTTCCCACTCTGATATAAAGACAAGGATAAGGAGAAAGTGGCTGTAATTACGGCTGACTCTCCCTTCCTGCTGTGGATGCTGTTGGGTAAGGGCCCATGGAAATACTTTTAATATCAGAAGGAAAAAAGAATAGACTCCTGCCTGCCTTGTATTTGCCTTTACACCAATACAGTCACAAAATATAGTCTTTTTTTTTTTAATGGAGGAAGATCCCAGGAAAGTTATAATGTGACCGTGACAGTGCCTTGTACAGAATAAGCCTTAATAAATAAGAGTTGTTTTCATCATCCTCAGGATCACTGCTGTTAGTGGCAAGAATGGGTGTGGTCATCAGACCAGCCTAGCCAGATGGAAGGGTGAATACAGCCAAAGTAATAACAGGGAGAAAAGCGGTGAGTGTACACACCCTGCTTTGTTCTGAAGTCAATCATTGTCTCCTCTTCTCCACCCAGCCTCCCTATCAGGTGGGTGTTATTATCCCCATTCTACAGATGAGGAAATGAAGGCCAGAGCAGTTAAGTAATTTGCCTCAGAAGCGTCTGCCTGCAATGCAGGAGACCTAGGTTCGATCCCTGGGTCAGGAAGATCCCCTGAAGAAGGAAATGGCAACCCACTCCAGTACCCTTGCCTGGAAAATTCCATGGACAGAGAAGCTTGGTAGACTACAGTCCATGGGATCGCAAAGAGTCGGCCACAACTGAGTGACTTCACTCACTCACTCACACAGATAGT
Organism: Bos taurus; assembly: GCF_002263795.3. Lineage (NCBI taxonomy): Eukaryota > Metazoa > Chordata > Mammalia > Artiodactyla > Bovidae > Bos > Bos taurus. The sequence goes on along the minus strand of NC_037352.1, from coordinate 7,824,701 downwards.
CAAAGGGGAGGCAAGATGTGAGTCCAGGTCTGCGGGATGTCACAGCCATATCTTCTCCGTACTAATCAGAAAACAGAGAAGTCCTCCAGTGACGGTCATGGGGATTTGCATTGGAGCAAACAGCTGACAACACTGGGAGATTTTTGGAAAGGAGCTAATGGCATTTAGGGAGCTGTTGGGTTGTCACATTAATTCCAGGGAACATTTGAAGAGATGTCTGCCTGACTCGATGGACGTGAGTCTCAGTGAACTCCGGGAGTTGGTGATGGACAGGGAGGCCTGGCGTGCTGTGATTCATGGGGTCGCAAAGAGTCGGACACGACTGAGTGACTGATGTGATCTGATCTGAGAGTGTTAGCACCCTAGCCACTCAAAGGATTCATTCTTCCTGGAAACAGCTCACTTGGGCCGTACACTGCAAGTGAAAGTGTTAACTACTCAATCGAGTCTGACTCTTTTGAGATCCCATGGACTGTAGCCCACCAGGCTTCTCTGTCCATGGGATTTTCCAGGCAAGAATACTGGAGTGGGTTGCCACTTCTTTCTCCAGGGGATCTTCCCGACCCAGGGATCAAACCTGGGTCTCCTGCATTACAAGCAGATTCTTTACTGTCTGAGCCACCTGGGGAGCCCAAAACAACAAGATATAATGCACTACAGCCCAGAACTCCTGGTCTCGAAGGTCCTCCAGCCTCAGCCTCTCAAGTAGCTGGGATTACAGGTGCCGGCTACTGTGCCTGGCAGGCAATACACTGGTTTAGTATTAAGAGGTATTAGGTTTCGTATTAAAAGGAAGTTAGTAGGAATTGCCTGGTGGTCCAGTGGCTAAGACTCCATGCTCCCAGTGCAGGGGGCCCAGCAGGGAATGAACTAGATTCCATATGCCACAACTAAGAGTTCCCATGCTGCAACTAAAGATCTCACATGCCACAACTAAAAAAAAAATCCTGCATACCATCACAAAGATAAAGATCTCGTATGCTTCAATTAAGACCGCAGCCAAATAAATAAATATGTGTGTATGCTCAGTTGTGTCCGACTCTTTGCAACCCCATGGACTGTAGCCCACAAGGCTCCTCTGTCCATGGGATTCTCCAGGCAAGAATACTGCAGTGGTTGCCATTCCCTTTTCCAGGGGATTTTCCTGACTCAGGGATCGAACCCAAGTCTCCTGCATTGCAGGTGGATTCTTTACCACTGAGCCATCTGGGAATCCAAATAAATACACATTAAAAAAAGAGAGAGAGAGAGAGATGGGAGGGAGTTTCAAAAGGGAGGGGATATATGTATACCTATGGCTGATTCATGTTGGGGTTTGACAGAAAACAGCAAAATTCTGTAAAGCAATCATCCTTCAATAAAAAATTAATTAATTAAAAAAAAAGAAGTTAGAGAAACTGCCAGCCCAACCACCCATCCAGCAATGATCTGGAAAATTATCTCTTTTAATACCTTGACTTTGTGGTGGGAAAAAATACTACAAACCCTACTCGTGAACGGCATGATGGCGTTGTTCTAAGTGATCTGGCGCTAACAAACAGTGGTCTCTTAAACAAACACTTACTACATGCCTAGTTGTGCCAGGTAGTCCATCAAACAGTGGGGCACAGAGCTGGAAAGACTTACAAATCTCTGTCCTTTCAGAGCGTATATTCAAAGAGGGGAGCGTGTCCCAAAGGAAAGAGATAAGCAACTCAAATGATAACAGATTATGACCGGTTCTGGGAAATAAAGAAGAGACTGTTTACTGGAGACAGAACACAGGTTGTCCGTTGTCCTCCCACAGCTCTTCTTTCTTTTAAAGTCATAGATCCCCCCAATTCGTAGCTGTGCATGTGGCCATGCAGGGCTTCCCTGGTGGCTCAGATGGTAAAGAACCTGCCTGCAATACGGGAGACCCAGATTCCATCCCCGGGTCGGGAAGATCCCCCAGAGAAGGGAATGGCAACCCACTCCACAATTCCTGCCTAGAGAATTCTATGGACAGAGGAGCCTGGCGGGCTACAGTCCATGGGGTTGCAAAGACTTGGACAGGACTGAGTGACTAACGCTTTCACGGGCCATGCGGAATATCCCAGGCTTCCTGGCAGCTGGCATGGCCGTGTGACTGAGTCCTCTCCAATGGGATTGGAAGCTGAAGCCATGTGTGCCCCTTACAGGAAGGGTCCTAAAAGACAGGGTGGATGGGAGAATGCTGGAGCACCTGTCTTAACCATGTAATGAAGGTTGTGCCCAGCAGAGCAACAGGATAGGAGGAGTCTGGCTTCTAGGAGCCGTGAAACCCCAGCCGAGCCTAGCACTGCCCACTTTGGGACTTTTAGGTGACAGAAAAGTAAATACCTGTGGTTAGAACCCAGCTATAGGGGAGAGGGCTTACTCCGTGTGGAGTGGTTCAGAAAGGCTTCTTGCAGGAGGCGGCATTAGATGGATGCCATCCAATACAGACATAATGCAAGCCATATATGTGATTTCTAATTTTCTAGTAGCCACGTTTTCAAAGTAAGAAGAAATAGGTGAATTTTTTTTCAATTGCTTTTCTTTTTTTACTAACTCTTGGAAATCTGGTGTATGTTTGATGCTTACAAGCGCATCTTGGTTCGGACTAGCCCCATTTCCAGTAGCCGAGTGTGAGTGGCAGCTTCTATGCTGAACAGCCCAGCTCTGAAGGAATGGAAGAGCCAAGGAGGAATTCTTCAAAGAGCCTTTAATGCTAAGGAAACCAGGCTGAGTGCAAAAGACCAGAATGGGAAAGATCAGATCTGAGAAATACGAGTCCTCGCTTGATAGAATCTTCACCAAATACAAGATGGGCCCAGTAGGGGGCTGGCACACTTTAATGTATATATTAATTATATATATGCACACACACATATATATGTTTAGTTTTATTCACTTTAACATGTTTTTTAAAAATTGTCTTATAGTTGATTTACAATGTCATGTTAGTTTTAGGTGCAAAGCACAGCGATTTAAATAGATAGATAGGCAGGTAGATAAATTTTCTTTTCTGAATTTTTTTCCCTTATAAGGTGTTACCAAATATTAAGTATACATCCCTACGCTATACAGTAGGTCCTTATTCGTTATCTGTCTTATTAACCAATATGTTATTTAATCATTTATTTATTTATTTTTATTTTTGGCTGCCCTGGCTCTTCGTTGCTACGCACTGGCTTTCTCTGACTATGGGGAGTGGGGGCTACTCTCTAGCTGTGGTGTGAGGCTTCTCGCTGCAGTGGCTTCTCCTGCTGCAGAGTATGGGCTTCAGAGGGAGGGGACTCAGTCATTGTGGCCCACAGGCTTAGTTACCCCGCGGCAACCAGGGATCAAACCCATGTCCCTTGCATTGGCAGGTGGATTCTTAACCACTGGACCACCAGGGAAGTCCTATTAACTAATACCTTGAAAGCGCGTTGATATTGGATTTCCCTTCTTCCAGTGGTAACACCAGGTTCCACCACAATGAGTGATGAGTCAGACCTTCTGTGTTCAAATCTTTGCTCTGTTTCATATTGCTGTGTGACCTTGGCAAATTACTTCATCTCTCTGTGCCTCAGGGTTTTTTTTTTTTTTTTTCCATCCCTAAAGGACAGATGATAATTATAGGACTTGCCTCAGAGATAGTTGCCAGAAATGTGTGCTAAGCCCTGGGGGCAGTGCTGGGCCTGTGGCAGGCATCCTTTAGACACTGGCTATAGACTTGGGATGGTTTTTAGCTCCTAAGTTAATGATAAGCAAGAAGAAACAAGTAAAATATGAACCTAGTGCCAGCTGGGTTTCCTGAGCTTCAGACAGGAGAGGAAAGAAGGGAGGTGAATGTTCCAAGAATGCAATTCATTTAAAGTCGTAACATAAGGAAGTGGGTGGCGGTGCAGATACAAACGCAAACTGGAAAAAGTTAGCCAGCAAGAAAAATTAACCAGGAGATAAATGGACACAGAAAAATAACAGTCACTATTTTTTTTTTTTGCCTCCGTGCTATGCCCTAAGGTTTGGAAGCTCCAAATGCCTAAAGGAGCTAGGCTGGTTTTGCAAATAAGTGAAGCCACTTGACTTTAAGATGATGGAATATGGTGGCATCCATAGCAACAAGTTTCCAGGCTTAGGCAACTGAAGTCGGTCCTAAAGTACATTTTCTCTATTTGGCAGAGTAAGAGCACTCATAGTTGGAACTTCAGCAGTTATGTGACCATGGACAAGTTGCTTAAACCCTTGTGCCTCAGTTTCCTTATCTGTTACACAGAGACAATAGTAACTATTTACAAGAATGAACGCAGGTGAATTTGAACAGGACTTGACATGTAGTATTAGACACCCAGCAAGTATTATATGGACTTCCTAGTTGAGAGTCCTGCCAATGCAGCGAACACGGATTTGATCCCTGGTCCATGAAGATTTCGCGTGGCGAGGGGCAAATAAACCCAAGTGCCACAACGACTGAGCCCACCTGCCGGGACCACTGAAGCCCATTCACTGAGAGCCCGTGCCACAAGAGAAGCCACCACAATGAGAAGCCCCGCCACCGGCAACTAGAGAGTACCCTGCATAGCAAGGAAGAGCCGGTGCAGTCATAAACAAATAAACAAAAACGTTTTTAAAAACCAATATTATATTGCAGGCAGATTCTTTACCACCTGAGCTATCGGGAAAGCCCAAGTATTCTATACCATTATATAATATACCATTATGATTACTGCTGCTATTCATTAGTTGCATTGCAGAAACGGGGCGGTGGGGGGCGGGCAGTAGGGCATGGCATGGGGGCACCAGCTAATCCTCACACGGCGTGATTAAAGGCATTAGCTGGAAGTGATAGAGACCCAGATCTGCCACTTACTAGCTGAGTGACTCATTTACATTACATAACATCTTTGAATTCAGCTCTCTCAAATGTAAAATGAGGGAAAATATCTACATGCATCAGTAAGACGTCTTTGGCTGTAAGGAACAAAAATGTGTATCAACCATAAGAAAATGTATCCTCTCACTTAGCAAAAAGCCCGGAGGTAGGGTGGGCTTCAGAAATGGCTAATCTTGAAGCTGAATTGAGGACCCAGAAACTTTTATTTTTCAGGCCAAGGTTGCGGTTCTTTTGTGGCTATTGGAAGACTTCTCGTGGTAGCTGAGGCCACATGCCTTGGTGTTCATATCCAACCTAGCAATAGAGACTCACCCCCCAGATCATGGAATAAAACTCCGTCCTTTCAGTCTAATTGGTCCAATTTAAGACTGAGAAGCCATTCACTGGGGGATGCCTGAAGCTGATTGGCTTGGGCCTGGATCCCTGACCCAATCACAGGCAGCAAAATGGGATTACCAAGTTTAGACCAATCAGAGTCCACTCTTGAAGCTGGGGGACGGGATTGGCTGGCCCTCAGTCACGTGAGCTACATGCATCTCTGGATTTCAAGAAAAGCCAGACTGGTTGCTGAGTAGGCAATCAACAGTGACCCCCCCGCACTGCCTCCCAGGGTTATCAAGAAGATTAAATAAGAAAATGCCTTTAAAGCACTTAGCACGGTGCCTCACACCTATTATTAAGCTTATCTGTGTTGTTAGTGGGAGCCAACTGAGTGCAGGGAACTGCTAAATTGGTTTCCAAAGGAGAACAGAGAGTCCTGGCAGGATAGATTTTTCTTTCTTTCTCTTTTTGTTTGGTACAGTTAAAAGAGAAAGAGTATAAATATTCTTAACCATTTGCCAGCTGTCAGGTGCCTTGAAGACAGACTCAGAAACTAATGCAATCATAAGGCAGTGCTTGAGTTTAATCTGATACAACATTCACCACCACCACCTCAAATAATAATAGATGCAAACAAATGAAATGACTGATCTTAAGGGAGTGTGAGGCTCATGAAGCTTGAGTTTTGGGGGCCCTTACTTCTCCCTTCCTAAGACCTGAGTGTAAGAGGATAACATATTTTAGGTGATGTGTTTTCAAGTTATAGGGTCCGTTTTTTGATGCGTTAGATCAGGGGTTGGCAAACAATAGCATTTGAGGCAAACCTGGCTTGCTGTTGGTTTCCTAACAATTTTATAATGGTGATTAAATCTTTTTTTCTTGAGGAAGACCACTCCAAAATCACATCAACTGGAATCCCCGATGTGACTTTCTCCTTTGAATACAAACCCAAACTCACAGAGGTTAGTTTGGAGGTAAGTGATTGGTGAAAACCCCTGGGAACTTCAGAGGCAAGTTCTTTCTCTTTCCTTTTCTCTCTCTCTCTGGTCTCTGAGTTGCTTGCTGCCTGGCTTTATTTTGCATGGATATTCTTGCCATGTGGCTTCCCAGATGGCTCAGTCAGTGGTAAAGAATCCACCTGCCCACGCAGGAGACGTGGGTTCAATCCCTGGTTTGGGAAATTCCTTGGAGAAGGAAACGGCAACCCACTCCAGAATTCTTGCCTGGGAAATCCCATGGACAGAGGAGCCTGGTGGCTACAGTCCATGGGGTCACAAAAGAGTCGGACACGACTTAAAGCCTAAAACAACAACAACAGCAACACAGCATTACACCGAGGAACTGCGATCATTCACTCCATTCGCATCAATGTTATCACTGAGGGTAGTGTGAACCAGAGAAGGGACATTTCAGTTTATACAAGGTTACCCTGTATTTGCACAGCAGATCAATCAGTATTATGAAATCACAGACCTGATATAAAATAATCCTACCCCCACATTCCCGGGGTGAGGAGTGTTACAGGGGAGGGAGAAAGTGCCACATTTATCTTGTCGCTGGTTATGGCTCATCATCTTGGGCCTTCTGACCCAGAAAGGCCTGGAGTCAGAAGGTCTAGCAGGACTGATTTAGGGCTCATCAAAGGGATCTCTTTTAATTTACCCGCAGAGGCTCCTCCTTGTGGAAGCTTCTCTCAGTGCTGCCAGAGCCTCTTTCCTAGAATAGCTGCAGCTCAGGGGGTGGAGGTGGGTATATTCTCATCCATCAACTGCAGAGAATCCGACATCATTTTTCATCACTGCCTCCAGGGACTCCAGCACCACGCCACTCCCTTTAGTAGACTGGATGTCATCGGCATCTCACCTCCCAGTGGTGTTCAGCAAAAATGTCTCCCCGTCAACCCAGGAGAATGACAGCTGTAACCAAATGCTTCCTCCGTCCTTGTCAAGAGTCAGCTGGGGCAGGAAGGCAGCCAGCTTGAGCAAAAGAGAGAGCTCACACTTGGGAGATGGGAGCGCCTCGCGGAACCTAAAGACCTCAGGAGGGTCCAGAAGTGGAAAGCCATCAGAAACGCAGAACGGATCTGCATTTCAAGAGCATCTTGGCTCAGTTTCTCTCTGCAAGTTGCATGCCTCCTTTCTCTCTCCAGCTTGACTCCCTGTGCTCCTGGGCCACTCCAGGGACTGTGGCAGCTTCAGAGCTCAGTCCTAGCCACACAGAGTCTTTCTCTCAACCTCTCTGTGTGCCTGGTAGTGGAGGAAGGGTAGCCACAGATGGTTAGGCAGGTTCCACCCTGCACAAGGGCCCCTGAGCGATGAAGCCCCTGGAGGGTTGAACCCTAGTCCCTCCTGTGTTTATCAAGCCATTCATTAAGGGTGAGGCTGCATCTACCCACGGAGAAGGTCTTCCTCTAATTCTTCAAAGCTGTTGGATGGATTAGTGATACCCAGAGCAAATTTTTCTCTGAACTCATCCTCCAACTGCGGCCCTTGAATTTAAAGGAAATTCTCTTTCTCCACTACTTGCAGCTTGACTGAGCTTGTTGATTGAGGTACCAAAGGGTAAGGGTCTGCTGCGACTAGACCTATCTTAAAATCTAAATCTTGGTGCCTGCTCACCCTGCAGCAGTGCCTGGAGAGACTGGTGGAGCCCACCTCATGGATCCCAGGGCTACTCCTCTCCCTTCCTGGGTCTGGGTTGTTCAGCTTTTCCTTGGATTCTCTGATCTATCCTCTCTCCTTCCAACAAATGGCTATTTTTTACTTAAGATAAAGCTGTATGCTGCCTAGAACCCTTAGAACAGAAGAATCCTAACTTATAACAACAGCAACAACAAACATATTTCGAGCACTCACTGTGTGCCAGGCACTGTTCAAGGCACCTTATGTGTAAATTCATTTTCTCCTTACAACAGCCCTATGAGGTAGATACTAATGTAACTATTCCCATTGCACAGATGTGAAAACTGAAGCTGGGGAGGGGACAGAACGTGCTCAGGACCACCCAGGTGTTAAGGAGTGGAGCTTGGATCTGGAGTCAGGCAGCCTCAAAGTGTCCAGAGTTCGCATTCTTCTTTAGTCTCAGTTCCAAATTCCCAGGAAAAGGATTCCACTTGGCTTTAATGAGTCAGATATACAACCTCAGTTCAGGGACTTCTCTGGTGGTCCAGTGGCTAAGACTCAGGGCTCCCAATGCAGGGGGCCTGGGTGTGATCCCTGGTCAGGGATGTAGATCCTGGATGCAGCAGCTGAAAGAAAAAAAGATCCTGCGTGCCCCAAGGAAGAGAGAAGATCTGTTGTGCCGCAACTAAGACCTGGTGCAGCCAAATAGATAAAAATAATTTTTTAAAAAAGGGGGACCTAGCCATCTGCATTTTTAAAAAAACACCCCAGGCGTTCTTGTGCTTATTACATTGAAAACTGCCCTCTCTTTGTAGCGAGCCTCTGAAGGGAGAAGAAAATTGCAGTCTTTGGGATGTCCTGAGCATCTTGGCGTAAGGCAGATCAGTGGTAGGGACGTACGTGCCCGCTCTGTCTCCTTTCTGCCCCCGCTGCAGCCTGGCGCCCCTCTGATGGCACATGTGCAGAGCTGAGGCTGAGCCCTGGGTGTGAATCAGCTCTTGGACTGCCCAGGAGTCAATGAGTGTTTCTTGGTTTCTAGTCTGGCATTTCAGTCCGTCGGAGCCAGAGCTGGTTCCTCTGGCCCTCAGGGATAAAGGCTTACCTGCTGCCAGTCTAACAGGATGACAGCTATGCGAGAAGGAGCATCAGATTACCTTTATCTAGTTTGTTTCACTTTAATTTCATATTCAGTGCTCCCATTTCATTTAGTTTGTGTTTTCCAACTTTGCCATCTCTCTCTTTTTTTTTTTTTTGATGTTCTTTCTCAAGCATTTATCAAGCAGAGTAGAAAGGTTTTTGTTTACACATATATAAATCATATGTATAATATATATTTTAGAAAACATAAATTTTTACCTAACTAAAAAATTTATGACATATTGATTCCACTTGTTTGACTTAGTATGAATAGAACACTAAATTTCTATTTTACTAGAAATTTTAGTATCTATTTTAAATTTTAATATCTATTTTAATATCTATTTTTTAAAAATAGATACGTAACAAGCAACAAAAGCTTATTGTATAGCACAGGGAACTATGAGTTCATATCTTGTAATAACCTATAATGGAAAATAATTCCAAAAATAATATATGTATATATGTATGAACAAATCACCTTGCTGTGCACCTGAAGTGTTGTAAGTCAGCTGTGCTTAGTTGCTCGGTCATGTCCAACTCTTTGTGACCCCATGGACTGCAGCCCGCCAGGCTCCTCTGTCCATGGGGCTTCTCCAGGCTAGAATACTGGAGTGGGTTACCATGACCTCTTCCAGGAGATCTTCCCAACCCAGGGATTGAACCCAGGTCTCCCGTATTACAAGCAGATTCTTTACCATCTGAGCTACCAGGGAAGCCCAAGTCAACTGCACTTCAATAAAATACATAAAGAAAAAAAGAGAGCGAGAGAGAAGGCGAGGAGGAGGAGCAAGCCTCTGCCCTACTTCCCTGCAAGCAGCAGTCTGTGTCCCCTACAGGTGGCACCTGGAGTGAGGGAAAACCCTGCCTCAGTTTTTTCCCTGGGAGACTTTTATCCCTTGCCCCACCCTCCTTCTGGGAAAACACCAATTCTTCTGGCATCACCTGAGCTGGGCATTGCATGGAAGTCAAGAGTGTAGATTGCAGAGCCAGGTTCAATCCCTGATTCTGCTGTGTGATGCTGGCAAGTTACTAAATTGCGCTCAGTTTCACAGAGGCCTGCCCATCATGCGTCAGAGGGAGAGGTGAATGAGTTAATATACGTCAGGGACCCAGGGCACCTGATGCCTGTGAGACAGAAAACAAGGAAGAAGTGCTTTTTGGTACCGTCATCAGTACTAATATTGAAGGTAGTTATTAATGTTCTCCATGTGTGTGTACGCGCTTAATCGCTCAGTCGTGTCCGACTCTGCAATCCCATGAACTGTGGCCTGCCAGGCCCCTCTGTCCATGGGGATTCTCTAGGCAAGAATACTGCAGTGGGTTGCCATGCCCTCCTCCAGGGGATCTTCCCTCCTCCAGGTCTCCCGCATTGCAGGCAGCTTCTTTACCATCTGAGCCACCAAGGAAGCCCAAGCTCTTCCCAAATCCATGAACCAGTGTGAAAGCTTTAGATGTATGTTATAATCTTCATAAAAACCCAATAGGGGGACTTCCCTGGTGGTTCAGTGGTTAAGACTCCATGCTTCCAATGCCAGGGGACACGGGTTCGATCCCTAGTCAGGGAACTAAGATCCTACTGCTGCGTGGTGTGGCCAAAAAATACAATAAATAAAATAAAAACCCAATAGGTCCTGGAACAACTGGATAGTGGTGATCAGTTCAGTTCAGTCACTCAGTCGTGTCCGACTCTTTGCGACCCCATGAATCGCAGCACGCCAGGCCTCCCTGTCCATCACCAACTCCCGGAGTTCACTCAGACTCACGTCCATCGAGTCAGTGATGCTACAATAAATAAAATAAAACCCCAATAGGTTCTGGAACAACTGGATTGTGGCGATGGCTGCCCCACATTGTGAGTGTGCTTACTGCCAGCAACTTGTGCATGGTGCAGTTTAAAATGGGAAAAAGTCACATCTTTATGTTATGTATATTTCACATCCCTCCCCCAACACACACCCAAAGTCCACTAGGGTAGGAGGTATTATGATCATTCCTTTATTACAAATGAGAGAAACTGAGATCAAAGAGCCCCTGTGCCTGCCCCAGGGTCCCAGGGCTGAGAGTGGCTCAGCCTGGATTTTACCCCAACATGCTCCGCACTACTGGGAACACAAAGACCCACTGGGCTATGTTTCTGTCCCCTTGTCCCTCCCTCCTTTTATTCTTTCCTCTGACAGCCATGAGTGGTATCCCTACTATGTGCCAGGTCCTTTACCAAATGCTGGGGATTCAACAGATAGCAAGAGAGATGATCCTCAAATGCTTGCCCAAAGGAACGCACACTTACCTCCTAGGCTGGTGCTGAGATGAAAGGTGCCAGGAGAGGAGATGACAACTGGTGTGAACCAGTCAGAGGACCTGGGGGACAGCGTCATGGATGAAGTGAAAGAGTCAGGGGTGAGAGATGCTAGGAGTCCCCTTAGGGAGGTGGGAGGGGACGAATGGTCCTGGCAGAGGAAGCAGCCACTCGTGCAAAGGCCCTAGGGCCCGTGTGGCCAGTGAGAGGGTGTGGGAGAGACAGAGGAAGCCAAGGGCAGAGAGGACCATGCAGGCTGCCCCTGGGGAAGCTTTGCCTTTGTCCCAAGGGTAATAGGGGTCTTTCAGGGGTTGAAGCCAGGAAACATAACCTATTTCGCCACTCCCAGGAGAGCCCACCTCTCCCCAGCCTTGACGTCCCACCAGCAACAATGAGGAGGGCCAGCAGTCCTCCTGCAAGACCCCTCCTCACCCTCATACCCCGCACCACCATGCCTCACCTGTCCCTCAGCCCTCTACCTGTACCCTCCCCAGCCTGCCCTCCTCCCTGCTTTATTCCTCTCCAGAGACTCCTGGGACCCTGTGTATCTTACTTCTCAGCTTGTCTCTTCCCCTAGAATGAAGGTTACTCAAGGCCAAAGACTGTCTCCCCGGTGCCCCCAAACAGGGCTGAGCATCCCGTAGGTGCTCAGCTGTCAGGCACCCAACTGTTGAAAGGAGTCCTAATGCCTCATGCAGGTGGCAAGGGGGCAAAAGTGAAGGGCCAGAGCTTCCCTGGTGGTCCAGTGCATAGGAATCCACCTGCCAACGCAGGGGACACGGGTTCGATCCCTGGTATGGCAAGATTCCACATGCCGCAGAGCAACTAAACCTGAGCGCCACAACTAGTGAAGCCCTTGCACCTAGAGCCCGTGCTCTGCAGAGAAGAGAAGCCACCGAAATGAGAAGCCTGCGCAGCCAAAAATAAAATAAAAAAAAAAGAGTAGGGGGCCAGGTGAGGATCTGCTGTGGGGTTCTGAGTGGGGGCACTGACGCTTGGGCTGCAGAAAGTGAAAGTGTTAGTCATTCAGTCGTGTCCGACTCTTTGCGACCCCATGAACTGTAGCCCATCAGGCTCCTCTGTCCATGGAATTCTCTAGGTAAGAATACTGGAGTAGGTTGCCATTTCCTTTTCCAGGGGATCGTCTCAACCTAGGGATAGAACCCACATCTCCTACATGACAGATAGATTCTTTACCATCTGAGCCACCAGGGAAACAGAAAAACAGGAACATTCCACAGTGGTGGGAGCAGTCCTCGAAAAGCTTCTGAAAGTGTCTTGGCCCAAGAGAGGACAGTTTTCCTGATTGGAGAAGGCCCAAGATCAACCTGGGTGTGATAACAGGACTAATCCATCTCCACCCAGCAGGACATATCTGATGGCACCCACCAGACCCTTCCTGGACCCCTCCTGTCTTCCTGCAGCTCACACAGAAGCCAGCCTCCAGGCTTTTGCCCTCCAGCTCTTTCACTCCTTAAGGCAGAGCCTCTGCTTCTCCTCCCTCCTGGTCTAGCTTCAAGGCTCAGCTTCAAAGTCAAGCCCTCACAGAAGTGTTGGAGGTGAGAGAATGGGAGGGACTTAGGGGAAGGGAGTGGAGAGAAGCCAATCTGACTCTAAGGTCAAAACACAAGAGTTCTTCCCATTCATTCAGTCACCAAACTGCTATTGTGTGTGTGAGTTGCTCAGTTGTGTCCAACTCTTTTTGACCCTATGGATCATAGCCTGCCAGGCTCCTCTCTCAATGGGATTCTCCAAGCAAGAATACTGGAGTGGGTTCTATGTCCTCCTCCAGTGGATCTTCCTGACCCAGGGAACAAACCCGGGTCTCCTGCATTGCAGGCAGATTCTTTACCCCCAGTCATATGCAGGCTTTGGGGAGACAAAAAAGAGACAGAGGAAATTCTTTCTGCTTTGTGGAGCTGACAATCAATAGCTGGGAGATGGATATTAACTATCAGAACAAATTAGGATTATTACTACTACCACAGGGGACTTCCCTGATGGCTCAGGTGGTAAAGAATCTGCCTGCAATGCAGGAGATCCAGGTTTGATCCCAGGGTCAGGAAGATCCCCTGGAGAAGGGAATGGCAACCCACTCCAGTATTCTTGCCTGGGAAATCCCATGGACAGAGGAGCCTGGAAGGCTACCATCCATGGGGCCACAGAGAATCAGACACAACTGATTGACTCAACAACAACAACGATTATTATTATTATTTTGAATAGTCTGTATGAGGGTGAAGTGACCTCACTGCACGTCAGAGTCTGAAGGAGACATTCTAGAAACACAGGGCTCCCTGCCCAGCCAGTGCCCAGGTTCTCTGAGCATTGCTCTGTTTTATCTGCAGAGTGACGCTGGGGCCAGCATGACTGTCTCTGTTGCTGAGAATCCAGACACTGAGGCACAGGGAGCTCCACCCCTCACCCCTGACCAAGAGCAGGGCTGGCGGGCAGAGATACCAGGGCTGCTGGACGCTTACCTCCCACCGCCCCTCCTTAGAAGGCGTTCCTGGACCACCCTCTCTTCCCCTCAGCCTGCCTTGCTTCTCTTCCTGGCACTTTGAGATGTATCTATTTTTTAATCCGACTCCTCCAGGAGAATGTAGGGCCAAAGGAAACTTGCTGATGACTCAGCCCCTGCTGCTGCACACACCCGAAAATAATTGGATTTGGAAAGAAAGGCGTTCAGTTGACTTTGATTAGCCCTTTAAAATCATAACCATTCTGGGAGCTCTCCTATTGACAGAAACCCTTGCTAGACTTGGCTGGGTTCACATTCTTGTTCCTAAGGCTGAGCACATAGTAGGTGCTCAGTAAAGACCCGGTGAGGAAATGGATGAATGAAACCACTGGGGACTTTCCTTTTACTGCTCAATTATATCCCCCCATCCACTTTTTCCTCCTCTCTCCTTCCCCCATTCCTTCCTGACCTCCTCAACTTTTGAGGCCCTGTTCCATGTCTTGCTCTTATGCAGAGCCTCGGATAACAAACTAAAAGTGACACAAAGTTCACAATAGTGGGGTCAATAGAATCTGTTTTTTAAATTCCCTTTGAGGGAATTCGATGGCGGTAGTGGTTCAGACTTGGCGCTTTCGCTGCGGGGGTCCCCAAGCTGTGTTGGCACGGCCAAAATGAAAAAAAATTCCCTTTAAGATAATGTGTTGTGTTGTGCTTAGTCACTTAGTCGTGTCCAACTCTTTGCAACCCCATGGACTGTAGCCAGCCAGGATCCTCTGTCCACGGGGATTTTCCAGGCAAGAATACTGGTGTGTGGGTTGCCATGCCCTCTTCCAGGGAATCTTCAACATTATTTTATGTAATTATTTTTCCATCTCTTGCTTCTTTTTTCAGCTTTGGTGGATGTAATATGGGCTTCCCAGATGGCTCAGTGATAAAGAGTCTGCCTGCCAATGCAGGAGACACAGGTTTGATCCCAGGGTCAGGAAGATCCCCTGGAGAAGGAAATGGCAACCCACTCCAGTATTCTTGCCTGGGAAATCTCATGGACAGAGGAGCCTGGCGGGCTATAGTTCACAGTGTTGCAAAGAGTCAGACATCACTGAGTGACTGACCACTCAGTCATACTTAATATACAAAATTGTACATTTAAAAAAATATATTGTTTATGTATTTGTCTTCACTGGGTCTTGATTGTGGTTTGTGGGACCTAGTTCCCTGACCAGGGATCAAACCCGAGCCCCCTGCTTTGGAAGTGAGAAGGCTTAGTCACTGGACCACCAGGGACGTCCCCCAAACCATGCATCTTTAATATATTTATTTTGGGAGTTTGGACACACACATATATACCCACGATACCATTGCCACAGTCAAGGGAACAAAAATATTCATCACCTCCCAAAGATTTCTTGTGTCCCTTCTTTTTTCCTTTCTTTCTTTTTCTTCTTTTGTAGTAAAAACACTTACCCTGAGATCTGCCTTCTCCACAAGTTTTTAAGTGAGTGACATGCGTGTGTGCTCTCTCAGTCATGTCTGACTCTTTGCAATCCCGTGGACTGCAGCCCACCAGGCTCCTCTGTCCATGGGATTTCCCAGGCAAGAAGACTGGAGTGTGCTGCCATTGTCACCTCCGGGGGATCTTCCTGACTCAGGGATCGAACCCAAGTCTTGTGCATCTCCTGCCTTGGCAGGCGGGTTCTTGACCACTGAACCACCGGGGAAGCCCAAGTTCACAACACCACAGTGTTAACCGCAGGACCTAGGTTGCACAGCGGGTCTCTGGAATTTTCTCATCGTGCAGTTAGACCAAAGCTGGAGCAGGGAATAATCCATTCTGTGGGGAGTGAGGCAGCCGTAGAGTGTGAAGAGCGGGGCCACTGGAGAAGCCTTCTGAAAGGGCAGAAGTCTGAGAAATACTCTGAAAAATGTTCAGAATTTCATCTCCTGTGGGCCATGGAAACTGCTGGAACAAAAGTGTGGAGGTAGAGAGAGACAAATACTGTATAATATTACTTCTATGCGGAATCTTAAAAATACAACAAACTATCAAATATGACAAAAAAGGGGCAGACTCAGGGATACAACAAACTGGTGGTTACCAGTGGGGGTGAGGGTGGGGGAGGGGCTGTGAGGGGAACTAAGTCGCTTCAGTCGTGTCTGACTCTTTGGGACCCCGTGGACTAGAGCCCACCAGGCTCCTCTGTCCATGGGATTCTCCAGGCAAGGATACTGCAGTGGGTTGCCATGCCTTCCTCCAGGGCATCTTCCCCACCCAGGGATCGAACCCACATCTCTTGTGTCTCCTGCGTTGGCAGGCGGGTTCTTTACCACTAGTGCCACCTGGGAAGCCCCATGGGGAGAGCGGGAGATACAAAGTATTCGGTGTAAGATAGGCTAAAGGATGCGATGTTGCACAACACGGGTGATTTAGCCAATTTTTTTTAATATTTGTTTATTTATTTGGCTTCATTGGGTCTTAGTTGTGGCACATGGAATCTTTGCTGCATTTTGTGGGATCTTTGGTTATGGTGCACGGACTCTCCAGTTGTGGCGCCTGGGCTCAGTAGTTGTCCAGTTCAGTCGCTCGGTCGTGTCTGACCCTTTGCCACCCCATAGACTGCAGCACGCCAGGCCTCCCTGTCCATCACTAACTCCTGGAGTTTACTCACACCCAACTCAACTCCTAGAGTTTACTCAACTCAGTAGTTGAGGCATGTGGAATGAGTGCTCTGTAGCATCTGGGATCTTGGTTCCCAGACCAAGGATCAACACTTCGTCCCCTGCATTCGAAGGTGGATTTTTGACCAGTGGACCACCAGGGAAGTCCCAGCCCGTATTTCATAATAATTGTAAGTGGAAAATAGTCTTTCAAGTTGTATACAATTTTTAAAAATATAATAAGAAGCTAAAATGCAAAAAAGAAATAAAAAAGTAAAGCAGTGGCTGAGACTAGAAGAACTCCAAGTACCCGGGGTGGCTAAGCATGAGGGCTTTTGTAGGGAGTGGTAGTTTGTCAGGCCAGCAAGTCCTTTTTAAAGTACTTATGACTCAAGTGGCTGCATATTTAACTAATGGTTATATCTGCAGCAGATTTTGCATCAGCACTAGAAGGGTTTTATTTTTTACCTTTATTGAGGTATAATTTACACATCATAAAATTAACCCATTTAAAGTGTACAATCCAATGATTTTTAGTAAGTTTACCGACATGTACTTCCACTATAATCTAATTTTAGAAACGTTCCATCACTCTCAGAGGATCCCTTGGGTCCATTTACAGTTAATCCCGTTTGCTCCACCAGCCCCGGGCAACCACTAATCCACTCTCTGTCTCAATGCATTTGCTTATTCTGGACATTTCATATAATTGGAATCCTATTCCGTGTGGTCTTTTGCATCTGGCTTCTTTCACTGAGGGTTTTTCCAGCGGCTCCTTGGTAAAGAATCTGCCTGCACTGCAGGAGACTTGGGTTTGACCACTGGGTCGGGAAGATCCCCTGGAGAAGGGAATGGCAACCCACTCTAGTATTCTTGCCTGGAGAATTCCCATGGACAGAGCAGCCTGGTGGGCTACAGTCCTCAGGGTTGCAAAGAGCTGGACACAACTGAGCGACTAATCACAGCATAGACTGAAGAAATGTTGACTGGAAGGTCTTTATGGCTACCTCTTTTCATGTCTTTGGGATAAATACCTAGGAGTCGACTGGCAGGTTGGATCGTCAGTCAGTTCAGTCGTTCAGTCGTGTCCGACTCTTTGCGACCCCATGGACTGCAGCATGCTAGGCTTCCCTGTGCATCACCTACTCCCAGAGTTTACTCAAACTCATGTGCATTGAGTCAGTGATGCCATCCAACCATCCCATCTTCTGTCATCCCCTTCTCCTGCCTTCAATCTTTCCCAGCTTCAGGGTCTTTTCAAATGAGTCAGTTCTTCGCATCAGGTGGCCAAAGTATTGGAGTTTCAGCTTCAGCATCAGTCCTTCCAATGAATATTCAGGACTGATTTCCTTTAGGATGATGGACTGGTTGGATCTCCTTGCAGTCCAAGGGACTCTCAAGAGTCTTCTCCAGCACCACAATTCCAAACCATGAATTCTTTGGCACTCAGCTTTCTTTATGGTCCAACTCTCACATAAGTACAGACTACTGAAAACAGTGCCCTAATCTTAAGTGTAGTGGCTTGATGACTTTATTCTTTTTTTTTTTTTTGGTGACTTTTTACATATGGCCATATCCTGCAACCACCATACAAACCAACACCAACTAGCAGAATATTTCCAGCACCCCAAATTTCCCCTCATCATACCCCTTCTCCACTCCCTGTCCAGTGGTAACCATGATGCCAAGTTCTAGCACCATTGATTAGTTTTTCCCCTTCTTGTAGTTGATGTAAATAAAATGTTTGTCATGCTGTCGCGTCTCAATAATTTGTTTTTTTATTGCTACAGAGCCCTGGAGAAGGAAATGGCAACCCACTTCATATTCTTGCCTGGAGAATTCCATGGACAGAGGAGCCTGGCGGGCTATAGTCCATGGGGTCGCAAAGAGTTGACACGACTGTGAAAGTAACTTTCACTTTTCTTTGCTCTAGAGTATTCCACAGTATGATTATACTAAAAATAATTTAACCATTCTCCTGTTGATGGACACTTGAGCTATTTCTAAGGTTTTTGTTGTTGCTATTGCTACTAGTATATCCTATTACTTAAAAAAAAGAATAATTCAGACTTCCCTGGACGTCCAGTTGGAATCTGCCTGCCAATGCAGGAAACGTAGGTTCCATCCCCAGTCCACATGCCATGGGACAGCGAAGCTGGACACCAAAACTGCTGAAGCCCTAGAGCCCATGCTCTGCAACGAGGGAAGCCATTGCAATGAGAAGCCCAGGCACAACAAATAGGGAGTAGTCCTTGCTTGCTGCAACTAGAGAAAGCCCACGCAGCTGCAAAGACCCGGTGCAGACAAAAATAAACTAAACGATTTTAAAAGAAGGTTAAAAAAAATTTTTTTTAATTAGAGAAAGAATAATATGTTCCTACCTAAATAGTATGTTCCCAAAGCATTCTCAAACACCCATATGACAACCTGGTAAGCATTTATTCAAAATATAAAGCTTTTAAAATTACCTGATTATTTCACAGCAGTGAATTTGTTAATGGGAACTTCGGGAAGTAGGCATCGATATGGTACAGTATGTATGGCATATAATAATGTTGTATAAAATCATGTTTCCTTTGTGCAATGAACTTGTACTGTAATATGATTAAACAATGAAATTGTTAGGTAGGTAGAATAGGGAAAAGGAGTCCAAAATGGAGGTGGCTAAAAGACAAGGAAGGTCTGAGGACCAGAGTGAAGACTTCAGGCAAAACAAATAAAACAAACAGCACTCCTGGCTAAGCCCAATTTGCATAGGGCAGGCCCAGGTGGAGGAAAAAACATATAAAAGGAGGAGCCAAAGTGCTTTCTCTCGGACTCTCTCCCGCGTGCGTGCGCTCTTTTCTCTCTCTCTCTCTTTCTCTCTCTCTCTCTCTCACTCTCCTGCTATCTTCTAAATAAAATAGAGCTGTAACACTGATTTGCCTAAGAGCTGTAACACGGTTTGTCCAAGACCCGAGAGCTGTGATGCGCCGAGGGCTCTAATGTCCGTTGCTCCAAATCTTTGTTGTGATGAGACAAAGAACCGAGGAACATACACTCGCGTGACAAAATAATGTGTTAAGGTTACAAGGAAAATATCTAAAGTGGACCTAGTTTCATAGCCCCCAACATACCTAGCCAACTTTGGAACCTATGAAAGGGTAAGTCTTCAGGGAAAGAATGGGTGAGATGAAATGAACAGCGTTTTCTTTTTTTTAATTTATTTTATTTAAGTATAGTTGCTGTACAGTGTTGTGTTAAATTCTGCTGGACAGCAAAGTGACTCAGTTATATAGGTATACACATTCTTTTTCAAATTCTTTTCCATTAGTGTTTGTCACAGGAGATTGATATAATTCCATGTGCTATACAGTAGCATTGTTTATCCAGTCTAAATATAATAGTTTACTTCCACCACCGGGTCTCTAGCCTTTCCCATTCTATTGTTTTCCTCTATTTTGCATTGTTCCCTTAAGAAGGCCTTCTTATCTCTCTTTGCTGTTCTTTGGAACTCCGCGTTCAGTTGGGTATATCTTTCCCTTTCTCCTTTGCCCTTCGCTTCTCTTCTTTTCTCAGCTGTTGGGAAGGCCTTCTCAGACGACCTCTTTGCCTTCTTGCATTTCTTTTTCTTGGGGATGGTTTTGGTCATCACCTTCTGTACAATGTTAAGAACCTCCATCCATAGTTCTTCAGGCACTTTGTCTATCATATCTAATCCCTTGAATCTATTTGTCACCTACACTGTACAACCATAAGAGATTCAATTTAGGTCATATTTGAATGACCTAGTGGTTTTCCCTACTTTCTTCAATTTGAGCCTGAATTTTGCAATAAGGAGCTGATGATCTGAGCCACAGTCTGCTCCAGGTCTTGTTTTTGCTGACTGTATAGAGCTCTTCCATCTTCGGCTGTGAAGAAGATAATCAATCTGATTTTGGTATTGGCCATCTGGTGGTGTCCATATGTCTCTTGTGTTGTTGGAAGAAGGCATTTGCTATGACCAGTGCGTTCTCTTGGCAAAACTCTATTAGCCTTTGCCCTGCTTCATTTTGTGCTCCAAGGCCAAACTTGCCTGTTACTCTAAGTATCTCTTGACTTCCTACTTTTGCATTCCAGTCCTCACAGAGTTGGACACGACTGAAGCGACTTAGCGGCAGCAGCAGCAGCATGATGAAAAGGACATCTTTTTTTTTCCCTTGGGTTCCAAAATCACTGTGAATGGTGACTGCAGCCATGAAATTAAAAGACGCTTGCTCCTTGGAAGAAAAGCTATGACAAACCTAGACAGCGTATTAAAAAGAAGAGGCATCACTTTGCCGACAAATGTACACACAGTCAAAGCTATGGTTTTTTCAATAGTCAGGCATGGACATAAGAGCTGGACCATAAAGAAGGCTGAGCATCAAAGAATTGATGCTTTTCGAACTGTGGTGCTGGAGAAGACTCTTAAGAGTCCCTTGGACAGCAAGAAGATCAAAACTGTCAATCCTAAACGGGAAGATCCCCTGGAGAAGGAAATGGCAACCCACTCCAGGTATTCTTATCTGGAAAATCCCTTGGACAGAGAAGCCTGGTGGACTATAGTCCAAGGGGTCACAGAGATTTGGACACAACTGAACGACTAACATTTTCTTTCTTTATTCTTTGGAAGGACTGATGATGAAGCTCCAATACTTTGGCCACCTGTTGTGAAGAGCAGACTCATTGTAAAAGACCCTGATGCTGGGAAAGACTGAGGGCAAGAGGAGAAGTGGGCAGAGGATCAGATGACTGGATGGCATCACTGACTCAGTGGACATGAGTTTGAGCAAACTCAGGGAGATAGTGAAGGACAGGGAAGCCTGGTGTGGTACAGTTTGTGGGGTTGCAAAGAGTCAGACACGACTTAAGGACTGAACGGCTACCAGGTGGTTGGTTCAGCAGTATAGAATCCACCTGCCAATGCAGGGGACACGGGTTCAATCCGAGTCGGGAAGATCCCCTGGAGAAAGAAATGGCAACCCACTCCTGTATTCTTGTCTGGGAAATCCCATGTACAGAGGAGCCTGGCGGGCTACAGTCCACGGGGGTCTCAAAGAGTCAGACATGACTTGGGGACTAAACAACAGCAACTAATCCCATACTCCCAACCCATTCCTCCCCTCCCCACCTCCCCCTTGGCAACCAAAGTCTGTTCTGTGTTCTCGGGTCTGTTTCCACTTCATAGATAAGCCCATTCGTGAGACACACAGTGTTGAAATGGTAGACACTGATTTGGACCATGAAGGAGATCAGCCCTGGGATTTCTTTGGAAGGAATGATGCTAAAGCTGAAACTCCAGTACTTTGGCCACCTCATGCGAAGAGTTGACTCATTGGAAAAGACTCTGATGCTGGGAGGGATTGGG
Organism: Bos taurus; assembly: GCF_002263795.3. Taxonomy (NCBI): domain Eukaryota; kingdom Metazoa; phylum Chordata; class Mammalia; order Artiodactyla; family Bovidae; genus Bos; species Bos taurus. The sequence continues at coordinate 7,802,978 of NC_037352.1, read as the reverse complement.
GGCAAGAGGAGAAGGGGACGACAGAGGATGAGATGGCTGGATGGCATCACTGACTCAACTCCGGGAGTTGGTGATGGACAGGGAGGCCTGGCGTGCTTCGATTCATGGGGTCGCAGAGAGTCGGACACGACTGAGCGACTGATCTGATCTGATCATCTATTTTATCTACCTACCTAGGAAAATATCATAGCGAATATTTGGAGTGAAAGTCCGAGTACGAGGTGGGTTTTGCACAGTAATTCAGTAAAAGGTAGAGACTCCAAATTGCTGTAACCGCAGTCCTTGTTGCCATCTAACCCTAATCTGGAACCATACCTGGACTAAACCTTTAAGCTATGCAAATGAGCAAGGATTCCAGACCCTGCCTTCAGAAGGGCTGGGGTAGGGAGGAGGGTGGTGGGAGGGAGCCTATAATAAGTGGAGGCTGAGAAGGGAAGGACCAGAACTCTTTCCCATTACTGCTGGCTCTCCCAGATGCAGGGCCCTCTTTATGCTCCCAGACAGCTCACCGTCTTGAGATTTGCCATGCTATCGAAGTCAAGGACACCTCAGAAACGGAAACGAAAGCCTGTGTATGGCCGGAGGACCAAAGCGTCAAACGGCCCCCAATTGCTGAGACAGCTCTCCCCTAACACCCCCAGCACCAGCTTAGCCTGCAGGTGGTTCCCGGAAGCCCGGAGGAACACAAGACAAGGTATGCTCTTTGCAATGACGTTTTCCAACTCAATTCCTGGTTCATAAGAAAGATGTTGATTTCATAGAGGTAAATCTTGCCATGGGCCACCTTACAGAAATCTTAACTTTGCCTTCCAGAGCTGGTTTGTTTCTTCTCCAGGGAGGATGTAGGTCTGCATGCAAATATATCTTTTCCTTTGCAGTTGAGCCTCTGTCTCTCCTTCTCTTGCATTTGGTGGTTTCTCTTTGGAAGCTGAATTGACCAAATTGAGGTTGGGTCTTTGAGCAGCTAGTGGAAAGAGAGGAGTGGGCACAGAGGTTAGTGGATGGGTGAAGAGGAATGGCCGGTGGGTGCTTTATCAGTTGAACCAGGATCATGGCTAAAAGCGCTCCTCCACAGCACCAGGCTCCAACATGGGATGGGCACAGATGCCCAAGAGCAGTCATAATCACCCTTGAAAATCCCTTAAGTCACTTTTGTTACCTTTTTAAAATCCAGTTATCTTCCAAGGTAAGAACAAGATTACCTAATTGAGTACAGCTGAATTGACTGTTGTGTTTAGAAATGTCATTACTTTTCCCTCCTTCAAAAAAAAAAAAAAAAAAACAAACTTCAAATCTGGAATCACCCCAGTCCAGAGCTGACCTTGTGTAAGTTAACATGAAAATACTGAGCATTTGTTCTATCTCTGTAAAACTTGTAAGATCTTTTTCCTCCCTTGGTTTAATCTGAGGCTCATGGCCCTTACTCCCATCCCTTTGAAACTGACATTCTGGGCCTCACGTAAACACCATCTTCAGCTTCCTTCTGCATATTTTTTTTGTAGTCCCACATTCCTTGGATGGGCTTCCCAGGCGGCACAGTGTTTAAAAAATACCCACCTGCGAATGCAGGAGACACAGGACACTCGGTTCGATCTCCAGGCCAGGAAGACCCCCTGGAGGAGGAAATGGCAACCTACTCCTGTATTTCTTTCCTGGGGAATTGCATGGACAGAGGCGCCTCATGGGCTACCGTCCATGGGGTCACAAAGAGTTGGACCCGACTGAGCCCACACACAGTGGATAGGGTTTTCCAGGTAGCGCTAGTGGTCAAGAACCCACCTGCCGATGAGGGAGACAAAAGAGACGCTGGTTTTATCTCTGGGTTGGGAAGATCCCCTGGAGTAGGAAATGGCAACCCACTCCAGTATTCTTGCCTGGAGAATCCCCATGGACAGAAGAGCCTAGCTTCTTCAGTCCATTGACATGACTAAAGTGGCTTAGCTTTACCTGCACAGGGAAATCAGCCTTTGGAACCCCACAGACAGGGAGAGGGTTGTGTGCCTGAGGGTGAGGTTGGAGTTGGGGATGTTAGAGGAAGGTGCTCCTTAGTGGGTGGGGTGCCTGCAAAGCTCTGCTAGTTCCCACAGCTGCCACAGACATCCTGGCTCTGAGAAACCTACAAACCCTACAAACGTATTGGTTTATTCCTTTAGGCAATATTTTGAGTCTTTCCTGTGGATTCTAACTAGAATGAGATAAGGGCAGTTACTACCTTAAGGAGGATGGATACATTCTGCTGGAGGAGACAGAGGTTTTTTGGTTTTTAATCTATATTTAGCAAAATGTCAGCTCACATTGAGCACCTATGTGTACCAGGCCCTAGGGAATGGGGTTCTGCTTCATTGAAGAAACTCACATCTAGTAGGGAAAAGGTGAAACAGGATTTTTGGCAAAACACCACTGACAGTCCAGTGGTTAAGACTCTGCACTTTCAATGCAGGGGGCGTGTGTTCAATCCCTGATCAGGGAACTAAGATCCTACATGCCATGCAGCACAGCCAAAAATTGAAAGGAAAAAAAAGGCAAAACACATAACAAGTGTTAAGTCATCAGTCCTTTTAATCAACTGCAACGATGGCTGTGAAGAAGTATCAGGTACAGTGATGGGGTGCTACAGAGGACCTTAAGAAAATGAAGGAAACATTTTGCATCATTTCTCTTAGTAAATCTTTGAAATCTAGTACATATTTCAGATAAATATGGAATACTTATGGGTTGCTAGGGTAAAGGATGGGGAGAAGTGATAGTTAAGGAGTTTAGGATGCACATGTACACACCTCTTCTTAATAGCTTCTGCTTCTGTTAGACCCATGCCATTTCTGTCCTTTATTGAGCCCATCTTTGCATGAAATGTTCCCTTGGTATCTCTAATTTTCCTGAAGAGATCGCTAGACTTTCCCATTCTATTCTTTTCTCTATTTCTTTTTCACTGATCGCTGAGAAAGGCTTTCCTACCTCTCCTTACTATTCTTTGGAACTCGGCATTCAGATGGATATATCTTTGCTTTTCTCCTTTGCCTTTCCCTTCTCTTCTTTTTTTTTTTTTTCCTAATTTTATTTTATTTTTAAACTTTATATAATTGTATTAGTTTTGCCAAATATCAAAATGAATCCACCACAGGTATACATGTGTTCCCCATCCCGAACCCTCCTCCCTCCTCCCTCCCCATACCATCCCTCTGGGTCGTCCCAGTGCACCAGCCCCAAGCATCCAGCATTGTGCATCGAACCTGGACTGGCAACTCGTTTCCTACATGATATTTTACATGTTTCATTGCCATTCTCCCAAATCTTCCCACCCTCTCCCTCTCCCACAGAGTCCATAAGACTGTTCTATACATCAGTGTCTCTTTTGCTGTCTCGTACACCGGGTTATTGTTACCATCTTTCTAAATTCCATATATATGCGTTAGTATACTGTATTTATGTTTTTCCTTCTGGCTTACTTCACTCTGTATAATAGGCTCCAGTTTCATCCACCTCATTAGAACTGATTCAAATGTATTCTTTTTAATGGCTGAGTAATACTCCATTGTGTATATGTACCACAGCTTTCTTATCCATTCATCTGCTGATGGACATCTAGGTTGCTTCCATGTCTTGGCTATTATAAACAGTGCTGCGATGAACATTGGGGTACACGTGTCTCTTTCCAGTCTGGTTTCCTCAGTGTGTATGCCCAGCAGTGGGGTTGCTGGATCATAAGGCAGTTCTATTTCCAGTTTTTTAAGGAATCTCCACACTGTTCTCCATAGTGGCTGTACTAGTTTGCATTCCCACCAACAGTGTAAGAGGGTTCCCTTTTCTCCACACCCTCTCCAGCATTTATTATTTGTAGACTTTTGGATCGCAGCCATTCCCTTCTCTTCTTTTCTCAGCTATTTGTAAGGCCTCCTCAGACAACCATTTTGCCTTTCTTCTTTCATTTTTGTATTTCTTTTTCTTGGGGATGGTCTTGATCCCTGCCTCCTGTACAATGTCAGGAACCTCCATCCATAGTTCTTCAAGCACTCTATCAGATCTAATCCCTTGAATCTATTTCTCACTTCCACTGTATAATCATAAAGGATTTGATTTAGGTCATACCTGAATGGTCTAGTGGTTTTTCCCTACTTTCTTCAATTTATGTCTGAACTTGGCAATAAGGAGTTCATAGTCTGTGCCACAATCAGCTCCCGGTCTTGTTTTTGCTGACTGTATAGAACTTCTCCATCTTTATCTGCAAAGAATATAATCAGTCTGATTTTGGTGTTGACCATCTGGTGATGTCCATGTGTAGAGTCTTTTCTTGTGTTGTTGGAAGAGGGTGTTTGCAATGACCAGTGCGTTCTCTTGACAAAACTCTATTAGCTTTTGCCCTGCTTCATTCTGTATTCCAAGGCCAAATTTGCCTGTTACTCCAGGTGTTTCTTGACTTCCTACTTTTGCATTCCAGTCCCCTATAATGAAAAGGACATCTTTTCTGGGTGTTAGTTCTAGAAGGTCTTGTAGGTCTTCATATTAAGAAGAGGTGGCAAGAATATACAGAAGAGCTATACAAAAAAGATCTTCACGACCCAGACAATCACAATGGTGTGATCACTCACCTAGAGCCAGACATCCTGGAATGCGTAGTCAAGTGGGCCTTAGGAAGCATCACTATGAACAAAGCTAGTGGAGGTGATGGAATTCCAATTGAGCTATTTCAAATCCTAAAAGATGATGCTGTGAAAGTGCGGCACTCAATGTGCCAACAAATTTGTAAAACTCAGCAGTGGCCACAGGACTGAAAAAGGTCAGTTTTCATTCCAATCCCAAAGAAAAGCAATGCCAAAGAATGCTCAAACTACTACACAACTGCACTCATCTCACATGCTAGTAAAGTAATGCTCAGAATTCTCCAAGCCATGCTTCAACAGTATGTAAACCATGAACTTCCAGATGTTCAAGGTGGATTTAGAAAAGGCAGAGGAACCAGAGATCAAATTACCAACATCTGCTGGATCATGGAAAAAGCAAGCGAGTTCCAGAAAAACATCTATTTCTGCTTTGTTTACTATACCAAAGCCTTTGATTGTGTGGACCACAACAAACTCTGGAAAATTCTTAAAGAGATAGGAATACGAGACCACCTGACCTGCCTCTTGAGAAATCTGTATGCAGGTCAGGAAGCAACAGTTAGAACTGGACATGGAACAACAGACTAGTTCCAAATAGGGAAAGGAATACGTCAAAGCTGTATATTGTCACCCTGCTTATTTAACTTATATGCAGAGTACATCATGAGAAACGCTGGACTGGAAGAAGCACAAGCTGGAATCAAGATTGCTGGGAGAAATATCAATAACCTCAGATATGCAGATGACACCATCCTTATGGCAGAAAGTGAAGAAGAACTGAAGAGCCTCTTGATGAAAGTGAAAGAGGAAAGGGAAAAAATTGGCTTAAAACTCAACATTCAGAAAACTAAGATCATGGCATGTGGTCCCATCACTTCATGGCAAATAGATGGAGAAACAATGGAAACAATCACAGACTGTATTTTGGGGGGCTCCAAAATCACTGCAGATGGTGACTGCAGCCATGAAATTAAAAGACGCTTTCTCCTTGGAAGAAAAGTTATGACCAACCTAGACAGCATGTTAAAAAGCAGAGACATTACTTTGCCAACAAAAGCCTGTCTAGTCAAAGCTGTGATTTTTCCAGTAGTCATGTATAGACATGAGAGTTGGACTATAAAGAAAGCCGAGTGCCGAAGAATTGATGCTTTTGAACTGTGGTGTTGGAGAAGACTCTTGAGAGTCCCTTGGACAGCAAGGAGATCCAACCAGTCCATCCTAAAGGAAATCAGTCCTGAATATTCACTCGAAGGACTGATGCTAAAGCTGAAGCTCCAATACTTTGGCCACCTGATGTGAAGAACTGACTCATTTGAAAAGACCCTGATGCTGGGAAAGATTGAAGGCAGAAGGAGAAGGGGATGACAGAGGATGAGAGGGTTGGATGGCATCACTGACTCCATGGACATGAGTTTGAGTAAACTCCGGGAGTTGGCAATGGACAGGGAGACCTGGTGTGCTGCAGTGCATGGGGTCACAAGGAATCGGACATGACTGAGCGACTGAACTGAACTGAACTATACACCTCGCTATATTTAAAATGGATAACTAACAAGGACTTACTGTATAGCACATGGAATCTGCCCAGATTATGTGCCAGCCTGGATGGGGAGAATGGATACATGTTTATGTATGGGTGAGTCCCTTCTCTGTTCTCCTGAAACTATGGAAACATTGTTAATCCGCTATGCCTGTGTGAGTGCTAAGTCATGTCCAACTCTTTTGCAACCTCACTGTAGCCCTCCAGGCTCCTCTGTCCATGGGATTCTCCAGGCAAGAATTCTGGAGTGGGTTGCCATGCCCTCCTGCAGGGGATCTTCCTGACCCGGGGATCAAACCTGCGTTGTTGTGTCTCCTGCATTGGCAAGCGGGTTCTTTACCACTAGTTCCATTTGAGAAGCCCCCCAGCGCTCCCGCCCAGCCAATATGAAATAAAAACTTTGTTTTTTTTTTTTTTTAAAGAAAGTGAATGATGTCACCTGGGGCAAACGTTGGATGGGCATCTCCAGAAAGTCCTTGAGGCCTTCAGATTTAAGATGAGGTGGAAAGGCAGGCAGGGAGGGTCCAGATAAAGCAAGGTGGTATCTAGAAGGTTCTTAAGGGAGTTATCCCATCACATTTTGAAAGGATGACTCTGGCTATGGTGGGAGGAGTGGCTTAGACCTGGGAGTGTCTGGATGGATGGGCCTGGAAAACTGGGGCCGCCCTGGGAGGGTAGAGGGGAAAGAGAGTCAAAGAGATGAACAGGAGGGTGAGAAGGAACATTGGCCTGAACTTGGGCAGGCAGGGATGGACAGAGGCAGGGGACTCATTAGGAGCTCTTAGGAGGCAGAATAGAGTTCCAGGCAGGAAGAGAGGATAAGGCATATGATGGACAGACTTGGGCTTGACCCATCTAGGAAGACTGGGTTACCTGGAGGTTGTCCCAGTGAAGTACCTGCATGGTACTCAGCACTCTTTTGAGAGCTGGACATGAACAGTGCTAACTAAACTCTTTGTTGTTGCTGTTATTTAGTCACTAAGTCGTGTCCAGCTCATTTGTGACCTCATGGACTGTAGCCCGCCAGGCTCCTCAGTCCATGGGGTTTCCCAGGCGAGAATACTGGAGTGGGTTGATTGCCATTTCCTTCTCCAGGACATCTTCCTGACCTAGGGATCGAACTCATGGCTCCTGCATTGGCAGGTGGATTCTTTACCACTGAGCCACCAGGGAAGAACAACTAAACCCATGAATTCGATTAATCTTCATAATAACCCTCTAACCTTGTGCTTCAAGCCAAACTTTCTGCCATAATGGAAATGTTCTATATCAGGGCTGCCCAGAACAGCAGCCACAGGCCCCTGGCAGCTGGGCCTTTGAAATATAAATAGTGCGACTGAGGAGCTGAACATCTAATTGAATTTAATTTGAATTAATTCAAGTTTAAGAACTGATGCTTGATTCTGTTACTGAAGAAATTTTAAGTGTTTTTGAAATAACTTGGTTATATAGTTCTACTTTTGAATATTATCTTCAAAGGAAATTTGAAATACATAGAAATACCATTTAAACTGTTCTTGATAACATTTTGACTAATTTTTCAAGGGCAAATTTTTTTTTTCTTTTTTTTTACACCTGTGGCAGATTCATGTTGATCAAGGGCAAATTTTTTGAAATCTAAATGGACATCAAATATTTCCCAATGAAATTTTGACATCTAAATTGAGATACATTGTAAATGTGAAATATAGGCCAGATTTTGAAGATTTACCGAGAAAAATTATGTATGTAAAGTGTCCCATTATTAATTTTTTATGTCAATTACCTATTGAAATAATAAACTTGGAGGGACTTCCTAGGCGACTCAGTGGTTAGGAATCATTGTTGTTAAGTCAATGAATGATATGAATAGTCCTGTCACTTTCACTGATGGGACCCAGGTTCAAACCCTAGTTGGGGAACTAAAGTCCTGCAAGCTGTATACTGTGGCCAAAAAGAAAATGAGATAAGCTTAGATATAATTGAGTTAAATGAAGTATATTTATTACATATAAATAATATTTAAATGGTAATTGCCAAAGCCTGCTAACTGGTCTCTCTGTTGTTATTGCTGTTGCTCAGTCGCTAAGTTGCATCTGACTCTTTGCAACCCCATGAACCATAGCACGTCAGGCTCCCCTGTCCTTCACCATCTCCCGAAGTTCGCTCAAACTCATGTCCATGGAGTCAGTGATGCTATCTAACCATCTCATCCTCTGCCACCTGCGGTCTCCCTGCTCCAGGGCCAAATCTCCTCCAACAGCCAGAGATATTTTTAAAAGTGTAAATCTGACCATGCTATTCCCTGTCTAAAACACTTCAATGGCTTCTCCATTCCAAATATATCAAATGTAAATTCTTTCCCATGGCCTGGCACTCATTTGAGGCTCATTCAAATATTTGTTGAAAAAATAATGGAAAAAAATTTTTGTTTGTTTGTTTCAAACCTATGTGTTTTAAACTTAAAGACATTTTAAATTGAAAAATTTTAAACACTTAAAATTTATTATTCATGGGGATTCCCTGGCGGTCCAGTGATTAAGACTTGGTGTTTTCACTGCTGGGACCTGGGTTCAGTGCTTGGTTGAAGAACTTAGGTCCTAAAAGTCAAAAAATTATTACTCAGGATAACATCCCATCTGCAATAGAAGTCCATTTTCGTGAATCATCTCCATCACTGGGTATTCATCTTTTAAGTTTTTAACTATGGTCAATTTGCTGGGTGAAAAAGTACCTTGTTTTAATTTAGATAGTAACTAGGTTGGCTACCTTCTGTTTGTTCATTATTTACTATTTGGTTTTATGGCCAAATTAATTAATAAAACTTTGTTTTTATCGAAAAATATTCTTTTCCGCAAGAAGGATTTCCATCCTTTGCCTATGTCATGACTATTTTTTCTCTATCATTCATTGACTTAACAACAATGATTTTTGTTTGTTTATTTCATGAGTATTTTTTCCCTATTTGTCATTTGTTGGCTTAACAAGAATATATATATATATATATATATTTTTTTTTTTTTTAATTTGGCTGCACTGCTCAGATTCGGGATCCGAGTTCCCTGACCAGGGATTGAAAGTGCAGAGTCCTAACCACTGGACTTTCAGGGAATTCCCAACTAAATATTTTGAAAAATAATCTTCTAGAAGAAAATGAATGCTTGCAAATAAATCTAATTAATTTAAAATACAAGTTAAGAAAAAGATTGGTGTGTGTATATTAGGAAAATGATTGATAAAGAAGAATAAATAGTAGTTGATATTTATATGGCAGGCTTCCCTGGTGGCTCAGTGGTAAAGAACCCACCTGCCAATGTAAGAGATGTAGATTCGATTGCTGGATTAGGAAGATCCCCTGGAGAAGGAAATGACAGCCCACTCAGATATTCTTGCCTGGGAAATTCCAAGGACAGAGAAGCCTGGTGGGCTATATAGTCCATGGGGTTGCATACAACTTAGCAACTAAACAAGAACAAGAACAATTTACATGGTAAATGCCATTTTACCTAGAGCATTCTGCATCTGCGGTTTTTTTTTTTTTTTGTAAAGGTTCAGATATTAAATAGTTTGGACCACACAATCTGTCTCAACCACTCCAGTGTGCTACCCTAAGAGCCACAGGCAATAAATGAATGGCTGTGGCCCTGTTCCAATAAACCTTATTAATGGATACTGAAATGTGAAGTTTCATAATTTTTCAAAATACTATTCACTGATCTTTTTCCCCCAACCGTTGACAAAAAATGTAAAAACCATTCTTCATTCTCGGGCTATACAAAAACAGGAAGTAGACCAGAAAAATGTGGCCCACGGGCTACAGTCGGCCAACCCTTGCTTTATCGCTTTTGAACTTGACTGTAGCTCAGTGAGATTGACGGAAGCAGGATTCTCCGCTTTCAACACATGTAGAGGCAGGTTCAGGGAGGAGAGGGCACAGAGCTGATTGGGTTCTGCCCTGTGGCTCACAGATGCTCAAAGGAGAAGCCAACAGCAAACAATTCATTGGAAGCCAAAAGCTTTTATTCAAATCCAAACTGTTACAGGTTTTAGAAACTTAAGTTTGTAATGAATTTAAAGTTTTAACAAATTCCTCCCAAGACTAAATACTTCAAAGAAAGAATACCATGTCCCTTTGAGAATAGTTATTTGAATACTTTGCTTGCCAAACTGGATCCGGTCAGGGCTACCCACTTTAAAACTCAGCAGGTGGGTTTTTCTTTTTAATGTTTATTTCTTTATTTGGCTGTGATGGGTCTCAAGTGTGGCATGCAGGATCTTCACTTGCCGCCTTCAGAATCTTTGGTTGGGTCCTCTGGGATCTAGATCCCTAAGCAGGGATCCAGTTCCCTAAGCAGGGATCCAACCTGAGTCCCCTGCATTGGGAGCAACTAAGTCAACCAAGCGGTGGAGCCCCAGCTTCAGAGTGTAGACAGACTTAGAATCCTGGTCCTAACACTTGCTGTGTGACTTTGGACAAACTACTGCCAACCTCTGCATAAACCAATCATCTTTTAGTGTTGTCGTTTTTCAAATCTGAATCAATGACATAAAAATATGGATCAAACCTCACTTTTTGTCCTCACGTGAAGTAATACAAATTGCTTGCTGTTGTTGTTTAGTCGCTAAGTTGTGTCCAAATCTTTTGCAACCCCATGGACTGTAGCTGGCCAGTTCCTCTGTCCGTGAGATTTCCCAGGCAAGAATACTGGAGTGGGTTGCTATTTCCTTCTCCAGGGATTCTTTCCAGACCAGGAATTGAACCCAAGTCTCCTGCATTGGCAGGTGGATTCTTTAACGCTGAGCCAGCAGGGAAGCCCAGATTCCTTTGACCCCCACGTTTATTTAAGGCTCCAGTAATCTCAAGGCTCATAGGACCAAGAGGCCTGAAGAACACTTAGTGTGTCTCTACTCTGACCCCACCTGAACAGGTAAACAGAAATAACCCGCCTTCCATTGTCAAGGGTAATTTTGAATGATTAAGCTTTATAAATGTTGCCAAGTCTTCAGGAACACAACCTACCCAGAAAATATGGGAGCCTGGAATCCATCCTACCCAGCTAGTGTGAAAAGTGGAGTTAAAAGTAAAAAAAAGTAACAGGACTTCCCTGATGGTCCAGTGGCCAATGCAAAGGACCTGGGTTTAACAGGTTTGATCCCTGGTCTGGGAACTAAGATCCCACATGTGTGCAATCAAAAAGTAAAATTTGAAAAATAAGTTTTTAAAAAAAGTAAGGAAAGTAGCTGGCACAGGGTGGGCCAGGCTAAATAATGGCTGTTTGTATTAGTTCAGTGGCGGAGGAATTTCTGGGATGTGGGTTTTAAAATTTGACAGGCCTGCCTGAGTTAGAGTAAGCTGGTGTGACCTCCTATGGAGTGGGGCTAAAGCTGCAACAGTAGAAATCTTTTGTGTCTTGTTTTGTTTGAAATAACAGCTTTAGTGAGATATCGTCTACATATTGCACAACTCTCCTAGGTATATAATTAATTAGTTATTTTTTGGCTGTGCTGGGTCTTCGTTGCTGCAGGTGGGTTCTAGTTGTGGTATCTCTTCCTTGCAGTGTCTTCCCTTGCGGTGGCGTCTCTCTTGCAGAGCACAGGCTCTAGGGCGTTCTGGCACCCGGGCTTAGTTGCTGCACTGAACCCACACTCCTGCGTCTCCTGCATTGTAGGCGAATTCTTTACTGCTGAGCCACAGGGATTGTCCAGCCTGTCCTGAGTGCTTCCCACGAATTCATCTACGTGTCCTAACAACCCCACGGGCAGAGAGCTGTGCTTGCGGTTGTCCAATGTGTGCATAGTACCAAGTGGGAGGCAAGGGATCAGAGTTGGGCAGGGTCAGAGACAAGGGAGAAGGTGGAAGGCAGAAGGGAGAAGGGAGGGTCAGGGAGAAGCGAGAAAGTCGACAGTGGGGCGGGGGCGGGGGAGGCAGAGGAATTTTTAAGATGTTCATGTTGATAGTTGGGGAGGGGGATACTCATTCCTATGCATTTGTAAAACCGATAGAACTGTACAAAGAATGAATGTCATCTATTTGGCGCATGGCTGCGCTGGGTCTTGATTGTGGCATGTGGGATCTAGTTTCGTGACCAGGGTAGAATCTGGGCCCCCAGGCAGTTGGAGCACGGACTCTTAGCCACTGGACCACCAGGGAAGTATCAAGAGTGAACTTTTAATGCACACAAATTGTGTTAAAAGTCAAGAGGGATATTGAGGGGGGGTAGTCCCAGGACAAAATGCAGACAGTAACAAATGAATCCAACTATATACTACAAGTATTTGACAAAAGCTCACTGAAGGCGGTGGGAGAAAATAGAAGCTGACTTAAATGACTTTGGACAATGGCATTTTTAATGGAAACCATGAAGCTAAAATCAAAGCACTGGACATTTTTGAAAAAGGTAGAGGATAGGGTGTAAAACCCAGCCCAAGAACCTCTGGCCAATCTTGCTTCTGGTAACAAAGGCTCTGTCTGTGCACACTGCCCTGTGATGAGACAAGTGTCTGCCAAGAGGGGCACTTCTATTTCAAACAAAGGGGCTGTGTAGGTGAGTCCTGGCCCTGCCTACGACCTGGAGCCATTACCCCACTTTACAGACGGGCAAGCCAAGACAGAAGAGGAGGTTAACTGATCCAAGAACTGGCCCAATAAAGGGTCAAGGTTTAGCTTCTGGAAGTAACTCAAAATACCTAGGAACAGATGAATAGAGAAATAAAAGTTGTACATCCTACCATGGAATATTATTCATCCAGAAAAAGGACCTACACACTGACACACGCTATCTTGATGAACTTTGAAGATAACAGTCTGAGTGAAATAAGCCAGACACAAAAGGCCACATATTCTCTGATTCCATTTATGCGAAATGTTCAGAATAAGTTTATCCATAGACACAGAAAGCAGATTTGTGGTTGCCAAAGGCTGTGGGGATGGGAAATATAGACTTAGTGCATGTGTGCTAAGTCATTTCAGCTGTATCCAACCCTTTGCGACCCTATGGACCATAGCCCACCAGGCTCCTCTGTCCATGGGATTCTCCAGGCAAGAATACTGGAGTGGGTTGCTATGTCCTCCTCCAGGAAGGAGGGGTTGAACCTGTGTCATCTATGTCTCCTACATTCGCAGGCAGGTTCTTTACCACTTAGGGCCACCTGGGAAGCCCCAGTGGGTAGAGGATTGGGGGGGGAAATGAAAATATTCAATTGGCCATGGTGATGGTTGTACAAATCTCTGAATACACCTGAATTAATGATACACCTAGGAGGACTTCCCGGTGGTCCAGTGGTTAAGAATCCACCTGCCAATGCAGTGGATATGGGTTCCATCCCTGGCCCAGGAAGATTGCACGTGCCGTGGGGCAACTAAACCCATGCCCATGAGCCTAGAGTCTGTGCTCTGCAGCAAGAAGCCTGAGCACCAGGACCAAGAGTAGCCACGACTCACCACAGATAGAGGGCCCGTGTGCAGAAACAAAGACCTGGTGCAGCAGTAAATACATAAAAGATTTATACAGAACTACACAAAGGTCCGTCTAGTCAAGGCTATGGTTTTTCCAGTGGTCATGTATGGATGTGAGAGTTGGACTGTGAAGAAAGCTGAGCGCTGAAGAATTGATGCTTTTGAACTGTGGTGTTGGAGAAGACTCTTGAGAGTCCCTTGGACTGCAAGGAGATCCAACCAATCCATTCTAAAGGAGATCAGTCCTGGGTGTTCTTTGGAAGGACTGACGCTAAAGCTCCACCTGAATTAATTAGAAACTCCAATACTCTGGCCACCTCATGTGAAGAGTTGACTCATTGGAAAAGACTCTGATGCTGGGAGGGATTGGGGGCAGGAGGAGAAGGGGATGACAGAGGATGAGATGGCTGGATGGCATCACCGACTCGATGGACACGAGTTTGGGTGAACTCCAGGAGTTGGTAATGGACAGGGAGGCCTCAGTTCAGTTCAGTTCAGTCGCTCAGTCATGTCCGACTCTTTGCGACCCCATGAATCATAGCATGCCAGGCCTCCCTGTCCATCACCAACTCCTGGAGTTCACCCAGACTCACGTCCATCGAGTCAGTGATGCCATCCAGCCATCTCATCCTCTGTCGTCTCCTCCTCCTGCCCCCAATCCCTCCCAGCATCAGAGTCTTTTCCAATGAGTCAACTCTTCGCATGAGGTGGCCAAAGTACTGAAGTTTCAGCTTTAGCATCATTCCTTCCAAAGAAATCCCAGGGCTGATCTCCTTCAGAATGGACTGGTTAGATCTCCTTGCAGTCCAAGGGACTCGAAAGAGTCTAATCCAACACCACAGTTCAAAAGCATCAATTCCTCGGCGCTCAGCCTTCTTCACCGTCCAATTCTCACATCCATACATGACCACTGGAAAAACCATGGCCTTGACTAGACAGACCTTTGTTGGCAAAGTAATGTCTCTGCTTTTGAATATGCTATCTATGTTGGTCATAACTTTTCTTCCAAGGAGTAAGTGTCTTGTGCTGCAGTTCATGGGGTCGCAAAGAGTCAGACACGACTGAGCGACTGAACTGAACACCTCAAAGAGAGGAGTTCTTAAAAAACAGTCTTTCCTGGGATGGTGATGCTGAAGGCCCTGGGACCATGCTCTGAGAACCTGCTTTGGGGTGACTTGTATAATGTGGACCAGAAAGTGCTAGAGAAGTTCTGGTGACCCCCGGGGGAAAAGGGGACAAAAGAGTTTTTCCATAGCGCCAGCCCTGGCAGAACCTGGGAGCCCACTGTACCCTGGAGGAGGCAACCAAGAGAAATGGTACTAGGGTGGAGGTCTCAGATAAGGGCCCCTTGGACCCCCCACCACCAACCAAGACTCGAGAGCCCTGGGTTCTCAGCCTTCTCATCTCAGGTTCCCTGGAGCTCTGCTCTAATGCTATATGGTTTTGATATGTTTCCTCCAGATGTTATTATTACAGTATTATATGCACATGATAAACTTGTTATATGCACAGTACAGCAGGAATCGACACACTTTCCATTAAGGGCCGAGTAAGTACTTGGTAAGTACTTTTGGCTTTGCCGGCCTTGTATATGACCTCTGATCTCTATTGCAGCTATTAATTTTGCCTTCATCTGGTGAAAGTAGCGATAGATAACACACATATGAATGAATGCTGTGTTCCAACAAAACTTAATTTTTTAAAATAATTTTATTTATTTATTTATATTCCTCTTTGGCTGTGCTGGGTCTACATCGCTGCCAGGGCTTTTCTCTAGTTTTGGCGAGCAGGGGCTATCTTCCGTTGCCGTGCACAGGCTTCTTGGGCTTCTCATTGTGGTAGATTCTCTTGTTTCAGAGCACGGGCTCTAGAGCACAGCCTCAATAGTTTTGGTACAAGGGTCCAATTGTTCTGAGGCAAGTGGGATCTTCTCGCATCAGGGATTGAACCCATGTCTCCTGCAATGGCAGGAGGATTCTTTACCACTGAGCCACCAGGGAGGCCAAAATTTAATTTTTTAATATGGAAATTTAAAACAATTTACTGGAGTTTAGTTCGTTTACAATTTATGTTTAGTTCAGCTACTCAGTTGTGTCTGACTCTGCGATGCCATGGACTGCAGCACGCCAGGCTTCCCTGTCCATCACCAACTCCTGGAGTTTGCTCAAACTCATGTCCATTAAGCCAGTAATGCCATCCAACCATCTCATCCTCTGTTGTCCCCTTCTCCTCCCACCGTCAATCTTTCCCAGCATCAGGCCTTTTCCAATGAGTCAGTTCTTCGCATCAGGTGGCCAAAGTATTGGAGTCAGCTTCAGCATCAGTCCTTCCAATGAATATTCATGACTGATTTCCTTTAGGGTGGACTGGCTGGATCTCCTTGCAGTCCAAGGGACTCTCAAGACTCTTCTCCAACACCACAGTTCAAAAGCATCAATTCTTTGGCGCTCAGCCTTCTTCACAGTCCAACTCTAACATCCATACATGATCACAGGAAAAACCATAGCCTTGACTAGATGGACCTTTGTTGGCAAAGTAATGTCTCTGCTTTTTAATATGCTGTCTAGGTTGGTCATAACTTTTTTTTCAAGGAGCAAGTATCTTTTAATTTCATGCCTGCAATCACCATCTGCAGTGATTTTTGGAGCCCAAGAAAATAGTTTATCACTGTTTCCATTGTTTCCCCATCTATTTGCCATGAAGTGATGGGACTGGATGCCGTGATCTTAGTTTTTTGAATGCCAGGTTTTCAGTCAACTTTTTCACTTTCCTCTTTCACTTTCCTCTTTCCTTTTTCAAGGCTCTTCAGTTCTTCTTTGCTTTCTGCCATAAGGGTGGTGTCATCTGCATATCTGAGGTTGTTGATATTTCTCCTGGCAATCTTGATTCCAGCTTGTGCTTCATCCAGCCCAGCGTTTCTCATGATGTACTCTGCATATAAGTTAAATAAGCAGGGTGACAATATACAGCCTTGACGTACTCCTTTCCTGATTGGGAACCAATCTGTTGTTCCATGTCTGGTTCTGACTGTTGTTTCTTGACCTGCATACAGATTTCTCAGGAGTAAGGTAATGTGGTCTGGTATTCCCATCTCTTTAAGAATTTGTGTTAGTTCAGGTGTATAGCAATTATCTACTTTATATATAGTAGTATTGAATATATGGGACTTTCTCAGTAGCTTAGCAGATCGAGACTCTGGTTCGATTCTTGGGTCAGGAAGATCCCCTGGAGGAAGAAATTGCAACCCACTCCAGTATTCTTGCCTAAAAATCCCATGGACAGAGGAGCTTGGTGGGCCACAGTCCAGTGAGTGGATAGGACTGAATGATTAAGTACAGCACAGTATATATATATATATATATATATATATATATATGTCAAGCCCAGTCTCCCAGTTTATCTCTTACTCCTTGAAATAAACCTTATTTTTAAAAACAAGTACTTGCATTTTTGGCCAGTGGGCCTTAGTTTACTAATTCCTGTGGAAAAGTAAAGTTAAAAAAATTAATAAACAAACATGGAATCTCCTCCTGTTCCCAAATTCCTCCAAGGAAACCACTGTTAATTTTCTTGCATATTAGTATTGTGGCTAAAAGCACAAAAGTCAAGTTTTTATATAAAGGCAAAATAAAACAAGCCAGGTGGCATCATAATTTTCAGTGAAACCCAAAAAGCCCAAACCATTTTTTTACTCCCTTAAATACCTTGAATGTAACAGAGATTAAAAACATGCTTTTTTAAAATGTATTTTTATTTGGCTGTGCTGGGTCTTAGTTGTGGTATATAGGATCTAGTTCCCTGACCAGGGATCGAACCCATCCCCACTGCCCGCGGAACACAAATTCTTAACCACATCACCACCAGGGAAGTCCGATTTTTTGTTTGTTTCATAATTTTACTTATTTATTTTTGGCTGTGCTGGGTCTTCGCTGCTGTGAGAGCTTTCTCTAGCTGCAGCGAGTGGGAGCCACTCTCTAGGTGTGGTGTGAGGGCTTCTCATTGCGGTGGCTTCTCTTGTTGAGCATGGGCTCTAGGGCTCGTGGACTCAGTACTTGCAGTTCCTGGGCTCCGGAGATCAGGCTCAACCGTTGTGGTGCATGCGCTTAGTTATTCCCAAGCATCTGGGATCCTCCCGGATCAGGGATCGAACCTGTGTCTCCTGCATTGGCAGGCAGATTCTTTACCACTGAGCCACCATGGAAACCCCCACGTTATTATTATTATTTTTTAATTGATAAAGCAAGTCAGAGTTGATAAATAACAATGGAAACGATTTAACATAAATGGTTCCTATCTTTAGGATAACTTAGTAGGTGTTCCAAAAATGTGTGTTGCATCATTTGATTCTAAAAAATACTCCAGAATGATAAGCATTCTCCTACAGAATCAGGGCAGTTCAAGTTAAATTTGGCCCAGTTAATTTAACCCAACATTTGAGCATCCATGTAGATTTATTAATTGCAGATTTATCTTCTTTGTCCTCTGCTTTTGAATTTCTACTCTCAGAGTATCTAAGAACTGAATTCTGTATTAATTTACCACTGCCTGCTTGCATTTATCTTCTTGGGACATTACTTCAAGTCAATAGCAGAATTAATCCAGGAAAAAACAAGGTTTTTAGGACTCAGCTAACAAGGACAGTCTTTCTCTAGGCCTTGAACATTTTTATTGTAAGAAAAAAATATCTTGATAACACCAAATCCTGAAACACATTGTTCCTTGCCATTTAAAGATACTATAGTTGTTTAAAAAAAAAAAAGAAATTCAAAAGGCTCTCTCAAAATGTAGATTCTTAAAATATTGACAAGAGTTTCCTTTCTACTTTCCTTTGGTTGATGTGCTGAGCAGGAGCAGAGATTATTTATGAACAAAAACTACTCTAAAGAAATAATTATTAATATGGGATATTATCTTAAAAAAAAAAAAGAACAATCCCCAGGGTGCCTGGCACATAGTAACTGCTTGATAAAAGCTGTCCATTTTGTATGTAATTTTCTTTAAAAGGGACCTCAGTGTTCTCAAGTTGGTTGCCTCAGAACCTGAGACTCTTTCCCTATCAACCTTGATACCAAATGCCATTATTTTAATTAATTTAAATTCCCTGAGATCCCATCTGGCAGATAAAATCCAGTTGCTGCTTGCAACAGTCACTGTACTCCAAACAGTGGTGCAAAAAATCTGCTTGTTGCCAGCATGTGTATTCATTGAGTCAATCAAAATATTACTCCGTGTAACCTCCCTGGTGGTCCAGGGGCTGAAACTCCACATTCCCAATGCAGGGGGTTCAATTCCTGGTCAGGGCATTAGATTCCCACAGGCCATGACTAGGGCTTCCCTGGTGGCCCAGACGGTAAAGAATCTGCCTCCAATGCAGGAGACCGGGGTTTCATCCTTGAGTAGGGAAAATCCCCTGGAGAAGGGAATGGCTACCCACTCCAGTATTCTTGCCTGGAGAGTTCCATGGACAGAAGAGCCTGGAGGGTTACAGTCTGTGGGTTTGCAAAGAGTTGAACACGACGGAGCGACTAACACTTTCACTTCACATGCCACAACTATGACCCAGGGCAACCAAATAAATAAACATTAAAAAAAATTTTTTTCCTGAGCAAGAATTATGGAAGGAAAGACCTATTTCCTGACCAGCCATAGAGCCTAGTATTAATAGCTTAGCTGTGCCCTGTGTCTACGTGTCCTAAGAGATGGGAGACAGGGGATCCAAGGATGTGACAACCTCACTGGCCAGGGGACCCACATCATGGCCTTAAAGCAACGTTCCTTTTTTTCTGCCTTCATCCAGACCTTGAGTATGGAGGTGCTGGAGAAGCATTCTGCATTTGTTGCAAGAGTGAATGATTATATGTGAGGTTAAATACATTTTACTTTGAACGCATGGATGTTCTCCACCTTCATTTTCAAATGTCTTTGAAAATAATTTTCCAGGTCTGCAGTTTATTTTTAGGCTAATTAGGAGAAGAGTAAGTTGAGTCATTGAACAAGCTAATGCCAAGTCTGGAGGCATTTGTGTTTGTCACAGCTGCCACCAGCATTCAGTGGGTGGACCAAGGATTCGGATAAACATCCTACAGCGTGCAGGGAAAAAGTGAAGTGTTAGTTGCTCAGTCGTGTCCGACCCTTTGCCCTCCAGGCTCCTCTGTCCATGGGATTCTCCAGGCAGGAATACTGGAGTGGGTTGCCATTTCCTTCTCCAAGGGATCTTCTAGACCCAGGAATGGAACCCTTGTCTCCTGCATTAGCAGACGGATTCTTTACCATGGAGCCACCCTGGTTCAAATCTTTACCTTATTTGTTTTTATTAAAGTACATAAGATAAAATTTACCATTAATGACATTTCATCCATTCACCATGTTATGCAATCATCACCAGTATTTCTGGAACATTTTCACTACCTTGCTCCCAGAAACCACATATCCACTCAGTAGTCATGCCCTCCATCCCCATACCCAGCCTCTAGCAGCCATTAATCTGTTTTCTGTCTCTGGATTTGGCCATTCTGGATATTTCATATAAATGCACTCATACAGTATGTGGCCTTTTGTGGCTGGCTTTTTACTCAATGTAATGCCCTCAAGGTTTATTGAAACAGGTATACATGCTTCCTTTTTAAGGGCTGAGTAATATTCTGTAGGATACATCGCCTTTTGTCAATCTATTCATCTGTCCGTGGAAATTTGGTTGTTTCCATGGAAACAATCTTTTGATAGGAAACTATCATGCCTCCTGCTGCAATGAACATCCGTGTACAAGTTTTCGTTTGAGACCCTGTTTTCCATTCTGCTGGGTACATCCCCATGAGTGGCATAGCTGGGCCATCCTGTGCCAAGTCTATGTTTAACCTGTATTAAGAAGCCCTTCCCTTGTTTTTTATTACCTCTTAGCCCTTTCCTTCTTTGCGCCTTGGTTTCCTCTCCTGTAAAGAGGGGTGCATGGTTTTATTTCAAAGGGCAGTTGAGAGGACTAAACGAATGAGTTCCTGTAAGCCCTTGGCCCAGTGCCTGGCACGGGGAAGCACTCAATAAACACAAGCAATTGCTATTGCTCTTGCCTGATTGTGGGCATTAAGATGCTCAAATACAAAGCATGCTACCTGGCTCTTTGAGGACTTACTTATTATTTGGTTTACAATTCGTGCTAAGAAAATTCTGTCAAGAATATGTGTGATGTGACAAACTTCTAGGCTGATACTGGTCAAACACGAGTCAATTGCCTTTTAAAACAAAGGGATGGTGGAGCTTCACTGGTGGCCCAGTGGTTAAGACTCCATGCTTCCAATGCAGGGGGGGTGGGTTCGATCCCTGGTCAGGGAACTAAGATATCCAATGTGCTGTGAGGCCAAAAAAATAAATAAATGATAAAACGAAAATAAAACATGGCTTCCCTGGTGGCTCAGTGGTAAAGAATCTGCCTGCTAACGCAGGAGACCCAGGTTCAATCCCTGAATTGGGAAGATCCCCTGGAGAAGGGAATGGCTACCCGCTCCAGTGTTCTTGCCTGGGAAATCTCATGGACAGAGGAGCCTGGAGGGCTACAGTCCATGGGGCCACAGAGTTGGACACGACTGAGCCAGTGATACTTGATTGGTAAATGGCAGAGACTGAATTTAGTCTTGTCTTGGCTGCACTTGGTTTTCGTTGCGGCACGCAGGCTTTCTCTAGTTATGGCGAGCGAGTGCTCAGGCTTCTAGAGTTCTATCCTTGCTCCAGGAAGATCCCACATGCTGCAGCTACTGAAGTTCTCACCTCCTAGATAGAGCCCATGCTCCGAAGCAAGAGAATCCACTGCATTGAGAAACCTGAGCACGGCAACTGGAGAGCAGCCCCTGCTCCCTGTAACTTGAGAAAAGGCCGCACAGCAATGAAGACCCAGCACGGCCAAAAAAATAAATAAAATAAAATTATAAATCAAATTTATAAGACTCCGCAGAAAGGAAGGTTCCTGAAGATTTGGCATGAGCAGTGCCATTGAAAGGTGGCCTGTATCTGTTTTCAGAATGAGAATATAGTGTAAACACAGATTATGAGGGTCCTGATTCCAGTGGGGTGGGGGGATTTCACATTGCAGGTATCAAATGAGTTGCTTAGCAATGTTTTTTTTTTTTATTGTGGCAATTTGGAGCTATACTGCTTGGGTTCAAATTTGGACTTCTCCGTTATCAGCTGTGTGACCTTGAGCCAGTTACTTAACCGGGAGCCTCAGTGACCTCCTCCATGAAACGGGCATCAGAGCGCCTGCCTCACAGGGTTGCAGTGAGAGTGAAATGAACTGGGTAACACATGAAGTGCTTCAACAAGTTCCTGCCTCACAGTAAGGGCTGTTTAACGGAGCACTTACATTGTTTTTTCTTTTTTAATTACCCCATTGTTCCATAGTCTTGGGTTTCCCTGGTGGCTCAGATGGTAAAGAGTCTGCCTGCAATGCGGGAGACCCAGGTTCGATCCCTGGGTCAGGAAGATCCCCTGGAGAAGGAAATGGCCACCCACTCCAGTACTCTTGCCTGGAAAATTCCATGGACAGAGGAGCCTGGTAGGCTACAGTCCATGAGGTCGCCAAGAGTCAGACACAACTGACCGACTTCACTTTCACTTCCACAGTTTTACCCTTTTAAGAAGATCTGACCAAGAGGGGTGATAGTTGTCTGACAAATTTTCCTAAAACGCAAACAAACAGAAACAGGAAAAGAAGGCACCCACAGTCTCACTGTCTCTCATTAGGGCATCTTTGTCTTTAAACTTTGAGGCAACCCATTCAAAGCATCTTTTTGTGAGCTGTTTCTTTTTTTTTTTTTTTTTGAGTAAACGATATCCCAATATCTATAGCACACCAGCCAACCACAAAAAGAGTTTGCTTTAAGGTTTTGCGACTTCCCTGGTGTCCACTGGTTAAGTAGGACTTTGCCTTCCAATGCAGGAGGTGCAGGTTGGATCCCTGGTCAGGAAGCTAAGATCCCACATGCCTAGAAGCCAAAAAACCAAAACATAACACAGAAGGAATATTGTAACAAATTCAAAAAAAACTTTAAAAAAAATGGTCCACATCCAAAGAAATCTTAAAAAAAAAAAAAAAGAAAGAAAGGCATTAAGGTTTTGTTGCTTCACAGCCCAGAAGCATATCGGCCATATGACTTCATTAGCCACCCCCATGGTCACTCTTGAAGAGTCCCTTGGACTGCAAGGAGATCCAACCAGTCCATTCTGAAGATCAGCCCTGGGATTTCTTTGGAAGGAATGATGCTAAAGCTCAAACTCCAGTACTTTGGCCACCTCATGCGAAGAGTTGACTCATTGGAAAAGACTCTGATGCTGGGAGGGATTGGGGGCAGGAGGAGAAGCGGACGACAGAGAATGAGATGGCTGGATGGCATCACCGACTCGATGGATGTGAGCTTGAGTGAACTCCGGGAGTTGGTGATGGACAGGGAGGCCTGGCGTGCTGCATTTCATGGGGTCGCAGAGTCGGACACGACTGAGTGACTGAACTGATGGTCATTTTTGCCATTTGTTTAACTCAGGCAGCCCTGTCCTTTTCACACAGTGGATTAGGGTTAGGCCTATGAATAGTTTTGAGTGAAAGGATGATGTGTCAGGAATGGGGAGGGGCTGGGGTCTCATCCATTCTTTTACAAGAACCATCTCACAAGCTCTGGATGGGAAACTTTGGGAAAAGTTTTATCTTTTCACTTGGTTTCCATAACAGCCCCTTTAGACAGAAACTAGCCTCCCCATTTCCTTGATAAGAACCTTGAGTTCTAACAGGTTGGGTCAGTCTCCCAAGTTCAAGTTTGCGGAACCCCCTTGGACCACCTGGTTCCGCACCCTAAAGCCCCTTACCCTCCCGAACTGCTTACAGCTACACGATCTTTACCGAATGCCTTATCTCTATGCCCACATCCTCACTAACCTTATGGTTAGGGGTTTAAGTTGTATCTTTCCAACTATGGATTATAACACTTACACTGAAAAAAAAAAGAAAAAGAAAAAATGTGCTTGGTACTCCCATTTCTTCTTTGACATGTCCATTAATTTATTTTAGACTCTGATGAGAACAAGTAGGTAAATAGTCTGGGTGGGTCTCAAGAAAAAAAAAACCTGACCAGCTGTTTATGCCGAGTCATGGCTGGGGCCCTGGGAGCAGCAAAATATGTTTTGCTCAGACAGTAGTGATAGGGCGGCCCCTCCCTACTTGGCTCTACCTACTGACAAGGCAGCTGGTCCAGAGGTTCCAGTCTCCCCAGTTTTCTCTCTCTTTCTCTGGTCCCTTGTTTCTCGGAACCAGGGTAGGGGTTGTGAAATTTAAAACAAATTGGCAGTGATCAGAAATAGTGCCAATCCTCTTGCCCAAACAGAGTTCTCCAAACAGCTTCTTTGAAGCATCTTGGCATTAAGGCTCCCAGGAAGCAGGCTTTCCGCAGCTGATTCACATCTTCTGCGGAGTTCTTTCCCAACAACCCCTTCTGCGTGTAAAGGGGCTATAATAATTCCACTGGGCAAAGAAGAAAACACACTAGCATAGCCCTCAGGAATAACTGAGTCTGGGCCTTCTTGGTAGGCCTCAAAATGCACTGGTCTTGCTTTCCTAGTAGCCATGGGGGCCTAGGGATAAATTCTCCACCTGCCATCCACTCCTCTGTGAAAGATGGGCAAAGGAAGAAAAGAGCAAATAAGTACGAAAATCCATCTGAGATGCCTTGAAAGCAAGCAGGCACTGTCTTTCCCATCTTTGCCCCAGATGGTTCCTAGCTCCTCACACGCAGTTAGTAAGCATCAGCTGGGGTGGAAGCATTGATTCAACCTTTATTGAGCATCTGCTATGTGGCAGGCACTGTGCTAGGTTCTGTGGACAGAGCTGTGAGAAAGATAATTTCTTTCATCAAGATGCTTCTAGGAGTGGACAGAGATTATTTACACATGTTCATTTTGTTTGTTTGTTTTTCTCTTTTTGCTGTACAATGCGTGCAAGCTAAGTCGTTTCAGCTGTCAGACTCTTTGCAACCCCATGGACTGTAGCCCACCAGGCTCCTCTGTTCATGGGATTTCCCAGGCAAGAATACTGGAGTGGGTTGCCATTTCCTTCTCCAGGGGATCTTTCTGACCCAGGGATTAAACCCTGGTCTCCTGCATTGCAGGCAGATTCTTGACCACCTGAGCTACCAAGGAAGCCATCCAGGATGAAGGCTGTAGGGAATAAGAGAATGCTAGGAAGTACTATGAAAGTAAACCAGTTCCCAGAATTGTCGTCTACTCTGTGGGTCCATCTTTGTATCAGCATATGACTGTGGCCCACATCTGCTATATATTATATATCCCCACCTCCCTAAGTGACCTCTAGGCTCTCATACCATCTCCACACATTTCTACCCCTCAGTCCAGACTCCTGTTGAACTAATTTCTTCACACCTCCGTATGGATAATGTCTGGGGCTTCCCAGGTGACTCAGTGATTTAAAAAAGAAAAAAAAAAAATCCACCTGCCAATGCAGGGGACTCAGGAGATGCAGGGTTGATCCTTAGGCTGGGAAGATCCTCTGGAGGAGAAAACAGCAACCCATTCCAGCATTCTTGTCAGTAATATCCCATGGACAGAGGAGCCTGGTGGGCTACAGTTCATAGGGTCGCAAAGAGTCGGACATGACTGAGCGGGCATGCACAGATAATATCTAACAAGCACTTCAAATGTAATACAGTAAAAAAAGAAGAAGAAAAGGCAAACACAAAAACAACAACCCCCTCCCAGCTCCCTAAAGCAAAGCCAGAAAAACCTCTCAATTTTACTTCCAAACCTGTGCCTCCCCCAGACTTCTCCCCCATGTTGGTAATTGGCACCATCATTCACTTAGTTGCTGAAAACAGAAATCTGAGAGTAATACTTGATTCTTCTCTCTTCTGTCCCACCCAACTCCAGGCTATCAGCAACTTGACCTGCCTACAGACTAACCTGTTTTCTCCATCTCCACCCCCGCCCCAACCCCAGGCCACTCCATCTCTAGCACTCTCCTAGACTATGAACAGCTTTCACTCAGGTCTTTTATTCTCATTCTCATCTTTTTATTTTTAAGTTTTATTATATGTTTATTTGACTGTGCTGGTCTTAGTTGTGGCATACAGTATCTTTAGCTGCAGCGTGTGGGATCTAGTTCCCTGACCAGGGATCGAACCCGGGCCCCCTGTGTTGGGAGTGTGGAGCCTTAGCCACTGGACCCCCAGGGAAGTTTCCTCATCTTGTTCTTTTTTTTAAATTTTATTGCAATCTGACCCATACCATATAATTTACCCATTTAAAGTGCACAATTCAGTATTTTCACTATATTCACCGAGTTGGATAATCACCAGAATCAGATTTTAGATATTTTCATCACCCCGCCCCCCTGAAGAAACCCTGTACTTTCTAGCAGTCACTCCCCAAACCCTTAACTGTCCTTAATCTATCTCTCATCTCTATAGGTTGATTTTCCTGCTCTGGGCATTCCCTGTCATTGGAATCATCATACACTATAAGATCCTTTCTGTCTGGCTTCTTTAACTCAGCACAGTGTTTTCAAGCCTCATTCAATTTTTTAAAAAAATTAAATTTATTTTAAATGAAACGATGAATATTTTTCACGATAAAAGGTATAATTCACAAAGATAGGCATCATAAATCATTAGACACCTAACAACAAAGAAACAAAGATACATATAGCAAAGAATCAGAATAAGAGGGAAAAGAAAAAATATATAATCATAGTGAGACATATTAACATTTCTCTGAGAATATTTTATCAAGTGCAGAAAAAATAAGAATAGGAGCATCTTGAATGATGTCATTAATAATTAAAATATAATGGATTTACATTTAATTAATTTAAATTAATCCATTCTTCATTGCCAAATAGTATTTTACTGTACTGGGTGTACCACATTTAGTTTAACCATCATGCAAGGTATTCCCTACTCTTATCCTTTAATTCCCGGGGTTGGTTCTGAACCCAAGTGATGAAGATAAGGTTGGCCAGTGTGGAACCCGATAGGCACCATTATCGTTGCCTGCCACCCCTTCCACCAGAGCGGTCCTGTCTGCCCTCCCCCAAGTGAGAAGGGTTCATTTGCATCTGAGAACCTTTCATTAGCATTTGTGGGAATAACAACACCTCTTCCTAATCTGGGGGGTGATGCTGGGGCTGGACTGATTCGTCGTGAAGTGGTTCCTTCCCTCTTGAATGTCACTGCTTGGGTCCAGCAAGAAACTTACTGGTGGGAAATGCTTGAGGGGTGGGGGGTGGGGGGCTGGATCTCATCACATTTTAATTACACATTCATTCAACAAATATGTATCTGAGTACTTGCTCTGTCTCAGGGTGCTTGGGATACCACAGAGAACAAAACATTCTTTTCCCGGAAGGGAGACGGACAGTGAATCAAGTAGAGAAAACCAGAGAAAAATGCAGGGACAGAAGATGAGCAGATAGAAAATCTTCCTGGTCATTTGAGGGCAAAATTATATTCTCCCTGGAGACGGTCACTAAGAGATACAGTAGAGACGCAGAGATGTACGTATCCTTCTCCACTCCCTTCTTCATCCACACTGCCTTGGATCTCATCAGAAAGTTGAGACCCCTATCGCCGGTCTCCCAAGGAATGGGAAGGAGGCAGGCCCTAAAGGATCTAAGCCAGATTGGGTTGATGTGAAGGGAATCAGTTGATGCCAGATCAAGAGATACTTTGGCTGGTTTTGAGGGGACCAAAACCTGGTGTCTGGTTTGGGCTACAGTGAGAAAAGTTCTCGCACAGCGCGGTACTGGGTTGAATGAATTACACATCTGTTTTCAAAGAGGTAAAATAATCATCACCAGGACCAGCAAGGGCTGACCGGCACCGGCCACTCGCTCCGATCGGGCCGTCTTCTGCCGAGTCCCCGGGCGACATCAGCCAACCTTCCCGCGGTCACCGGGCCCCGAACAGGGTTTCGGCCCCTGCATCCCCCGCCCCCCTCCCCGGACTGCCCTGGGCTTCCTGGATTGACCACACGCCCGGCCGGGCACCTGCCGGGGCCACTCGCCCCGCTAGGGCTGGGGCCCCCGGGCGCGCACGCCGGGCTGGGCCGCGAGGCTCCGGGGCGGGCCCCTCGGGTCGGGAGAGGCCGAAGCGGGCGGCGCGGGGCGCGAGGCCGCTGCGCTGAGGGCCGCGAGCGGGCGGGCGGGCGGACCCAGGCGGCGGCGGCGGCGGCGGTGGGCTGGCCGCGCCCCGCTCCGCCTCCCCGCTCCGCCTCCCGCTCCCGCTCCGCCCTCCAGCGCGGCGCCCTCCCGCCCGCTCGCTGCGCCGCCCGCCCGCCCGCTCTCGTCGCTCGCAAGCTCGCTCTCGGGCCCCCCATGCGGATGTGACATTTCACGCCGCCGCCATTTTGAGAGCGAGCCGAGCCGAGCCGCCGGGCGCCGCGTCCGCTGCCGGAGCCCCGACGACGACGCCGATAAGGCGGAGGCCACAGCGCCCCGAGCGCCGCCGGCCCGTCGCCCGCCCGCGCCGCCGCCGCCGCCGCCGCTCCCGCCGGCCCCCGGCCCCGCAGGCCCGCCGCGGCCGGCCAGGCCTCCCGCCCGCCGCGCCCGGCCCGAGGCGGGGCTGACTCCGCGGCCCCCGCCCGGCCGCCCTCCGCCCCCGGCCGGCCCGCGGCCCCGCAGCCCCGGCCCCGGCGGCGGGAGGCGGGACCCGCGGCGGCGGCGGCGGCGGCGGCGGGAGCGGCGGCTGAGGCGGCGGCGGCCGCAGCAGCGAGCGACGAGGCCGCCCGGCCCGACCCGCCGCCCGCCCGCCCGCCTCGGCGCCGAGATTGGGCGAATCGCGAGCAAGTACGTGCGCGTCTCCCTGCCTCCGCCGCCGCCCGCCGTGGGCCGCCCCGGGGCCGCCGCCGCCGACGACGCGCGCGAGGAGGAGGAGGAGGCCGCCCCGCCGCCGCCGCCGCCGCCGCCGCCGCCCCGGCTCGCCGCCGCCGCCCGCCCGCCGGGCCCGCAGCCCCGGCCCCCGGCCGCAGGCGAGGCCCAGGCCGCGGCCGACATGAACCACCAGCAGCAGCAGCAGCAGCAGCAGAAAGCGGGCGAGCAGCAGCTCAGCGAGCCCGAGGACATGGAGATGGAAGGTGAGGCCCCGCGGGCCAGCCGCGGCGGGGGCCGGGGGGCGCCTTCCATTGTGGCCGGGGCGGGAGGGGCGGAGAGCCGCGGGAGCCACGCGAGGGGCTCGCCATCTTTACGCAGGCCCCGGGCGGCCCGCGGGCCTCGGCCCGGCTGCCCCGGCCCGGGCGAGGCTGCACCGTCATGCCGGGGGCCCGGCGGGCGGGGGGCGGACGGCGTGCGCCCCCCCCTCCCCTGCGCCTCCCCGCCCGCTGCATTGTCCGGCCCGCGGGGCCCCCCGGCGCCCTTCCTCGCCGGCACAAAGCGTCCGGAGCCCCCCGAGTTGTAAAGGAGGGCGCTCCGGGCCCGGCCGCGGGGGGACGCGGGCGCTTGCGGGCTCTGCCGTGCGCCCCGGCTGGGGAAGCCGGGCTCCAGGGAGCTGTGTCCCCCACGGCCCCGGTGGGGCGTCGCGTGGTTTCCCCGCTTACGCTCGGGAAACGAGATCTCCGTGGGCTCCGGGGCTCGGGCCGCACCTGCTCGCGCACGCTCTCTCCCCCTTGGAGAGCTCACCGGGGACTTCGAAGCGGGGCTCCCCCCCGACCCCCCACCCCCACCCCCACCTCGATCGCTCCGTAGCAACACTTGCTGGCCTCGGGCTTGGTTTGGAAACACCTGCAAGGGGCGCAGAGGCTCGCAGCCTCTGGACTGGCCCAGAATTCGGAACCGGGCGCGCTCTTCGTTTCCGAGTTAAGCCGTTTTGCGGGGAGTTAGGTAACCTGGCTGTGTGAGGTGCCTCCGGCCAGGTATGCGTTTGAAACTACGTGACCCCCCTCCCCGCCCCGCCCACAACACACACACACCCTCTCCCCAGCCTACGACTCCTTACCTCTGAATTCAACCTGACTTTAAAGGTAACTTAATTTTTTGCCTAGGTGCCGGCAGTTTGTTTCAGAGTACCCAGCTTTGAGATGATAACAAGGGCTTGGTAATAGAGGTTTGATGTAGAGGGTCTGGACAGGAAAGGGTCTTGCTTAAGCTTACATAGCGCAATCAGTGCTGGTGGTTCGAAGGCTCGTGGCCCAAGTGCTTGAAAGGGCAAAGTGTAAGAAGTATTCAGAGAGGGTCCTTAGCTATTTCGAGAGGGGGACAGACAGGCAGGAGTCAAAAAGAGGGCTTCTGAATGAAGGGGGTATTGAATGAGCTGTACTTATGTTGCTTTTAGCCAGAGATTTTGAGCTGCGGAAATGAACAGGGGCGCTAAGGAAGCGTTCCTACCGTGGGGTGCTGCACTCTGGTTGGTGGGAACTCTCACCGTGACTGGTACTCCCCTGTGAATAACAAGGGGCGGCCAGCAATTCATTGTGCCCTGAAAAAAATTGGTCTACAGGATGGCAAAAAGCAAAGTGGTGGAGATGCCGGCAGAAGGCACTTCCCACTGGGATTTCAGTGGCCACTAATGCGGGACAGGGCAGCGCATCCGCGGCCAGGCTGGGACTGTGTCTGACTCCAGCAAGGCAGTAACTTCATAGAGCTTTTGTCATGTGTCACTAAGCCAACTAGCCAGAGGAGTACATTGCCCGGGAGGATTTTGAATATTAAAAAAAGGGGTTTCTTTTTAGTGTCCTTTTTAAGTATCAGCCAATCAAGACAAAAACCCAATATTTATGTTGTCTTAGCACTTTTTTAAGTCTTTTGAACAGGAAGGAGAGCTGATCAGCATGGACCCCACTGCAGAGCGGATTTCTGGTGTAGAGCTGTGTCTCTGGGAAAGTAGTCATGTCCACAAGTTTCAAGGGCTTTTCTCTAAGACCAGAGAGTGTTGAGTGGGGGAAGAATTTTCAGAAGTCATGCCTGCTTTTAAGACTACTTTATTTTTTCAAGGAGTTTTTGGTTCTCATATCCAAGTTTGCGTTGGAAAAGTCACCCATAAAATCACTAATCTGCAAATTTACTGCCATTTCAAACTGGATCGCAGAGGTTGTAGTTTATTACTACTCATTCTATAAACTTACAAGTCTTGTTTCTTTCAAGTGGGTCTCTGTCCTGAATTTATTTTCCAGAAGGTACCTTGTCTTTGTAGGGCTTACGGTCGTCACCTTGTCCTGGTAGGCTTATGGCTGTCGACACCCTGTGAGCACCTACAGGTGAGATAGCCGCCCCTGTCTCAGGCAATCTCTGTCAGCCTTTCTTAAGCCTTCCCACTCCTCAAGTGTGCTCAGTTTATATATTGTACTTTAGGGTCGGGAAGAGCAAAAGAATACTTCCTATTAAAAAGGGAGAAGGGTGGGGTTGTGGTGATCCACTGTGCCTGGCTTCATAAGCCAGGCTCTGAGAATGACTCGCACCTGTTTGGTGTTCGCCTTGGTTCCCATAGACTCAGCAGCTGAAAGCTGTCAGGGCTCTGGTCAGCTTGAGGAGCTCTGCCCTTGAGGAGCATTGCTTTCCCACTGCTCCTAGGCAGGGTGGTTTCAAAGGAGCCGGGAGCCGGAGAGGCTGGTAAGATTGGCGCATTTCCCCTATCAACAGGTTAATTGGCTCTCCTCCTGCTCTGCTGTAAAGGGGTCGCATTTATTTATTTTTTTCTTGACTGACTCTGCACAGCCTTTGTATGTCTGCTGGAGAAAAACTGCCTAGGCCAAGTTATTTTTAAAATGTCTTGTTTTGAGCAGTTGGGAAAGTTCGGAAGGGCAGCGAGGGAAAAGATGGGGCGGGTATGGTGGCAGTTCATTGGGGTCGAGACCACATGTTTCCTTCCTGTGAGGCCTGTGCACGTTTTTTCAGGTTGGGAGGCAAACAGCATCGTGGAGGTGTGGCCTCTGTCGGGGCCTGGCCAGGAATGAATTTGCTCGGCAGTTTATTTACCCTCCAACTCAGAGGTAGTGCTGCAGGCCAGGGGGCTGCAGGAGGGACCCGCACTGGCCTCTGCCCTCTGGAGTACTTGAGAAGTGATAATCAGGGCTGTTCATGCCCCCTTGGAGTCAACAGGAAGTTTCCCCAAGGCCTGCCTCCTGCTCTGGGCTGGCTGGCACCAGTGTCGGTACCTCGATGTCTGCTCCCTGGTGAGACTCTGCTGCCCGTGTGAGCAGTCTGTTTCTGAGTGTCATCTTTGAGACTAATGGGGACAGACAGTTTCATTTTGTACTTTTGTACAAAACTTTTGTACCGCGCTCAGACCATTGCTATCAGGACACCAAGGTGGGAGCAAATGAATGAGTGTGGTCTACGGTTTCTGAAAAGAATTCGTCACTGACTGCTGTGTCTTTTTGTTTGGGGTGCCCCAGTGGTGGATTTCTTTTTCTTTCAAACCTGTGTGGGTAGATTTCACAGAGTTTCAAGTTACTTTTCTGCTGAAGCAGGTTTAGGAATAGAAAGTGAGTTGTCTTGTGTACATGCATCCCAACAGACTACACCTGGGCATTTTAGTCTAAAGCATGTTTCCTTTTCAGATAGCTCCGTGACAAGGCAAAAGTCAGATAACATGAGAATATAGGTTATCCCCTCACAGTAGCTTCAGTTGTAAAAGAACCCTACGAAGTGAGCATCAACTTGGAGAAACCAGGGGGGAAAAAAAAATGGAAGAATTTAGGCCAGACCTAGAAACATCTGACTGTGATGTGAGCCTGTCAAGTTTTGATGGGTTTGGAAGTTACTCACC
The DNA here is from genome assembly GCF_002263795.3 of Bos taurus. Lineage (NCBI taxonomy): Eukaryota > Metazoa > Chordata > Mammalia > Artiodactyla > Bovidae > Bos > Bos taurus. Next base: position 7,770,662 of record NC_037352.1, on the reverse strand, counting down.
ACAGGCATTTACCCTCCTGATTCTGCCAGACTGTTGACTTAAGATAAACAAAAGATTGATCAAGTTTTATCACACGTATTGGGGAAGAAGTATATACCTTCATCTTGGCTTTTTTGGGGGTGGGAGTGCAGTCAGTTTTGTGGAAAGGGAGAAAGAAGCTGTTAACTCAAGGAAGGCAAGTGGAGTGAGAGCGAGTACAGGCTTAGTGCCAGGCCCGAGTCTGAGCGTGGACTTTGCCATTTAATTACTGTGTGACCTCAGCACGTTGCTTAAGCTCTCAGTTGTTGCATCCTGGAAAAGGAGGTCGGTGGGACCCTGCAGGGTGGTCCTGAGGGTGGAGGCATAAAGCACGTGTGCAGTGCTGGGCACGGAGTGGGGCGCTGTCGCGTTCAGTCACGGTGTGGTGATGGCGACAGGGTCGCACCTGGGCCGGCGACAGGCGCAGGTTAACCAGGCGCACAGGCGGGGCTGGTTGGCATTCGTGGTTCTGCAGTAATTATATCCTAACATGGATTAGGAAGCAAACTGACCAGCCTCGGTCCAAGCAGCATTGTTTATGAATGGGCTTGATGTTCCTAAGTAGATATTTAAACTTAATTATAGAATATTTTAAGAAAAGTGCAATGGGCTCAGGAGGAGAGGATGGTGGATTTGGTGCGGTGGGGCACTGCTGGTGACACCTGGGCAGCTTGGGGGCCTTCTGCTGAGGGTATTACTTAGCCATTATCCGGTATCCAGAATTGACATGGTTGCCAATCAGGTTTGTCGCAGGGAGGCCAGGTCACAGGAGTGTCCCAACCTGGGAGTTGGCCCTGAATTCTTGTCTCTAAATCCCACATCCTGTTACCAAGCCCTTTTGGTGTTCCACCCGCCAGGCCCCTGTTGCCTCATGCCGGGACTTTGCAATAGGCCTCTTAATGTTCCCTGCTTCCTCTCTTCCCCCCACGGCTGCCTGGTCCCCGCCCTGCTTAAAGGACTCAGGTGGGCTGCCTTCCTCATGCAGGTGATGGCTAGTTGCCCAGGCCTACCGATGGGATCCCTGACCCGGTTTGTGCTTCAGGCTCCAAGCGCACGCGCACACCTGCACTGCACAGGGTTCAGCCGTGGCTCTCAGGCCCTGCTCTTGCATGGGTAGTGTCTGCCTCTTCCTGACTGCACACGGCGCAGAGACCCCAGGAAAGAGGCTCAGAAGCCCGTCGTTCATTTCCCCAAACTTGTCTGGTGGTCTCAGGCACTAGCCTTGCATGAGAGCCATGTCTTTGACCTGTGGGATTGCCACTGTATCCTCATCTTCCTCACCCCAGGACTGTTCCTTTTCTGTTAAGTGTTTCTGTGGGAGACACTCATTCAGGAAACGGCGAAACAGTAGTACCGGAGGTGGCTGGCTGGCCAAGTCGGTGTGAAAGAGAATGCCGAAGCCATAAACCAATTTCGCTTTGATAGCTGCTAATTCAGTTTTATTGCTTTTAACGTTCAGTTGCTTCGATTGGCATTTTTGATCCTTTTGCCAGGAAAAAGTCCTTTTCCACACACAGGGCATCAATGAACCTTAATGATGTTTCCTTTTGAGTATTTTTGAGTTTGTTATTGTTTCTGTTTTTTTGCCTGAGTAGTTTGTAGCCTGGCTGCTTCTCCTTGATTTCCAAGGCAAAGGAACTTCGGAGACTGGCGTTGTAACATGGTTTTTCTTGACAATGTACTATGACAGTTAAATGTTAAAATGTCACCTGCTTCACAGACTTCTTGTTTTGAACTAATTTGGACTTAGGAAAGTTGGAGGAAGCAGGATTTTTAAGTGTCAGGCGTAGGCAAGAAAGTCAGTTATGCCATTCTGGTAGTAAGTTAACACACGACTCGGCTAATGAGAAGTCACATGTGTTGAAACCCTCTTGAAGAGAAGCAGGCCTACTTCTGAGCGTTGGTGGTGTGGACTTGGAAGTTGGCAGTGGAGGTAACTAGGAAGTTTGTCGTGTAGGGAAATACACCGACCTGGATAAGAGTGAGTGCTTCCAGAACTTAACGAAGATGCTGGTGTGAACTAGAAAGAGCCAGGGTGTGGGGATGAGGGGAAGGGGCGTCCTGGGGTCACAGCTTGGGGAGGAGTGTCACTGTCATTGGTGCTGGGCAGAGAAGACCCCCGACTGCAGGGCGCACTGTTTGCGTGCGCTGGCGGGGGCTGGTGCTGCCTGCTGCCCCTTCGGCTGGGGCCCCTGTTAGCACGGGCACAGCTGTTAGTGTTCACAGAGATGCCCGGGTGTCCTTCCAGGGAGGGCAGGTCACCCGATTGACCGGGGCTTTCTCTTACCCAATGTGAGTGAGCATGTGTCTGAGTCTCAGGGCGGTGGGTGGTTTGCCCTTCTTTTTGTGTCATTTGAGGGGTTTGGGTGGACTCCGGGAGTTGGTGATGGACAGGGAGGCCTGGTGTGCTGCAGTTCATGGGGTCGCAGAGTCGCACATGACTGAACTGGGAACCTAAATGATAAAGAGGGAAGTTCCCTTCCTTGTGCAACCACAACAGTTCCACGTGCTTCTCCCGCCTGGCATAGGATATTTGAAACCCAGGCCGGCCCGTCCTCCCTGGGCGAGGGATGCCAGTGACTGGTTTCCCTGAGGTCCTGCTACTGGGAGGGCAGCATCCCGTGCGAGGTGCCAGCACCAGAATATCGACCAGGGGAAGGTCTGACTCGTGCAGTAAGTTGTTAAACTGGCCTGTGCTTGGGAGAGGGGTTGTGTGAGATTGTTGGGGTGATCTGTGATGCAGAGCACCGTCACATCCAGGGCGTGACTCCAGGTGTCTGGGTGGCAGTCTGACCTCGTGGCTCCCTCCCACCACCCCCTTTATGGTGCTTTCAGAAGGACTTGAGGGGGCTTTTCTCTAGGGTATATAGGCTGAGCAAACTAGGCTTATGCACCTAGAATTGCAAGTACATTTCATCAATATGACTTTGGGGAATAAATTACGTTTCAAGGCTCTTAATTGACCCTGTGCAATTGCGGTTTTCAAACAAGCACCTGTAATAGTCTTTAGCCTGTTACATGGTTAGATCTCCAGCTCCTCCTCTGAAATAGTGAAGGGCAGGTAGTTTTCTTTTTCTGATTGAAGTAGAGTTGGTAGTAGGTAATTTGGAAGTGCTTGCTTCTTAGAGTTGGTAGTTTGTCAGCTTGGAGGAGAAACTATTCAGTCAAACAAATTGGGTGTGAATTGGTTAAAGACATTCCTCAATCCCTAACCTCAGTTCCTCTTCTATAACCATCATAGATGGACCAGTAAGAGTTTTTACCCACGAATCTCAGCCTTTCCCTCCTGTCTTAAGCTTGTGCGGGCAGAGCAGATGGGGCTGGTGTGCCTGGCCCTCAGGATGTCCCCTAAGAAGCTGGTGGGTGAAGTTGCTGAGCTGAGCCCCATGCTTTGGGCAGTCGCCCTCCTCACACAGCTCTGAGTGACGTCCAGCCTGTGCTAGCCAGAGGGCTCCTCCTCTTTCTGAAGCACTCCAAGTCTCCTGCTGCTACTGATGAGGACAGATTAAACCTGTTTTCCTCCCAAGCCCCATGCTGCTGGAGAAGGCCGCTAAGGGTCTTGGGAGCAGGAGAGAGGATGCTCAGGGTGTCGCCTGCGTTGTGCAGTAAGGTGGCCACTGGCCACATGGTGGCAATCGCAGTCCTTCACTGACCAGCCACGCTGCAGGGCTTCGGTTGCCGCCCGTGGCCAATGCCACCACCCGGGACGAGCAGATACAGCATGTGTCTGTTCTGCAGAAAGTGTTCGTGGTCAGAGTTCACCTAAACAGTCTGGTTGGAGCCTTAGCTAGCCGTGTTTCTGGTAGCGTTAGTGTCACGTTGGGTGTTGGAAAGACACAGTGTGTCCTGGAAAAGCTAAATTAAAATGAGTGAATAAATAGTTCCTGGGCAAATGCTACAGAGCAGGCTTTCTTTGGTTATTTGTGGTGAAGATCCAGTTTGTTTGTCTTTTTTAAATTTCCAGTCCGCTTGTGGACAGTTTCTTTCTGTGTTTGGTAAGCAATACAGGGTAAACAAATTATTTAAGAAATGAAATTAAAATGCATATACAGAATGCACACCCCACATCATTACTAAAAGTCACATTTCAGCAGTTATCACTTAGAACAAACACATAGGAAGAAAGACTGGCAGAAGTTCTATATGTCCACTGAAAGTGTGTAGAGGCCATTCGTATGCGGAGCTGTGCTGTGCCCCTGTGACTTTGTCATGCCCCTGTGGTAACTAAACAGTTTGGTGTGAAATAGCAGTTCCCCATATTAAAAGCTTACTTGCGCACTTGGAAGGAATGCCACATATACGACTGGTCTTGTTTGTTTTGTTTTGATAATTTTGGCTGTGCTGGGTCTTCATTTGCCTTGCTGTACAGGCTTTTCTCTGGTTGTGGCGCGTGGGGCCGGCTCTCCAGTTGCGGGTTTTCAGGGTTCTCACTGCGCTAGCTTCTCCTGGGGAGCACAGGTCTAGGGCGCTTGGCCTTCAGTAGTTGCAGCACGTGGGCTCAGTTGGGACTTGCAGGCTCTAGAGCACAGGCTCAGTAGTTGGGGCGCCCGGGCTTAGTTGCTCCTCCACGTATGGGATCTTCCCAGACCAGGGATAGCACCTGTGTCTCCTGCATTGGCAGGCGGATTCTTTACCATTGAACCACCAGGGAAGCCCACTGACTAGTTTTCAAAGTAACAAGTAATCTTGCTCCTTGGGGGCCACCCTTGCTCCTCGGGGAGCGTGTTGGTTCAGGCCATCTCGATGCCTGTTTTACCAGCCGTAAATGGTGTGCCCGTGAGTCTGGGGCTGTGGAGGTGTGCGTCGGGAGCCGTGTGGGCACATGGCGCACTCTCCAGTTTGACGGTGGGTAACTGGCCCGTGCTCGGATGTGTCAGCAAAGTCAGGTCGCTGAAAAGTCTCCTCCCTTGCTTCTCGTTTCGGTGAGGCCTGAAGACGGCACCAGCCTGCAGGCTCCTGCAAAGGCGCCCTTGGTCCTCCCCACCCCACTTTTTGCTGGGTCTCTCTGAGCACCAGGCCTGCTCCTGAGTCCGCCGCACCCTGAGCCTGCTGCAGGGCTTCTGTCCTCAGATAGAGGACCCTCCCGACTGGCGGTGCCATGCTGGCCGCCCCCTGCACTTGAGTGAGGGCTCCTGGTGAACATGTGCAGGGAGGGCTGGCCTAAAGGGGTGGGTCAGTAGAAGCATGAGGGTGTTGTGCTCAGGCGGGAGGTGGCGAACAGCACCGTGGCTTGGGACCTAGCGGGAGAGGATCTGTGGCCCCAGAATCGTGGCCCAGAGAGTCTGTCCTGATCCCCTGGAAGCTGTGACCACTACTGCCTGACAGGGTGCTTCGCAGGTGTGGTTAAGTTCAGGATCCCTGCATGGGGAGATGTTGTTCAGTCACAGAGTTGTGTCTGACTCTTTGTGAACCCATGGACTGCAGCACGCCAGGCCTGCCTGTCCATCACCATCTCCCCGAGTTTGCGCAGACTCATGTCCATTGAGTTCATGAGGCCATCCGACCATTTCATCCTCTGTCGCCCCCTTCTCCTCCTGCCGTGTTTCTTTCCTGGCATCAGGGTTTTTTCCGGTGAGTCTATTCTTCGCATCAGATGGCCAAAGCATTGGAGCTTCAGCTTCAGCCCTTCCAGTGAATATTCAGGTTGATTTCCTTTGGCGTTGACTGGGTGGGGAGGTGATCCAGTGTTAGCCAGGTGGCCCCAGGGTGATCACAGGGCCCTCCTTCCCCTGAGAAAGAGGCTCGATGTGACGTGATGTGAGAGGCCGCTGCTGTCTTGAGGATGGGTAAGGAACCCAGGAGAAGCAGGAGGAGACCAGGAAGCAGGTCCCGCCTCCAGAAGGAACCTTGCCTTGCGGATACATTGATTGGAGCCCAGGGAGGCCCATTGTGGACTTCTGACCTCCAAAGCTGAAAGGATAAGTGTGTGCTGTTTAAGCCAGTGAGACTGTGGCGATGTGTTGAGCTGCCGGGAAACAGGTCAGGGTCCAGGGAGCGGATGAGATGCGGCAGGCAGGTGTCCTGGAAGCTGCACAGAGGCTGGGAGAGCATGGCCGCCCCTCCCGGGGCGAGGCCACTGGACGTGGGGGCTGTGCCCGCGTCCGCTTATTGGCTCCTTCCCACAGCTCTGACATAGAGGCAGCAGCATCCCCATTTCACCCCTGAGCAAAACAGAGGTGCTGAGCACACTCCACAGCCTACCAGGGCTTGGTGGCAGTGGCAGGCTTTGAATCAAGCCAGCCGGTGGCACAGAAATTTGCATCTCGTCACATTCAGCAGACACTTGGTCATGACGTCGTGGTCATCCCCCTGCTGCCCTCTCCAACGGTTCCTGTCTCCCCGCCCAAAGTTGCAGGCTGCAGGTGGGCTCCTTAGGTCGGAAGGTTTTTGTGTGGTTCACCACATGCTTTGAATGTAGAAGGCAGCTCACTGCAGAGTCAGCTGGGGCCGCCTTCTGCTTGAGCACGTGGAGTCTGGTGGGTGGCAGAGGGAGACTCGAGATGTTTCTGAAGGTAGATACCTGCCTTCCTCACTGAATCAGGTCCTCAGTAACGTGAGCCTGAGCCAAAGTGAATCACCCTAAACAAACCATTCAGGGCTCTGGGCGTCTGGAGAGATTTAAACTTGAGAAGGCGGGGAACCTTGTCTGCCAGGGCTCAGGGCACAGACCGCAGCTCTGTGGAGCCACAGGTTGGAGCCCCCGAAGCCGCTCATCCACCCCAGTCCTCCGGTCAGCTCACCCACACAGCCCTGCCTCCGCTCGTGAGCAGATGAGGCTCCTCCAGCCACGCAGATGGCACCATCCCGGCTGTCCCCCCACTCTGTCTCCAAGCTGTAGCCACTTGAATTCGTCTCCTCAGTGCCGCCTGAACCATCTGTTTCTTAAGGCAGCAGCTTTCACCAGGTGGAAAGAAGACAGGGTCGGAGGGGCCAGAGCCGGGTTCCTCAGCAGGCAGGGGCTGAGAGGCCAGCCAGACCCCTCACTCCTGACATCCAGCTAGCAGCGTGGGGGCGTATCCTGCAGGTCCTCCTGCTGGGCCTCTTTTCCTGACAGTTTTAAAGGTTTTAAACACAAGATGGATACACACATACTGCTAGTATGTTCACCGCTGGGTTGGCCAAATTGCGACCTTGAAGCACGTGGTTTGGGGGTGTCTGGAGAAGGTGGAGATAAGCGAGGTAACTCAGGGGCATCCTCGTTAAGACCCAGAACACAAATGATCCGTAGAGGTGACTTGTTCCACCTCAAGGCATGTGGCGGGCAGTGATCCAGACACTGCCCCTCGGGGTCCGGACTGGTGGTGGCCGTGGGCTCCTGCCAGACGCCCAGGTCATGGGCGTGGTGATGTTATAGGCAGGGTCCCCAGGAGCTGTTAACAGTCCTCAGAATTCTCCTCTAGGTGGTCACTGCTTACCCCGAGGGCTCGGGGAAGGAGTGAGAATCACAGATCCGAGAGTTTTCTGTGATAGCCAGTATTTTCTTGGGAATCAGAGGTTATTATCTAAAATCTTAATTTCTCTTTTGATGAAGTTCAGTCCTATACTTTTTAAGGGCTGCTGTTCTTAAAATATTGCTTTCATTGTGGCTGTGTTATTGGAGGGCTCGTGGTCATGTGATTTTGCTTTAGAGCAGACTGATGATTACACCCCTCACTCCAGAGGCCAAGAGACCCAAGTCTCTGGGAGGGTGAAGTGATTGAAGACTCAGCTCTCCAGTCTCACCAGATCTGTTCAGGGGCACGTAGCACCCGTGGCCCGCTGCTTCACAGCGGTGGATGGTCTCCATCGTCACAGACAGTTCTAGTGGCCAGTTGCTGCTCCAGATCCAGCCTGTGAACTGGTTTTGGGAGACTGCCTTGGCGCGGATTGCTCAGAGTAACAGAAAACCAAGCATTTTCTTCTGTAGAAAACCCAGGCAGAGGGATCTGCAGACTGACTCCCCTGAGCGCCTGTTCGCCCTTCGCCTCAGATCTCTACTTCAGGCGCTGGCCCGGGTGCTTGACACAGAGGAAGAGGGGATCAGGTGTCAGCCGGAGGGGAGTCCGCGGGATCTAGATGGCCCCGGAAACACACAGTTAATGGGGAGAGAGAGGGATGGCCGCCACAGAGGTGCGGAGCCCGGGCTCTGAGCGGGGAGGGGCTAGGGTGTGAGCTCTGGCGACTCGAGGCAAGAGTGGCAGCGGTCTGGCTTTGGGTGGACGGAGGCAGAGCCCTCTCTGCTTCTTGCCCGGGCGCGTGGATCGAGCTGTGTTTCTCTGCTCTCCCCCGTTCGTCTCTGAGGCCAGCGGCATTCTGTTCTCTCCACCGTGAGCCGCCGTTACTACCAGATAACTGAACGCACTGCGTTTTTATGTTTTAGTTTCAGTAGGCCAGGAAGGGCCACCGTGCTCGGTGCCACTTAACCTTCATTTTACCTGCTTTGGGAACTATTGTAAAGGTTAGATTTGCATCTGCCTGTCTGCAAGTCTCTGAAAAAATGTCAGTCGTCACCACAAAATTTAAAATAACGAGTTATATTGATGATTCCCATCCGTCACAATTTAAACCACCCGTTTAAAGCATCCAATTTACTGTGACAGTCAGCACAAATTTTGAACATTTCTGTTACCCGCTAAAGAAGTCCTGTATTCAGCCCCAGGCAGCCCCCGGTCTGCCCTCCCCTGCCTGTTGTGGACGTTGTGTAGCCGCCTCACACTTCGTGTGGCCTCTGGCGTCTGGCTCCTTTCTGTAGCACGAGAGGGAAGGATCAGCGTGCTGTCTGCTGTCCCTTTTTATTGCTCAATAGTATTCCGTCCTGTGGAGCCTCGCTGTGATTTGTGTGGGATCAGAAGATGTGCAGGCTCTCATGATTCTGTCATCTGTAAGAGGTTTTATTCAGTGTTTTTAAAAGGGACTTGGAACTTTGTTGAGGATGTGATTCACCACCGAATCTAATCAGCCGGGTGGTGCGAGGTGGGGGTGTATCAGTGTCAGTGGAGGGCTGTCAGCAGCAGTAGAGCTGCATGGCGGCACTTCGTAGGTTTCTCCCGCGCACAGCTCTGTGAGTTGCTGACAGTCCACTGGCGCTGACACGGGAGGCCACCTGGCCCGTGGGCTGCGAAGGAAGATGGTGGCAGGTGGGTGAGCGAGGCTGGAGCACACCCCTGTGGGCTTCTCCCCGCCTGCTGGTGCTGTCCTCACAAAGCGAAGGGGCCAGGAGGCAGACCAGCACCGGGCGTCGGGCAACACAGGGCCCCCTTGCTGCACCCTCCTCACTGCTGGAGCTCCGCGGGGAGGGGCCTGGGGTGCAGGGTCGCTCGGGTGGCAGACATCCACCAGGCGGCCTGGTCTCGGGGCTGTCACTGCTGAGAACCCCAGAGAGCTGCTGGGTAGGTGGGTTATATCATCATTTGCCAGGTTAGAAATGAAAAATTAGTTATTCATTTAGAATAAATCAGTATGTGGTAGCACATTTAATACAGTGGGTTTTTTTGGCCATGCAGCACAGCCGTGGGATATCAGTTCCCCGACTAGAGCCTCTGGCAGTGAGAGCACAGAGTCCTAGCCACCGGCTTGCCAGGGGACACCCACACGTGCAGGAGATGCTTTCCAAAACGAAGTTTAATGAGGAATGGCATTGTTCATACATTTTGCAGATTCATTGTCAGGCTTGATAGGAGTCAGCTGGATTTTCATATCTGCTTTTGCTGACAGCTGCAATGTAAATTTTACTGGAGATATAAAGAAACCCAGTCTTAAAAAGGTATATACTTACAGAGGTACAGCCTTGTCAGGTAATTGTGGCAGTTCGTTCATACTACACCACAGTTTGGTAGCAGCTTAGGTTCATTGCAACATGCACTTTGAAAACTCTGAGTTAACTTTTCATGCTCTATTACATTAAAACTCATTGGTTTGTCTTGAACTTTGAATGCTGCATTTCTAATACCATTCATTGGTCATTTGAAAATTCTGATTCACAGTTTACAGACCTTTTAAATGTTGGTGTATTTCACTGTACAGTTACATTAAAAAGTCCTTAAAACATCACATTTTCATTCAGGCCATCACTGTTACCTAATTGGGAGCAGGGTTGTAGTTAAATCTCCAGAAAGCTCATGGCACAAAGAGTGGTGACTTTCTATCTATATGTTAGAGTCACCACTACTTGGCAGGTGAATATGAAAGTCACTCAGTCATGTCCAACTCTTCGAGACCCCATGGACTACACAGTCCATGTAATTCTCCAGGCCAGAACACCGGAGTTGGTAGCTGTTCCCTCCTCCAGGGGATCTTCCTGACCCAGGGATCGAACCCAGGTCTCCCACATTGCAGGCAGAGTCTTTACCAGCTCAGCCACCAGGGAAACCCAAGAATCCTGGAGTGGGTAGCCTATCCCTTCTCCAGGGGATCTTCCCGACCCAGGAATTGAACCGGGGTTTCCTGCATTGCAGTTGGTTTCTTTCCCAGATGAGCTACGGGGAAGCCCGCCCAGTGAAGATGGTTGGATGATAATTAGCGACTGGCAGCCGAGTTGTCCACAGCAGCTAATTCCAGGTTCAGGCAGTGTTGGGTGGTCCCCCGCAATGGGAAATTGTCCTGTGGTCCCACACACACACTTAAAAATATGTAGAATGTATTTTTATGGATACATAAAAATGTATAGGTTCCATTAAGATGAACAGATATTCTGTGAGAATTCAAGGAGAGGACAATTAAGTAGAAATAATTTGTAATTTTGATTATTTTGCTTCCTGCTCCTTCCTCATGGCCAGCATTCTACTTCCTATTCTCTTTGGGTCTTTCCCCTCACTTTCTCCGTTTTCCAGTGGCTTGTGTGGAACACTTGGAGGAACTCTGAATTTAAACATAGCTTTTGAAACAGCACACCTTATTTATGTACCCGAGTTCACGGGAGCAGAGTGTGTATCTGACCTCCCGTTTTCCTGGCTTCTTGACGTACCCGACTCCCTCTCCCCCCCGAGAAAAGGAGCTGTGCTGCAGTCATTTATGTGCACGACCGCCCGCGGGTCCTGGGGTGGAAAGACTCAGACCTGCGTCTTTTGTGCTCTGTTTTCTTTTCCCATGTGGATCAAGTTCTGAACTCATAACCCAAGGCGGTGTTTATTTAGAGAGTTGGTAAGTCACTTTCTTCTCCTTGCCCTACAGGTGTTTTCCCCTTGGTTTTACATATAGTGAGCTTGGCGGCTGGGTGTTGCAGCTCGGGGCAGGTCTGTGTGTGCCCCCTGGCCCGGCGGGGCCCGGAGCAGCCCCTCACGCCTAGCTGCCCGTGTGTCTCTGTGCAGTCTGGTCATCTTGCAGAATCGTACAGCTTGTAACCTGATCAGTAGTTCGTTGCTTTTTATTGCTGGGCTCTATTCCACAGAGGGACATCTGGGTTGTCTCCAGTTTTTGGCAGTTACAAATGAAGCCACTATAAATACCCGTGTTCAGGCTTTTGTGTGAACATGAGTCTTCCTTTCTCTAGAGGAAGGTGTCGAGTTGTTGGGTGAGGCGTGCTCCGTGGGGAACTGCCCACCTGCTTGCTGTCCGTGTGCCTGGGTCCTCTGCACCGCCGCCTCGGCCTCGCCAGAGGTTTCATCTCAGTCATCTTATAGGTGGCAGTCGTTTTAATTCACAGATATCTGATAGCTCAGGCATACATCTTTTTGCTTATTTGCCATCCTTGTACCCTGTTTCACATGTCTGCTTAAGTATTGGGCTTTTTAAAATTCTTATTACTGTCAAGTTTGGGGAGCTCTTTACGTATTCAGTGTAAGTCCTTTGTCAGGTGGTCTGCAAATACTTTCTCCCAACCTGTAGCTTGTCTGTTTTTTCCCTTAATGGTGTCTTTACAGAAAAGTCCATTTTATCAAAATTCTCTTATTGATCTTGCCTTTTGGTGTTATGTCTAACAATTCTTTACTGGGTATCACATGATTACTTTTTAAAGTTTAAATGTTTGTTCACCTAAGGTCCATTATGAGTTAGTATTTGAAGGTGCGAGGTTGCAGTTTATTTTTGCCTATGAACGTCCAACTGTTTCTTTACTGTGTGTTGAAAAGACTGTCTTTTTTCCTCTGAATTACTTGCACCTTTGTCAAGAATCAGGCAGTAATGTTGAAGTGGGCGTTTTTGTGGACTCTCCTGTTGTGTTCTGAGTCTACCCCTTTGCTAACACAGCTCCGTCTCAGCTACTGGAGCAACTCAACTTATCCTTTCAGAATTGTTTCCCTTACTGTGCTGGAATTTGACTGGAATCGTGTATCAACATACCAATTGATTTGGGGAGAACTGAGGTCTTCACCCCGCCTTCCAGCCCCTGAACGTGGTCCGTCTTCTGCTCTGGTGACTTTACGTGGGAAACTAGTCTTCCTCCCACTTTCTTTTGGCACTAGTTTTTTTAGAAGGTCTTGGATGTGAGTGTTCCTTGATAGTCTGGGTGGGCCCCCCAAAAAGTAGGGTCAAGCCTGAGTGGTAGTCCAATGGCATCAATGTGGGGAGAAAAAAAACATCAACCAGAAACAGCTTGGTCCTCCGTCCCAGACTGTTCTGTTTGTGGCTTTATACCAATAAAGGAACTCCCCTGACATGGGCTGTGCTTGACTGGCTTGTTAAAGTTTTAATTAGCACAGTCAGAGTATGTATTTTAAAATCTCTCCTCTGCTTCTGACCTCATTCTTCAGTCCCCGGATTTCCTTGTCTCTGTGAGTAGAAAATGCAGGCGTTTAAGGGCGGGTGTTGCTGTCTGCCCAGGTGTGCAAGGCTGACCCCCATGGTCACAGATAAGGGAGGCAGTCCCTCTGTGTGGGTCTGCTGGAGGAGCCCCTCCGCCTCTGCCCAGAAGGGCAGCTCCGCGCCCCTTCCTGCCTGCTGCAGCCTGGCTGGTGTGCTCAGGCTGCAGGCTGTGTTCTGCTCGTGCCTTTTCTCTGTACTGTGGGGTTACAGAGAGTCCTGGACAAGACTGAGCAACCCAACTGAACTGTAAAGGCATGTGTACTTGCTGAGGCGACAGGAGGGCAAGCAAGGCTCCGTCCAAGGGGTGAACACTGTGTACTTAATGCACGAGGGGTGTTGCTCTGCCCACACGCACTGCTTTCTCCCCTAAGGACTTCCTGCCCAGAGTCCTCTCTGGGTGGACATTCTCCCTTAATAGTCTTGCTTTCTTTAAAACTACACGAATGTGGGGTGAGTTCACACACACAAATAAATTTTATAGATAAATGGGTTTTTCAAACACCACAATGGATTTTTTTTTTTTTTTAATTTTTGGCTGTACTGGGTCTTTGTCGCTGCGCAGGCTTTTCTTTAGCTGTAGTCACGGGCTTCTCACTGTGGCAGCCTCTCTCGTTGCAGAGCTCCCAGGCTCGTGGGCTCAGTAGTTGAGGCGCACGGGCTTAGTTGCTCCCAAGCACGTGGGGTTTTCCCCGACCAGAGATGGAACCCGTGTCTCCTGCATTGGCAGGTAGATTCTTTACCACTGCACCTCCAGGGAAGCCCCAGAATGTTTATTTCTAGAGAAATAGCGCAGGAAGTAGAGCATTTACACCTGCCTCAGGTGTTTAGCTTCAGTTGGGAAAGAATCCGCCTGCAGTGCAAGAGACCTCAGATCAAGTCCTGGGTTGGGAAGATCTGCTGGAGAAGGGATAGGCTACCCACTCCAGGATTCTTAGGCTTCCCCTGTGGCTCAGCTGGTAAAGAATCCGCCTGCAATGCGGGAGACCTGGGTTGGATCCCTCAGTCAGAAGATCCCCTGGAGAAGGGAACGGCTACCCACTCCCGTGTTCTGGCCTGGAGAATTCCATGGACTGTATAGTCCGTGGGGTCGCAGAGAGATGGACGCGACCTTCACTTTTACTTTCAGGCGTTCAGTGCACACAGCAGTTGCAGGCAGAGCCCTCGGGACGGCTGTGCTCTCTGAAACTGGTTTGTCCCCATGCAGAATGGCCTGTTTCTATTCAGTTCTTGTGCCCTCCTCCCCCAAACAGTGCAGGTTTATTGAGATATTCCATATACCCTGCAATTCATCAGTTTTTAATAAACGTATTCACCCATCACTGCAGTCGGTTTATGTTGCCTAAGAGGAACCCTGTGCCCCTCAGCCATCGCCCTTCCGGTCTCCCTCCCAGCTCTGGGCAGCCACTGTTCTGCCTTCTAACTCTGGAAATCACTCTTCTGGACACCTGATATAAACGAATGGAGCCACACCACATATGGCCCTTAGAATTAATGAACACTTGTGTTTTATAAGGTTTTCTCTGTGAAGTATGCTGAAGTGTAAGAAACATGCTTGTGTACAATTTGGGGCATGTATGCTAGTTTTCTGAGAATAGGTGTCTAGAAATGACATTCTGAGTTATGACTTTGGCTTTCATAAATATCACCTTTGGGGAGAATGATTTGACTGTAAGTTTAGACTCTAGCCACTTGGCACCCATTTTATGATATGAGACCCTCCGCATCTGTGGGCATCTCCAGTATTTTTCACTGTTGATGTGGTAGTTGGAAAGGGGTGTCCTGTTAATTAGGGGGGTTGGGCGTACTTGTTACTTGTATTTCTTCGGGACCTCTCCTTGGCTGCAGTTGGCTTGTGTTGTCTTGGCTTCAGCATCTCGTGAACCCTCTGGCTGCTGTGGGCTGCTCGTAGTCTTCCTCCGTCCTGGAGCGTCCACATCGTGCCCCCTCCGCTGGGCTTGTTGGCGCTTGTTTTCCTCTCCGGCAACCGGACAGCCCTACGCAGTAGAGCAGATGAGACCGGACATGTAAGAAAGCAGCTGGGACGTAATTATAGGTTCCTCAGTTGGGCTGGGTGCACGCCCCTCTCTGAGCCTGGCCAGTGTCCACACCAGTCTGCAGTCGTGGTTTGTGGGGCAGACATGATGGCGGGTTAGCACGGTCCTCCAGAGAACAGACAATTTTTGCATAATGAAGCCAAACGGAGAGCCCCAAACAAATAATCTTATTTAAGGAACACAAGTTTATCCGTGGCCTTCCTTGGGGCTTTATTTTCCTATCACTGATGTAAATCTGAATTATTTAAGAGTGTGGAGCCCGCTGTTGGACTTCAGCACACTGCTTCTGCTTGGAACTTTCAGGCTCTCCGCAAGGCAGGAGCTGAGAAGCCCCGGTTTAGCAGGGAGTGGGCTTTCAGCTCCCTTCACGGAGCCAGAGCGCATAAAAATTAAACCCAGAGCACGTGTTAACACAACTTAGTGTTGATCAAGTCACGGTCTCACTGTTAACATGGCCAAAGGAAGTCCAGAATCGCTGGAGGCTGCCCTGCCCGGGGACCAGGGCACGAGAGCACAGAAGCACGTGTTCTCTCGCACACACACGAGAGCACAGAAGCTCTTGCACACGCACACACACACGAGAGCACAGAAGCTCTCATGCACACATGCACACACACGAGAGCACAGAAGCACGCTCTCTCTCACAAACACCCACACGAGAGCACAGAAGCACGCGCGCGCACACACACGCGTGCGCGCGCACACACGAGAGCACAGAAGCTCTCTCTCTCACACACACACACACACAAGAGCACAGAAGTTCTCTCTCACACACACACACACACACACTCTCTCTCTCTCTCATGAGAGCACAGAAGCGCTCTCTCTATCACACACACACACACATGCACACTCCCCACTTCCTCCCAGGATCAGCTACGGACGGATGCCTGGGCCCGCGGTGGTTGGACAGGCTCAGTCAGATGGCTGCCTGGGGCTGGCAGCCAGGTCCAGACCCGGGACCTCTCAGTCCTGACCCCCCTATTCCGAGTGTCACGTGCTTCCGGGCCACAGGTGGTTCCTCTTGGGACGGGTGCTTGTGTGCACTCGGGCATTTTCAAGGCCCTGCCCGCCCTCTGCCCAAACCTCACCGCCCACTTCCTCCCATCCCCTCCCACTGCCTGGCTCCTGTTCACTGTGGAGCCTGGCAGGTGCTTCTCGGGACCTCTGCCCGGCCGGCCCCGTCTCTGGCCCCGGCCTGTGTGTCTGTCTGCCCTTCTGTCACCTTAGCCCTTGTGTCCAGGACCTGCTTATCAGTTCTCCCCACCACCCGGCCCAGCCTGCTTTTGACACATCTCGACGTTTGCTGGGAGAGGGACTAACCTCTGTGAGAGGAGGGCAGCCTGCTTTGCCTCCCAGGTGGGTCGTGTGTGCAGACCAGTGTCAGGAAGGGAGTCCACCCCCTGAGGGGATGGAGAGCCTGCTGGTGTGATAGTGGATTCGAAATGACTTTTTTGAAGTGTAGTCAAAGTTTTCCATTTCTAGGAGGTTTCACAGAGGGAGGGAGGGCGTTTCCTCACAGCCCACGGGCACTGTGGTCCTTGTCCGACTGGGCCGGGATGGGGCGAGCTTGTTGGCAGAGCCTGAGGGCTCTGCTGCCTGGTCGGCACTGGCTCCTTCCCGCCCAGCGGTTGCCGGGGTCGTGAGAGCAGACAGCTCAGACTGGCCATCCCGCCCCATGTCTGTGTCCTTGGTGACCTCCATGTTCTGCCCAAGGATGCGTCCTCTGCCTCTTCCCCGTCTGTGCGAGGCCTGGCTCGCCCCGAGACTCCCCCAGGGGGACCGGAGTTGACACCGAGCAGAGTTCTCCCACAGAATTGTAGGTTTTGTAGGAGTGTCCGGAATTGTTTCCCAACACCCAGGAGGTTCTGGCTTCTTGGGGAGTGTGACAGCTGACACCTGTGGGTCTCTGCTTTTGTGGAAGCCTTATCAGACCCCCTCCTCCCCATCCTCTGCTGGCAGCGGGGCCCCAGGTGTTGCCTGCCCCCCACCCCCACTCCCCACCACGCCTTCCTCTAACCAGCCTAGCCTCTCAGCCGGGCTCAGCAGGAGTGGTTCATCTTCTGTCTCTCACCATTGAGTTATTAGTTGCTTCTTTGAGCTCAGAGCCAGGGGTTTTGTGGATCAGAAGCTTTGGAAATCTAGTGTGTCTGAATTCTTGAGAGAAAGTGATGGAGCTGGAACAGGATGTGTATGCACACCTCTGTTGGGACCTGTGCAAAACTCTACTTCTGCACCACTTTGCCTTTTGAAGGTGATCATCTCAGTTGATGGTTGCTTGATTATGTGTCTGGGCCTGATAACTGTGGGCAGCTTTAAAAAGAGAATGCTGAGCGAGAGCTCCTGGAGGTTCTATGCAGTCACTCTGATGTGGCTGAGAGAACCCTGCCCTCCCCTCCCCCCACCCCAGCAGATTCTGCTGCAGAGCCATGCAGACATGGCGGGGAACTGCGCACTTGGACCAGAAGGTGACTCGCAAGCCCAGAGGGGGCCTCATGACTCCGAGAGGAGAGGAGGGGGACCAAGCAGAAGCCTGGGGGCTCTGACCTGGAAGTTAGGGTGGACTGGTGGGGTGGGGCTTAAGCTGGGCTGGTAAGGCTCTGCTTGACCCATTCAAGGAGCCGTTCATGTCAAGGTCACCGTGGTGTCTGTGGCCCTCCACTTACCCTGTCTGCCCTTTTTAAACCGAGTCATGGGTTTTGCTCACGGGGTTGTATCACTAGTTGGGATTTTGAGGAGAAGTTTGCAGGGATGGGGGCGTTCCTGAGCGGAGAGCGACTCTGAGGCATGGCTGGACCCTTGTGGCGCAACTAGCTCCTGGGGGCAGCACATGGACTTGGTTGGAAGGCCGTGAGGTGTTATTGGGATTGTTTGGTCCCCTCTCCCCAACCTTTTTGGGAGAAGTTTGTGAAGTGATGGAAGATGTCAAGGCCATCAAAGTGGAATTTTCTGTTTTTCTCCTCCTGGAGTGAGATTCAGGCCCTAAATCGGGACCACCTCATTTCCATAGCAATTGGCCGGCTCTGGGTTGTGACATCACAGAGGTCTGAGAAGAGTAAAGCTGGATATAGATAGGCACAGGGAGCCCCAGTAAAAAAGGAGGAGATACAGGCTTTGTAACTAAACAGGGGACCCTTTTGTGTTTCTAAAGTCACTCTTTTAAAAAGGTATTTTGTGCCATATGGGTATATTAAAATTTGCCACTGATACTATCACAGTGCTGTTGTCAAAAGGCCTACTAATCATGAGTAATGGAAATGGTCTGTTGTATTTCTGGGCATCATGTGTATATTTCAGAATGATAATCACCCCCTTCCCCTCCCTGACACTTAAGTGTACCGGAGACTTGGTCTGTATATTTGAGGCATTCTTTTTTGTCAGTGGTGTTTCTAATCGTCGTGTCGTCGCTCATATTTGGCCGAATGAGAGTTAACATATCTGGGAAAATTCCAGCTGAGCAAGATAAGAAATTCAGAACAGGATCAGTTTATATGGTGATAAATAAACATAAATGCCAATCTTGCACTTCTTCCTTGATGATATAGATAGCCTTATCATTTAGGATATTTCTGGAAGCCTAGTTCAGATTGTGATATCAGGCACTTCCATCATTTAATTCTGGTCCAGGGATTTACTGTGTCTTAATTAAATTATTAATCCTTTTGTTGAACTAACTCGTTTATGAGGAGCTTATTTTAACTGGATACAGTCCCTTAGGAGCTAGACTTGAGTTGCCGACCTTTTCTCCAAGGGTCCCGTGCCAGTTGGTTGGGAGGGCCTGTTGCTGACAGTTTCCCCATGTACGTCATGGGCCAGCCAGGGGCCTTTTCTGCAGTTTGACAGCCACCGGCCTGGAGCACTGTCACCATGCCTGTGAAGTGTGGAAAATTGGTCAGCCCAGCAGGAATGTGTACTATGTACAAGATGGGACGGTGCTCAGGAGAACCTCATTCTAACTGTGGAACCCTACCCGCCTTGCCTTTAGGAGCCAACTTCAGAGAAACTTGTCGTTTTTGCACGTGTGCACTATAAACCATGCTTTAAAGCTCTTCTAAAGACCTGAGGAACTAAAGTCAAAGTACCAGGCACATGTCAAGCAAATGGCTTCAAGATTCCTAGTGCATTCATGTGACGGGGGTGTGTGTGTCTGTGGGGGAGTCACTCTACTGCTTCAGAACCTCGTGCTAGTTTGTGTTCTAGTCCGTGTTTGTTTATTGGTGTAAAGGGCAATAAGAATTTATATAGTCTTATTCCAACAAAACTTTTATCTCTTTTATAGCTATGATGATAGATATGGCATCTTCATTTTTAAAAATGTAATAGTATTAACTCAGAACCTCATATAGGTACACTGAGAACCTTTAGTTCCCCGATCAGGGATTGAACGTGGGCCCTGGGCAGCAAAGGTGTGAGTGCTAACCACTGGGCTGCCAGGGAATTCCCCGAGAACCTTAAAAAAAAAAACCTGCTGTATAATACTCCATTGGTGGAATGTGCTGTTTATTTCATAGGCCTTTGTAGGATTTTTCCTCAAAATATTTTTTGATGGTTTGAGGTAATTTAGGAGGGTAAATGTAGAAATTTCAGTCAAAGTACATTTTTAGCATATATGGCTCAAGCTAGATAAGCAACGGGAAAAGGAATTTCTACTTTCCTTCTTACTTTCCAGTTTTTTTGTCAGGGTGTCATGATTGGGGGGCCAGTTTAAAAATTGTGTTTTCATAAACAGCTTTTATTGATACCCTGACAAAATTAATTAAATGTATATATTGATATTTAGTGGCTCAGCTGGTAAAGAATCTGCCTGCAATGTGGGAGACCTGGGTTTGACCCCTGGGTTGGGAAGATCCCCTGGGGAAGGGAAAGGCTACCCAATCCAGTATTCTGGCTTGGAGAATTCCATGGACTATACATGCATCGCAAAGAGTCGGATATGACTGACTTTCACTTTGGGCTTCCCTGGTGGCTCTGCCTGTAATGTGAGACATCTAGGTTCAATCTCTGGTTCGGGAAGGTCCCCTGGAGATCCTTCTTGGCAACCCACTCCAGTGTTCTTGCCTGGAAAATTACATGGATGAAGGAACCTGGTGGGCTCCAGTCCATTGGGTCGCAAAGAGTCAGACACATCTGAGCAACATCACTGGTTTATTGATATTTAATAAAACAAAAACATCAAGACTGGCAGTGGTCTAAATTTGGGTGGTAATACCTGTTTCTTGGCTTCCAAGAAACTCTAAGGTGTGTTTTGAGATACTCAAGGAAAAAAAGGACGGTTTATATTCAGGAATTATTTGAGAAATGTAACCTGAAGTTGAGGTCTGGAACTTGCCTAGAGGAGAAAGGGAAGGGTGCTGTCCATGGTGCTGAATCAGACCCACTGCTTGTTGGAGTGGTGGGAAGGCTCTGAAATACTGAAGTCCAAATACACAGCTATGTAGCTACTTTAAAAAAACCACATCTCCTGTTTGTAGCTGGTATTCTTAGTTTCTGTTGGAGTGTTTGAATTGCCAGGGAAAGCTGACCATACAAGGAAACACAGAACATCATTAGTTGCAGTAAACTGTTCTATATGCCAGAAGGACAGGATTAAATTAAAAGTATGGCCATTTTGACCAGTCAATCAAGTCAAAGTAGTCAGAGTCACTCAGTCGTGTCCGACTCCATGGACTGCAGCCTGCAAGATTCCTCTGTCCATCAGATTTTCCAGGCAAGAATACTGGAATGGGTTGCCATTTCCTTCTCCAGCGCATGAAAGTGAAAAGTGAAAGTGGCCCTCAACCCAGTGCATTTCAACTAAGGTGTCATCTACCACCTCCTTAACGTTTATCAGACACTTGAATAAGTAACGTCCAGCCACTCCTTGGAGATGGTTCCCTTTTTCAGACACTGGGCTGCTGAAGGGCTCAGGAGCCTCGTGGTCCTGGGCTCTATTACTAGAGCCTTTACAACCTTCCAGAACCTCCGTGTCCCCCTTTTCCTCACTCCTTTCATCCTCCGTAGGTTCTTAGAGGCTATTTAAATCCTAATTCCTGCCAGAAGTTTAAAAAAATTTTTTTTCTTTTAAACCATGGCCCTGTGTCTCAAAGAAGATTGTACTTAATGAATGAAGAGGGATGGGAGTGTTACAGTTGGAGTTTACACTTCATATTTGCCAGTCATTAGTTAAAAGTTTTAAATCCTCGCTTCTGATTTTATATAAATGTTTTCCAGGCCAGCCTTCAGCAAGCATTCTGCTAGTCTCAAGATCCTTTGTAGGATCTTTGTCCATTTCCATCCTCCCAGGGATCCCCTTTTCAAATTCCCCACACCCCAAAATGCCATTCCTGTTCTCTGGTATGGATACATACTTTATATGATTGAAGTGTCCAGTAACAGTTTAGAATGAGCTTGCTGTTTTAAGGCACATGTATCCATGATGGAAGATTCTAACGTATGCTGTTTTAAACCCCCCACCCCCAAACAATATTTTCTCTAGGATTGAGTTTGAATGAGTAGAAACCTTTTTCAAAATAAATTTCATTGAAAATTCAGCAGAGTATTGTGTGTTCAGAACCCACTTAGCATTTTGAACGGAACAAAAGTTTGTTTCGCAAACATACCAGTAAGTATCTTTTGGGTTAGAGCACAATTATTTGGCGTGGTTGGAGCTTACTAGTGACTGGAAGTCGTCCAGAGTACACATATGTTTCTGTTTACTTGATGCAAGCCAGGAAGGTAAAAATCGTGGAATTTCTTTGTTTCTTTCAAAGCTGGAGATACAGATGACCCACCGAGAATTACCCAAAACCCTGTAATCAACGGGAATGTGGCCATGAGTGACGGGCACAGCAACACGGAGGAGGACATGGAGGACGGTGAGTACCCGGGCTTCGTCTCCTCGTGCCGGGCAAAAAGCGGTCGGAAGCAGACACCTCTTCCGTGAGGACTGTTGAGTCTCTTTAAGAGTAGCTAGTTTTCAGGAAGTTGTATCTGAGCAAAATTTAGGAACCTGGTTTGGTTTTGAATTTCACGATTGCCCGCAAATGTCAAGGTAAGTTGATTCTCCCCAGCCTAGGCGAGGAGGTGGAAATACAGAAGTCTGTAATTGACGGGTATTTGCTCAGGCCTGCAGTTAATTTTCCAGCCACTCCTAGTACTCAGAACAAGTACCTTACTGTCCTTTCCTTTCCGTCTGCAGCACGCTACTTCTAGACACTGGAACGTGGCTTCCCATTGCACTCCTACTGTAGCAAGTGTATCAGTTGTAGCTGATGACCCCTCCCCCCTCCGGTTAGGTTCGAAAACCAGAATTGAGCTTTGGGCTTCATCCCCCAGACTGACTTTTGGTCTTTTATCTTCTCTGCACAAAGTATACACATTTGTACATGCATGGGCATTTTGGGCCTAGGGAAGCACTTTCTCTCGAGGCTATTTCTTCGTTATGCCTTATCAGACGGGTGTGACCTGTGCGTTTGCCAGGTCAACCCCACGAGAAGGTAGCAGCCAATAGTCACTTTATGCGGCCCCCCGGAGTCTTGCAGTGTAATATGAAACCGTGTTCTGTCAAAAGCGTGTCCATCAATCCTCATGAGGGTTGTGTCCTTCCCAGGGGTGTAACGGGGCAGTTGAAAGAAACCGTCAGTCACGGGCTGCACCACCAGAAGGACTGCTGTTCAGACCTCCTGCCAAAAGCTCAGCCTCCATGAGAAACTGCAGCCGTAGTTGAGAGTTCTCTCACAGTGCGCTTTACCCCTGGCAGCGGGCTGAGGCCATATCTGAGGAAGGTAAAGAGGCGTGGTCTGACCCGCTGCTTTGTTACCTGTGGAGTGCGCTTTCCACCGCAGACGAGAGGGCGACGGTGTGGGGTGGCCCCCCGGCTGCGGGGGCCCTTTGGTTCCATCGCAGACCCTGGAGAGGCCAGCAGTGGTTCAGAGAGCGCCGTGGGGAAGGCCCGAGGCAGGGGTCGATGGTAGCCTCTCCCAGAGCAGGGAGCCGCCCCAGCCAGCCAGAGCCCTGCCCTCAGCTGCTTCCACAGTGCAGGCTCGTCCTGGCGTCGCCCCAGGTGTCCTTGGGGAGGGAGG
This sequence comes from Bos taurus, assembly GCF_002263795.3. Taxonomy (NCBI): domain Eukaryota; kingdom Metazoa; phylum Chordata; class Mammalia; order Artiodactyla; family Bovidae; genus Bos; species Bos taurus. The sequence goes on along the minus strand of NC_037352.1, from coordinate 7,747,813 downwards.
GCTCGGGAGGAGGCGCAGGTGTGGATCCAGGCACAGGCTTCCGAGGCCTCCATGGCCTTTTGGTGGGTCCTTCTTGCTCAGAAAGGGCCGTCCTGTACTTTTTAGGTTGCTGTGTTATCCCCTCCTCCCCCCGAGTCGTGACAGCTCCATATGTCTCTCATAGTGGCTAGAAGTCTCCCGGGGGCCCCAGATTGCCTCACCTGAGAACCAGTGTAAGGAGAGCACAGTGTACACAACACCCCTTCCTTTTAGGCCAATTGTACTAAATTGTTAGTAGTCAGTGATGGCGTTACGGAACCTAAAAGCAGAATGCTCCTACTGTGAATTATCAGCTGGAAAAAGCACTTTACAGGACAAAGTAGCAGTGGTCTTCAATACCCTTTGTTCCTGGTCTTCTCAAAGGCCCAGGGGCAGGAGAGTGAAAAGATGGTATCTGTGGGGTGGGGGGCCGCGGTGATAGTTATTTTGAACCATTTAATGGCAGAAATGTGCGTGTGAAATTGTTCAGAAATCTGCAGAAAGTGAGAGGAGTGCTGGGTTAAGCACGTGTCTTTACTGAGTATTTGTGAGCCGTTAGCCTCCTAACATGTTTCTCTGAAAGCCCTTTTTGTTGTTGATGATTCCCCAAGCCTCTGACACGCTAGCACCCTTTTTTCCCGAGTCTCCTTTGGCGGCATAATGTAGGGAGGGCACACGGTGTGGGGAACCGCAGGGTAGGAGCCTCAGTCCGCACAGAGACGCCTTCGTGGCAGGGAGGCTCTTACACGGCAGTTGAGTGGCTGACAGCAGTGGTGGGAGAAATATCCAGTTGAGGTAGAGGGATTGTAGATACAGGTGGTTGGTGCCCGTGGGGGATAGTTGTTTTTGTTTTTGTTTTCATGGGGGGGGGGTGATTAACTGGGATGTGCAGAGATTGGTATTAGAACGAATAATTGAGGTTTGATACAGCTTCTGCCAGAGTGCCCTTTGGGGGAACCTCAGGCCCACCTTTTGGGGGACCAGGTTTTCTACCAGGATATGTGAGGGCAACAGGCGGCACAAGCTCGCCGACAGACGCTGGCAAGGGCCAGTCAGTGCCCCGTGGTGCTCAGGCAGGTCAGAGTCTATTTGGATGAGGCACTAATCCGGCAGGGTAGGAGGTAGTCTTTATAATCCCAAGTGTACCACTTTTACCCACAAGGGTTTCACTTTGAAGCCATTGCAGATAGAGAAAGCTGCATAAATAGTCCATGGAGTCCTGGGTACCTTCCACCCGTTTTCTCTCCTACCTCCTCAGAGGACGGTCACCAGGCCAGCCCTGTCCGCCAGAGAGAGAGGGGCTTCCTGTCTGCCTGTCTGCCGCTCTGCTGTACCCCGCCTGTCTGGACCTGCTGGTACTTAGTACAGGTTCTCAGCTGCTCCATTAGCGGGAAGAGCTTGGGGGGCAGCTGTGCTCTGGTCTCGGCCACCAATGCCATGGGTACAAAGGGCTTGAAGACGGGGTGGTGACATTTTTATTCACATGAAATCTCACATCAAACCTCCTGATTAGCATATTTTGGAAGATAATCCTGTGCCTTGGGCGTGAGGCAGCATCTCACATCTGGTGTGTGATTCAGCGAGTGTGAACTGTGTGGGGGAGGGGAGGAGAGGGGAGGAGGCGGGCTAGGGCGGCACCAGGAGCCCTGGGGGGCTGGCCTGCTTCCGGACCCATGCCAGGCTCCTGTGGTCCTGTTTGACTAAAGTGTGGGGAGGAAGAGCAAAAAGGCATTTTTTTGTATAAAACTCGTCCTACAAAAACCTAAATGGTAACTGAAAGTCACGTAGGTGGGGGCTTGTGACGTCATGTCTTTGGGTCCCCGGAACATGTCCTGTCATCACCAGATAGTGGCTGGTTTAATCGGGCTCTGGGTTTGGTCCCCTAAACTCTTAAGATGGCTTTGGTCACTGTGTTTAGTGTCCACAGCTCTTGGGTCCTGAGACCCCCTGTGATACCTTGGATGAGACAAGCTGCTTAACCTCAGCAAGCCTCGGTGTCCCCACCTGTAATGTGGGAGCTGAGTCGCACCTGCCTTGCCTGGCTGCGGGGTTTGGACACTGCTCAAATACGATGTGTGTGGCTGTGGAGGAGTGGCCCACTTCTCTCCCCAGCGTTCTGGACCACATTCTCTGCAACAGGCGTTTTGCCTTTTCCGTGGACTCGTATGTCGGGAACGGATGAGGGTGACCCCTGCAGAGGCCTGAATGCATCGCACGCCATGCAGCTGCTCTTGCTTTGAGGGCCTCTGCAAAGAGCCGGGTTACGGGTAGTAAAACAAGTGGGGACAGAGCCTTTAAATGGAGGGAAAAGCGCTGTTAGCACATCCTGTGGGGTTTTCTTTCTTTGGTGAAGAATATTACCCTCTCATGAGGATTGATGGACATGTTTTCTTAAGAACAAACTCAGCCACAGTGGAGGCAGTTTCTGTGTGCGGAGAAGTGAAGTGTGAAGGGCCTGGGCGTGTTCTCGGCACCCTTTCCCTAGGCCTGAGAACCCCACTTGTGCCTGGGCTCGGAGGTGACAAAGTAGCCCCTGCTGCTCAGCCAGAAAAGGCCCTCCTGTTACTCTGTAGGTCACGTGTGGCCCTTGGCCCCTGCGCCTGTGAACTGTCCCTCCTGCCATGAGACAGGCTTATAAAGAGCAGGGAACTGCTTGGAAAGTTGTGTAGCAATTTGTCCTCCCCGCTGCAGTTTTTGAATGTGCTGGCCGGTAACAGGTTTTTTTTTTTTTTTGGCGGGGTCGGGGGGGTGGTTGGACAGCTGCAGAAGGCTAATGGGTTATCGGCGCTTATTATCACTGCCTGGGGTCACTTGAAATGAGTAGTCACCAGCAGAAAAGGCCAGAATTCAAAATGTGACTTTTTAGTTTAATTCTTAACAATGCTTTGCTTTTTATTGGAGGAAACCTTGATTTCTTAAGTTGGCCTTTGGTCTTGCTGAGTAAATTTAACTGTTCATTCTGTTCATGTCCAAAGGAATACCAGTTTCTTCATTCTTTTTTTTCCCCCCAAATATTTCCCCTTAGAGAATCTAGTGTGCTATTTCACCGAAATGGTGAACTGGTGAAGTTAGTGTTTATTTTTAGCTAACTTCTTAGGAATGGTCTTATCTCTAAGCAGTGCTGCACTTCCCAGGAATGGGTGTCCCCACTCCTCGGAAGGCCCTGTTTGCCTGCAAATCCATGTCTCTTCTCTACACTCAGCCCAGGTCTCAAGCCCTTTTCTTTTCCTCCCGAAGCCCTGTCCTTGAACAGATGTGACAGAAGTTTATTCCTTTCCTCCGGTCTCTCCACTCGCTGCGGATTACTTGGGAATTAAGACAGAGTAGAGTAGACGTTCTTAATCACACTGAGCCGGTCTGGTGGGAAGGCAGGTGTGTGTTGCTGGCCCTCTGAATCTGGGGTTTTATTCACACAAACTGTATGTCATCTCACAGTTTAGACTGATACTGAATTGGAGATGATGCTCTCCTTGCCCCAGAGGGGTAGGCTTCAGCAGTTGAATCGCCATCGTAGAGAATTGTTTATCCCAGGTTTGTCCTGCTTTCAGTGTTGTCCGGCGGTCCCCGGGCCCTGTGATTGACAAAGCGTTCTCTTGCAGACACGAGTTGGCGCTCCGAGGCAACCTTTCAGTTCACTGTCGAGCGCTTCAGCAGACTGAGTGAGTCGGTCCTTAGCCCTCCGTGTTTTGTGCGAAATCTGCCGTGGAAGATTATGGTGATGCCACGCTTTTATCCAGACAGACCACACCAAAAAAGCGTAGGATTCTTTCTCCAGTGCAATGCTGAATCTGATTCCACGTAAGACAGTTTAAATGATGCAATTACAAATCCACAATTAGTTATAAGCCAGATTGGCCTCTTTGAATTTTGGATTTCTCTGTGAATTTCCTTGCTGCCTCTACATAGCAATTTGATTTTCAATTAGATACAATACATTTCCCTCTTTAAAAACTCACTGGTAGGTATTATCTCCAAACTAGAAAAGGTGTATATTTTTCCTGCAAATAAAACACTAAACTTTGTGTATGTGAGAATCTACCTGCCCGTGGAACATGGAATTAGGGCCTCTCTGGACTACCGTAATTCTTATCCTACCAATAACTGCCAGAGGGGAAGACGATAGTTAAGGAAAACTCTCCAGGCAGACCTCCGCACTGTATGTTAACTGACTCTGTGGGTTATTTGGAAACTTAAAGACCAAGCTCTTGCTGCCCAGTGCTTCTCAGCAGCGGAGTTGAGTGATTGTTTGAGGGGATCCCAGCTCACTTCGTCTCCTTGCCTCATTCTCCATTGACCAGCCCAGGAGAAGGCCACCTCCCTGGCCCACATCTGCCTGCCGCCCCCAGATCGTGGCCCTTGGCACCTCAATGCAGATCCTCCCGAACTGGCTCCAGCAGTCTGCTGCGGCCCTGGGGGGACCCAGCTCCTTTCATTTTTCCTCTTTACCTGAGTATTTCAGAAGCCAGTTTTAAGGAGCAGTCAGGGCCTCGGCTGTGTTTTTACTTCTGTGTTCAGTTCACATTACAATCTGACCTGATCGGACAAGCCTTTGGGCTGGATTTGTTTAGTCCAGCAGACAGCCTGAGCCTGAGCAACAGCTGGTTCAGGCGCAGCCCGCACAGGGGGCCCGAGCGGACAGCAGTTGCTGCCCCTGTGCTCTCGGGTGTGCGGCATGTCAGAGGTCGTTGAAGCCGTCCTGTGAGCTCTGAGTTGGGTCTCAAGCATTTAACGTGCAGTCTGCCCCGGACGTCTGCACCTGCAGTCGCTCCCCAGTGGCGGGGTCCTTCTCGGGGCCCCCTGCACAGCCCGACCCGGGAGCCTCGCAGCCCCGGGGGAGGGGCAGGAGTGACACTTTAGAACCTGGGGCTTTAGGTCTGTCCATCTGACAACCAAAGGTTCATCATTCTTCAGTGCTTTTCAAGCAGCCCAAGCGTATGTGATACTAGAACTGCTATCTGACCAAAAAGCTATCGTCTCTTGCCAAATCTCAGGACGCTATTTGAAGTTCAAACGCTTGTGTTTTATAGATATCAAGAAAAAACTTGAAACCTTTTAGAAATCAAAAAGACATAAAACGTAGACTGAAATCCCTCCAGACTACACAGGGGCACCCCGGGACCCTCTTCACTTCTTTCTTCATTAAAGATCGACATGTGTGCCCTTTATTCCATCTAAAAAAAAATAGAAGGAAATGATACGGGCGATTTTGTGTGCTCTTAAAAACGGGGTCGGTGTGGGTCAGCCTGTGGACTGAGGCTCAGGTCGCCCTCCTCGCACAGGTCTTGGTCCTGTCACGCGCAGGCGGTGCTGAAGATCATCAACTACAGAGATGACGAGAAGTCGTTCAGCCGGCGCATCAGTCACTTGTTCTTCCATAAAGAGAACGACTGGGGATTTTCCAATTTCATGGCCTGGAGCGTAAGTAGCAGTTACTCAGACTGAATCATCCGAGCCCCGATCCTCGCTCCCTGATCCTTGATTCTTCAGCTCCTCTGTCCATTCGTTTCGGAATCAGAAACATTTGCTCTGCGAGTTGGATAGGTAACTGAAAACGGGTTTCCTCCCAATTCCTTGCTGAGGTTTTCAGCAGCCAGTGTTCTAATCAGACATTGTAAGGTAAAGTAGTCTAGCGCTTTTTGGATAGGCTAGATTTCCTTTAAGAAAAATAATACTGAGGCTGGCACGGTGCGGGGAGATTCCAGTAACCAGTGAATTCTCACGTCAGTGCTTTGGGGCTGCTTTTGCAGGAGCAGAAGCCAGTAGGACGTAGGAACACCCTGCTCAGCTCTCTAGAGTGTTCTTGGTGGCCTCCCGGGACCCTGCCTGCTAAGCGGACATGGAGGCCTTGGGTCTGAGATGTGGTCTCCCCCAACTCCTCCAGGAGGCATCCAGACTTTGGCTGATTTCATTCAGAGGACAACATTATTGAAAATAGGCCAGAGCACTGCAGAACTAGAAAGCACAACTTCAGTGTTTTGAAAAAGCAGTATTTTAATCTGTTAAGTACCAGGCACCAGGGTGATTGTTTGAAATGAAGCGAGCATTCACGTGTTCTCATGCAAGTTGGATATTCTTTTTTTTTTTTATAGGAAGTGACTGATCCTGAGAAAGGATTTATTGATGATGACAAAGTTACTTTTGAAGTCTTTGTACAGGCGGACGCCCCCCATGGAGTTGCGTAAGTTTTCCTTTGATTGGGTGCTGTAGTGAAAGGAGTGAGCAGAGGTGCCTGTGTCAGGAGAGACGCACCCTTTCTGTGCTTACCCTGTGGCACACACACGTGTGTGCCAGCTTCACGTCGGTGCCTTTGTGTGGCACATTTATCAAGCAGTTTGTATGAGCCTGGGCTTCCCTAGTGCCTCAGATGGTAAAGAATCCACCTGTAATGCAGGAGATCTGGGTTCCGTCCCTGGGTCAGGAAGCTCCCCTGGAGGAGGGCATGGCAACCCACTCCAGTATTCTTTTCTGGAGAATCCCACGGACAGAAGAATCTGGTGGCCTACGGTCCATGGGGGTCACAGAGTCGGACACGACTGAGCAAGTAACACAGTTCCGTGAGCCAAACACACTGCTGGGCTCTGGTGACTGTAACTGTGGTGAACAAGGCAGCTACGGTTTTACAGCCTCAAAGAACTCGGGGACCCGTTGGGCAGAGGAGTTAATAACAGTAACTACGGCAGCATATGCGCTTGCTATTTTGTTGGCGGGTTGGGCAGCGCTATGATGTGATGGTGGGGAGAGGGTGGGCAGCTGGGAGGATGCGCTCCTTTCCCAGGTCTGGGAGGGCTGTGTACAACAGCAAGGTTTTGGCCTTGAAGAATATGTAGCTTTGGGTCCTTGATCGGTAAGAAGGGAGAGGAATGGGCAGGGTGTCAGGGGAGTCTGCAGGGGCCACCGGAGGCTGAGCTGGTGCGTTGGGATCAGGTTGGAGCTGAACGGGTGTCCGAGGCCAAGCACTACAGCAGCACAGTGCCGTCTAGGAACGAGGCGAGCTCAGGTGCCCTGCCTGCTCACGTGTGTTCTCTTCCCACGTGGCCCTCCTCTGGCAAGAGTGCGTAGACTGACCTGGGTGGCTTGGTGGCACTGGGAATTTTAAAAAACAAATGAGATTTGTTGGTTTTCATATTAATTGGGCTACTTTCAGAGAAATCAGACTCTCCTTTTTGAAACACACACTTGAATTGTACACTTGAATCCTGTTCAGATATCCGGGGTCAAGGGTGGGCAACGAGGTGGTATTTCTAGTTTTTTGTGGGGGTTTTTTGCCCTCGTTTTAAAAACGTGTTCCCCTATACTTACGATATGTCTTTTAACCAACAAAAATAGCAGATTGGGTTTTTCAGACTTAGCAGTCAAAACCGTCTTAAGAAAACCTAATACCCGCAGTGTCAGAGTCTTTGCTGACGCTGACCTCACAGGAAACGTCTAGCATCGGCCACGTGTTCGCATTGTGCAGAGAGGGAGGGCTCCTCTGCTTCCTGTTAGTACGGGGGTTGTGGGGGTGCTGCAGACGGTTCGCTGTCCTAAGCAGCCAGAGATACAACGGACTCGAGAAAAGGCTCTAGGAGTTGAGGTCTGATCCTGTCACCATACCTGTCCTCGCTCGTGTATGTGATACTACAGAAAAGAGGGTTTCAGCGGTTTCTGCCTTGTACGACCAACGTGTGTGTGATGCGTGTGCGAGGGAGCCAGTCTGGTCACAGTATAGCTTGTATGTGGGAGCAGTGCCCTGGGTACATGACGGTCACGCAGCTGCTCCAGTCAGACTGAGTTCCCCCTAGTCCCCGCACTTGGGTGGACCACACGGGTGACGTTGGAGGGAGCCGGGTGAGCAGGACTCCTGGCTTTGCGACCAGTTAACTCCCTTGGAGGTGGGTGCTCAGACGTCACCCCGTGTCAGGAGGGGGGCGGAGGTGGTTGCACAGAGCAGCCGGCCCCAGCCATGTGGCAGAAGCGTGGGGGCGCAGCCTTGCCTGAACCTCAAACTGGTTTTGTAGGTGGGACTCAAAGAAGCACACGGGCTACGTCGGCTTAAAGAATCAGGGAGCGACTTGCTACATGAACAGCCTGCTGCAGACTTTATTTTTCACAAACCAGCTACGCAAGGTAAATGGATGGTGTTTCTCTCGCTCAACCTTCCCCAGCCTGCCTTCTCTGTGCAGGATTCTGGGGCAAGAACAGCCCGGCCCCAGGCTTGTCTCCAGGGAGGGCCCTGCCTCATGCTTACACGTAGCTTCATTCGTCCGTGTTCAGACACTTGTGAAGCCAAGTGGTGTTATGAAAAGCTTAGTACAGCCAGCAAACCTAACTTTATTAGGCTAGAAATAATCAAGCTTTTTTTTTTTAGTATGAGTCAGTAGTAGCAAGATATGAAAAGTTTTATATGGAGGGTGATGAGTTGAAAGACTGCTGACTAGTAGTCTGATTTTTCAGTTTTTATAGATAAAATGTAAAGTCTAGCAGGATAGTTCCTTGTACTTTAGGAAGGCCATGAGAAGCACACACACATTGGCGGGTCCGCTGGCACTCCTATTTGCATCGCACTGGTCTTCCAGGGAGCAGTAATTACCTCGATAGGATTAGATCAGAGGCTGTGTGGGTAATTTCAGTAGCGTTGAAGATTTCATCAGTTCTTTTTGTTCACATGTCAAGTTATGTTAAAATGTTGCTCTAAGAAGTATGAAATAGAAGTGCTTCTCGTTGGATGGTACGCAATGACTAATGTTTAAAATTGTTTTTGCGTTTTCTTGTAACTTCTCGATTATCTCTCCAGACGTCCATGATTGTTGGAAGACTATTCTGGCTCTTTGGGGGTAGTGAGGAGCTCTGCCCGTCTACCTTAGTTGTTGTGGTGGAAATGATACTTTCACATAAGATTCCATTTTTACTTCTGAATTGCTTCTTTTAGGCGGTGTACATGATGCCAACAGAGGGCGACGATTCATCCAAAAGTGTCCCTTTAGCATTGCAAAGAGTGTTCTACGAGTTACAGCACAGCGATAAGCCCGTAGGAACAAAGAAGCTGACCAAGTCATTCGGGTGCGTGTGGGGAGACCTTTCCAGCTAGTGGACGCAGAGGGGTTGAGAGCAGAGCACAGGCGCGCAGTGGTGTCGGGGCATTTTACCAGTGTTCTTGGTTTGACCTCTTTGTAAATGGGGGCTCTTAGAATTTTGCTTGAGAACTAATGCACCACTTAGGTTTACCTGTCAGGAAAAGGATAGGTAATGGTCTTCAAGCTTTCTGTGCGTGTACTTGCAAACTCGACCTCCTCGCGCAGTAAGACGTTCAGAACAAGAGAAAGTTGGGAGCGTTTTGGTGTCCGGATACAATTCAACTTGGCTTTGAATTATAACCCCCCAAATAATCCTCTAAATTAGTTTAAGAATGATGACTGGTGATACGGTGTAGTTTGTTAACTTAATCTTGTGTGAAATTTAGAAGTTTCAACGTACATTCATTTTATCTTTCTAAGGTGGGAAACGTTAGATAGCTTCATGCAACACGATGTTCAAGAGCTCTGTCGAGTGGTGAGTTTCCTGCCGTAATTTTTTTCCTCTTACATTTCATATTTCGAAGCACTGTCAGAAGTTGTTACCAAACAGAACCTCAGACCTACTTTAGTCACTCTTATTCCAGTTATGCCCATCTTTGTTCAGGACCAGGACTAGGCTAGAAAGAAAAGATGGCGCGTATCTCATTTAAAGGCCAGAAAGACTGAAAATGATTTGGTAGGAAAGTGTGAGGGGAAACCATACAGGTAGTGGACTGTTAATTTGTTAAATTGGCGTAATCTACCAGTTAGTAACCCGAGACACGAGTCCTGGTGGAGGCAGACCTTTGTGTGGGTGAGTCTCCCCCAAACCGCCTCTAGTCCCTAGCAGGCACCCACTCTTCCAGTCGTGATGCAAGACACACACACACACACACATGAAATGGCAATTCAAGGTGATTGGCTGGGCAAGGTGTGTTTTCTTTTTTGCAGCACTAGCTGGATTGAATCCAGTTCATTAAATATCCATGGACAAACCAGTCAATCCTGTTGACAGGCTCAACCTCATTAATCTCTTGGTGTGGACCAATACGAGTTAAGTTTAGTGCTCAATTTACATGCTTTCCCCAGAGGTAAAATGATATAAAGACGCTTCTGAAGGCGCTACAAGTTACTAATTCATTCCGAAGGCTGTATAGGGGGTTAATCCCAACTGTTGCATGTAGTTATTTTTGTAAATATCCAACCAAGAAAGGAGATTTTGTATGTTTTTGATAATTGCATGCTAAAGGTCATAATATTTATAGTCTAGAATTTCTTTGACCATTGAAATTTCCTAGTCACGTTTCAAATTACTGCATAATGCTTAAGCGTAACATTTTCTGAAAGCCAAAACTTTCTCTTCCAGTTGCTTGATAATGTGGAAAACAAGATGAAAGGCACATGTGTAGAAGGCACCATACCTAAATTATTCAGAGGCAAGATGGTGGTATGTGATGACCAGTTTTAAACAATGATTTGTGTAAAAATGTTTCATTGTCCGTATTTTGACGCTTAATGCTTAAGCCACCTTATTTTCCTTATTTGTAGTCTTATATCCAGTGTAAAGAAGTAGACTACCGATCTGATAGAAGAGAAGATTATTATGATATCCAGCTAAGTATAAAAGGAAAGAAAAATAGTAAGTTCTGTGTACATATAGCACGACCTTTTCATAATTCATTGTAATGCTTCATTGATGCTAGTGGTTTTTATTGAAATACACTATAGAGAATGGCCCAAATGATGAATGTATCTCATGAACACAGACAGATAACCCCACTCAGGCCAAGAAACTAAAACGTTTGCTAATTAAGGAAGACGTTGGCCCTTTGCTGCCACTGCCTGCCTCTCCTCCCGGGGAACTCGGCTTCTAACATCCTTTGCTGGGTTAGTTTACAAGGACGGAGCACATAGGACATAGTCTTGTAATTGGCGGTTTGCTTTCTCTCAGCGTTGCCTCCGTGCACTTGTGACAGCAGTTACCTGATCGTTTTCCTTGCTGTGTAGTATTCCGCTTTGGGGATATAACACAGGACTTTGCAAGCCATTCTTTTTGAGCTTAACAGAAGCAGCCATTTATCCCTGCCACCCCTTAGCAAGGCGTGAACACTTGTTCCACATCCAGTTAGTCATCAGGATGGTGGAAGATGGTGCTGTCTTGGGTTTGATTTGCATTTGCCTAGAAGTCAGGGAGAGTTCGCCTCTTCAAAAGCTCATTGGTGATTTGGATATCTCCTGGAACGTGTGGAATGTCGTTCACGGTAACTTGATGTCCGTGTCTGCTAATCCTATGATTTCTGGATCTATCTCCGTCGACTCGTTTTTCATCACGGGCTGTGAGTTCCAGCCCTGTTGCCTGTCCAGTCGTCTTTCATCAGATGCCAGCTGTCGTGATTTTTATCTTGTTTGTGTTGGCTGTTCTTCACCTCTGTTCTGGGGCACGTTTCAGTTATATGGAGATAGTTGATGCTTTCGAGGCCTATTTAAGCGTGGTCTCTTGCTGCAACTGTGGGGTTCAGTTCTCCCCACAACTGAGGCAGTATCTGGCAGGTTTTCTGCCCGAGGTCCCGTCCCTGTGGGGCTTTCTCACTGTGGCTGCAGAGGGCAGGGCTGTTCCAGGCTGGGGTGAGCTGTGGGGACTGACCCTCCCTGGTCAGTGCTCAGCAAGGCTCTCGGAGAAGCCTCAGCACATTGCCTGCGCTGTCCTGGGCCCTCCATCCTGCAGAGGCCAGCTGCCTGGGGCCTCTATAATCCCCACACTCTCTGCAATTCTGGGGTTTCCCTCCCCAGCGCTGCCACCTGGAAGGTCCAGAAAGTGAGCTGGGGCCTTGGAGGCTCACGGGGGTCCTGCACTGCCTTCACTCGGCGTATGAAAGAGGTTGTTGCCCTTGTAATAAGGTCCAGTGCGGGGGGAGCGCTGCTTGCTCCGCATCACGACCACCGTGCTGCTGCTGCCTCATGGCCTCTGGACGCTGGGCTGGGTTTTGGGGCTCTTCCCGCATCTGGGGCTCACTTTTTTTGCTCTTGCCATCCAGCCATTTGTTTAACAGAATTTCATAATTGTGAAATCCAGTGTTTCACTCTGCTTTTTGTGCCTAAGAATGCCTTCCCTGAAGTCATCAGACAATTCTTTAATCTTCTCTGTTGATCTCCAATCCACCCAGAGCAGTTCCTTTCTACTTGGGGCCAATGTGGCCCTGAGGTGTTCTGCCTGCCCCCTGTCAGCAGTGAGCCCTGTGTATCTGTGTAGGCCTGTTTCTAGACTCTTGTGCTGGTCCATTGGCTACCATCCTTGGATGAATTCTGGGTTCTTCCTTTTCAGCTTTCTGGTGGTATAACTGATGCAATCATAAAGGGTTAACAAGTATTCATCATGATTTGATGTGCATGGATATTGTGAGGGAATTACTCCCCTGTCTAGTCAGTGGACCCATCCATTATTTCACTACCATTTATGTTTTAAATTTAGGGGGTGAGAACACTTAGGTTCTAGTGTTCAGAGTTACACGTGGCCGCATTCTCGGCTGTTTCTAATGTTGCTGATGTTGTTATTAATAAAACATCCACTCCATGTTATCATAAGACAAGATAATGTTGTAAGATATTACGAAAAACCCAAACAAATTTTCTGGCCAACTCAGCAGCACCCTGTTTGCTTAAGAGTGTACACCTCTCTGGGTCAGTGAAGGCGCAGACCTGGGAGTTCGTGTTCACGGCTGCGGTTGTTGGTATGTTCGTTCCTCTCTGGCACCTGAATTGAGCGGTTGGCTGTGTTATAATCGAAGCTTAAGTGATAACTTTGGCTGACTTTCCTCCCTCTCTCTCCTGAAAGTATTTGAATCGTTTGTGGACTACGTGGCGGTAGAACAGCTGGACGGGGACAATAAATACGACGCCGGGGAGCACGGCCTGCAGGTAACTGAGACTGTGGGCCGCTGTCCCCTCCGGTCCTGGTGCTCTGTGTTCAGACCCCGCGCTTAACCACGAGCTGGAGACCTCCTAGAGTCTGTCCACGCGCTGCTGGTGTGGAGCGCGCAGAAGGATCGTGTTTCTCAGTCTGGACGTGACAGCAGAGAGCTGGTCTTGTCGCTGGTGCCCGGCTGGGGAGGCCGTGGGCAGGAGGTGGCTGAGCCTCCTGTGGATCGGAGGCGGGACTGTCACCCGACTCCCCTGCCCCTCCCACTCCATCCTATGCTGCCCCTGACTCAGCGCGTCCTCGGCACTCTCCTGTCTCTCCCGGGCACAGGGAGAGCTGCTCAGTCACTGGACTCCGCTTTTGGTGGCTGGTGGCGATGGTGCTTGGCCTGCCTTCCTTGCTAGTTTTCTGAGAATCCTGACTTCCAGCGTGAGGAGCGCGTTTCTGTTGTTGCACAAGCGCTCGGTGTCCCCGCCTCTCTGCCACTCGGCCTTGCAGGAACTCCGAGGGGCCCTGAGGGTGTGACCCAGCCACAGTCTGCGGTCACAGGGTGTGGCCTGTGGCCTGTGCAGGCTGCCGGTCAGGCTGCTTGGTGGATCAGCAGCGTCCACATGGGTCCAACCACCCGGCCCCGTAAATCTCAACCGACTGGCTCAGCTAATTCATGAGTGTTTCAGACTGCCCCGTGTTTACCAAGCTTGCTAAAGCAGTGTGTGTGCGAGTGAACCCGTGTTGCAGTGAGCCACAGACCTGCTGTCCTCCTACCGGGTCAGGCCACTCGGGGTGCTAGGGTGTAGATCAGGAAGTCTCTTAGGGAACATGCTGCTGTATACTTAGGAAACACAAGTCACAAGAACCGCCCTTACCCACACTGAATGTTTTAGAGTCTGGGTGAGCAGTATGTATATTAGAATCAGAGTCTCTGGAGACAGTGGCCAAGACACAGGAGCCTTCTGTTATTCTCCCGAGTGGTCCCCAAACCATGCCGTTCCTTTGCGTGGCAGTGGGTTCCTGGGTTTTTGGTTTTCTTCCCAGAACTGCCCTGTTCTCTAAATACGAGAATGTACATCAGAGAACCTTGCCACGTAGGTGTGGCTGCTCGTGGACACCCATTCCTCCAGGTGGACGTTTCCTCACGGGTGTTGGACCTAAGGTTCACAGCTCAGAAGGAAGGGCTGATGGCCTGGTGGCGGCTGGATTCGGCCAAGGCTGCTTTTAGTGAGGAAAGAGCTGGCCGAGGCGGAGCGGAGGTGGGGGAGTGAGATGGGGGTTGGGCAGGGGCCGTGCCAGCGGGCAGGGGACCTTGCTGTTAGCAAGAGGGAGTGTGTTCAGAAGTGGGAGTGGACGGCCAGCACTGACGGCCCCGGGAACCAGTGGTGCCCACAGGCAGCTTTCCTCTCTTCCTTTTGGTTTTCTCACACTTCTCCAGAATTTCAGAGTCTAATGACTGTGTTTCTAGGGCAGCAAGCGAGACTGCGACTTGGTTTCCTTCCCCGTCCTTGTCACTGGGCAATAAGATAGTGTGATGCAGACTGAGAGGAGATCTCACACGTAGAGCATTTACAGGCCCCCGTACCTGTCTCCCCAGCAGACGTCCCCTGCGTGTTCCCATCCTGCTGTGAAATGCTTTGGTGGCTGGGAGAAGTAACCAGAGGCGAACTAAACCTGCGTTTCTTTTTCAATGTTCAGGAGGCAGAAAAAGGAGTGAAATTCCTGACGTTGCCACCAGTGTTACATCTGCAACTGATGCGATTTATGTATGATCCTCAGACGGACCAAAACATCAAGATCAATGACAGGTAATCTAGGGTGGGCTTGTGGGACTTGAGATTGGCCCAGCGTCCTGACTCGGGGGTAGGCTCGGTGGCTTGTTAAAGTCTTTGTATTCTCGCTGTCATCTCGCATTTGTTTAGGTTTCCCCTCTGCCTAGGTGTCCCGAGACAGACACCTCAGGACAAACTTTTCTGGGGGTGGGGGGGAGCAGTGCACTGGGAGGCCGAGCCTCACGGCACGTGGCATCTTCCCCAACTAAGGAGCGAACCCGTGCGCCCTGCACGAGGAGCGTGGAGTCCCAACCACTGGGCCACTGGGGAAGTCTGATCTCACTTTTGAAGGGATGGCTTCAGGGGCTGTGAACCCATGTTTCCTGCGCAGGGAACACCTCTGTCTACCCTTAGGCAGATGATGCCCCGGGGCGGGTGCTTTCTGCTGCTCAGGCTCTGCTTGCCCTAGAAGTGGGGCTCGATATCCCTGTATTACTTTACCCAGGATTCTCCAATGGCTTGTTGTCTCTGGGTTCCTATCGACTTGCAGAATGTGCTGGAATTATCAGGGCTGCTGGTGTGGGTGGGTGTGCTCCCCCCGCCGCCCCATGTGTTTTCTAGGCCCTTAAAGCACCTGTAAAAGTTTGGTACCCCACACAGCTTCATCTGGTTCAGCAGACAGAACTCGGACCGGTGACTCTGTACCCCTTGGTCAGAGGGTACTGCCTGATAGTAACCGGCCTCCTGGACGTTGGCCGGTCACTGTCGGGGAGGGCGAGGCTCGACCACATGGCCCGCAGCAGCCGGGCCTGCTAGTCCGCCCTTGCCCCTCACCACGGGCCCTGAGATGGCGGAGCTCGCAGACCAGCGGCCTGCAGGCTGGTCCACCCTGCTGCGGAGCTTTGTGGGGCCCTCACCTTGGTTTTCTTCCTGTTAGAATCAGTTGCCGACATTTTTTCACGTCATGAGCTATCACATGAAAGTCCTGATTTCTGGCATCTGAGGCTTGATTGGAGAAAAGTGCCTGCAGAGTACTTGGTACATTGCATGATGCCGGCCCCGAGTCCCTGAGGGCGGTGTGAGGTGGGCTCTGCCTCCCACCGCAGTCCTCCAGGAGATACCCACTCCCTAGAAAAGGCAGTGTGTTTTGTTGCAATATCCTGGAATTAGGGGATTCCGGTCAGTACTCTGCAGGCATTTTTCTCAAATCAAGCCTCAGATTTTTGTCAATGTGCGAGTCCTCTGAAGGAGTTCTGGGGACCTTGCATGTCAGATTCCCTGCCCTCTCCACATAACAAGGAGCCAATGAATTAGAGAGCCTGGTAGCAAATAAAACCTTACAGTGAAGTATCTTACCGGAAGTGAAACCTGGATTTCTCTTTAAATGATTTTTTTGTTTTTAAATAGGTTTGAATTCCCTGAACAGTTACCACTTGATGAATTTTTGCAAAAAACTGATCCTAAAGACCCTGCAAATTACATTCTTCATGCGGTCCTAGTTCATAGTGGAGATAATCATGGTGGACATTATGTGGTTTATCTCAACCCCAAAGGGGATGGCAAAGTAAGTCTGGGTCCGGGGGTGGGGTGGTCAGGAGGCTGTGTGGGAATTCAGTGACGCTCGCTTTAGACTTGGCGTTAGCGGCGAAGGATTCCTTCTTGGCCTCTGACGTGCCTACACATTCTGATCTGTGTTAACTGCTGATACTTTCAAAGTGGATTTAAGTTGTGATAGTCCTTTATATATACAATCTTAGTATCAGACATTGGATCTGACAGGATCCCTTTACGTCTGACGCTTATCATCTGTGGCCCTCGAGGGTGGGGCAGCGACTGATGCTTGTTCCCGCGTGTGCCATGTATAATGAATGCTCTGGCTTTGCCTGGTTCACGTGGATCCCATCACGTAACCTTCACCAGGCGGAGCAGATGCGGGTCTGGGGGTCTGTGTCCACGCCCAGCGAGGAACAGAGCAGGTTGAGCCCTGCTAGTTCAGGCGGGGACCCCCATGGCCAGGTGCAGAGCCTGCAGCCGAAGGCGTTAGTGCCCGGTGGACTGAGATGGAGCCTGAGCTGAAGCTGGGCTGATACCTGAGCACCTTATAAAAACTGTCCGTGGGTGGATGTCAGCAATTTCCCCGGAGTTTGGGACGAGGAAGGCGAGAGCGCTGGCGAGTTTCTGCAGGTCGCCCGTGGCAGAGGATGTGTTTCAGGGAAACGCCACCTCCTCCTCTGTGTGCCTCACCCCTGTTGTTCCCGTCACAGTGGTGTAAGTTTGACGACGACGTGGTGTCCAGGTGCACGAAGGAGGAAGCCATCGAGCACAACTACGGGGGCCACGACGACGACCTGTCCGTGCGGCACTGCACCAACGCCTACATGCTGGTCTACATCCGCGAGTCCAAGCTCAGTGAGTGCGCCGGGCGCCTGCCCTTGCCGGGCCAGCTCCCCTCCGGACGGCGGGCGACGCGTGCAGCTTGCCCTGCCTCCTGGCCGCCTGGGAGCAGCCGGCATGGGCCCGTGGGTTTGGATGTGGACCGAGGGTGGAGAGTGGCGCTGCCCTAAAGAATGGCTTTGTTTGTGCTGGCGTAACGCACAGAGGTGAAGGCAGGTGCCTTTGTCCCCCAGGTGAGGTTTTACAAGCTGTCACCGACCAGGACATCCCTCAGCAGTTGGTGGAACGATTGCAGGAGGAGAAGAGGATCGAGGCGCAGAAGCGGAAGGAGCGGCAGGAGGCCCATCTCTACATGCAAGTGCAGGTCAGCCTCCAGCCGGCACGGCAGCTCCGCAGACCTGGGCTTCCTCCCGAGTACGGTGCCAGGGCAGGCGAGCCCCGTGAGCACACAGCCTAGGGGACGCTCAGGCTAGTCCCCTGACCGTTTAGAGTATTCTTACCAATTCAGGGGGCGGCTTAGATGGATGGGAGAGGTTCTCAAGCTGCCAGAGAAGGCAGCGGTGTGCGAGCGTTCATGAAACGGGCAGGGGCCTGGAGAACAGCGGGTGAGCAGGGCCCGGGAGAGTGCTGTCGGGGTAGGCGAGGGCTCCTGTTGGTTCATGATTTAGTTGCAGTTAGAAAACAGGCTTGTAACAAGTTGACTGACCATCTGGGTAAAAGGTACGTGTGCATCCTGGCTTTATAATTGGGGATTCTTACCCAGGTGAACTTGCAGTTAAAGCTTGCAGATGAGTTTAGACTGGCTGCATAGAAACGTTCGGTTTGGTCTTTTCTAAATAAATGAATATCTGACTTCATGCTTGGTCATTTGGGGTTTCTCTGCGTGGGGCTTCTGAAGAAGGCAAAAGACGAGTCGCTCTTGCTCTTAGCGTTAGAACCTTGGCTTCCGTCTGTGTGGCCTGGTTCTCTTCTGCCTTTTGGGTGTAAACCCTGGCCTGTGTTTCCACGCCTCTTGGCAGATTGTCGCAGAGGACCAGTTTTGTGGCCATCAAGGGAATGATATGTACGATGAAGAAAAAGTGAGATACACTGTGTTCAAAGTGCTGAAAAACTCCTCGCTTTCGGAGTTTGTCCAGAACCTCTCTCAGACCATGGTGAGCGCGTGTCCCCCTGCGGGTGGTCCTCTCCCTCCTCCACCCCCGCGTGTGGGTAGTCACCCCCGGGGCCGGCGCTGCTGGGCTCCTTCCCTTCCAGTTGTGCCCTCATCGGCTCCCCCTGCTGCCAGCGCACCGCCGCCCACACCCGTGGGGAGAGGTGTCAGCATCACTTATCCCCCTTCTAATCATAGAACCATCACCTTGATGTCAAATGAGACTACAAACTGATTGTGCTTCAATTAATTGAACTCTGAATATTTCCAGGGATTCCCGCAAGATCAGATTCGGTTGTGGCCCATGCAGGCGAGGAGCAACGGCACCAAGCGGCCAGCCATGCTGGACAACGAGGCCGACGGCAGCAAGACGGTGAGCGCGGCCAGCGGCTGGGCTGGGCTTGCGCGGTGCACACCGCGGGCCCTGCTGTGCGGCCTGTGGCCCAGGGGCGCGGGATTGGACTTGGCAGTTACTCAAGTCTCTCTCAGCCATTTAAGTCTCCTAAACCCGGCCTCTCTCGGAAATAGATGATTGAGCTCAGTGATAATGAAAACCCCTGGACGATATTCCTGGAAACAGTTGATCCGGAGCTAGCTGCTAGTGGAGCCACGCTACCCAAGTTTGATAAAGATCGTAAGTGCCCCCCTCGCCCAGCCTGACACCCCCAGAGGGCAGAGTTAAGTCCTGGACCATCGTTCTAAACACAGGGCTAAGCATTTTCTCACAAAGAAATCTCACTAGTCCCCAGAATACTCGTTAACATCTCTATGGTCAGGTCAAGTCAGACCGACTATGGGCTGTAGTATCTGGCAGGTGAAGAGAAGGTGGCGGCCACTGGTCATGTCCCCTGCTCTGCTGCTCTGCACGTGACAGGGGACGGAGCAGGGTCACTCTCAAGGGCTGGCAATAAATACTTGGCACTTTGTGGGCCATGACCCTCTGCCTGCCATTGAAGCAACCAAGTGGCCCTGCTGCAGCACAACTTTATTTACAAAACAGGTGGGTCTGAGTGTGCTCTTTTGTATTCCTTCAAGTGGTCACTTCTCTGGCAAAAACGCAGACACAACCCTGAACAGGTACCCCCTGGTAGCTAGTGAGTTTAGGGTCTCAAAACTAGGTTTCCTACGTTCTCTGCACTTTCTCTCATCTTCGCTGCTTCAAATGCAGCGCCTCCGTGGGGTTCATGTTTGAAATGACGCTCCAGTCCTGGGCGCAGCCTCTAAGAACCCTTGTGGCACGCAGTAACCGCCAGTGCTCCATGCTGTCGGTTCAGTTGTTCCTGAAGCTTACTGTGGATATGTATTAGCATTGCACTGACCGGAAGATCCCAACACAGCCTGTCTGTTAACCCTGCAGATGATGTGATGTTATTTTTGAAGATGTACGATCCCAAAACACGGAGCTTGAATTACTGTGGGCATATCTACACACCAATATCCTGTAAAATACGTAAGTCTGACTGCAGTCGCCTTCCGAGCGGGTTTTGCTCAAGTTGCCACATGTCGCAGCCTTGGATTCCTTATTTTTCTTGAACCTAGGTGACTTGCTCCCGGTTATGTGTGACAGAGCAGGATTTATCCAGGATACTAGCCTTATCCTCTATGAGGTTTGGATCCTTATTTTTCTGTAATCCTCTTGTCGGTGGTGGTTTGGGAAGGACAGCTCCTGTCTGTGTGGCTCCCCTGAATTTGCAGTGTGAAGACCACAGCCAAGTGGGGTGGTGTCAGGATTCTCTCTGTCCACTTCTGACTGTCCCCTCTGGGTGTCCATGATTATTATTAAAAACGTAGAGCTGATGGAATTGGGTGTAGAGGAAGGACATTCAGTGTGTGGCCGTATTAAACACTGGACAGGTGTTGCGTTATAACCATACCGTTTCTTTCACTGCAGGAAGTTAAACCGAATTTAACAGAGAGAATTCAGGACTACGATGTGTCTCTTGACAAAGCCCTCGATGAGCTAATGGATGGTGACATTATAGTGTTTCAGAAGTACGTACCCTTTGAAGGGCTTTTCTCTCTTTGCACGAAGATCCAAAGTCCAGGAACCAGAAAACAGATCACCTCTAGACCCTGAGACACGTTTTGTTTGATGTTGGCAGCGTGTTGAGCCTCTTGAGTTTGGGAGTTAGGGGTGGTGAGCTTTTTCTTCCCTGAATGGTTTTAGTTCCTAAAAATGGCGACAGTGAGCGTGATAACTATTTGCAGGGGGACAGAGGTCTTTATGGAATAGCGAAAGTGTTGTGTTTTCCTGAAAACATGAAATTCCTTAGCCTGCACCTAGTCGGGTAATCGCTTGAGTCTGTCTGCTTGAGAGCCAGCAGGTGTGTGGTCTGAAGGCAGCCTGGTGACACAGCCGGGCTCCTGCGGCCTTCTGGCTGGGCAGGACAGTCCTGGACCCTGGCCACGGGGAGGCCACCGCACACGGGGCCAAGAGTGGGGCAGCAGACTTCTCCTTAAGGGCCAGGCAGTGAGGACTGTAGGTTTAGTGGTGACGGGCTTCCTTTGAAGGAAAGTGCCAGCCCACCGAGCCCCGGTCAGGGAGGGGACCCTGCACAGCTGGCAGGGTGGGCCCCGCCGTGCGTCCTGAGTCCTCCCCCTTGTCCAGAGGGCACCGTTGTGTTTCGGGAGTGAGATCAGGCGTGGAAAGCAGCTGCCCTGTGCCGCTCAGGGCACGCCTCTGTCCGCGGTCCCCTTTTCCTGGTGGCCGGGCAGGCTCCCGGCTTCGGGAAGCGCTGGCCTGAGTTCAGGTCCGCAGCGCTCGCGCCCCTGTTGCTTGGGAGACGGCGCCTTTTTAAAACAAGCGAACAGTGAACCTTGGCCTGGACTTCGATCGTCTGTGTTTCTCCCGCTTCCCCAGGGATGACCCCGAAAACGATAACAGTGAATTACCCACTGCAAAGGAATACTTCCGAGACCTCTACCACCGTGTCGATGTGATTTTCTGTGATAAAACGATCCCCAACGATCCCGGATTCGTGGTGACGCTGTCAAACAGGATGAATTATTTCCAGGTATTGGATCAAACACTCTTCCCTTCAGATGCCACACCAGGAAGACTGCCTTCTTACGTTAAAACTGTCTTGCCCATGAGGCTGTGCAGTGGATTTGGTTCTGGGGGAGGGGTTACTATCCACTGTCTGAGGAAGTTCCTGCTCCAGGCTGGTTGGTGTTGTCGGTGCCAGAGGACCAGAAGCAGTTGCCCCCTGACTCCCCCGCCCCCAGCCATGTTCTCTTCAAGATCCTCCCTACCCCTGGCATAAGGTGGTTTCAGAGATCATAATTTTAACAGCAGCTTTGCTTCTGTTTTAATATGCGGTGTGAGCTTTTAAAATCGTCTAAAGAAAATATAGACCTCCCCATTTAAAGTGAAAAGTGCTTCTAAAGTTCTTCCTCAGATATGCTGTTCCCGTGGATACATACTAAGAAATATAGTTTATTCCTGTTAAATAGTAAATTTCTGGGGCATTTAAATTCTGGCAGCTTATGCCCCATTTTTTAAGAACATGAAGCAGTCAGTCAGTGCTAAGTGCATGGGCCTGGCTCAGTCTGCTCTGCGGATGGAAGCCTCACTCTCTGCTCCCCGCCAGGTGGCAAAGACGGTCGCCCAGAGGCTCAACACCGACCCGATGCTGCTCCAGTTCTTCAAGTCTCAAGGGTGAGCCGCATGCGCAGACGCCCGCCGTCGGGTCCTGCCTGCATGCTTCCCGTAGCCCATCCGTTAGTTAGAGCCCTCGATGGACACAGCTCACAGCCGGCCACCTCGCCTTGCCTAGTTTCAGCATAGAATTGTCACCACTCACATCTTGAGCCCACTGTTCCAAGGCGTCAGAATAGCTGGCAGCCTGTCCAACGCCAGCCTTACTCTAAAGACCGCACGCCTCCCCTCCCGTGTTCTGGCTGGGCCCGTCCCAGCCGGGACTCCGTGTACCGTTCAGAGAACGTTCACGTGTGACAGACGCAGGACTGGGGACCAGGGATGGGGGCCACGTGCAGGGCGAGGGGGCAGGGCGGAGTTTGCGTTGATGCTCGCTCACAGGTGTGTGTTTCAGGAAATGAATGAGCCTGTACTGACGCACTGTTTTCTCGTGTAGTTACAGGGATGGCCCGGGCAACCCTCTGAGACATAATTATGAAGGGACTCTGAGAGACCTGCTACAGTTCTTCAAGCCCAGGCAGCCCAAGAAACTGTACTACCAGCAGGTACGCGCCCGAGCAGCAGACCGTGGCCACGGAAGCCCCGGGTTTCTGTTGGGGCGGGCCTACAATGCCTTTCTCTTTTCTTAACAGCTTAAGATGAAAATCACAGACTTTGAGAACAGGCGAAGTTTTAAGTGTATATGGTTAAACAGCCAATTTAGGGAAGAGGTAAGTGTTTTCGTGATACGAAATTTTATTCTTATTGTGGCTTGTTTATTGTTTCTCTCTACTTAGGCCTTGAAAAACTCCTGGTAACAGGGTCAAAGGGCTCCCCTGGTGGCTCAGCAGGAAAAGAATCTGCCTGCAATGCAGGAGACATGGGTTTTATCCCTGTGTCGGAAAGATGCCCTGGAGAAGGGAATGGCAACCCCACTCCAGTATTCTTGCCTGGAGAACCCCGTGGACAGAGGCGCCTGGTGGGCTACAGTCCATAGGGTCACAAAGAGTTGGACACGACTGAAGCGACTAAACAAGAAGACCTTGATAACTGAAACAGCCAAAGAAAGCTCAGAAGCCGCAGCGTGTGTTAGAGACCCTGCCCCAGAGTCTGAGAACTAGATGGGAGGTGGGGTGAGCTCTGTCCTCCCCCGGCCCCCGGGGCTGCAGCGGAGTGACGGTGTGACGGTATCGGGGACTGCTGTCACCGACGGGGACCTGGATGCTCGGCCCTGGGGCCGGCAGCCTCTCCTGGCACCTTGCAGGCACCCTGCCCCGTGTTAGGTGGCTCTTCTGGCAAGTCAGACCCCTAGCCTTTCGCCTCTCTGGCCCCACTGGGTAGAGAGGGACCTGGAGCACACGGCATCAGTGTTGCCCGCTGCGTGCCCTGTCCCAGTGAGGACACAAGGTCCACCCTGGGCCTCGTCCTCTGTCTCAGCGTTGACAACTGGACAGGCTCTTAGTGACTGTTCGGGGGAGAAATTCTGAGGAGCTGTCCTGGGAACTGCGAGCTTTTTGCCTCAACATGGCCTTTGATAGATGCACAGCGCTGTGGGGTGGGTCCCAGGCTGGGCGGGTGGTCTGCGTGAAGGTCGGTGGGGAGGTGTTGGAGCTGAGTGCACAGGCCCCGCATGTGTCGTGGTTCCCCTAAAGCCTTGATCTTGTCATTTCTTAGGAAATAACACTATATCCAGACAAGCACGGGTGCGTCCGGGACCTGTTAGAGGAATGTAAAAAGGCTGTGGAGCTCGGCGAGAAGGCATCAGGGAAACTTAGGCGAGTATTTCCCTAAGGTGGAGAGGTTGGGGTGGCCCCAGCCCGACCCCACCATTGCCCCCGACGCATCATCACTGTATTCAGCTTTTCTGTCCTTGGCAGCAGTTTATTTAAATATTTCATGGTTTTTCCCTCCCTAATTCTTGACACTAATTAGCAGCAGTGCAAAGGGAAATTCAGGCAGAAAAAGCCAAGCAGAGAAGAGTGAACTCAAGCAGAATGATCGGCTGAAACTGGAAAACTTGGGGCTCGCTTGTGTTGGGGAGATCGGGTCGCTTCTCCTCCATTTCTCCCATGTTCGGGCCGAGGGAAGAAGCACCAGATTTGATGATCAGTTTTTATTTCCGAGAGTTGGGTGCGGTTCTTACCACTTGTCTTTTGGGCAGCACAGAGGATGAAACAGTCTTTCGGGCTGTTGGTCCCCAGAATGTTTTCTTTGCAAAATTAACAGAAGAATGAGGCCTTTATTATCTAACGAGTGAGAAGAATATCACCAACCCTGCTTACTCTGGAACCATTGTGGGAAAGGCCTGCACAGGTCTCTCCCCGGGCCCTGGCCTGAGGGTCCCCTTCAGACTGGCCTTCCCATGCTTTCCGAGGGGACCCGTGGCCAGTGTTCTGTCTGCTCCCCACGGATACCTGCTTTTGACACTTCAGATCTTCATAAGGACAAGCAGATCTCCATAACTTTGTAATAAAACCCTTGTAGAAAAGCATTTGTTGGTTTTTCCCCATGAGTTTGTATTTTCTTCTTTGCTTTGCACAGGCTGCTAGAAATTGTAAGCTACAAAATTATTGGTGTGCATCAAGAAGATGAACTATTAGAATGTTTATCTCCTGCGACGAGTCGAACGTTTCGAATAGAGGTATGTGTTCTCTGACTGCAGTGGAGGGCGGGGGTTGGGGAGTTGGGAGGGGGTTGCTATGACCTGGTGGGAGGTGGGGGCCATGGCTTGTTCAGGTAACCAGCGACTCCCAGAACATGCTGCCATCCCTGGGGTTAATTCTCCCAGGTTTTGAAAATTTAAATGTTGATAGAGTAGACCTGACCTAAAAGCTACTGTTTCAAGTGTCCGCTTCATTTGGTGACATGAGTACGTCCATATTGTTGGACAGTTGTCACCGCTGTCCATCTGCCCCCAAGGCCCCCGCCCCACTCCCCCACTCCCAATGCCTCGCTTGTTCGTGCTTAGAAATTTATTTTAGTGGTGGGTCACTACGTCTAGTCAGAAATTATCGAGCCCTGTTAATTGTAAAGCGGCTGAGATTGCCCCAGTAGCTGCAATGATTCACTATTTAGTTTCTTAAAACTCGGTGTTTTCTTTGAGGTTTAGATCTTTCTTCTGACTTTAAACCCTCATCGTTCTCATGAGCCCCTAACGTGACCTTGTGGCAAAAATCTGCCCTCGCTTCCTTGCTGGAGGAACGAGTCAAGAGCTCGGGATTAAAACGTGCAGCGCTGTGTTGGCCTCAACCGAACGTCTGTCCACTCTGTGTGTCCCCAGGAAATACCTTTGGACCAGGTAGACATCGACAAGGAGAATGAGATGCTCATCACGGTGGCTCATTTCCACAAGGAGGTGTTCGGGACGTTCGGGATCCCGTTCTTGCTGAGGATACACCAGGTGAGGTGCCCTTCTGCCGGCTGGCTGGCCGCCCCGGGTCCGCCCGCCTGGTGAGCCGTGTGAGCATACGTGCGCTTTGTGGTCCGCAGGGCGAGCATTTCAGAGAAGTGATGAAGCGGATTCAGAGTCTGCTGGACATCCAGGAAAAGGAGTTTGAAAAGGTACACGCTTCTTGGAAACCGGCAAGTCATTTGTCGGGTGGGATGCTAAAGTCTTGACTTTTTTTTTGCCCGCGGTGTGAGTTTCGCTGCTCTTCGGAATTAACGCAGTTTTCTGGTTTTATCTGTCAGTTTAAATTTGCAATTGTGATGATGGGCCGACATCAGTACATAAATGAAGATGAGTATGAAGTGAACTTGAAAGACTTTGAACCTCAGCCTGGTAAGAGCCCTCCCGTGGAGACCCAGGCCGTCGGGGCCCAGGGGGCAGGTGGCCCTGGGTTCGAGGGCCAGGCCTCCCTTTCCCAGCTGGGGAGTGAGCCTCGTTCTCGTCCTCTGCGGAGCAGGGAGGGACAGCGGCCTGCCTCCGGTGACTTTGGTGGGTGTCACACGATGGCAAATGGGGTAGCGCCTGACAGTGCCACGCGGGGAGCCAGTGACCTTGGTGGGGTGCAGGGTCCCGGCTGTGGGACCCATGCTGCCCAGGAGGCCCCTTGACCTCTCCTGACCCCAGGGCCCGAGTGCTGGCTCAGTGGTCTGACGGTCTCCTCTCCCCACCAGGTAACATGTCTCACCCTCGGCCGTGGCTCGGGCTCGACCACTTCAACAAAGCCCCGAAGAGGAGTCGCTACACATACCTTGAAAAGGCCATCAAAATCCATAACTGACTTCCTCCCCAGGGGTGGGCGAGGCGGACCGCGGTGGGTGTGCCCCTTACCAACAGCCGGGAACTCTGGTGCGTGAGCACCACCCCACGTCTTCAGCAAGAGGATTTGCTGCTGGTGTTAATTTTATTTTGTTGAGGCTGTTCAGTTTGGCTTCTCTGTATCTATTGATTGCCCTTTTTGAGAAAAATGAAGGTGTTTTTATAAAGCTTGGATGCCAATGAGAGTTATTTTACGGTGACCACGATGCCAGGCGCTGTCAGCGTGTCGGGGAGCGGCCGGCGGGCGCGGCGCTGGGCGGGCGCGGCTGACCCCCTCCCCGGGGCTCGGCCGCCAGCCCGCAGCTAGGAAGTCTTCTGTTTAGGCTCGTCTGACGTCTTTCCCTCAGTTATACTTTCAATGACCTTTTGTGCATCTGTAAAGGCGAAGCAGAGAAACTCACAACCTAATAAATAGCGCTCTTTCCTTCACTGGTGTCCTGTCGCCCCTTCCTGGGTCTCCCCGGCTGCCTGGGTCTTTTTAATAAACTCGTCTCCCTTCCGTCAGCCCCCGCGTCCCACAGCCCGTTTGCAGAGCGGATGCACTGAATACAGGCTTGACCAGACACTTTGGGGTCTTTTTATTCAACTGAAAAAAAAAAACACTGTTCAAATTCAATTAAGGTGTACTATGCTGCCTCTGGGCAAACCTAATGATCTCAAGAGTTCATTCAAGCAGGTGAAAAAATTATAAATAGACTCGTCTGCTTCAAATGGGACAGACGGAACCAAGAAAGGAGGGCCTTTTAGCTAAGAGGGTATGCCCACTGGTGTTCGCAAGCTGTTGACTTTGTATAAAAAAAAAGTTAAAAAAAAAAAAAGTTAAATAAAAAAAAGCAAAAAAAAAAAAGGAAAAATGAGATTGTATATTTAATGAATGAACATGTACAATTGACCATGGGGAGGAGGTGGTGGCTTCTGTCGGGTAACTCTGAGTGGCCCCCACTGATGTTGACATTCATCGTGTGTGGCTTTCTTTCAGTCCGGCCGTTTCCTTTGGAGCTGACGCCAGCCGCGTGTCTAGTTTTGAGTGCAGTAAAAATAGAATCAGCAGATCACACTTAGTTTTCATCCTTTTCCAGTACTTTTTTGTTTGTTTGTTTCTGTAGCAGCAGTGTACACCAACTCTTCCTGTATATTGCCTTTTTGCTGGAAAATGTTGTATGTTGAATAAAATTTTCTATAAAAATGATAATTCAGTGAGTTGACGTGGAAGTTGAGGGAGCCATCAGCTCTCCTTGCAGGTAGGCCCGGGGAACATTTAATCACTTCATGGCAAGGTTTTGGGGGTTCTTGTCTCCTCTTCCTCCTCCTGTGGAAGCTTAAGAGATTGAGGTTTTCCAGGCAGGAGTCTAGTGCACTAAGATAACCGTAAATACGGGAATGGCCGAAGGTGTGGTCCAGGGGGAGGTGGCCTCGCGACCCCCACCTGACACAGCGTGTCCGCTGGCTGCTCTCCACCTGGAGGAGGGCCTTCCTGCCCGGGGCCCCGCAGTGACCATAGATGGCGCTGTCTTCTGCAGAAAGTCACTCTCTGGGTGCACAACTTTGAACATTTATTACAGTATTCGGGATTTTTTGGTTTTTAGGTTTTGGCCGATGGTAGATGATGGTCTTGGGTCACTGTAACTTACTCCCAAGTTATTAGAAGGCTTTTCTCAAAGGCCATTTCACAGTGTGGGTGGTCAGCACACATTGCATGCGATTCTTTTCCATTCCCTCCCAGCCATAGCCTTGAGTCCAAGTTCATAAAACCGATGGGGGTAGCGGGGGCGGGGGGGGTGGCTGAACCTGAAAATAACTCCTCGCTTGGGGACCCCAGAACCACAGTGTATCGTTCTCGAGGGGCTTGAGGTTCCTGTTACTACCAGAAGCAGTACAGTGGGAGAGTCTCCTTGATTAGAGGAGCAAACTGTTTGCAAACATCCATTTCAAATGTCAAGGTCAAACCACAGATCCCTCTTGCGAGATAGGCGATACTGGCATTTCCTCAAATAGGAAATGGCAACCAACTTTAGGATTCTTGCCTGCAAAATTCCGTGGACAGAGGAGCCTGGCAGGCTACAGCCCATGGGGTCTCAGAGTTGGACAGGACTTGAGCGACTGAGCGTGTGCTGGCATCTCTGCCAGTCTAGGCCTTGGCGTCCTGACCACTCACTGCCCAGTAGAATGACCTAAGTCATGGCGGGTTGGGGGATGCTCTGTGCCCCTGCCCAGGGAGAGAGCCACATGCCCCCAGTGTCCACTGAGTATCTAAAATGTGGCTGAAGTAGCAGAAGGTGAATTTTGATCACTGATTTAATTTTTTTAAGTTTATTTGGCTGAGTCAGGTCTTACCTGTGCCATGTAGGATCTTCCAACATGGCATGGGCTTATGTTCCTGGTGGTGGTGGTGGTGATTTAGTCGGTAAGTCATGTCCAACTCTTCCTACCCCATGGACTGTAGCCTGCCAGGCTCCTCTCTCCATGGGATTTCCCAGGCAAGAATACGGGAGTGGGTTGCCATTCCCTTCTCCAGGGGATCTTCCCAACCCAGAGATTGAACCTTGGTCTTCTGCATTGCAGGTAGATATGTTACCCACTGAGCCACCAGGGAACAATCAGGCCAGAGTCCCTGGTACTGCAAGGCGGTTTCTTGACCGCTGGACCACAAGGGAAGTCCCTGGTTTAGTTGTAAATCGCCACATGTGACTGAGGCGTCCTGACCACATTTTCCTCGCTTTGTGTGGTATGATGAGCTCCTTCGAGCCGTCTTGAGGGAGTATATAAAGCCGTCATTAGTGCATGAGAGTTTCCTTGACCTCCTCATTAGAGGAAGCCGTGGGGGCATCCAGGGGCAGGGTGGGAACCAAATGAAATAAGGGCCAGTTCCCCAAGGTCCTCCTTCAGCACCTCGTGCCCTCTGTTAACTTCTAATGAGACCTGGAAGCAGGGTCCCAGGCACCTTGGGGAGCAGGGTGATCAGAGTGGTGTCTGCACGTTCAGAGGCAGGGTCCCTTTTCAGCAGAGATCTGAGAGGTCGCTGACCTGCTAGCGTTGGAGGGGGGCGGGCAGGCATCATCAGTGGAGGGATCCCGGGTAGTGTGTGCGCAAAGTCTCTCAGTCGTGTCTGACACTACGGACTGTAGCCCTCCAGGCTCCTCTGTCCGTGGGGTTCTCCAGGCAAAATACTGGAGTGGGTTGCCATGCCCTGCTCTAGATCTTTCCGACCCAGGGATTGAACCCGCATCTCAGGTCTCCTGCATTGACAGGGAGATTCTTCAGCACTAGCACCACCTGGGAAGTCCCATTCACAGCAAGATAGAGCCAGTTTGATACATGTGCCGACTGCAGTATCCTCGCCTGGAGAATCCTGTGGACAGAGAAGCCTAGCGGGCTCCATAGGATCGCGAAGAGTCAGACACGACTGAAGTGAGTCAGCTCACGTGCAAAGTTCATGAGATGCTGTGGGAGAGAACCTGCACTCAGAGCCCCGTGGAGCCTCGCCCGGTCCCTTCCCCACAGCAGAGAGGCGGCCCTTCATCCGTTCAGACCCGGCGCTGCGAGGGTTGGGGCTGCTGTTGGGCTGGTTCGTTCTACCCCACCCCGTGCTGGGCAGGCGGTGGATACATGGGGTGGCAGCGAGGCCGCGCTTGGCTCTCCTGACCCTACGGTACCTCTGGCAGGAAGCTGCGGGAGGCATCCCCAGTGCCCGCCACACTGTGGCCCTGTGTTGGGGTGGGGGTGTTCTTTGTCTCGTCTCTGGGGGGCCATGTGGTTGGGAAGACCAGAGCAAGGGTCCTGATACCGGCTGTCACCACTGAGCACACCACATGCCAGCAAGGAGGCGAGTGACCAGGACAGGGAGTGAGTGAAGCCCCCTGGCTGGGCACTCGGCCTGCTGAGTGCAGAGCCGGCCCTGAGACCCACACTCACTGCCACCCCTTTCTGAGTGCCGCCTCCCTGCTAGAAGGAGGGGAACCCCACTTTAAGATGAGAGCTTTGGGAGAAAGGGGCTGGGCCAACCTCCTCTGCCTCCCCCAGCCTGAGCCCCGGCCCCTCCTGGCCGGCCCCGGAGGTCGGTTCAGATGAAGAAGGAGCTTGGGAAAGCCTCAGGGAGAGAAAGGGGTCCCATGCGCCCCAGCCTGGGTCTACAGTGAGGTCTGGGGACCCAGAACCAAGGCGTGGGACATCAAGGGGTGGGGCTTCCCTGGTGGTCCAGTGGTTAGGAATCCACCTGGCAGTGCCGAGGATGCAGGTTCGATCCCTGTTTCGGGGACTAAGATCCCGCATGCCTTGGAGCAGCTAAGCCCACACACCACAACTAAGACCCAATGCAGCCAAATAAATATTAAAAAGCAACAAAATAAATAAACTAAGAAGTGGGAAGGGTGGTCTAGGTCAAGTTCAAGGCAGTGAGTGAGGAGGCTCTGGGATGATGGGGACTTCAGGGGCTGGGCCAAGGGGACAGCCTGAAACCCACTGAACCCACCTGTGCACAGATTTTGAAGCCGAAAAGTCTGGATTTTTTTTTTTTTAAGTTGACACCGGGCAGTCTGAGTCAGAGAGGCCTGGAGTGGCTCCCTGGGCTCATGGAACACTGCTGGGGAGCTAGGCAGGGCCTCGTGGGTGGACCATGGGGACTGAAGCAGGCTGATCAAGGAGGGTCCGGACACCACCCACAGCCGGCACTGTGATGGCCATGGGACTGAACGCTTCTGCCCATGGACCTCTCTGGAAGTCCGAGCAAAACCCAGCAGGTTGCCTGATGGGTGCAAAATCAGACCGCCGGCTGGAGCTCTGCAGATGGGTCCGGGTCCAGGCCCGGTTCTGGCAGAGCCAGGCAGGCCCAGTGACTCTGGGCTGCCTGGCCTGGGTGCCTCTGTGGGGCTGTGGGCCTCCAAACCACAGATTGACCACGTCCTAGCTCCACACCCCTTCCTCGGGGTTGTGGTGGCCCGTGAGCTCGCCTGGCCTCCCTGGTGGTCAGTACACACAGCTGGTCCACTTGGTGCCCCCCATCCTGATGTATTACGAATGAGTTGGTTCTCAGGGCTAGATGCCTAGTTTGTGTCAGATGTTTCATCTTCATCTTTATATATATACACACACACACACACACTTTTTTTTTTTTTGGCTGCACTGCGTCTTCATTGCTGCATGGGCTTTTCTCTAGTTGCAGCGAGCAGAGGGCTACTCTCCAGCTGGGATGTGTGGGCTTCTAGTTGCGACAGCTTCTCTTGTTGCAGAGCATGGGCTCCAGGGCGACGAGCTTCAGTAGTTGCAGCTCAGTAGTTGTGGCCCCCAGACCTCAGAGCACAGGCTCCGTAGCGGAGGCAGGCGCATGGGCTTAGCTGCTCCTCGGCACGTGGGATCTTCCCGGATCAGGGATCCCCTGTGTCTCCTGCATTGGCAGGTGTATTCTTCACCACTGAGCCACCAGGGAAGCCCAGATGCTTCATCTTCTAACCTTAAAAATCTTAAGTCCCAGGGGCTTCCCTGGCGGTCTGGTGGTTACGACTCTGCGCTTCCTTTGCGGGGCGGGGGAGGGCATGGGTTCCACCCCTGGTTGAGGAAGTTCTGCATGCCTCCAGGTGCGCTGATAAACAGATGGGTCCCCGTTTGGGTGTGGAAGCCAGCTTCCCGTCCGGCAGCTGGTGCCACCCCCAGAGTTCAGGGCTCTCCTGGGTTTTCCGGGGCATCTTGGGGGTCCCCAAGATGGGGGGCTGCTGCCAGCCTCTCCGGGGAGGCTGACACCCAGATCCAGAGAAATCCGTCCCCTACGGGTCCTTTCCCCCTGCTGGCGTGACATGCTCCACCAGCGCCATCCCAGCAGCGCCAACCACCTGAAGGCCGCACGGTGCTTCCACGCCAGCTCACCGGCCACGTCTCCACTCTCCACACAGGTCATCCCACCCTGGCACCTCTCCTGCCTGTGCAGGAGCCTCGGGCCGGCAGAGCTGAGGGTCCAGCTCCCCGTCTGGTCACTGGATCCAGACTGGCCGTCTCTCGGCCTCAGCTTCTGCATCTGCCTTCCCAGACGGTGCTGAGCAGGGACGGAAGCAGCTGCCACCTTTTGGTGAATAAGCCATAGCTCAGTGACCATCCCACCTGACTACTCGTCCTCCTCTGCCTCTTAATTCTCCTGCTTCTGCCCCTTCTCTAGCAAATTCCTTTTAATTGAAAAGAGGAGTGAGTAATATTTGTTATAGTTTGCAAAACTGAAAATATCCCTTCAGGGGATTCCCTGGCAACCCAGTGTTTAGAATTCTGAACTCTCAGTGCCAGAGGTCCTGGTTTGATCCCTAGTTAGGGAATTAAAAATCTCATAAGCTGTGCTGTGTGGCCAAAAATTAGAATAATAATAATAAAGACATGGGGAAATGCCCTATGATGCAAATTATTTTTTAAATTTATTTTTAATTGAAGGATAATTGCTTTACAATATTGTGTTGGTTTCTTCCAAACATCAACATGAATCGGCCATGGGTATATATACATCCCCTCCCTCTTGAACCTCCCTCCCACCTCCCACCCCATCCCAGCCCTCTGCATTGTCACAGAGCACCAGTTTGAGCTCCCTGAGTCATACAGCAATTTCCCACTGGCTGTCTATTCCTGGGTCGGGAAGATCCCCTGGGGGAGGGCATGGCAACCCACTCCTGTATTCTTGCCTGGAGAATCCCATGGACAGATGCGCCTGGCGGGCCAATGTACATGTTTCCATGCTAAGATAGAAATTCTTTTTAA
This sequence comes from Bos taurus, assembly GCF_002263795.3. NCBI lineage: Eukaryota > Metazoa > Chordata > Mammalia > Artiodactyla > Bovidae > Bos > Bos taurus. The sequence continues at coordinate 7,714,913 of NC_037352.1, read as the reverse complement.
AAAAAATCCCTTCATTCATGTGACGTTCAGCCCGTGCCCCACTTGGCCTTGGCCCCAGGCCAGCAACACGGTACCCAGGAGTGGCCCACTCAGAAGCCAACTTGGGACCTTTTTACGTCCTAAGCATTTGCCAGATTCCTCCTGCATAGCTTCCTTCACAGGACAGAAAAGCTGCTCTACTGTAGCCTCGAGGGAATTTAAGGGATTTAAAGGATTAAACCTCTTGTTGGGGACTGGGCACAGAGATTTGGGAAGACTGGTTCCCTCATCCCAGATCCCAAAAACCCACCTGTCCCTGCCAGGACCTGGGGTCACCGGGGTCTGGGGAAGTGACAGAGACCCAGGAGCCAGTGATGGGGCTGGAAGGAATTGGTGGGGAGAGAAGGGGGCAGGCACGGAGTTGCAGGAGAGGCCAGGGACAGAGTCTGGACGCTCGGGTGAACACTTGGGCTCTCTTGGTTCTGGCTGGCTGGAGCTCAGGGGAGCAGGAACCACAAATGGCCTCAAAGGGACCCCATGTTAAGAGCCTGGTCCCAGGATGGACCTCCCTAGTGGTCCAGTGGTTAAGACTCCACCTGCCAGTGCAGGGGTCACGGGTTCAATCCCTTTGCAGAAAGATCCCACCTGCCGCAGAGCCACCAAGTCCCGGGGCCACGACTACTGAAGCCTGTGCTCCACCGCAAGAGAAGCCACTGCAGGGAGAAACCCGTGAACCGCAAGGAAGAGCAGCCCCCGCTCACCCCAACTAGAGAAAGCCGGCACACAGCAACCAAGACCTGACCCAGCCAAACATAAGCAAACAAACGGAAGTGCAAAAAAGGAGCCTGGTCTTGAGGGTGGTGAGTACTAACTGGGCGGTGTCAGAGCCAAAGGTCCTAACTCTTGCCCTGATAATCGCGCTTACTCTGTGCCAGCCATCGCCACAGGGGAGGACTAGGAGGCGTGGCCAAGGCTTGGGAGCTGGGAGACACCATCAGGGACTCTAGCCTCCTTTAAGGAAGAGAGGGGTAGGGGAGCAGGGAGGTAAAGAAATCACTGCAAGGCAGAGGGGACAGGACCCAGGGCTCGTGCAGAGAGGGGCTGAGGGCTGAGGGATAAGAGGAGGTGATGCAGAGAGGTGGCCGTGCCAGTCTCATCCACCAGGGGCACCTGAGGAGGTGGGAAGATGAGTGACTTGGAGATCTGATGGGTTTGGGGGGACCTTTGGGCATCCGGGGAGGGCTGTGGGGTACAGGAGGTGAGAATGGAAACCTCAGGAGTGGCTTGAATAGGGAAAGGGCTCAAGACAGGACCCTGGGGTGGGGGGGACAGCAGGCCAACAGGGTGTGCTGAGAGGATGTGCAAGACGTGGCCAGAGCATCACTACCGGACAGGGGAGGCGGCAGGGAGGGCCCGGGCTGCCGAGGGTCCAGGCAGGTCAGGAAGTCAAAGTCGCTCAGTCGTGTCCAGCTCTTTGCCACCCCATGGACTATAGAGTCCATGGAACTCTCCAGGCCAGAATACTGGAGTGGGTAGCCTTTCCCTTCTCCAGGGGATCTTCCCAACCCAGGGATCCAACCCAGGTCTCCCGCATTGCAGGCTGATTCTTTACCAGCTGAGCCACAAGGGAAGCCCAAGAATACTGGAGTGGGTAGTCTGTCCCTTCTCCAGTGGATTTTCCCAAGCCAGTTATTGAACCCAGGTCTCCCACACTGTAGGCGGATAGTTTGCCTCTGAGCCCCAAGGGTACCCAGACAGGTAGGGAAGAGAGCAAAATGCCTGGAGGATGCGGGATTTAGCCAGGGGAGCTCACAGGCTCTCTGCCAGCATGAAGGGCAGGTGCGTCTCTGCAGGTTACCTGGCTGGAGTTGCAGAGACGTTGTCACAAAGACGATGGAGCTTGACTGATGGAAGAAGTGTTAGTCACTCAGTTGTGTCCGACTCTTTGTGACCCCATGGAGTGTAGCCTGAACCAGGCTTCTCTGTCCATGGAATGCTCCAGGCAAGAATCCTGGAGTAGATCGCCATTCCCTTCTCCAGGGGATTCTTCCTGACCGAGGGATCAAGCCCAGGTCTCCCACATTGCAAGCAGATTTTTTTTACCATCTGAGCCAGCAGGGAAGTCTGATGGGAAAGAGTCGTGAAGGAAAGAAGAGGGTGGAGCCTGAGAAGGGAGGGCCACTACGCACACCATCCATCGGTCAGCCCCTCAGTGGTCAGTCAGTACAGGGCACCTCCCGTGTGCCAGTGCTCACCGGCCTCCCCTGGCGGACAGACGTGGGCAGACAACAGTCACTTAGTCAGCATTTATTTCACAGGCGTTTGTAGAGGAAGAGCTCCTGCCGACACACGGGGCACGTGTGCCTCACGTCCATCAAGCTGTCCACGCAGAAGGGGACGAGGCAGCAGCCCAAGAAGCACCTGCAGCCTCAGAAGCAGCGGGGACTCACCGGGGGCCAAGCCAAGCCTGCGAGCCCCCCACCCCTCCCCTGGGGCTGCCCGGCCAGCAAGGTGGGCTAGGAAACCACCCATCCCTCCATGCCCCATGCCAGCACCCACCCCCAAACCAGCAGGCTCCCAGCACGGATGCCCTGGGCCCCGGCAGAGGCGAGGGGGGACCACTCACCCAGCCACGAAGATGCCGGTGCACAGGAGCCAGGTGAGCACGCCTGGGACCGGGGTGGTCACGGTGACGATCCGGTTCATGCAGTATGGACACGTGAACTGTACCGGGTCTGGGGACTGCAGCCTCGGCACCCTGAACAGTTCTTGGGGGAGGGACATGTCAGGCCCTACGCCACACCCCCGTCCCCCTCATCCTGTATCCAACACGGGGGGCCCGCCCCACCTGCAGTTTCTCTGTGCTCCCCTGAGCCCCCCAGGCCGTCCCTATGGGCCCAGCTTCCCCCTTGCACTACCCCCTACCCACCAGCCTCCAGGGCTCAGGGCCTTCGCTCAGTTAAGACCTCCAGCATTTATTTCACAGGCGTTTGTAGAGGAATAGGTCCATTTTTTTTAAAAAAGCAATAACTCTAAGTGACACCCTTGGGGACGCAGTAGCTTGAAAACAACAACCCCCTATAAAAACTTCCTTTTGGTATTCTTGCCTCTTCTTGCCCAAGCACAGCATTTTTCTGGGGTGGGGTTTCCAGAAAAAAAAAAAGCTGATCTGTATTTAGCTTTTTTAAACACAACAACCATTTTTATAGTCTTGGGTGTGCAGAGAGGTGAGGTCTTTGGTGGTGGCTGAATATTTTGTTAAGAAAATAGGATTCCAGGGAGTTTTCATGCTCTAGACGGAAGGGTTGGCGTCTGGTCCGGGTGGACTGTCGAGCCATGAGGAGGGGCCTATGACCGTTATAGACTTTGGGTTCCTGAGGGGCCGAGGGGAGGGGGTGCTGGGGTTTGGGCTGTAATGTGGGGTGCCACCCTCACCCCTAGTTTGGCAGGAAACCAAGGGAAAGAACTACGTTTGGCTAGACGGGGGTGACCCATGGTTTAAAGCTCACTCTCCCGCACTAGACTTGACAACCCAGCCCACCAGCTCTCAAGCTTTTTCTTTATTTAGAAATCCCTCCCCCACCTCTGGATTTCCCTGGTGGTCCAGTAATTGGGACTCCACGCCTCCATTGCTAGGGGCACAGGTTCGATCCTTGATCAGGGAACTAAGATCCCAGAAGTCGCTAAGCAGTGCAGCCAAAAAAAAAAAAAAAATCTCCCCAAAGCCCAGACCCTACACGGTTGGGTGGGTGGGTGGTGTCTGAATTCCTCTCTTTGGTTTCAAGAGCGATGGATTTGCAGAGTCGAGAACAGGGCTTCTTTTCATAGACATTTCCTGAGCACCTACTGTGTCCCAACCCCTTCCACCAACGTCTGCACATCAGAGAGAAGGCCGTGGGCAGTGCGGGGCTCACAGCTGTGGAGGGAGGGATCACACCACTCGGGAGGCAGGACATACACCTTCCCAGAGGAGGTGCTGTTCGGACAGTCTTGGCGAGTGGTAGGGGCGGTGCTGGGTGTAAGACAGGGAAAGCCTGGGGAAGGGGGTGTGGAGGCGGCGAGGGGGAGGACAGCAGGAACACTCACCTGGATAAACAGACATGGGTGGGGGAGGAGGAGGCGCTCCAAGTCCTGGAGGCGAAGGAGAATAAGGAGGAGGAGGCCCTTGGAGGAGGAAAGAAGGAGAAACACCCTTAGACCCTTAGAAGGCTGACTGCATGCCAGGTGCTGAGCTGAAAACTTGGCTGGTCTGAGGCAGCGACCCATTTTATAGGAGAGAAAGCTGAGGCCTGGAGGGATGGATCAAGTTGCCAGTGGGATTTCAGCCAGCAGATGGAAGAGCTTGGATTTGAACCCAGGCATTTCCTGACCCCACTCTGCTCTGGGTGTCATAGGATGCAAGCTCTTCTTGAAGGCAATGCCGGGGGCTTGAGGCTACAGAAATAACACAGACCCCATAATCTATCCTTCTCTTTCTTTCCTTCTTTTTGTAATCCCTGGAGAAGGAAATGACAACCCACTCCAGTATTCTTGCCTGGAGAATCCCATGTAGCTTGGCAGGCTACAGTCCATGGGGGCTGCAGAGTCAGACATGACTGCGTGACTAACACTTTCATAATCAGCCCTTATTATGTGCCAGACTCTGTGCTGAACACTTCACGTGCCTTACTTTGATTACTCTCGCCAGAACACCAATAAGGTAGATTGTGGCATTATTCCAATTTTGCAGATGTGGAAGCTAGGCTCAGAGAGGTTAAGCAGCTTGCCTGACATCACCCAGCACAGACGTCAGAGTCAAGGATGGAACTGAAGTTGGCCTGCTTCCTGAGCACAGGATCCTAAGTGCCATGTCCCTTGCCTCTGGTCAGGACGGCTCCAGAAGATGCAGCATTCCATCTGCTGCTTCCAAGAAGAACTGTCTGGGCCCCAGGCAGGCTTCCTTCTTCAGCCTTGTCTCCCTCCTGCCCTACCAGGGGCTCAGACCCTGCCTCCCAGGAGTCAGCCCTCGGCCCGCCCCCGGGGCCCTGGGAAGCCTCCTCTCCCAGGCCCTGGAAGCAGGAGTGAGGGTGTCTGGAGGAGGAAATTCTGGGATCCCAGGTATCCAGAGAGGGGTCTGGAGGGGAGGAGGGGAACCCCCGAATCTTAACCAATGTGGCTGATGGGTGGGGTCCCTGTGTGTTTTCACTGGAAACCTCTCCAGGGCTTTGCATGGGGACCTGGTCCTCTCAGGAAAGGAGTCTCAAGGCTTGAGGAGGGCACCTGGGCTGTCCCCCACCCATGCCTCCTCCCAGAGTGGGGGCAACCGGAGAACAGGAAGCCCCTCCCCACTTCCCACCACTCAGTCTAGGCTCTGTGGGGCCCGGGTGGTTTCTCTCCCAATTGGTCCCTGCAGCCCTGCCTGGGCTGGAATTTGTACCCATTTTACAGATGCACAAACTAAAGGTCAGGAATTAAACCACCTGGCCCGGGACCACCAGCTGGAAAGTCCTTCTGAGCTCAGACCCGGTTACTGACTGCCCAGCCCTACATCCATCATCTCTTTGAACCCTCCTAACCCTTTCTCAGATGAGAAAAGAGGTTCGGGGACTTACCTGAGGCCATGGCAGCGTGGCGGGGACCTTCCTCCCCCCTAAACCCCCAGGGCATTCCAGGTTGCCTCTGGCCCCTGGGTGGGGTGTGGGTGGAGGGGCATGTCATACCTGATATGGGGGCGTCATCAGTCTATGGATAGTTTGAGGGTACAGGCCGTGCCCCACCCTGATGGGGCCCCACCTTGTCCCCGTCAGGTCTCGTGGTCCCCGGGTGGGCGGGGGCAATGTGACTTGTGGGGTGAGGACGGGAATCAGACCCAGTTCAGCAAGGGGACCCGTAGCCTCCCTGCCTGGGGGCCCCTGCAGTCAGCGTGTCACCTGAACGAGGAGACCCTCACCTTGGGCGTAGTACCCTCCTGGGGCCCAGGAGGTCTGTTCCGGCAATGGTGTCGAGGCAGCTTTGGGTTCCAAGCTCGGAGCGGCCCGGTGCTGGCCTCGGGAGGCCCCCATCCTGCAGCCTGGCTGTCCGCAGGGGAGGGGAGTGCAGGTCACCCCAGGGCCTCTTGCTGGGCCTGGCTTGGGTGGAACAGCCATTGTGATGTGTATCCTCCCAGTGGCCAGGGGTGGGGTGGGGGGGCTTGGTCCCCATTCCCTGCAGGAGGGGGCGGGGTCTCCACGGGCCCAGCTTGAGAACTCTTTAGAGATCAGATGACACCCCCTTCCCATGCTGCAGGCCCATCAGAAACTGGCCGGGATCAGAGGGCAGGGTGGGAGCCTTAAAAATATGAATCCGGAGGGCTCTCCCAGTGGTCCAGTGGTTAAGAATCTGCCTTCTAGTGCAGGGGACGTGGGTTCAATCCCTGGTCGGGGAACGAAGATCCCACATGTCGTGGGACTTCTGAGCCCATGCGCTACAACTAAGACCCAATGCAGCCAAATAATAAATATTTAAAAAGATATATGAATCCGGGACTTCCCTGGTGGTCCAAGTGGTTAAGACTCGTCCGTCTACTGCAGGGTGCTAGGTTTGATCTTTGGTAACTAAGATGGTGCATGGCAGGGTCAAAGAAAAAAGAGCAAGTTATTCTGTTGTGAGCAATTCATTCATTCAGCCCATGGATGCAGAGATGTAGCTGTGAGGATGTTCACATTTTCTTTAGAAATGCTGGTAGGTGTATGTACACAGGTACACACATGTATATAGACATATATGTGCTGAGTCACTTCAGTCGTGTCCGACTCTGCAACCCTATGGACTGTAGCCCGCCAGGCTCCTCTGTCCATGGAATTCTCCAGGCAGGAATACTGGAGTGGGCTGCCATTCATTTCTCCAGGGAAAACTCCCGACCCAGGGATGGAAGCTGCGTTTCTTAAGTGTCCTGCCTTGGCAGGCATGTTCTTTACCACTAATGCCACCTGGAAATACACACACACACATATATATATATACACACAGAGACACAAGCACACACACAGGTGTGTATGGATACAGGCACACAGTTGTGTGGATAAACACGCAGGTCCTATGCACGCACAAACGTGTCAGTCTATATGTCACCTCATGGGCTAGCTTCTGTTGTTTAGCTGTGAGTTAGGGCAAAACCCTAACTCCCTCTAACCCTCCATCCTGCGGCTTCCCCATCTGTAAAATGGGGGTAAGATAGCTACTTCATAGGGTTGTTATGGGATCAAATGCCATAACCCAGGTAGTGGGTTCGGCGCAGGGAGTAAAGCCAGCATTTTTACTGGGAGATGATCGGTGACATGAAACAGCCGGAAGAGATGGTCCTGACTGTAGGGGGCAATCTCCACGCTGGGGCTGGCTCTGAGCTCCACCTAGGGTCATGGCCAGAAAGCGCATAGCTGGGCTTCAGGCACGAATTGATGTCTGTGTGCTTGACCTGTGTACTTCACGGCTTCTCATTATGCCTCCAGAATGTCCAAGATAGTCTAAGATAGCCCTGCTTCTATCTGATTGGCAGAAACCAAAAGTTACGGTGAATGGGAAGGGGCGGGGAACCAGTTTTCCCATACAAGAACTAGAAAGTGGTGTTGGTCATATCCAACAGAATGCCCAGGTGGCACAGTGGGAAAGAACCCATTTGCCAAAGCAGAAGAGACATAAGAGACTCAGGTTCGATCTCTGGGTCGGGAAGATCCCCTGGAGAAGAGAATGGCTACTCATTCCAGGATTCTTGCCTGGAGAATTGCATGGGCAGAGGAGCCTGGCGGGCTACAGTCCATGGGGTGGCAAATATTTTGGATGCGACTGAGCACCTGAGCACACGTACATAATAGAATTACAGATGGGTGACCCTTTGACCATGCAATACTATTTCTAGAAATCCATCCTAAAGATTTGCTGTTGTTCAGTTGCTCAGTCATGTCTGACTCTTTGTGATTCCAATGGACTGCTAAGGATAGGCTAGCCAAAGTATCAGGTGAGGTAGGTGCCAGGCTATTCAGGGTAGCAACGAAAAACTAGAAATAACGCAAATGTCCATCCATATAGGGACTCTTCAGCTACCCAAAATAAAGGGAGAGAGGGAGGAGAGAAAGGGGTAAAGAGAGAAAAAAGAGGAAAATCTTCATATATTACTATGGAGCAACCTCTCCAGGATATCTTGTCCAAAAACAAACAAGAAGATATGTGTTTTTATGTATATATAGTACTCTTTTTTTTTTTTTTTTTGGTCATTACCATGTGGCTTGTGGGATCTTAGTTTCCCAACCAGGGATTAAACCAAGGCAACAGCAGTGAAAGTGTTGAGTCCTAACCACTGGACCACCAGGGAATTCCCTATATTTAGCACTCCTTTCAATGTAAGCAAACGGAGAAGGAGATAAATAATCTCCAAGAAGAAATAAAAGAAGGATTAATTAAGAACTAAAATGGTTAATGTTGAAAATGGAAGCCGGTTCTCTCTCTCTTGTTCACGAGTTTGACTTTGGAACCATATCATTATTTTTACTCATTAAAAAGGAAGTACATCAAAAAGAAAAAAGCAACACCAAAAAACGGAAAGCAACTGAAAGCTAACAAATGTGATCATGTATCAAGAGTTCTTACACACCACGAGGCATGAAGCACAAGCTATAAAAGAAAAACTTGAAAGACTAGTTCATCAAAGCACCTGCTTCTTAAAAGATACCATCTATAGATACAATAAAAAGGCAAGCTACAGGTCAGGAGAAAATATTTACAGGCCAAAGGACAGGTATACAGTGTATAAAAGAACTCCTTCAACTCAATAACTAAGAAAAACTCACAATATTAAAACTGGGCAGAAGACCTGAACAGACACTTCACAAAAGAAGATACAGAAATGACCAACATGCACATTAAAAGATCCTCAGCATCCCTATTCAGCTAGGAGACGCAAATTAAAAGGCTGAGTTACCAATGGTTAAAATTTATTTTTTATTTATAAATAAGTTGGAGGGAAGTGGAGTCTTTTCACTTAGTTATTGATTGATCGATTGATTTTTGGCCGTGCACCATATGGGATCTTAGTTCCCTATCGGGGATTGAACCTGCTCCCCCTGCAGTTGAAGCCCGGAGTCTTAACCACTGGATCACCAGGGAGGTCCCTCCATTGGTTCAACTTTTAAAAACAGACAATCCCGAGTGTTGACAAGCATGCAGAATAACTAGAACCCTCCTACTCTGCTGGTGTGAGTGTAAAATGCTTCATCATTTTGAACAAACTGACAGTTTCTCCTGAAGGCAGACATCCACACACCTGGGACCAGGAATTCCACCCCTAGGTCTTAATTTTTTTATTTTTTGGCCATGCTGCATGGCTTGTGTGACCTTAGTTCCCTGACCAGGAATTGAACCCTGGTCCTCAGCAGTGAAAGTGCAGAGTCCCGACAACTGGACCGCCTCTAGGGAATTCCCTCCACTTCTAGGTTTTCACCCAGGAGAAATAAAAATACATGTTCAAAAAAAAAAAGGGGGGGGAGCCTGTATGAGAAAATTCATAGTAACTTGATTCATAATAGCCCCAAATCTAGAAACAACCAAATATTTGTCAACAGGTGGGTGGATCATCACATGTGTATTTATTGCAAGGAATTCTGCACAGCAGTGAAAGGAATGAACTATTGGTATACTCAGCAAGATCAATGTGTCTCAAAAAATGATTTTGAGCACAAGAAGCCGGACTCAGAAAAGTATGTCTCCTATGAGCCTATATATTTGAAGTTCTGAAACAGGCCAAGCTGTGAGAGGCAGTAGATATGGAGGTGCTGCCTGCAAAGGCAGAGAATATGGGCATGAAGGTAGTTGTGCATGGCATATCAGAGCCACTTACATCACAGACACGTTAGATTTGTGAATTGTTACGAACGGGGTTATTCAGCTGATGGAGAAAAAGCGCCTTAAGGAAGCCCTTTCCTGATTCCCACAGAGATTTTGTCTTCCTGGAAAAAAGGTATCTCCTTTGTGGTCTGGAGCGCCTCTTCCCGCTCCATCTCCCCTGCGAGGGGGCCCTTTGACCCCCTCTCTCTGCAGCTCTTTTACCGATTCCATGGTTTTCACACCCGAGAGTCTTGAAACAGCCAGTGAGGCGTGCCTGCTCAGTCCTTTCTGCCGCCGCGTGGTGATGCCTTGCCCACTCCCTCTTCTCGCTCTGTCCCCTGCCCCGCCCCGAGCCCCGCCCCCTCCCCCGTCTCCTTCGGACCACGTTATATCTCTGTGTGCATTGTGATCTGTGGTTTGATGCCTGCTTTCTGCCCTCTGCATGCCCCAGCTCGCATATAGAGGAGGAGCTGCACAAATACAGATTGACTGTGTGAATGAATGAATGAGCTGCCCACCCCATTTGGCTTAAAATCCTTCCGATTTTATGGCCCAGGGCGCAGGGGGCTTTGCATAGGCTTGAGGTTATACATCTCGGGATGGAGTTGGGGACCGCCTCCTTCTCTGGAGATTTTGGGGGCAGTGGTCCCCATAACGCAGGGCTGGGACACCGGCTGGTGCGTCTGAGCTCGGACACTCTTAGGGAAATGAAGAAGATGCGCCTTGTTCTTGGTCTCCGGCCATCCCAGTCATCGCCACCAGGAGGCAGCACCAGGCTGCGCGGGGCAGCCTCGCTTCCTGCCTCGGGGCTCCGCTGGCGGAGAGGTCCAGCGTAGGGAGGCCCAGGATGCCGAGCCGCCCCTGCCACCTTCCCTTTAAGGCTGGCCTGGTGCCTTCATATTGCTCTGGGGCTGAAGTTTCCCGTCCTACGTTGTCCCTCCTCAGGCCAAGCTGCAAGAGGGCTAGAGGCCAGCCCCAGGCCACGCGGCCCCTTGGACCCCAGTCCTCGGCACCCAGATCTGGGCATGGGGCGGGCCTGAGGCCTGGCTGGGCTCCTCCTGGGCCTTTTTCCTGAGGATGAGTTCTCCGTGATCAGCCAGCCTACCTGGTTCAGTTTTGACAGCTCTTACCTCTGCCTGGGCTTGTCCCGTTCCTGTTGAGTTGGCTTGGTCACTGTTGACCCTAAAACTTCAGCTTTGTGAGGGCAAGCTCAGGGCTCCTGGAGGAGCCCTTTCGTTGTTGTTTCTTTGTTTGTTTTTCACCTTTGCATCCCCTATATAAGATCTGGCAGGGAGGAGGAAGAAGATGGTTAAAGCATGGGTTCTGTCTTTCCCAGCTGTGTAACCCAGGGCAGGAGTCTTCACCTCTCTGAGCCTCAGATTCCTCCTCTGTAAAATGGGTATCAGTTCAGTTACTCAGTCGTGTCCGACTCTTTGCGACTCCATGGACTGCTGCACGCCAGACTTCCCTATCCATCACCAACTCCTGGAGCTTACTCAAACTCATGTCCATCGAGTAGGTGATGCCATCCAACCAGCTTATCCTCTGTCATCCCCTTCTCCTCCTGCCTTCAATCTTTTCCAGAATCAGGGTCTTTTCCAAGAAGTCAATTCTTCCCATCAGGTGGCCAAAGGACTGGAGTTTCAGCTTCAGCATCAGTCTTGCCAATGAATATTCAGGACTGATTTCCTTTAGGATTGACTAGTTTGAGCTCCTTGCAGTCCAAGGCACTCTCAAGAGTCTTCTCCAATACCACAGTTCAAAAGCATCAAAAGTAATAATAATAATCACTTATTGCTAAGAGTCTTAGGCAGAGAAGGCAATGGCACCCCACTCCAGTACTCTTGCCTGGAAAATCCCACGGAGGAGCCTGGTAGGCTGCAGTCCATGGGGTCGCTAAGAGTCGGACACGACTGAGTGGCTTCACTTTCACTTTTCACTTTCATGCATTGGAGAAGGAAATGGCAACCCACTCCAGTGTTCTTGCCTGGAGAATCCCAGGGATGGGTGAGCCTGGTGGGCTGCCATCTATGGGGTCGCACAGAGTCGGACACGACTGAAGTGACTTAGCAGCAGCAGCAAGAGTCTTAGGAGGGCTTCCCATGTGGCACAGGTAGTAAAGAGCCCGCCTGCCAATTCAGGAGACATAGGAGATGTGGGTTTGATCCCTGGGTCGGAAAGATCCTCTAGAGGAGGGCATGGCAACCCACTTGAGTATTCTTGCTGGAGAATCCCACGGACAGAGGAACCTGGCCGGGTACAGTCCATGGGATTGCATAGAGTTGGACACGACTGAAGCAACTTAGCGTGCACACAAGGGTCTTAAGAAGATTCAAGGAGACAGTTTTACCTTGCTGGCTGACCCTTCATCCATGCCTACCTTCTATTCCATTACTTTGGCCACCTGATGTGAAGAGTTGATTCACTGGAAAAGACCCTGATGCTGGGAAAGATTGAGGGCAGGAGGAGAAGGAGACGACAGAGGATGAGATGGTTGGATGGCATCACCGACTCAATGGACATGAGTTTGAGCAAACTCAGGGAGATGGTGAAGGACAGGGAAATCTGGTGTGCTGCAGTTCATGGAGTCACAAAGAGTCAGACACGACTGAGCGACTGAACAACAATCAGGACAATAATACATGAAATAAGCAGAGTCCCAAAAGCCAAGGCGGGGGCAGAGGGGTGGACAGGCCATCCTGAGAATGGAGTGAACCTGGAGTTCTGACAGCCGGGACTCCTGGGGGGCCCTGGTCCTCTCCTGCTTGTGACCCTTGATACCTCCCTCACCCTCTCTGCACGCTGCAGAAAGAAAGACTCTGACAGCCGGGGTTGCTCAAGGGGAAAGGGAGATGGGATGTTTTTTTCCTTCCTGCTCATTGTTTTCCCAGAAGGGCCCAGCTCTTGCAGGGAAGTGATGAGATAAGGAAGAAGGAATCTGGAGGAAGGAGTGGTAACTGTAATTATTGTGCAAGTGATGGAAGCCGGGCTGGTTTCCCAAGGGGCTGGGGGGTGTGGGTGGGGGCGGGGGGCAGATGGAGAAGCTCTAATCTAGGGAGTGGTTGTGCTTCGCCCAGTCCTCCTGTCCATCAGAGGGGTCATGGGTCAGCAAGAAGAGCCTGGAGCCCTGGGTTATACAGGGATGTCACCTAACGTCTCTGGGCTGCACTTCCAGCCCCTGTCTGCTTTCTCTTCCTTCCAGTTTGTGGTGAGCTGGGGGCAAGAGGCATGGGAGGTAGATGGGCTGCTTCTGACTCTTGGTGACCCCATGGACTGTAGCTTGCCAGGCTCTTCTGTCTGTGGGATTCTCCAGGCAAGAAGACTGGAGTGGGTTGTCAGTCTCTCCTTCAGGGGATCTTCCCAACCCAGGGATTAAACCCACATCTCTCATGTCTCCTGCATTGCCTGGGAGGCTCTTAACCACTGGTGCCACATGGGAAGCCCACTGTAGGTGCCTCCACTCTAGGTTCCATCGATTCCTGGGCAGAGGGTTGAGAGTGGGGGGAATTCTTGTCCCCTGGGCATCAACGGAGGCCGAATCTCTGAAGTTTGAGCATACCAGATAGGGGTGACTTCTTCCCTAATGACTGCCTTCCATTCTCTGCCCTCAGAACTCTGAGACTGAACCCTGAGGTCTGCCTGGAGGAGGCGGCAGGGGGACTATCTCTAGATCCAGAAAACCTTTGGGGGAGAACCCAGAAAGCTGTGTAGTGGGACAGTGTGAAGTTTTACATGTTTTTAACTGTGTGTGTTTGCATAGGTGATATGTGTGTGTGTGTGGTGGGGGGATACGGGTGTTGTGTGTGGTGTGTGTGTGCATCAATACCTCATTGTCAACTTAAAAAAATGCAGAACGTGAGAGTTGTAAGTTAAGTTTTATTTGGGGCAAAATGAGGACTGAAGCCTGGGAGAGAGCTCTGAGAAACTGCCCCAAAGAGATAGGGGGGAAGGTCAGTATATATGCGATTTTGGTGAAGGGGGAGTACATGCGATCAAACACATATATTTCCAAAAGGTTTCTACTGGTCTCCTGAGGCTTTTGGTAGTCACAAGGAGCAGTCATCACCATAAAGGATTTTAATGCTTTTCTAGATACAAGGGGATGCAAAGGATAAATATATATATATATATAAAGGGGATACAAGGGATATTGGGCTCCTAAAATCAGTTCCTGAAAATATTTAACTATCTGAAGACCTGTTCTGCCAGTTTTCCCCAGAGCATAGAGCACCTCCTTCCTGCTCTCCACCCTGAACTCCTTTCAGGGGGTGTTGAAGGTCAGCAGCACGTGATTTAACTCACTGCAGAGGTAGATAGGTAGATAGTTCAGTTCAGTCACTCAGTCACGTCCGACTCTTTGTGACCCCATGGGCTGCAGCACACCAGGCCTCCCTATCATCAACTCCCGGAGCTTGTTCAAACGCATGTCCATTGAGTCAGACATGAGATAGGTAGATGGCCGCTGGCAGTTTGTAGGCAACAACATTCACATGGGGTGAAGGGTGAATAGTAGCCACGGGTGATGGGACAGACTAAGTGGGGGGCACGCACTTAGTTCAGGGTGGGTGGACGGTCCCCTCAGTGAGCTGTAATGACCGGAGTGAGGCAGCCTGAGAAGATGCAGGGGAAGAGAGTGTCCCCAGATCCAGATGCTGGTGGAGCTAAGTTCACCCACCATCTGTGGCCCGAGAACCTGCAATCCTAGCCCAGCACAGCTGGCTGGGGTCACTTGCCCCGCTCACCAAAACATCCTGAAGATATAAAGTGGCTCTTCAAAATGATGGAAGAATTAGAAGGAAACAGGAAATGCCACAGAGTATTTGTCTAACCTTATCAGCTGGGCAAAATCCCCAGAAGCAGCAAAAAAAAAGTTTGGCTGAATTTGACCACGTGAAGCTGGTGGGCCCTCCTGTGGCTGCAGGTGATAATGATATGTCAGTGGTCAGTTGTAACCAGTAAATGTTACTAGTGTGGATGTTGCTAGTGGGGGAGATGTGGTTGTGTGGGGGGAGGTGATTTCTGACCACCTTGACCTGCCTTCAGCACAGATCCTAGCTAGCTAGTTCATCCAGAACTGTCCTTGACCTGTGATGTTTTTTCTCCTTAGTAATTTTCCATCCATCATGCTTCCAACCCACTTTGGCTATAACTTTCCACTTTTCCCTGCTGCATTTGGAGTTGAGCCCAATCTGTGCCAAAACCATCCTCGTTTTTCAGTGGTCCCTAACTTATCCCGATAGTCCTGAACAAAGTCTGCCTTACCTTTTTAACAAGTGTCATGAGTGATCTTTTCTTTAACAATGGTTGGCTTTATAAATGCTTTAGAAAGCTCATTCTGCCTGCTGCAAAGAAAATTGGAGCGTAGGCATGGATGTTAGGGGGAAGGTAGAGCAACTGGGTGAAGGCTGCTGCTCCTGGTGAGATGGGAGAGGCTCAAGTCATGGGGGGAAGAAATAGGTACAAGTGGGCAGACATGGGGCACACTTTGGAGGGAGGAGTCTCCACTCATACCTGCCTTAAGCTCTCTCCTGGCTGCCATCAGTCCCTAATTGAGACACTTGAATTTAGTGCATTCTGACCCCATGCTCCCTTTTCTCTGTCTCTCAGCCCCACCAAACTCCTTCCCACCTCAGGGCCTTTGCACATGCTCTCATCGCTCTCAGGAATGTCCTTTTGTCTGTTTAATTCCTGACTTTCTGGAAGATCGGAGTCGTAATCACTGGACAACCGGGGAAGTCCTGGGGAAGTTTTAAGTTAAGGGTACATGCCTATTCATGAAGAGGCTTGAGCAGAGGCGAGTACTGCATCAGATTCAGGCAAAGGTCAACAGAGGCCATGTTTTAGTTGACAGATATCAGGAAGGTCAACATCTTCATGTCTTTGAGGTGGTCTCTGTTTTATGGCTGAACTATTGTTTCTTAACTGTTTTTTCCCTCGTTCCTGCGTTCCCTCACTTCCCTTAAAATCATTAATTACCGAGCCCGGTTAAAGAACAAACACTGTGGCTAGGCTTCAGATCACAAAACAGCTTAGGCCCAAACTGGCTTCTCTTATGTCAAG
Source organism: Bos taurus (assembly GCF_002263795.3). Lineage (NCBI taxonomy): Eukaryota > Metazoa > Chordata > Mammalia > Artiodactyla > Bovidae > Bos > Bos taurus. The sequence goes on along the minus strand of NC_037352.1, from coordinate 7,699,040 downwards.
GAAGCCGTACCTGTGTTCTTCTCCAGGGAACCCCTAACCTGACCATACAAGAGAGGCAGGGAGAGTTGGTGGGTTCCAGGAAGGACCCCTGTGCCACCCCAATTCCTGGGCCCTGTTGTCCCAGACACTTAAGAATATCCCTCCCCGCATGCCGCCCCTCAACTACCAGCTGGAGCCTCCATCCAGGGTTGACTTTCCTTTCAGGGCCTGCTCTGACTTGCTGGGTGTGAGGAGATGGGTCACCTGTCTGTGCCTCGGTTTTCTCTCCTGTAAGATGGGAGTAAGTTCATTTACCTGCAGACACAGAGGACTCAAGGAGCTGAAACTAAAAACAAAAGGGATGAAATCAGTTCTCCCAGTTTCGTTGTTGTTCTTTCTTTGCATTTTTTTTTGGTTTGCTTTTTCTCCCTTCGGCCACTCTCTTCATCTCTTCTCTTCATACCTGTATCTTTTTCTTTCTGCTAAAACGGAGGAGGTTCCCGGGGCCCATCAGGATTCTAGAGCGAAGGTCAGGTCGGGGACCAAATCCGACGCCCTCGGCTCGGGGAGGGACTCGCTCGGGCGCGACGACCAGATGCTCTCCTTTTTTCTCGGGAGACTTCCGGCCGGGGCTGTGCAGCACAGACGAGAGCCCGGGCCACCCCCTACCCACCCGCCCCAGGCCATGCGCCCCGCGCTCCCGCCAGTCCCGCGCGCGGACACAAAGGTCCCGTAGGGACTGGTCCCGCCCGCCCCGCCCCTCCTCGAGGCCTCGGCCCCATTGGCCGAGAGCTCCCGGGGGCGGGGTCAGGGGCCGGGGCGCGGCAAGCCCGCCCCGCCAACCACGCCCCCTCCCCAGCTCGGTTCCCCGCAGTTGGAGCTGAGCGCCTGGTGGAGCGGAGCGGATAGCCAGGTAGGGAGCTTCTCTGGGGACCCCAGAAGGGCGTGGTGGGGGTGCCCTCGCCCCGATGGAGGCCCAAGATCCTCGGGCATGGGACCTCGGCCTCTTCTGCCCCCGCTGCCCCCCATTCACCCCCACTCTGGAGGGTCTTCCAGCTCTCCGGCTGGGTCTCTGGGCCCCTCGGAAATGGCCGGGCGGCAGTGGCCTGTTTGGGCAGCGCGGGTTACTCATCCCTGCCTGGAGGATGGTGGGTGTGGCAGCAGCCCGCGGGATTTCGGGCGGACGTCTGGTTGCATTTCCCGCCTGGCCACCTGTTTTCTTGGTGCAGAAAAAAAAAACCCTATTCTCCTCCTCCCGCGCCCCCACCCCCACCCCTCCCCTTGCTTTCGCTGGATGGAGCTAGATGGGGTGACTCGCGAGGCGCTGGGGCGAGGCGCGCGGGGCGGGGGCGCCGCTCGGGGAGGTGGAGCCAGCCCCCAGCCAGGCCTGGCCGCGCCAGCTGCGGGCTCGGCGGTGGGACCGCTGCCAGGCCTGGCGAGGAGGTTGGGGAGGGAGGGGGGACATCCTGGCGCCGTGCGATTGGCCGCCTCTAGGGAGGAGGAGTCGCCGGGCGCTCACCCGGGGTGTTTGCGTCTGGATGGGGGGGCCCCCGGGGCTGTGCAGAGAAACTTCACTCGCGCCCACGGGCTCCCTCCCTGCCGGCCTCTTTGGCAGCCCAAGTTTTCAGGCCGGAAATGCAACGGTTTTTTGTTTTGATTTCTAAAAAGGAAGCCCCCAACAGCTTATCTGGGGTTGGAGTGGATGTATGTATTGGGAGTAGGGTGGGGGGCCGGATTTCAGCCCCCTCCAGGCACGATCTCTGTTCCCACAGGCAGGAGGGTCTCACTGCAACATAGAGGGCTTCTCTTAGCCTCAGTTTCCTCATCTGTAGGCTGGGGATGTAAGTTTCCCTACCGTAACGGGGTGTGTGAGAATAAAAGGAGATGGCTGACCCAGGACTGCGGTGGGAGAGCTTTAGCTACTGTTACATTTTTCACTTGCTTTAAAAAAAAAAAAAAAAAATATATATATATATATATATATATATATATATATATATATATATATATATTTCTTGGTCTCTTCGTTCCCAGTCTTGCCCCTCCAATATTTTTCTCTACCCTGAACGCAGGGGGAACTTGTAAAAACAGGTTCAAATCAACCCCAGGCTTAAAATCGCCTATTGATGTCCTCGTTGTCGTTTCAGTCCCAAACTCTTCACCAGAGTTTTCTGTTATCTCCCTCCCCCAGCCAGACCGTCCCAGCCCTTTTCTGGCACCCGCCCTCCCTCCTTGTCACTGAGCCTGTGTCCCTGCGGACTCCTCTGCCAGGAATGACTTCCCCATGGCCCCTGTAGGGCTTGAAGCAGGCGCCCCTTCCTCGGGGCCAGGGACCTTCTCCAAACCCCCTCTATGCTCGCCTTTCCCGGGCAGCCTTGATGGCCGTGGGTTCTTAATGCTGTGGTCTTTATCACCCTCCGGAGCCCCAACAGAGCAGAAACAGGGCCTGTAGTATCGCGAAGCCCGGCCCCGAGAAAAGCTCGGGAAAAGCTGGGCCAGGCCCATCGCCGGGCTCTGAGGGAAGAGGGAGGCCCTCTCGGGAGGGTAACGGTCTTTGTCTCACCGAGTGGCAAAGTCAGGGCATTCAGGGCATTCGGTTTGTGTCCCATCAGCAGAGACGGACGTGGGAGGGATTATTCTAGACGGCGGGAACCTGGCAGTGCTACCATTAGCGGCTCGACTATTGTTGCCTGAAGCCTTTGTATCTGGCACCCTCCTATACAACACCCTCCGTCCGCCAGGCTGGGAGGCTACACCAGGACCGTCCCATTTGACAGATGGGGAGACTGAGGCCAGGAACGGGGGAGGTCGCTTGCCAGGGGGGGTCACAGAGGGAGCGAAGAGCACAATTAGGCCTGAGACTCAGGTCTGATCGAAGCCCTGGATGGAGGCGAAGATGGAATACAGGAAGGCTGGAAGTGGGGGCGATGGGATGGGGATGCAGAATCGGCCTCGAGTTACCCACAGGGGCTTGGGCGCCTCCCAGGCCGTGGGCCGGGCCGGGCCGGGCCGTGCCGGGCACGCTAACGGCGGGCCTGTGCCGGAGGGCGCCTTGGCTTCCCGGTCGCTAGTCCTCGGGTTTCCGGCCTCTTCCCAGCACTCTCGGGCGGCCGAACAGTTCCCAGCTGGGCTTGCCCCCCACCTCCACCCCCACTGAGATGCACGGACATCTCAGATGCACCTCGGTGCCGTGTTCGTATTTCTCTCTGCTGCGGGCGCGGCCAGCTCCAGCCAGGCCGCCTCTCCCTCGCGCTCCCTCCCCTGATTCCATCGCCCCAACTCCCCTCGACCCCTGACCTCCCCTCGACCCCTCCCACCTCCCGTTGCCAGGCTCCACTCCCCCCTCCCAAGTCCTCGCCCCTCTCCCAGGCACTGCCACTCTCCCTGGCCCCGCCCTTCCTGGCCCCGAGCCTCTCCCCTCTCCCTGGCACCGCCCCTCCCCTTCCACGAGCCCCGCCCCTCCCTGGCCACGCCCTTCCTGCCCCGAGCCCTGCCCCTCTACCTGGCCACGCCCTTTCTGGCACCTCGCCCCGCCCCTCGCCTTGTCCCCGCCCACTGGCCCCTCTCCTCCCCTTCTCTCTTTCCCCCTGCCCCCTGACCCCTCTCTCCCCGATCTGAGCCCCGCTCTCCCCAGCGCAGCGGAGGGCAGTGCAGCCCAGGCCCACTTCGGGGCTCTTTTCGTGAACCTCTTCCTGTTTCCTGGGACCCCGCTGTCCTACTGACCCGTTCGGCCCAAGTGCCCCCAATCTGCGGGGTTGGGCCTCAGTTGCGCCGGAGGTGGAGAGGGCAAGGGCGGCGTCTCTTCCTCAGTTTACAGGTGAGGCACCTGGGTGGACTAGGGTGACTTTGTGACTCATCTGGTGGCCCTCTTATGCAGGCTGAGAGGTGGGCCGGGCCAGTAACCCCATAACCAGTACTACTCCATGTCAGTCTTGCCTTGCTGGTGGGAGCTCCTTAGAAATGCAGAATGTGGGACCCCATACCTGTCTTAAGAAAGTGTTCTGTGCTGTTCCTATCCATCGTGTGGGTGGAACTCATTCCCACCTGCCGGCAGGGGCCTGGCCTCCTGGCTAGGAGGTATCTGAACATGGTACCCTGCCCTGGCCTCCCCCATCCAGAAACCCAGGGAAGGCTCCACACCCCATTTTTCAGAGTAGGCTTGATGGGATCTAGCTTTGCTGCCAGGCTGAGAAAGAAGCTCAGTTCTTTCTCCCACCCCTATCTTTCTGCCCTCCAGGGCCTGAAAGCTACCAAGAATGGAGGAGCCTTGTGAAATGAACTGCAAACGTCTCACTAAAGTGTAAATGACTGATAGCACTGCCAAGGATCCCTTCCTGGAGTCACCAACCGGTTACATGGCTTAAGACAGACTTGTCCTTATTTATTTATTTTATTTTGGCTGTGTTGTGTCTTTGTTGCTGCGCGGGCTTTTCTCTCATTGAGGTGAGAGGGGGCTACTCTTTGGTTGTGGTGCAAGGAATTCTCATTGTCGCTTAGCTTCTCTTGTTGTGGAGCACAGGCTCTCGGGGACTGGGGCTTCAGAGGTTGTGGCTCCTGGGCTCTAGAGCACAGGCTAAATAGTTTTGGCACACGGGCTTAGTTGCTCCTCTGGACCAGGGATCGAACCTGTGTCTCCTGTATTGGCAGGCGGATTCTTATCCACTGAGCCACCAGGGAAGCTTCAGACTTGCCCTTGATATGACTGGTGGGGCTTGAGGCCCAGAGGGCAGGATGGCAGGGGCTCTGCAGGACTGGGTAGGTCTCCAGTCCCTGGATGTGTGGGTTGGTGGAAGAGGGGCTGGGAAGACCAGAGCCTGGTGCCCAGCTGAGCTCTGTGAACCTTCCTGGAGGACCCATAGGCCTGTGGGAAATTCCCAGGCTATTTTGGGCTGAGGCCCCCTTCCTGCCCTTTCCCAGGGTAAAGGCCTTGCTGGTGTTGGGGGCTGGGTGGCTCCCTGCACCCTTCCTTGCCCAGTCCATTGGTGTTCACATGTATGCAGGCACTTGTGTGCCTGGCTTCACACACATGCATATGTACACATACACGTGCACCACACACACAGCCACACACATATACACATGTGCATGCACTCATGCAGAAATGTGTGCACACAGCTCAGCAGCCGTAACAGGCCTTGGGCATGACACCTGGTCTGAATTTGCTGCAAGCCTGAAGCCCATCTCAGGTCTGGCCTAGAGCCTCAGTCTCAGGCAACCCTCTGCAGACTGCCTGCAGCTGTAGGGAGTTGATGAAGCTGTAGGGAGGTGAGAGGTCCCGGAGCAGGGGCTAGTGGCAGAGGGTGGGCCCTGCCTCCTCCAGGGTCAGCTTCAAGGCCCCCCGCTGGCGTTACTGGGAGAGCAGTTGCTGGTTGGAAGTGTGAGAGTGGGGGGGTGCTGCACACCCAGCGCCCCCATCTGTGTTTGGGGGGGGGCCGCAGCCGACCCCAGAGCCGGCTTCTGGGTGACTGGCTCCCCGCTCCACGAGCTGGTTTCCTTATAGCTGGACTTTAACCCAGGCTTTCCCACACAGAGGCCCTTCACTCCTCCCTGTCCCTGCCCCCCACCCCCGCAGGCCGGTGGGGGTGGCTGGCTCCCGTCCAGGTCTACCCCGGCTTCAGCTGTGCTCTGCACGGATGACCCTCTGGAGGCGCGGGCAGGGTGGTGGTTGAAGCCCTTGCTCCCTTCCCCGACTCTCTCCCGGAGGCTCTGCAGTCCTCCGTGCCTCGTTTTCTCCCATGGCCAAGTGCGCATGCGCGCAGCCCGGACCTGCAGCACAACTGTGCAGGGCGCCCAGCTCACGGTGCACGTGAACGCCAGTGGGGGCTCCCGGTCCTGAGGCTGGTCAGGGGGACCCTGCTCTGTCCCCAAGCCGGGGGCTTCCATTGGAATCTCTGCAGGACTGGGTGTCCTGGGAGAGTCAAAGGGGCTGGGGAGGAGAGAGAAGGGGGCCCCAGCTGAGACCTGCTTTACAGGGAGGTGGGGAGGGGGGAACAGTCAGATGGATGGACATGAGCAAGAAGAGTGGAGACCCGTGGGGATGACGATGATGCCCTAATTCCTGAGCTGGCCTGCCCCTCCACCCACCCATCTCCTGCCTCTCACCCTTCCTTCCCCAGCGATCCCCCAACCCCCAGTCTCCTTGCTGGCCTTTAGTCACACCTGCCCCTGCCAACCTCAGGGTCTTTGCACAGGCTGTTTCCACACTGGGAGAACCTGCCCCTGTTTTACAAATGGCCCACTCTTGTTTGTTTGCTTACTGTTTTTGGCTTTGCTGGGTCTAACTTGTAGTGCACGGGCTTCTTGTCGCGTTGGCTTCTCTTGTTGCCGAGCATGGACTCAGTAGTTGTGACTCGTGGGCTTAGTTGCCCCACAGCATGTGGAATCTTCCCAGACCAGGGATTGAACCTGTGTCCCCTGCCCTGGCAGGTGGATTCTTAACTACTGGACCACCAGGGAAGCCCTGCTGTCTGAGTCTCTACTGCCTAAAAACAGGGCCTGCCATCAGGCGCATGTTTGTTGAATGACTTTATGATTACGGTTATAACAACAATTGTAGCTGATCCTTAAATGCTCACTCGTACTGGGTGGAGGGTGTGCAGAATGCTTAAAACATGTATTATGTCATTTCAACTTACTGACGCTGGTGTAAAGTCAGGACTGTTAAAAAAAATCTCCAGGTTCCAGATACAGAAACCAAGGTCCAGAGAGGTCAAGTAACTTGCCCAAGAGCTGGAAGGGTGGGATTTAAAGTCAGAGGTTCCTGACAGCAGGGGAAAGAGGGAGATTTTGGGTGGGAGTGGGGAGGGCTGTTCCCCCCTCACCCTGGTGTCCTCAGGTTTCAGTGGTTCCTACCGGCTGTCCTGGGTGTGGGGCCCTCCCTTTTTCTGAACCGGCCCCCTTCCCAGAACCCCAGGCATTGGAACATTCTAGGACTCTATGACCTGTGCTGGTGGGTCATGCTGGAGCCTTGACCCCAAGCTGCCGGGGCCTTTCTGAGGTGGGGGCTCCCGGGACTCGCGGTCCTCCCTGGCCGCGGGCGCAGCTGAGAGAAGGGTCAGGAGGTACTATGTCGCTTCCTCCAGGGAGCCAGCTGGCTGTCTCCCCTCCCAGCCAGACGGAGCTGAGTCCTGAAAGGGGAGTGTGTAGGGGGCTTCGGGGCCACATGGAGGGAGCCAGTCAGTTTGTCCTCTTGGGGGGCAGAGGTGGGCCTGTCCCCTGAGGAATCAGGCCTGGCTCTCAGGCAGTTTGGGTTGGGGGCAGAGGGGCATTGCTGGGCGATGCAGATTGAAAGCTGGTGCTCTGGGCCACATAAATGCCTGCAGACCAGGAAAGCCAGGGCAGTGGCGGGGGATGGGGGTGGTGGTAGGGAGGTGGGCTGGAGGCTCTGGTTGTCAGAGCTGCTAGATTTCTCAAACCTAGCTGGAAACGTTGCCTGGGGGAGGGGGGCAAACCTCTGGGATGTTTAAAAGATAGCTCGTGCTTTAAATATGAAAACCTTGTGTGAACCTCTCAGAACCCAGCAGAGCAGCTCCTGCCCCACCACTCCCTGTGAATGGCGGGGGGAGGTGACATCCTGGGAATGAAGGGGGATGATATCTAGTCAGGCTCCTCTCCATCCTGGGGCCGGGGGGGCCCGCACCTGCCCCACCTGAATCCCCGACACCAGCCCTGAGCAGGTGCTGCATGACGCCCACCCAGCTGCACCGATGTGCACAGTTGATCCCAGACAGCCGAAGGGACTCAGCCAAGGCCCTTTGGGTCTTGGGCTTTGGCTCTTTCTTCATGGCCTTGAGCCAAGGCCACCAGCAAGTTGGGTACAGTGGCCATGTGCTGCTCTCAAGACAGGAATGTAGATCCTCTCTCTCCAGCTGGGTCTGCCCCTGGCGTCTGATGTGTGTTAGGGGTCACAGAGGGAATTCCATTTCTCAGCAGCAGTCAGAGACTCAGGCTGGGTGGAAATGAACTTTAAGGCCTGGATCTGAGTCAGGGGCCTGGTGGCTGGAGATGCTGCCTTTGAAATGCCCCTGCCCACTCCCCCTGCCCCCCTCAGGGTTCCTCCTGGACGCGGACTTGACTTGGGGTCCGAGCCCTTTTTGATTTGTGTCCCCGAGTTTCCTGAAGGAGCACTGAGTGCGAGTCCCTTTTTCGCTTCCCCTTCCCCATAGTGCCCGGCACTTAGTAGGAGTTGGGAAATGTTTGATGAGTGGCCGAGTCCTCATCCAGGTGGTTGGCACTGAAGCATTCCTGCGTGTCCTGTCTGCCTCCCTCCCTCTCTCCTTCCTTTTTCTCTCTCTCCCTCCCTCTCTTTCTCAAGAATTTGCCAAGTGCCTGAGTGTGCCAGGGCTTCCCGGGTGGCGCTAGTGGTAAAGAACCTGCCTGCTAATGCAGGAGACCTAAGAGACTCAAGTTTGTTCCCTGGGTCAGGAAGATCCCTTGAAGAAGGGAATAGCTACCCACTCTATTATTCTTGCTGGGGAATCCCATGGACAGAGGAGCCTGGTGGGCTATATAGTCCATAGGGTTGCAAAGAGTCGGGCATGACTGAAGCAGCTTAGCTCGCACGCACGCTGTGTGTGCCAGAGCCTGTGCTGTGTGTCCTGGGGACAAAGGGGGGGCCAGTAGTGTCCTCGTGGCGTTTTTGTGAGGAGCTGTCATAGAGGGAGGCACACGGCTGCAACAGGAGCGCAGACCAGGCGCCTGCCCCGACTGGGACGAGCGGGCACGTTTCTGGAGTAGGTGACGTCCACGCCGAGTGAGCCTGGAGCCTGCATTCCACAGCCAGAGGAATATTCAAGTCTCAGATGACACACTGTCTGGCGTGAGCGTGGGGAGGCATCTGGAGAGCCCCCCTAGCAAGGCGTGAGTCCCTGAGAGCCCCCCGTCTCTCTCCAGGTCAGCCATGTCATCTGAGCCTCCTCCTCCATCCCAGCCCCCCACCCACCAGTCCTCGACTGGGCTGCTGGACACCCAACAGGCCCGGGATCGCTCACCGTCCCCGCTTCGGGGCAACGTGGTGCCGAGCCCACTGCCTACTCGCCGCACCAGGACCTTCTCAGCGTGAGTCTCGGGCTTCCCCGGACAGGTCGCCTCTGCGTCCCTGTCTATCACATGGGAAACTTGTGGATTGGGAAGGGGATGATGGTGAGAAGCTGGGCAGGCACCTTGTAAACCCCGCACCGCACCGCCCCCAGGCCCCTCCTTGAGCCTGTCGTGAGCTGTGGGTGAGGGATGAGGGTGGCCAGAGATAGGAAATCGCTGGGGTCTTAGATCATCGGGCTTTAACCACACACCAGTCCCTTTTCCCTGGGAGCCCTTGACCTTATCAGCTGCAAAACGGGGACAGTAGCAGGGTGGCCACTGTGCTGCAGGAGACCCACATGGCGCCTGGCAGGTGCAAAGCTCAGGCCAACATGTGGAGGCTGTTGTTAAGTTAGCCTTCAGAGGGAGGGATGCTCAGGGGGATTTTGCTCAGACAGGGAAACTGAGGCCTGAGAAAAGTTTGCCAGCATCATTCAGAGAGTCACTGTCACCAGGGTCTCTGAGTGGCTCCCAGAGTTGTGCAGTGCGTAACCTGCACAACTGTGCATGGCGGCCCTGCCCAGAATGCCCTGGGGCACAGCTGTGGGTGGGAACTGGGAAGAGCTGGGTGTGCCCTGAGAGCAGGGGGCTGTCCTAGAGGGCTGGTGGGGGCCCCTCATGCTCTCCACACTCTCTGTCAGGACGGTGCGGGCTTCCCAGGGCCCGGTCTACAAAGGAGTCTGCAAATGCTTCTGTCGGTCCAAGGGCCACGGCTTCATCACCCCGGCTGACGGCGGCCCCGACATCTTCCTGCATATCTCCGAGTGAGTCAGCAGCTGATCCGGGTGCTCTGGGGCTAGGATGGGCGCCGTGGCCTGGAGGAGGCAGGGGGAGTGTGTGAACTCTGCTGGGTGGGTGCCAAGTGTGATGAGGTTGTGTGGGCCAGGCTTGTGTGACAGTGTTCAGGGCTGAGGGTGTGAGTCTGTACGTGGTGGTGGCAGCGTGTGAGACACTGGAGGCGACTGTGTGTGTGTGTGTCTGTGGGTGTGCACACGTGTGTGTCTCTGTGTGTGCATATGTCTGCGCACGTGTCTCTGTGTGTGTTTCTGCGTGTGTGCGTGTCTCTGTGTGTCTGTGCGTGTGAGGTGAGAACCTCCTTTGGCTTTCCCTGGTGGCTCAGCTGGTAAAGAATCTGCCTGCAATGTGGGAGACCTGGGTTTGATCCCTGGGTTAGGAAGATCCCCTGGAAAAGGGAAAGGCTACCCACTCCAGTATTCTGGCCTGGAGAATTCCATGGATTGTAGTCCATGGGGTCACAAAGAGTCGGACATGACTTAGTGACTTTCACTTTCACTTTGGGGTGGGTCTGAATGCCTGTGTGTGTCTGGCGGGCAGGCCTGGGTGTCCCTGGGAGTCCTGTGAGCCTGTGTTTGGCCTGGGGGTGGGTGCTTGCACTCGCCCTGGGGGCCCTGCCCTGGTGAGGCTGGGGGGTGACTGAACTCTGCTCCAGGAAGGAAGTGTGGGGCTGGACCCTCTCTACTGCCTCTTGCTCACTGACATCCTTCCTTCCTGAGTGTCTGAAAACCCTGGCAGGGAGAGGAGGTGGGGGGCACCCAGGGTGGGGCCCACACATCCTCAGCCTTGGGGCTGGAGGGCGCCCTGCAGGCTGGCCTCCACCTCTGGTCTTCTAAGCAGCCTGCAGGTTTGTGGGGACCTAATCGGCTCCCCTACCCCGTCCCCATCTTTGACCTCAGCAACCCCCACCCCAATCTTTTTGTCAGTGGCAGGCAAAGTACCCCACACAGCAGGCCTGACAATATGTAGAAACCAGGTTTTGAAATTAGGCTCCTTTTGCAAATGTCTGCTGAGATGGGAGAGTTACCCTTTCTTACTCTCTTCCAACATCCCTACACACCTGGTCTTCATAGACCCCCTGTACAATGTAGACACGAGGACACTGCTAAAGCAACGCCTTTTGACATACATATGAATCATACGTGGATGTAGAAATACATATCTATATTGGCTCTTATTCTGGAAGGAGTTATAGTGGTTGACAAGGATAGACACAATGAGCCAAGAAAAATTAGTAAGGAAAGCAGGGGGTTGGGGCAGAGAAGAAAGATGCCATTTGGTTTCACTGCTAGTAGTGGGCTGCACCTTTACTCCTGAGCTTCCTGGTGGCCACAGCAAAGAGGGCAGCTCCATTTGCAATGTGATTCTTCAATCAAGGCCATATTATAGTCCCAGGGGAGAGCTCACTGGACTTGGCCTTCAGGATCCGAAGGGGATATTCCTCCTGGGGGGTGGGGGGCAGTGGGTAAAGCCAAGGGGGCATCAAGATGGGGACCTCTTCATCCCGGGTGAGATGGTGGCTCATGTCCTGTAGAAAAAGAGGGAAAAGGACTTTCTGGAAGGCTCCATGGGATTCTGAGGAGCTGAACAGCAGAGGTGCAGCCTGGTTTCCAGGACTCCTGGACCGGGCAAGGGGTTGTGGCTGCTGCTCAGGAAACCCCCGTGGAGTCATCCCCCAACTCTGATTCTCAGGCTCAAGACTGTCTCTCCTGGCTCTTCCAGCCATAAGCCCCAGGGTGCCCACGTGTAACTGCCCTGTGAGCATACCTGGGGGCGGGGCTCCATCTCTGTCTCCACAGCAGAGGTCCCGGGAAAGGAGCTGATTGGGTCAGGGGACCCTCAGTCACGACCGAGGGCCCCAGTGGCTCCGCCTGGTGGTGGGGCAGGGTTGGGGGCAGCTCCTCCCCCAGGGGCAGGGGTGGGAGGGCAGCTCCTCTCCCAGGGCCGGTGTCCCGGCTTCTCCCAGCGCCAGCCCTGAGTGTCTCTCCTCGCCCCGCAGCGTGGAGGGGGAGTACGTCCCCATGGAAGGCGACGAGGTCACCTATAAGATGTGCTCCATCCCGCCCAAGAACGAGAAGCTGCAGGCCGTGGAGGTGGTCATCACCCACCTGGCGCCGGGCACCAAGCACGAGACCTGGTCCGGCCACGTCGTCAGTTCCTAGGAGCGGCCGGAGGCACCCTGGCTCCCCAGCTCTGGGGAGACACCCGGGGCAGGAGGCAGGACCAGACGAGAGAGGACAACTGTGCCACTTGAGATGGGGCATCTGAAAGGGGGGGGAGCGTGGTCCCTGTCAAGTGTCTCCTGGAGGAAGGGGTTGGAGACAGGGGAAGGCACGGGGGTGCCCTCGGCCACCAGCAAGCCTCCGACCACCGCAACCAACACCTCATCAAAACATTAAAAGCATTGAAAAAGGAGAGGCGCTCCCTGGTGGCTGAGTGGAGGGTCTGAGCCCCGCCCAGGGGCCGGGTCGGGCGTCTTCCCTGGCCCGCAGTCCCTCCCACAACCGCTCCCCCCGCCCCCGCCCCGGAATTGAAGGCTGAGAACCCCCAGATTGGTCCTCTGGGTAGTGACATGGACCCTGAGTGATTTCCCAGGAAGAATTTTCACCCGGAGCATGCGCACCACCCCGCCCTCCGCCCACATGCGTGAGCCTCTCCTTGGCCCTGGGCAGAGCAGACTTCTGGTTCTGAGCTGGTTGTTCCAAGGGGCTGGGGGCGGGGAGCACGCGGGGTCTTGGTGTCTCTGCAGCAGGAGGTGAAACAGCTGCGCGTCTGGCAGCCCTAAGTCCTCCATGTGGCAGCCGTGTGCTCAGAGGCGAGTCCTCGTTCTCTTTGAAGCCTGGTCCTGCCTGTCTGTCTGGTTGAGAGATCCTGGCTCAGCCACCCATCCGGGAGGTGGAGGGGAGGGGTGGGGAGTGTGGAGAGGGGGAGGGTCTTTGTTTCCAAAGGGACCTTTCTCGGGATCCATCTAGAAAAGAGCAGGTGGTTTGCTTCCTGGGAGCCTGGCCAAGTCACAAGTTGAAGGAGAAATAGGCCTTTGGTGGTGTTTTCAGGAAAATTGGTGTGAACTGCTTAGGATTTTTTTTTTTTCTTTAAGAACTCAAGCTCTCACCGGAGCCAGTTCTGTTTGCACTTTACTGTTGACATTGCAGACCTTTGTGGATATTTCCAGTAAACAGATCCTTAAGGCTTTCCTTTGGTGTGGCTTGGTTCGGCTTTAGTTGTGATTTAAAAATAGAAATAGCTGGGAAATATGGGAAAAACATATTTAACACATCTTGAAATATGTGGCCACACCCATGAAATATGTAGTCAAGGGTCCATTTGGCAATACAGGGAGGCGTGAGCCCTTGAAAGGTAGTGGGGCCTCATCCAGTGTATCTGAATTTCTGCGAGGGGGTCGGAGGCCAGAGCTATTTTGCTGAGGACCAATGGAGTTGTGTGTGTTTTTTAAAGTATGCCTGATTTACAACACAATGTTAGTTCCCCGTGCACAACACAGCGATTTGATATTTCCATACATCACGAAATGACCCCTGGAGTTGTTTTTAAGTAGGCGAGTAAGTGTTGGTTACAAGTGCGCAGTGAAACGTCACAGTTAAGGAAGCTGATCTTTTTTCCCGGCCTGCAGTGCCCCCTTGAGGGGTCTTCCCCACTCTGCCTTCTGCTGGTCCGCAGTGGCCATCTCCCCTCCAGCCTTGGACAGTCCCCAGGTGGCCCCCAGAGACCCCTGTCTGTTGGGTATGGACCACACTTTGAGTGAAGTCACTCATCCTTGAGAGACCCATCCTTGAGGTTGAGAGCCTGCGTCTTTGCCACCCGCTTCCTCAGGCGACTTCGCTGCCTTGCCCTCACCCCGGTACGTGGTTGGGGCTCCACGTGACCCCATCAGCCTGCTAGTGGGCTGGAAGTCGGATCTGCTCCTCCAGGTGACACGTGGGTCCTCTCGCTGGGAGACTCCTTTGTAAATACTCCATTCTCACTTTGTGTTGTGAGGGCTGGAAGGGACCCCTCCCCACTCAAAGCACAATCTTGAGTTATCCCAGAGGCTCTAGGAGGATGGATGGTGTTGGCGACCAAGCTGGGGACAGAATCCGGATTCCTGACTCCAGGTCTTTCCTCTCACCAGCACCTTTCTCAATAAACTGTTTTGCTGGAGAGTCTGGAGTTCTGTGTCAAGGTGGAATCTGGCTGCGGGGAGTTCTTCCTTGAAGTCAGCAGGTGGGGGTGGGTGGGAAAGGGGGGGTGCATCTCCCCAAAGGAGGCTGATACATTAAGTCTTTTTTGGGGGGGATGAGTAAGAAAGTGGGATCATCCATGCCTTGTTCCCTAATCAGTACCCTCACATGTAGGTGAGCTGAGCAAAGGGATATGGCTTCGTGACAACAGAAAATGCCACTTGGTTGGCCAGCTGTGAAGTGCCCTGCTGATGCATTTCCCTGTTTCCAGTGTGAGCACGCGCTGACAGGGGAGGTGGCCCAGGTTTGGGGTTTCCAAGGGCATGTGGGTGGGTGGGGGGATTGCAGTGGGGCAGGAGAGGCTGGGAAGGTCTTCCTTGGGCCCCCTGCCCCTCGAGAGGCAGGTGATGACTTTGGGGTGGTGCGCAGGCGAACATCTTTAATGTAAGAGCATATTGATTGTCAGAGCACATTAGGAAAAATTATGACCAGCCCATCGAACTCGTTCAGGGAGAGGCTGGAGCCGGCATTTAGCACGAGGGAGGGTTCGGTGGCAGCCAGGGTGCAGGAGACAGGAGGAGCTGCAGAAAGGGGTTTTTGGGTCTGTGGAGAACGGGCGGATGGGCAGACGTGGAGTCCCAGCCGTGGAGTCCCAGCCGAGCGGACCCTGCCTGGGGAGATGAGGAAAGAAGCCCCCGGAGAGGAAGTGAATCTGGGCCGCCAAGGCTGCCTCGCCTTGCCCAGACGCACCCAGATGTCTGCCCGGTCTGCCCGACTGGTTCTTCGGCCGGGCCTCCAGTCACTCCCTGCCCGGGAGCTGGACAGACCTGTCACGCAGATCCCTCCCTTGGGATCAAGTTCAAGCCCCTCACCGAGGTTCATAAGGGCCTTCCTGGCACCGGTAGCTGCTGGTGTGGTCTTTCCCCTGAGGTTTCCTATGCCCTCGAGCCCAGGTCAGCTTCCAGAGTGCTGGGGGTAGGGGTGGGGTGGGGCCTGGGGAAGGGCCAGAGGGAGGCGGGAAGCTTTCTTAACAGCCCCAGGCTGACCTGGGGTGACCTCTCTGCTTCCCTTTTGCTCAACACTGAGCTACTGTGTTTACATCTCTTGCCACAGTGTCTACTGTCCTGGAACCTTGAAGGCAGGGAGGGACTTCCCTCACCTGTCAGGGTTCACACTCTGCCTCACAGGATTTTCTGGGGATGATGAAGTGAGCGGCGGCTCCCACTCTTCCAAGGCTCTTATGAAAAGTCAGTTCAGTTGTGTGTGTGGTGGGGACTATATCCCATCTGAGCCTCCATGCTCACTCGCGTCCAACTCTATGCTATCCTTTGCACCGTAGCCTGCCAGGCTCCTCTGTCCATGGGATTCTCCCAGCAAGAGTACTAGAATGAGTAGCCATTCCCTTGTCCAGGGGATCTTCCAGACCCAGGGATAGAACCTGGGTCTCCTGAATTGCAGGCAGATTCTTTACCATCTGAACCACCTGGGAGAATGTCTAAATAAAGAAGAGATGGATGACGTAACTGGGGGAGCTTGGGCTGGGCTGGACCTGGGATAAGACTACAGAAGCAGAAGGATGGCGGGAGGTCCGAGGTCATCTGGAGAATGGGAAGCAGGTTGAGGGAATTCTGACAGTGCAGGGTGGGGGTGGGGCCGGCCTTGGGGACCTGCCCAGGGGAGCTCCAAGCAGGGCAGGGAAACAGCACACCCTCCACCTCAGTTATAAGGGTTGCGACAGTCTGAGTAAGGTTAAGACTCAACTGACATAAGAAGTTACAGAGACTTGTAGGGCCCACTGGGTACTAACCCAGAGGACAGAGAAGCATGAAGGGTCTGCGCCAGTTGCAGTTACCATCCTGCAACATCGTGGAAACCACTGCATCGAAAAGAGCGACTCTCGGGTCCCAAAGGGCTGAGCTTTTCCCCCAGAATCTGAGTAGGCACCGGCTCATTGAACCACCCAGGGACAAAACAGGAATCGGAATGAGAAACAGGAACCAATAAAATCACTTTAATTTGCTACTTTTCATTTTGAAAGATCATTACAGTATCATTTAAAATCCAGCCAGGAAAGATGCCCCAGGACTGCTGAGTCCTGGGGACCACTGAGAACGGTCACCCTAGCACGTGACTGCGGGCAGGGCCGGTGGGGGCTGACCTCCAGACCGGTGCTGCTTGTCTCTTCCAGGCTAAGACAAGCTGGGCTCAGGGGAGGCTAGGGCGGAACCAGGTTCCTCTGTGATGAAGGCACCTGGTGGGGACCAACTAGTGGGGTGGCAGAACACCCCTCTCCAGTTCCCCCACCCCCAGATTCAGGTTCAGGTCTGAGAGTCCCCAGCAGAGGTCACGCCTGGACTGACCCCACCCCGGTCTGGAGGGACCAAAGCTGAACAATGATGTGTGAACCGTTTTCTTGGAAAGCTCATGTCCATGCTCTGGGTGAGGGCCAGAGCTGCTGTCCTTCCAGCCACAGGAACTTGCAGGAGGCAGGAGAGAGGGGAGACTGGGTTAGAGGCCTGACAGAGCTGCTCCAGCCCTGGGGTCCAAGTCTGGGTGAGGGAGTGAGGGAGGGGGCGGGCTTATTATTCAAAGACCGGGCTCCAGATCTGTTAGCAGCTCAGGCCCTGATCCCTGAGGAGTGAAGTGTGAAGGCCTCGGCACTCGCGGGGCTGGGGCTCAGAGCAGCATCTCGGGCGGCCTGCGGGCCGGTTCTCGGCGGGGCTGCTGGTTGCACCGTCCATGTCTCCGGAACCAGCGGGCTCTTCAATGTGCAGTGGATATGGAGCTACCCCGAGTCCTCAGCGAGTGACGTGCAAAGTCCCAGGGGTCAGTGGTCACTGGGCCAGCGCAGACACTCATGGGCTTCATTTCTGGAAATGTCTTAACTGTCTGTGCTGGGGTCGGCCTCATCATAAACGTCCTGTCCTTTCTCATCAAGAGAGCCCCCTTCCAGTGCTGATGCAGGGGGTCCCAGCATGAACATCTGTTATATTTTCCACGAGACTCATGAAGAGGGAGGGTCCAGGCTCACTCATTTCATTCTCTCTGGACTGTTCTGGAATGATGGGGAAGTTTAAAAACAAAACCCCCAGGGGCACTGTGACTGCACGTATCGGGTAGAGTGGGGGTGGGTGGGGATGTAACTCTCTGCTGGAGGCAGTCCTGGGAACCGTTCTTGACAAGCCTTTTTCTCTGGCCCTGAAAACGGAGGGCGATTCCCCTGCCCAGCGGGGATGGTAGCGAGGACTGCAGGGTGGGCTGGGGGGAGCCCTCCCACAGGGAGCAACCCCTCCCATGGGGTGCAGGCCGGTCAGCAGAAGAGCTCCTCGCAGATCCTGCGCGTGTCCTCCGGCGCCGCCACTGTGTAGCCCACTGTCCTGGGGTCTGTGAAGATCTCGTGGTCATTCCCGCCCTGTGAAGACACGAGGCGGATGCAGGCGCCACCTGGTTTGTCCTGGGCCTTGGCCCCTGCCACCCCGGCCTGGGACCACCAGAGAAATGAGGACCTCGTGTTTTACTGGGAGCATCTCTCTGCAGCTACCATTCCAGGAGAGGAACAACCTGGTACAGTTGCTACCAAGAAAGGGTTTTTCACCTTCCCTTGAACTGCCTTCAGCTAGGAACATGTAATTATGCCTGTGGAAGAAATCACAATGTTCCCAAAGACCTGTCTAAGGCTTATTTTTCTATCAAGAAAGCAGCACAGTGGGTGACAGGAATCTCACAGCCATCGATTTGCTTTAACCGCACCCATATGTTCCTAACAGGTCACAGGGAAGGGCAGACGGGCCAGAGCTGCGCTGCCCTTGAACTTCCTGGGACCATGGACATGGTCCATCTCTGAGCTGACGCTGGCCACGCGTGTGGCTGGCCTGACAGATGCATGACTGGCCACGCGTGTGGCTGCGTGTGATTTATTAAGCTTCAACAGGCCCACGTGCCTGGAGCCCGAGCCTGCTGACCTGGGCTCAGATCCTGGTTCCAGCACCGGCGACGGGGGCGCTGTGGGCGGCTCTCCGTCTGTGAAGGGGGGATCGTGGCGGAACCGTGCCAGAGGTGCGGAGGCCACCGGTGGACGAGCGGTCCTGGGGCAGCCCCTGGGGCTCAGCGAGTGTGGGGACCTGTTTTCTTGCTTCCCTCGCCCACTGCGCCCCCAGGAGTTGAGGGCACGTGTCTGGAGGACCTGGGTATGCTAGGGGGAGGGGGTCCGTGATCGTGGGTCCCCCCAGCCCCAGAGCCAGTGCCGCGCCTTCCCCAGTCACACCTGTCTCAGGGAAATGCTGCTTCCACACCCCAGGCCCTGCCCCTGCTTTCCTTCTCATGGAAATTCCTACACTTTCCTTATAAAAATGGATAAGCAGCCTAATTCAAAAATCTTAAAAAAAAAAAAAAAAATCTGACAACTTTTTAAACGACTGACACCTGAAATTACAGCTGCTCTCGTCTTTGTAAGAACCAGCCACCCCCAAGCAGAAGGTGGAGGTAGTGAGGTTCACAGACCCAGAACAGTCAGCTGCCGGGGCCCAGGTGAGCTGGGTGGAGCCACTTTGGGAGCCGTGACCTTGGAGCCGTGCTGGGGAAGGTGCATTCCCAGAAGCTGGCCAGGCCTTACGTGGGCCTCACAAATTTATGTCCCACAAAAGGACTCTGGTCAGCCAGCCAGCTCCCACTTCATAGCCGGTGTCTCCTAGACAAATACGTGTGTGGGACTTCCCTGGTGGTCCAGTGGCTAAGACCCCGCTCTCCCAAAGCAGGGGGCCCGGGGTTCGATCCCCGGTCAGGGAACTAGATCCCACAGGCCTCAACTAAGGATACTGAGTGGCGCAACTAAGACGCAGCCAAATAAATAGACGAGTAAATATCTGAAAAACAAAACACCACCAAAACAAGTATGTGTGAAACCAATTCTTACGATGAAACGAAAGGTTTCTCTTAGGGCCGCCCGGGTGTGGGGAAGCCAGCACATCGCACCTAACGGCATCTGACAACAAAGGGAGAACCAAGCCCTGCCCCGTGCAGACGCCCAGCGCCCCCAGGCATTCTCACTGCTGCGCCACTCACGGACCCTGGAGGGACCCTGGAGGGAGGCAGCACCCACGACCCGCCTGGCCTGGGCTCAGAAGCTCGAGGGACAGTGGCAAAGTCCACTGACGGGCTGCCTTCCGAGCTGGTCTCTGAGACCGACCCAGACGGCTCCGCTGGCAGCTGTAAAGAATGCAGGGAGGGGCCGAAGGAAGGGAGGCGACGGAGAAGACAGTGACCGCCCATCCGGGAAAGGCTGCCCCTGAGAACCCGCAGGGAGGAGGAGGGGTTCACGCCAAGCCTCCAGGGAGCCAGGCTTCACACCATCAGGTTCCCATCACAAGAGGGTCCTTCTGGAGAACGGGTGGGGGCAAGGTGAGGACTCCAAAGGGGGAGCAGAGGAGGTGCCTGCCGCCAGGCAGGGAGCAAGGCGGACAGAAGACACCACCTGGGGAGCAGGACCTCTGGGGCAACCAGGCTCAGAGCCGCCACACCCACCCCCTGGGGAGGGCGTCCCGTGCGGGGACAGCTGGGTGCCCACCACAGCCTCACTTGGCGTGAGCATCCTCCAGCCCTGATGGCGGGGGTGCGGGCAGGTAGGGGAGCTGTCTCTGGACCTGAGTCAGCCCCACTGCTATATAAGCCACTGGCTTGTATCGAGCCAAGGTCCAGATATTCAGATTACCTGTGAAAGCGGAACCGCCCACAGGCCTCTCCCGCGGGGACCTGGCCTCAGAGCGCGGCGGGCTCCTCCTGGGCGGCACAGACCTTGCCAGCCAGACTCGGAAGGAGGTCGGGAGAAGCAGAACCCAAACACCAAGCTAGTGAGGGCACCGCCCTCGAGAAAAATATGGCTTCGGCTTCGGTAATAACGCTTCGGAGGACAGGAAATAGTGGAAATTTCAAAACTGGATTTACATACGCACCGAGGTTACCAGACTCAGCCTCCCCAAGCTCCAGAACAAAGCTCTGGTTTCCTGGGAGAAGAGGGAGGGGGCGGAAGGATGAATAAGCGGTTGTGTTTCCGTTGGGGTGAACCTGGCCAGCCTGAAGGAGAGGCCCTGGCTCAGCCCAGGCCGCCCATTAATATTTAATCCCAGAGAGGCCAAGGTCTGGGCTGCAGGGGAGAGGGTTCCAGTGAAACCTGATTATGCCGACGCTGGAGATAAAGAAGGGGAGCAGGGCTCAGTGTCCCCGACCCAGGTTCCCGCAAGCCACAGACGTGACATGACTTCCAGGGGGTCTGGGCTGCGTGGACACCCGCCCACTGCACAGCCAGGCTCTGCGGCTGCACGAGGATGTTTACCCCGGGGAGTCCAGCAGGCACTTGGCAAATCTCTACTTGTCAGGGGTACAAAGGCCTCCAAGACCAGGCCTCGGCCCAGAGCAGGGATTCGCCCCCTGGTGGCAGGTGACAATCACTGCAAGAGCTTAAAAAATTCGTCAGAAAGACTGGGAAAGAACAAAAGATGGGGGGCCAGAGGCCTGGGTAACTCTGAGAGCTCCCACCTCAGGGTATCTCCAGCCACCTGAGGGCCAGGCGCCTGGGGCTCGGGCAGCAGGCCGTGGGTCTGGGGGCTCCCCACCTGACTGCCATGTGTGCTGTTCTTCGTGGGTGAGAACAATCTCACTTTGCCGACAAAGGCCCGTCTAGTCAAGGCTATGGTTTTTCCAGTGGTCGTGTATGGATTGAGAGCTGGACTATAAAGAAAGCTGAGTGCCGAAGAATTGATGCTTTTGAACTGTGGTGTTGGAGAAGACTCGAGTCCCTTGGACTGCAAGGAGATCCAACCAGTCAATCCTAAAGGAGATGAGTTCTGAATATTCATTGGAAGGACTGAGGCTGAAGCTGAAACTCCAACACCATGGCCACCTGATGCGAAGAACTGACTTATTGGAAAAGACCCTGATGCTGGGAAAGATTGAAGGCGGGAGGAGAAGGGGATGACAGAGGATGAGGTGGTTGGATGGCATCACCGACTTGATGGACATGAATTTGAGCAAGCTCCACGAGTTGGAGATGGACAGGGAAGCCTGGTGTGCTGCAGTCCATGGGCCAGAGTTGGACGCGACTGAACTGATTTGACCACAACCTCAAACAATTTTAATGTTTGAAAATGAATGCCCTTAGAGAATAGTACTGATTTCTTTTTTTTCCTAGAAAGAAGTAAACAGGGTAAAAAATAGTAAGAGCCTGGCACCAGGGACCTGAGGTTTTGAAAGGAACCAGGTGACTCCAATGTTGCCTCCAGGGCCGAGAACCAGTGGTTTCAGTCCTAGTGATTACCAGGCGGCTCAGTGGTAAAGAACCCACCTGCCAACACAGAAGATGCAAGACACGTGGGTTCGACCCCTGCATCGGAAAGGCCCTCTGGAGGGGAAATGGCAACCTACTCCAGTATTCCTGCCTGGAAAATCCCATGGACAGAGGAGCCTGGTGGGCCACAGTCCATGGGGTCACAGAGTCGGACATGACTGAACAGAACGTGCACACACAAGATGACCCGGCCAGGGGTGGTGGAAAGCGAGCTGGCTGTTGGGCTGAAGTCCCTGGATGACTGACCCTTCTGGTCTGCTGATGGCTCTGGCATATCCTACCTCTGATCCATAAAAAGGGGTTTAGAGCTGTGAGGGGTCCTGGCTCGGGAAGCTGATGCTGTGAACACCAGTGCCCCCTGGGGGCCCGCTCTCCCTGAGCAGGAATGCTGGGGCGGGCCCGGTCCAGTCAGCCACCGTCCTGTCCTCTGGCCCCGGGAGGCCATGGACTGTCGTGTCTGGAAGGAAGGCGGGCCCCTGGTGGACACCTGGAACCTGTGGCTCCTCTGCACCCCATTCTAGCTTTTGCTCTTCTCAGCGGGGGCACAGGGGTCTTCTCGGCCAGGCTGAGACCCTTTAATCTGGTCCAACCTCCTCCGGGGGGCTCCCCTCACCCCGCTAACAAAGCCTGCCATCAGCCACCTGAGACCTAGTCCTTAGATTTCACCAGACAAAGGAGTAGTGAGTGAGGCGGGTCTAACCCCAGGACACAGTGCTTTTGCTGGGGGTCCTGGAGATGCCTTGAGATGCTGGGCACGGCGAGGAAGTCCTGACTGTGGCTAAAGACCTACGAGCATCTCGAGGGTGGCTGGGTACCACTCACAACGGTGACGCGTCATCCGCCCTGTGGGCCCCAACCTCACAAAGCGTCCTCAGTCCCAGGTGAGCCTTATCCTAACTTGCTTAAAGGCAGTGGCTCCTGGATGCAGGCTAGGCTTACCCCACTGCCTGCCCTATTAAGACCTCACTTTGTTCTCGAGCCTTCGGAAGGGGACCCATACCCCCAGTGGACGGCCCAGGGAACTGAGGCCCAGGAAGAGACAGACTCGCTTGTGGTCACTGCGCCGAGCTTCTGGGGGTGCAGATTTGGGTACTCAAGCCCACTGCCCCTCTCCACCATGTGGGTTTTAGGGAGAGTGATCGCAGTGCTTTGGAATGAGGGGAGAGAATGACTAGGGAGGGGCTTCCAGAGCCCACTCAGGGGCTGACCCTCTATGGGGCCCCTGCCTTCCCCAGCTGCGGTGGGGACGGGGCAGACCCTGTGGAAGTGTCCAGCTCAGGGTCTGGCGCTGAGGAAGTACTTGAGAAGTTTCGTCTTCTTCCCTTTTTCAATTAGACAGTTTAAAGTTTTAGTTTTCAATAGATAGCACCTTCAGGCAGTTCAGAAATGTAAAGAATCGGATCTGGTCACAGCGGGCAGTCCCTCTCCCCTCCTCACCCCTACCCTCACAGTTAACTCTGGAGTTTGTTTCCGGGGTATCTTTTCAGACTCCCTGTGTGTCCAGACGCGCAAACGTGAGGAGAGAGGACTTCTCTGTCTTTAGACAGTCACGCAGCCTGTTACCCCGCTCTGGCTGTTTCAGGCTACCTGGCATTGTGCTGTGTTCACTCTGTCTCCTCCTGTGAAGGGTGGGGTCCTAGCTGGGCCGGCCCCTCTCTGAAGCCCTTTCTACACATGGAGGGGAGAATTGCGAGCTGAATCAACCAGAGCGGAACTGCGGAGTCAGAGTCCATCAGTGGGTAGTGCTCACGAAGGGTTCAGATGTGTTTTCATGCTGCAGCGACTTAAAGCCAATATGTTTTTTACAAAAAGCATTAAACAGGCAGAAGCACTGTTGCCTGGGAATTCAGGAAGGCTGGGGATGATTTGGCAGCCCCCCAGAGAGCGAGGCAGAGTGGTCTGGGTCTTCTTCCCGAGCCCTGGCTGGCTCCCTCCCCATGGCAAACTGAGGCCCCAAGGCTGGACCCAGGGCCTTCAACCTGAACTCTGAGCTGGGTTTAGGACACTGGTTGTTGTGACTGCTGGAGAGGATGAGGGGGTTCCCAGCACTGACAAGAGTTTAGAAAAGCAAAGGCCAGCCTCTTACTTCTCCCCTCTGCTCTCTGGAGGTGCTCAGGGTGGGCTGGGGGTCGGGGAAGACATGGGGGACCCCATACAACGTCAGATCCCATCAGAGGGAAACTGAATCTGCTGAGCTTGGCAGGGAAATGGTTTTTCACCCAGTACTCAGCTCAGGTGCCACCTCCCTGGAAGCCAGCAAAGACATTTGCCTGGCACAAAGGGAAAAAACAGCTTTCAGAATGTCTGTCACCGAATAGGAGAAGCGTAAAGCTAGCGCCTGAGCTGCTCTGTGCGTCGGGACGGTAAAAGAGTTAGAGGGCTGGGCAGCTAACTCCCATTTCCAGGAAAACCACTGACAAAGAAGATCAGAGAAGAGGGCCAAGGATGACGCAAGAAGGGTTCACCACAGTGTTCGTTACGAGAGCAAAGAGCCGCAACCCAAAACGGCCTCTGCTAGGGAAGTGGGTCAACAGACTGTGCCTGAATGCTAGAATGTTATACGGCCATCAAACGTTTGTCTTCAAAATATATTCCCTGATGCAGGGGCGGGAATGAAGTATGTTGAGAAGAAAAGCAGAAACGAAACGAGTGAACGTGCCAGGTCCACAGTTGGGGTCATGGACAGACGTGCGAACAGGCTGGGCGGCGGGCCAGCTGCGACTCACAAGTGCCTTCTACTTTCCTCCTCATGCCGCTTCTAATTTTCTACAATGAATGCCTATTAATTAAGGATTGAGTCGGGGGGAGGGGGACCTCCATTTCGCAGCACCCATTTTTTAAAGGTACGTAAGATTAAAAAAGAAGGTAACTGATACACTACTATGTGTAGTAAAGAATCCTCCCGCCAAAGCAGGAGACACAGGGATTTTTCAGTCCCTGGGTTGAGAAAATCCCTTGAGGAGGAAACGGCAATGCACTCCAGCGTTCTTGCCTGGGAAATCCCAGGGACAGAGGGGTCTGGTGGGTGACAGACCACGGGGTCACAAAGAGTCAGACATGACTCCGTGACTGAGCACGCACGCACGAGAACCAATTGCATAGCACAGGGCACCCTACTCAATGCTCTGTGGTGACGTAAGTGGGAAGGAAATCCAAAAGAGAGGGGTGATGTGTATACACAGCTGATTCACTGCTGTACTGCAGAAAGTAACAGAACATTAAAAAGTGACTATACTCCAGTAAGGGCTTCCCTGGTAGCTCAGCTGGTGAAGAATCCGCCTGCAATGCAGGAGACCCCGGTTCAATTCTTGGGTCGGGAAGATCCTCTGGAGGAGGGGATGGCAACCCACTCCGGTATTCTTATTCTGGAGAATCCCTGTGGACAGAGGAGCCTGGCGGGCTATGATCCATGGGGTTGCAAAGAGTCGGACACGACTGAGTGACTACGCCCAGCACAGCACATACTCCAATAAAAGTTAAAACAACAATAATAAACCACAAAACAGACTGATGTGTGGTAAGGCAGTGGTTAAACAGACAACTCTCTAATTCCTACATGAAAAATTCCCCAAAGAAGTAGTTTATTGGTTACCTCAAGGAGTGCACTCCACTCTGCAAAGCCCCAACTAAGGCCTCAGATGGCTGTTTACGCAGAGCAAGAAGGCCATGGTCACAGAATATTCTGTCTTGGCCCGTCTGAAGAGCCTGCTTCTCAGACTACAAGGACCGGCTCAAAGCTGGGGGGACGGGGGAGGTCTCTGGCCATCCCTTAGATCCTGGGGGTAATATCATTCGCTCGCTTTGCCTCAGACAGTGACTTTCTTCCCCCAATTCTTTGCCTGAATTCAAAAGCACTTCTGCCTCAAAGCATTTCAACAAAAGGAGGTGGTTATAAACCGTTTCTCTCCATCACTGAGAGAAAGGCTTAGTGATACAGCTCCTGAGAAGCACGGGGTTTGCTGGGGAACAAGATAGAACTGGAGAGACGGTCTGTGGACTAGGAAGTGTACTCATTGTGGGGAGCTGGCTCTGGGGTCGCCAGCTCTATCGTTAGCTGTGTGACCTTGGGAAGGTTAACCTCACTGAGACCCAGGTTTATAATTTTTTTTCCGGCCACGCCACTCCGTTTGTGGGATCTTAGTTCCCTGCCCAGGGATTGAACCCAGGCCCGCAGCAGTGGAAGCTTGGAGTCCCAACCGCTGGACCACCAGGCAAGTCCCCCAGTTTTATAATTCAGAAAGCAGGCCTTGAGACTATACTATCTGGAACTCCTTTCCTGCAGGAAGACTAGCAAGTGGAGCTCTTACTGAAAAAGGCAGGTCCACGTAGAACGCGTGTGCTAAGTTGCCCAGTTATGTCTGACTCTTTCTAACACCGTGGACTGTAGCCCGCCAGACTTCTCTGTCTGTGGGATTCTCCAGGCAAGAACACTGGAGTGCCATTTCCTCCTCCAGGGGATCTTCCCAATCCAGGGATCGAACCTCCATCTCTTATGTCTCTTGCACTGGCAGGTGGATTCTTTAGCATTAGCACCACCTTGGAAGCCTCCCACGTGGAACAGACTTTGGTAAAACAGCAAAACCCTGGGTTTTTGCTGGAGGAATTAAAGACTCCGTCCATGCAGTCTTTCTGCAGCACTGGCTGCTGCAGTGCAGCCACAAAGCCTGAGACAGGAGCCTGACAGCAAGGTAGCTACCACTGGGTGGCCCGTGGGGAAGCAGAGGGACACGAGGTGAGAGACGCTGAAGGGAGGCGGCCCTTGGCCGGGCAGTGGCCATTAGGGGTGCACCTCCTCGGGGCCTTGATGGCGGCAACGCCTCTTGGTCGGGCTCTCGGAGACCCGCCTGTCCTCAAGAGAGCCCCGAGGCTCTGGGGAAATCCCTTTGGCTGGTGCTGGCCTCTCCACACTGGGCTCTGCTCTCAGCCCCCAGTTCAGATTCAGTCCTGGACCGGGGGTTCCTGACCGTGCCCCCGGGACGGCCCCCTACCCTGTGAGTGATGCCCAGATCTGACCCTGCACCTCTCATCTCTCCTGAATGTCAGACCCACGAGATTCCCACTCTCCTACCATTCAGGGCTCCTTGCGCCTAATCAAGACGAATGCCTCTGAGAAAAATACGGTGAAAAATAAAAAGGGTAAGGGCTTTGAAACGCAAAGAGGGTATGATGACAGCCCCAGGTCTTGTTCTGGAAGGTGTGCGGGTGGGCGACACTCAATGCCATACTGAAAGGCTCTATCCTTACCTCCAGAGGCGGCAGGTGTCTGAGCGCAGAGACACCCCGCAGGACAGAAGCCACCACCCAGTGTCAGCCAGGCTGCTGGGCGAAGTGTGTGTGGTAGGGGGAAAAAGCCCCTCTGTCTGTCCTTCCCCTCAACCCAAACTGAACAACACGGCTGCTAACACCCTTCCATACTTACTGGCATGGTTTTGTCGCCGAAGAAATAGATGGTCTTATAGCCGTCCTTCTCCACGTGTCCCAGGCAGTACCTCTTGTCCCAGCCATCGGGGAAGACATCGAAGCTGATCTGGCCTCCTGCCAAGTGGGATGGGAGACACACAAGCCAGAGATGCAAAGGAGGTTAATGATGTGTCACTGAAAAAAACATGCACTTCAAGCTAGTCTGTAACTGGAGCCCCAAGGTTGACTTTTATTACCCTGGCTTGCTAATTACCATACTTTAGGGGTAACTTCAATCACTCCAGTGTTCTCGCCTGGAGAATCCCAGGGACAGGGGAGCCTCGTGGGCTGCCATCTATGGGGTCGCACAGTGTCGGACATGACTGAAGTGACTTAGCAGCAGTAGCAGTAGGGGTAGCTTCTAGGAATTTGTTTTTCCCCTAAATAATTATTGCTGTGGTTGTCTTATTTTTAGTTAAGGTATGGATATATACATATATTTTTTGATGTGGCTCATTTTTAAAGTCTTTACTGAACTTGTTACAATCTTGCTTCTGTTTTATGTTTTGTTTTTTTGGCCCGGAGGCATGTGGGATCTTAGGTCCCTGACCAGCGATAGAACCTGCCACCCCTGTATTCGCAGACGAAGTCCTAACCACTGGACCACCAGGGAAGTCCCTAGAAATTAATTTTGGCATTACGCTTCCCCCGCTCCCAACATCATTTCACTTAAAATCTAAAAATCTGAAGTCTGAAGAAGAGACGCATCATGCTGACTCAGAGTGAGAACCACATCTGCCTCTGCAGGGCAGGGTCAGACGCTGAAGCAGCCTGGCGCGCACGCTGCCAAGGGCCTGCTGCAGCCCTGCTCACCTCCAGCCACACCACGCTCTTGCTGCGTCCTCCCAACAGCAGGATGCACCCAGCTTGCTGTGCAGGAAAATGAAAATCCCACAGACGGCGATTTTCCACACAGCTTTCATGGGCAACAAAAAACCCTTTCAAGGCTTTGTTGGGACACTTAACAGCCCACCCATTTATCTTTTACACAGAGTCCCCCTGCAGCTCTAGTTTTCTGGCAAGTGTATGCTTGCTTATTAGAGCTGGTGAAAGAAGAGGGCTTTAAGAAATGGCTCACCAGCACTGACAGTAGAAACCTGTCTGCTTAAAGCTGGGCGTGTTCCACCTGATTGCAAAGTGGAGACGCCCAGCACTGCAAGAGGGGCTCTGCATCAGACACAGAAACAGCCGCGCAGGCCGGTCACTGTCGGCAGAAGCTCCGGGAACCTAGACGAGAGCCTGCTCCTTTCTGGGCCCCGTTTCTTGATCTGTAAAATCAGCCCAAGTGACTTCTAAGGTTCTCTGCTGGTCACATATTACAGGATTTCAGACACATTTGACTTACTTGACCTAACGGGCCCCCTCCGACCCCTGCCCTGTCCCATCTCTTCTATGGAGTCACCCACGTGCTGTCCTCTGCCCAAAGGTGTGCGGATAAATTCTTACTCTTCAAGCGCACGTGTGTGCGTGTGTGTGTGTTCAGTCAAGGCCTGTAGCCCTCTAGGCTCCTCTGTTCACAGGGTTCTCCAGGCAAGAATGCTGGAGTGGGTGGCCATTCCCTTCTCCAGGAGAGCTTCCTGACCCAGGTATTGAACCTGAGTCTCTTGCATCTCCTGCCTTGGCAGGTGGATTCTTTACCACAAGTGCCACCTGGGAAGCCCCTTCGTCACACACAGTTCATCAAGCAAGATGCTATGGTTTTTGAGCAGAAGAAGCATTGGGAGGAGAATCCTGCTGGGTGAGGATTCAGAACCAGCAGCCTGGAATTCATCTTCTAGTCTGGCAAGTTGCTGCTACGGCTGATTCTGCAGGAGAGTGGTTTTTATTTTTCAAAAATTTATTTTAGGCTGTGCTGCAAATCTGGAAAACTCAGCAGTGGCCACAGGACTGGAAAAGGTCAGTTTTCATTCCAATCCCAAAGAAAGGCAATGCCAAAGAATGCTCAAACTACTGCACAATTGTACTCAACTCACATGCTAGTAAAGTAATGCTCAAAATTCTCCAAGCCAGGCTTCAGCAATACGTGAACTGTGAACTTCCTGATGTTCAAGCTGGTTTTAGAAAAGGCAGAGGAACCAGAGATCAAATTGCCAACATCCGCTGGATCATGGAAAAAGCAAGAGAGTTCCAGAAAAACATTTATTTCTGCTTTATTGACTATGCCAAAGCCTTTGACTGTGTGGATCACAAGAAACTGTGGAAAACTCTGAAAGAGATGGGAATACCAGACCACTTGATCTGCCTCTTGAGAAATCTGTATGCAGGTCAGGAAACAAGAGTTAGAACTGGTCATGGAACAATAGACTGGTTCCAAATAGGAAAAGGAGTAAGTCAAGGCTGTATACTGTCACCCTGCTTATTTAACTTATATGCAGAGTACATCATGAGAAACGCTGGACTGGAAGAAACACAAGCTGGAATCAAGATTGCCGGGAGAAATATCAATAACCTCAGATATGCAGATGACACCACCCTTATGGCAGAAAGTGAAGAGGAACAAAAAAGCCTCTTGATGAAAGTGAAAGTGGAGAGTGAAAAAGTTGGCTTAAAGCTCAACATTCAGAAAACTAAGATCATGGCATCTGGTCCCATCACTTCATGAGAAATAGATGGGGAAACAGTGGAAACAGTGTCAGACTTTATTTTTTTGGGCTCCAAAATCACTGCAGATAGTGACTGCAGCCATGAAATTAAAAGACGCTTACTCCTTGGAAGGAAACTTATGACCAACCTAGATAGCATATTCAAAAGCAGAGACATTACTTTGCCAACAAAGGTTCGTCTAGTCAAGGCTATGGTTTTTCCTGTGGTCATGTATGGATGTGAGAGTTGGACTATAAAGAAAGCTGAGTGCCGAAGAATTGATGCTTTTGAACTGTGGTGTTGGAGAAGACTCTTGAGAGTCCCTTGGACTGCAAGGAGATCCAACCAGTCCATTCTGAAGGAGGTCAGCCCTGGGATTTCTTTGGAAGGAATGATACTAAAGCTGAAACTCCAGTACTTTGGCCACCTCATGCGAAGAGCTGACTCATTGGAAAAGACTTGGATGCTGGGAGGGATTGGGGGCAGGAGGAGAAGGGGACGCCAGAGGATGAGATGGTTGGATGGCATCACTGACTCAATGGACGTGAGTCTGAGTGAACTCCGGGAGTTGGTGATGGACAGGGAGGCCTGGCGTGCTGTGATTCACGGGGTCGCAGAGTCGGACACGACTGAGCGATTGAACTGAACTGAACTGTGCTGTGTAACACGCAGGATTAGTTCCCCGACCAGGGATTGAACCCACGCCCCCCTGTTTTGGGAGTGCAGCGTCTCAACCACAGGACTGCCGGGGAAGTCCCAGGCGAGTGCTTTCCCTCTTATGGATGGGCCACCTGTAAAATCCTGCTGCCCATCAGCAAACTGAGCACTGAGTCCAAGAGCTGAACTTGGACTGGGCCGTATGGCTGTCACCAGCCCCATGTGGCTCATGAGCCCTGAACTTGAACTGAGTCCAAGTCCAAGAGCACACTGGCCCACAGCCACCTCCCAGCACGAACCCCTCGGACATATGGTACCTATGGAAAACGTGAGGCCTTTCCCAGCAAACTCTTTTCGCAGATCCTCCACGAACTTTTGTCTTATGTTTTCTTTCTGAGGAAGACAAAAAGATACAGAGAGTCTAGAGCAGTAGACAGCAGGCTTTCTCGGCCACAGACAGGCACACCATGTGTCCGCATGCCCGGGCTATTTCAGGAAGACTCACCTGATCCAGCTCGTAGAACTCAATGCGTTCTTCCTGGCTGCAGCTTCTTCCGATCGGCGACACGTTCAGCATCCCGTTACGGAACTCTATGAAAGTGCCCCTGGGCGGGAGGGGAAGGGGAGAGGGGTCCCGGAGACACATTTGAGCAACATGGCAGAAGGACAGATGGGCTAAGAGGCAGGCAATTCCACAGGCAGAGGCGGGTGCGGTCAACATGTGGAGGAGCTGTGCTGGGCCGTGGGCCGTCACCAGCCCTATGTGGCCCGTGAGCCCTGAACTGTGGCTGATCCGATCGGAGACGAGCGTTTAGAGATTTCATATGAAAAAGTGTAATCCTCACTAATAAGGCTTTCCTTATCTTTTAAAATATTTACTTATTTGGCTGAGCTGGGTCTTAGTTGCAGCATGAGAGACCTAGTTCCCTGACCAGGGATCGAACGTGGGCCCCCTGCATTGGGCGCGTGGAGTCTTAGCCGCTGGACCACCAGGGAGGTCCCGATAACGCTCTACATTGACTGCATTTGACATGACTGTATTTTGGATACATTTGGTTAAATAAAGCATATTAAAATGAATTTCACTTGTTCCTTTCTTTCCTAAAAACCAAAAAACCCAGGACCGCAGAAAGCTCAAAAAATATATTACATTTCAGCTGGACAGTGCTGCTCTTGGGCAGAGAATGTTACAGCGAGCAAAGAGCTATGGAAACAATTACTAGCTCTTCACGCTCCCTGAGGAATCTGAAAGTATTTATCCAGACATCGTGGCCAGTGATTTAGTGAAATGCTGCTTTTCACCAAGCAAAGAGACACAGGAAAAGCTGCTGAGGATCCCAGGTGAGCTCAGTAACACTACTGTGAAGATGAGCGCCAGGCATGGGGCTGGGACCAGATTCCAGGCCAAGGCAGGCCACAGTTTACCAGGTGACCTTGGGCACCGCTCTGAGCCTCAGAAAGGGGCTAAGGGCACTCGCTCTAAGCCCCCAAAGGAGCTCCTGAAATCTTTATGTAAAAGTACTTTGCTAACTGAGTAGCAATGGATACTCAATCAGGTAAAGTGAAAACGGCAAAGTCTCCCTCACTGGACCCTCCCCCGCTGTGCTCCACTTGCAGAGAAAGAGGCAAACATATGTACACTGGAAACACTATCCCAACCCCCGCCCAGCTGACCTGGACTCTGAACAGCCCGGCTGGTCCCCCACTCCGTCTACATGTACACGGGGGTGGGGGGCAATGGTTATCATTCGGGGGCAGGGATCCTAGGCCTGTGGGTCCTAAACTGTCAGTAAAAGAGCTCTATTGTTTCCCCAGCTCAAGGACACGTCATTACTCTCATTCCCGAGAAAGGGAGGGCGGCTGATGCGTTGTTGAATGGCTTCTAACACCAGGACTAAGGCAATCGATCAAGCATTCACTTCCCCCCTGAAGATCTGGACTATCTGACATCTCACTGCACCTGCCTGACCTGTGCGGGGCACAGAGTGAGGCCCACAAGAAATGTGGGCAAACGCTGCTCAGAGGGTCTCAGCTCTGCCTCCTGAATCCACCAGGAACCCTGGGCTAATTCAGTCGCAACTCTGCACGCTGGTCTCTCACTAGACGACATCCTCTCTGAGAACGGGAGTGGATCTTACCCTCTTTTTATTTTCCCTTAACGCTTAGCTCAAAGTAAAGACTGAACTGACCTGAATTTCTAATTTACGCAAATGTCAACACCACAGGGTAACGAACGCTCATAGGTCACTTCCCAGTTCCAACAAAAAAAACGGATCTGAAGGTCCACCGGCCTCATCCACCCCGCTTCCTGGGACAGACGAGAAAAGACGAGAAAACCAAAAGCCCCGCCCTCTGAGAGGAGGAGCCGAGCAGGGCCACCTGATTCAGGAAATCAGTCTTTAAAGCGCAGCATCTCTTGAGATTCAATTGCCGTTTCAGAAACGTTTCACCTCCTAATCACTAGGGTGTCACACAGTAAGTGCAGAAAACAGAAGAAAATGAAAAGTATTTCAAAGAAACCACCTGTAACCTCATTACCCAGAAACAGCCACCGTTAGCATCCGGTCCGTTTCCTGCCAATCTTTTAATTGTGGCATGTGTGCATGTTACTATTATTATTTAAAAATGGGAACTGAGATGATAAGTGTTTGGAGCAAGAGGCAGGTTCACAAATCAATGTCTAGAGAGGTCAGAAAAATGAGACAAACAGCCTGTGAAAGGCTGGAGATGGTGGTGGGGGGCAGCACTGTGCCTGTGCCGCTCGCCAGCTGCTGCCATGCTGAGGGCGGGCATTGAACTATTGGGTCTTCAGATGCAACAGAAACCGGGAGCCTGGACATTTAAAATCAGACTTTCAAATGACAGCCCTGGGACTTCCCTGGTGGTCCAGTGGTTAAGAATTCACCTGCCAAGGCAGGGGACACAGTTCGATCCCTGGTCTGGGAAGATTCCACATGCTTTTGGGCAATTAAGCCGGGAACTCTAGAGCCCTCGAGCTGCACACGGAGTCCAGTGCTCCGCAACAAGATGCCACTGCACCGCACCTGGGGTAGGCCCCGCTCGCCACAGCTAGAAAAAAGCCCATGCGTTGCGGCAAAGACCCAGCACAGCCAAAAATGAATGAATGAATGGATGAAAATGAAAAAACGACAGCACTTAATTCAGATTGTATTGAACAGTGGGGGCCAAGTGAACTTGGATCTGGGGGGGGATTTGGCCCGGGGGCCTCTAGTTTTGACCCCCCAGCTGGGGCTGATGCGTTTCCCACGCTGCTGTCACAGGCAGGGGCCTTGACTGGCAGTCTTTGAAAGCATCGAGCTTTCAATTCCTGTCATGTGGACATGCCATCATTTATATAATCATTTGTCCACTGCTAGGACTTCTCTGGCGGCTCAGACGGTAAAGCGTCTGTCTACAATGCGGGAGACCCAGGTTCGATCCCTGAGTTGGGAAGATCCACTAGAGAAGGCAATGGCACCCCACTCCAGTACTCTTGCCTGGAAAATCCCATGGACAGAGGAGCCTGGTAGGCTACAGTCCATGGGGTCGCAGAGTCAGACACAGCTGAGCGACTTCACTCTCACTTCTCCTTTCACTTTCCTTTAGTCCACTGCGGGCCTTGCAGAAGGTTTCCGGTGGCCCCTTGTAAGCACTGCACTGTGGAGTTAACTGAGCCCCAACCCGCCAGATGATGTGACGCTGTACTCCAGCAGCACCTCGTTGCTAAGAGCAAACCTACCTCTTCTTCGGGAGCTTGATTTTCGCGATGTAGCTCAGACAGTAGTTGATTAAATCCTGGATTAGGGCTTCACCCAGGTGACCTTGAATATTCTAGATAAAGAAAATGTTGATGTTACTTGACACAGTGGGAGATGTTTTCAAATGGCTTTCCAGCCAAGCCAGGTTTTCAGCCACCGCGGGCAGAAGGTCACCTGGCGGGGCTGGGTGACACCCACACTGCCTTCCTCCTCTCCCTTTCTTATTTGCTGAAAACATTGGGCAAACCAGAAAGGGCTTCAGTCAGAACCATTTCCTGCTTCATCACTCAAGATTTTTATGTTCATTATCTCTCAAAGTACTTCCTAGAAGCCCCAGAAGAGTTTATTCATTGCTGCTTTTATCCCATTAAAATATCTGCAGACACGGATAGAAAACATATTTGTTTCACTTCAGTTTCCTCTTCTGTCTGAACAGAATGATCCTAATGGTAATAAGAGCTACACAGGACTGCATGAAAAATGTCTGTAGCAAGGCAGCCTGCACTGGTCTCTGCTACCATAACAGAAATATTAATTACCCTTAAAAAGCAATTGTAAAAATTAAGTTAGCAATTTGACATGTGTAATCGTCACATGGTTCAACATCCAAAATTTAAAAAACGAGAGTGAAAATTCATTACCATTCAGCCCCTGGAGGCATTTAAGTACCTTTCCAGAAAACATTTGACTAGTAGTCTGTCGTAGTCTGGATACTTACAAACCTACCTGTTTACACAAGAGTTTCCCATCTCTGTATGCTACCAAGCCATTTTCTGGAAACACGTAATCATATTTTTTAATAACTGCCAACAAAACAAAAGAAACTTTAGAATGCAATGAATTGAACCTTGTGTTTCTATTTCTTCATTAACACGTGGCCAACAAAACTGTTAAACTCCAACACCGACCTATCTTAACAGATTGGAAGGGTGGAATAAAGCTCCTTAAAAATTTTTTTAAAAGACGCTTTGTTATCAATTTAACAGATGACAACTAGGCTGCAGACTGGAGAGTTGGTGGTGGGTCACTGCGTGTCTCTGCCTTCTGCCTGTTCATTTGTAAAGGCAAGTGAAAGCCAACAATGGCTCCCAAACCCCACTGTAACCTGCGTCATCTGGACAGTGAGGAAAACCTGCCGAATTTGAGGCTATGTTCCCGGAGTTTCTGAATCAGAACCTGCAGGGGCCGGGTTAAGAATCAGATGATCTGTTTTCAAAAAAGCTCTTCAGGTGATTCTTAAGACCACCCACATCAATCTTGCCTGCGTTCACCCTGTCATTTCAGTCGTGTTCGACCCTGTGTGACCCCATGGACTGTAGCCCACCAGGCTTCTCTGTCCACAGGGGTTCTCCAGGCAAGAACACTAGAGTGGGTTGCCATTCCCTCCTCCAGGGGATCTTCCTGACCCAGGAATCGAACCCACACTTCCTTCATTGGAGGCAGATTCTTTACCGCTGAGCCATAGGGGAAGCCCATATCCATGGATGGTCTCAAACTTCAGGCGCTTGTTATAGTGCAGATTCCCAGGCACGGTGTGTTGGGTGGGGGCCAAGCGCTGCATTTGAACGAGGTCCCCAGGTGATTCTCATACAGGTGGGTCTTTCCCTTTCTTCTGGCTCATGACTATTTTGAATCTGGTGTTTCCACTCACACTCTGAAAGGTAAGACACTGTCCTACACTAACAAAACCTCTCTGAGCCTGTAGTTAAATACATGATCAGAGGCAGAAAGGGCAATCAGGACCAGGTAACAGGGTCTTAATGTGCCCCATGATGTTGTTTATACAGGCTT
Source organism: Bos taurus (assembly GCF_002263795.3). Taxonomy (NCBI): domain Eukaryota; kingdom Metazoa; phylum Chordata; class Mammalia; order Artiodactyla; family Bovidae; genus Bos; species Bos taurus. The sequence goes on along the minus strand of NC_037352.1, from coordinate 7,663,422 downwards.
CCCAGGTGGGCTCAGTGGTATAGAATCCACAGGGTTGATCCCTGGATTGGGAAGATCCCCTAGAGTAGGAAATGGCAACCCACTCCAGTATTCTTATCTGGGAAATCCCATGGACAGAGCAGCCTGGTGGGCTACAGTTCACGGGCTTGCAAAGAGTCAGACATGACTGAGTAAATTAAACAACAAACAACAACATGTTGTTTATGGTGTTTCTAAACAGACCACCTACAAGGACAATTAGTAAAAGAGGAACAGAAAGCTTTGTTTTGGGCGGCACCCCAAGACATGCGGGATCTTAGCCCCCCAACCAGAGACTTGAACCCATGACCCCTGCAGCGGAAGCATGGAGTCTGAACCACTGGGACCATCAGGGAAGCCCAGAACAGAGGGTTTTAAAGGGCCCCCACAGATTACTCTTTCAGTAACCGGTCGGATACATGCAGCCCACACAGATTTGCACTGGAAGGTATTACGTCTCGAGGAGTGGTTCTCAACTGGGGGTGACGCTGCCCCGAGGGATATCTCTGGTGTCTGGAGGCATGTGTGGTTGTCACCCTGGGTGAGGGGGCGCTGCTGGCATCAAGTGAGCAGAGGCCGCAGATGCTGTTCAACAGCGTCCGATGCATCGGACAACAGAGAGTTCTTGGCCCCTGACGTCAATGGTGCCAAAGAGAAAGCTCAGGCCCTCGAGGTCTCCACCCACTGTTTCTCACAGGGCCCCATCTCAGGCACCCCAGCGGCCCTGGGGCCATGAAGATGAATAATCCGTAGTCCCAGTCTTCAAGACAGACAGAAGCAGACAGTCTCCAATACTCAGCACTACATAAGCAGCTCTAGAATCTCCTGAAGGCGGTTGCTGAAGCACGATTCCCAGGCCCCGCGGACCCACTGCGTCAGTCTCTGGCTTCCTGGGCCTGGGGGTCTGGATTCTGGTTCCCTAGTCGGGGAGGAGCCTTGGGTGACTCTGGGAAACACTGAGCAATCGGACAACAGAAGTAGGCGTGAAGACCCACAGGACCCCTCAGCACCCAGGTGAGCAGGGCGTCTGGATGGTGCCCAAACTGAGGCCAGGAAGGCAGTTAACAGATATCAGCAAGAAGGATTCCAGGCCGAGACACAGACACCATTTCTAGGTCCATCTGTCCACGTGTCTGAGTACCAAATGCTTCACCAGCAGCTCCAGAAATGTATTTATAGGATTAAAAAAAAAAAAAAACAGAAAAACTAAGGGCAGAGAAAATGTTTCCCCATTGAGGAAGCAGGAAGGCTGCCCCAGAGGCAGGAGGGTTCAGGGCTGTAACCACGACACTAAGTGGCGACGGGTCCCGATAACCTCACAAGAAGTTACTATTTCACCAAAACCTAATGAGCAACGCAGAGCCTACCGTCATCTCCCAGCTGCTCCTGTACTTTCTCAAAGTCCGACCCGCCGACGACACCAATTTTGATCTTCTGCCTCAGTTTTTGCAGAAAGCAATCCATGTCTTTGGTAATTTTCTGCATTTCAAAAAGGAAAATAAACAGTCAGGAGACATGCAGGAATCGGGAGATTAAGACCCCCAAGAGTAACGCAACCTTTACTCTCCTACTTGTCTATCTGCTTCTACATCTACAGGTAAGACCAACTGTTTGGCTGTGCTTTTTGGACACTGGGGGAGTCCCTGGTGGCTCAGATGGTAAAGCGTATGCCCGCAATGCAGGAGACCCGAGTTCTATCCTGGGTCGGGACGATCCCCTGCAGAAGGAAATGGCTACCCACTCCAGTATTCTTGCCTAGAAAATCCCATGGATGGAGGAGCCTGGTGGGCTACAGTCCATGGGGTTGCAAAGAGTCAGACACAACTGAGTGACTTCACTTTCACTTTTCATTTAGGGACATCAAGTTATCAGAAAAAAAAAAAAAAACTTGTTAAAATTTTTACCTGGCTTAAAACACACAAATAATACAGTAACAGCTGTTGTATTTTGCTCCAGCTTGTTTTTCTCCCTGTGCATTTATACACTTGTCTGTAGGCACATACATAAAAAAAAAGGTTCTACTTTTTGAAACACCAGTTGGACTCATTGTCTGTCTTGCACAATGACTTGCTTTCTCAGTATTAAGCTGTGATTTTTCCAGAACGCATATAGACCCATTCCTTTCAAATGCTACACTGTACTGCATTTATGGATTCAAGTTGTGGCTAATTCCAACCCATGTGCTAATTCGAAATAAATTTTAAACTGAGATAAAGTGACATCCCTGTGTTAGGCAAACCACAAAGTATCTTTTAAACCCTTGTTTCATTGCTGCTGGCAGTCTTAATGGTACACTTACATGGACACATATCTTCATAAATAAAGCTGTGATTGTACACTTATCACAAATAAAGCTACCAGAAACTGAAAGCAAAAAAATCCACTTAACTTTAGTACAAAAACGTCTAGAGTTCAATCTTCTCTTTTTCTTTAAAAAGCATTAAGAGTAGTACATGCATATGGTTAATAAAATTGTGCAGAAGGGCTTCTAAGAGAGTGCAATCTTTTCCACATCTTCCGGTGGAGTCTTGACCTAGTGGAAAGTCTAGTGGCCTCTGAGTCAGTGACTCAAAACGGGCCCCAGAGGCCCCCACAAGTTGTACTCAGACATGAGCTCAGAATGGGAGGAAGTGGGGAAGAGTCCTGTGATCGCAGAACATTAAAAACGCAACACTAACAACAAACACAACACCTACACCTTCACACAGAAGCCAAAGGTACCATTTATTTTTGTCTGGACCCTTGTGAGCGCCGATGAGCTGAATGGTCTGGCAGGTCAGCCAGGAGACATGCTCAACAGGCATGGGTCAGAGAGGCACCTTCTCCCTTCCAGGTGGCAGGAAATATTTTTCGACAGGAAATAAGACCCAGCTGCTTCTGACCACAGTCGAGCATGTAAACTACCCCCCACTGCAGGAGAGAGATATGGAGTAAAGTAGCCACACAGCAAAACTGTCACAATGCTTCTTTTTGTGGGGGGAGGCGCACACCAGAGAGGCCTTTTTCCATTTATTTAAATATATTAAAAAAATGTTTTTACAATGTTGTGTTGATTTCTACCATACAGTGCAAGTCAGCCATAATCACACATCCACCCTCTCCCTCCCCTCCAGGTCATCAGAGTGCCAACTTCTCACCAGCTATCCATCTTGTTTATATGCTGTTGCTACTTTCTCCATTCATCCCACGCTCTCCCTCCCTCCCCCCGCGTCCACAAGTCCATTCTCTGTAATAGCTGCGTCTTCATTCCTTCCCTGCAAATAGGTTCACCAATAGCACTTTTTAAGGTTCCATATAGGCACATAACATATTTGTTTTTCTCTTTCTGCCTCACTTCACTCTATGTGACAGGTTCTAGGTTCATCCACCTCACTACAACTGACTCAAATTCATTCTTTTTTTATGACTGACTAATAGTCCTTTGTATATATGTATCTCAGCTTCTTTATCCATTCACCTGTCGACAGACATCTAGGTCGCTTCCATGTCCTGGCTGTTGTAAACAGTGCTGAGATGAACACTGAGACACAGTGTTATGGTTTTCTCAGGGTATATGCCCAGGAGTAGGGTTGCTGGGTCATATGGTAGATTTATTTCTAGTTTTATCTCCATACTGGTCTCCATAATGGCTGTATTAGTTTATACTCCCGCTAACAGTGTAGGAAGTGAAAGTGAAGTGAAAGTCGCTCAGTCATGTTTGAGTCTTTGTGACCACATAGACTATACATATCTAGTCCATGGAATTCTCCAGGCCAGAATACTGGAGTGGGTAGATGCTCCCTTCTCTGGGGTATCTTCTCAAGCCAGGGATCAAATCCAGGTCTCCTGCATTGCAGGCGGATTCTTTACCAGCTGAGCCACCAGGGAAGCCCAAGAATACCAGAGTGGGTAGGCTATCCCTTCTCCAGTCAATCTTCCTGACCAAGGAATCGAACCAGGGTCTCCTGCACTGCAGGCGGAGTCTTTACCAGCTGAGCAACCAGGGAAGCCCTACCAGAGTAGGAGGGTTCCCTTTTCTCCACACCCTCTCCAGCATTTATTGTTTGTAGATTTTTTGATGATGGCCATTCTGACTGGTGTGAGGCAATACCTTATTGTAGTTTTGATTTGGATTTCTCTAATAATGAGTGATGTTGAGCATCTTTTCATGTGTTTATTGGCCATCTGTCTGTCTTCTCTGGAGAAATATCTGTTTAAGTCTTCTGCCCAATTTTTGATTGGGTCATGTTTCTAAATAACTCTTTAGTTATGAAAATTCAAGGAATCCTTTATAAGTCATCCCAGACAAAACAAAACACAAGGAGCCCAAAACTTGGAATTAATGTGAAAAAATATATATATAGAAGACTTCCTAGGGATAATTAAGGAAAATTAAGGAGGAGAAGAAGAGTCAGAAAACCAGGCCTGCGGGCCAGAACCAACCCTCTGCTTGTTTCTGTACAGTGACTGCAACACAGTCATATCCATTCATCTCTGTGGTGTCTGCAGCCATGACTACAGGGGTGAGCAGCTGTGCGAGCCTCAACCATTTCCTACCTCCTGTGGTGGGGCTAGGGGAGTTTAGATGCTCGATTGTGGTCACAAGCAGCTTTTTACAGAGCAAAGTTTGCTGACCCCTGTATAAAATCACTTTAGGGCACTGCTGATCATTTCCTTAGGTGTGATCACAAAGTTGTGGTTCCAACAGAGGTCCCTGTCAAGAGCTGCAGGTGTAAATATTCAGGGGTGAAGTACCATTATGACTACAGCTTCAGAAGTGATGCAGCAAAGATTAAAAAAGAGAGCGAGGACTTCTCTGGTGGTACATTGGGTAAGAGTCCACCTGCAGGAGACATGGGTTAGATCCCTGATCTGGGAAGATTCGGCATGCTGTGGGGCAACTGAGCCCATGCACCCCAACCACTGAGCCCACATGCTGCAACTGTTGAAGCCCATGCGCCCAGAGCCTGTGCTCCACAAAAAGCCGCCACAAAAAGTCACTGCACCCCAAGAAAAAGTAGCCCCTGCTTGTGGCAACTAGGGAGAGCCGGAGGGCAGCAACAAAGACCCAACGTGGCCAAAAATAAACCCATAATCAAACAAACAAACAAACAAAACCCAATTGTTGTTGAATCTAAGTGATGTGAATATGGTTCTTTGGGGTACTGTTTTTTTCCCCCAGCGATTCTGTTCGTTTGAAGCTTTTCATGAGAGAAAGCTGGAGAACAGTCCACCCAGGCTTGTGCCCTGCTTCTCTTTGCAGGCTTCTAAGAAGTCCAGTGGGCCTTAGAAAGCATCACTACGAACAAAGCTAGTGGAGGTGATGGAATTCCAGTTGAGCTATTTCAAATCCTGAGGGATGATGCTGTGAAAGTGCTGCACTCAATATGCCAGCAAATTTGGAAAACGCAGCAGTGGCCACAGGACTGGAAAAGGTCAGTTTTCATTCCAATCCCAAAGAAAGGCAAATACCAAAGAATGCTCAGACTACTGCACAATTGCACTCATCTCACATGCTAGTAAAGTAATGCTCAAAATTCTCCAAGCCAGGCTTCAGCAATATGTGAACCGTGAACTTCCTGATGTTCAAGCTGGTTTTAGAAAAGGCAGAGGAACCAGAGATCAAATTGCCAACATCTGCTGGATCATGGAAAAAGCAAGAGAGTTCCAGAAAAACATCTATTTCTGCTTTATTGACTATGCCAAAGCCTTTGACTGTGTGGATCACAAGAAACTGTGGACAATTCTGAAAGAGATGGGAATACCAGACCACCTGATCTGCCTCTTGAGAAATCTGTATGCAGGTCAGGAAGCAACAGGTAGAACTGGACATGGAACAACAGACTGGTCCCAAATAGGAAAAGGAGTTCGTTAAGGCTGTATACTGTCACCCTGTTTATTTAACTTATATGCAGAGTACATAATAAGAAACGCTGGACTGGAAGAAACACAAGCTGGAATCAAGATTGCCGGGAGAAATATCAATAACCTCAGATATGCAGATGACACCACCCTATGGCAGAAAGTGAAGAGGAACAAAAAAGCCTCTTGATGAAAGTGAAAGTGGAGAGTGAAAAAGTTGGCTTAAAGCTCAACATTCAGAAAACAAAGATCATGGCATCTGGTCCCATCACTTCATGGGAAATAGATGGGGAAACAGTGGAAACAGTGGCAGACTTTATTTTTCTGGGCTCCAAAATCACTGCAGATGGTGACTGCAGCCATGAAATTAAAAGACGCTTACTCCTTGGAAGGAAAGTTATGACCAACCTAGATAGCATATTCAAAAGCAGAGAAGTTATTTTGCCAACAAAGGTTCATCTAGTCAAGGCTATGGTTTTTCCTGTGGTCATGTATGGATGTGAGAGTTGGACTGTGAAGAAGGCTGAGCGCCAAAGAATTGATGCTTTTGAACTGTGGTGCTGGAGAAGACTCTTGAGAGTCCCTTGGACTGCAAGGAGATCCAGCCAGTCCATTCTAAAGGAGATCGGCCCTGGGATTTCTTTGGAGGGAATGATGCTGAGGCTGAAACTCCAGTACTTTGGCCACCTCATGCGAAGAGCTGACTCATAGGAAAGGACTCTGATGCTGGGAGGGATTGGGGGCAGGAGAATGGGACGCCAGAGGATGAGATGGCTGGATGGCATCACTGACTCGATGGACTTGAGTCTGAATGAACTCCGGGAGTCAGTGATGGACGGGGAGGCCTGGCGTGCTGCGATTCATGGGGTCCAAAAGATTTGGACACGACTGAACTGAACTGAACTGAAGTCTCATCTGCTCTTAGATGCAATGGCATTTCTTAGGAAAGCACTTAGAACAGCAACATTCTACTAGCATGCTGAAATGCGCAAAGCTCTGGACACCACTGGTTATATTTTACCTGATTAGGTCATATCCTGTTCCAGCAGCTGCAAGAAAAGATAATCCATTTGATTGCTTTTGGATTGCCTTGTGCTTATCAGTGTTTGAGATGTTGTTTATTGAGGAAGGGAAAGGTTGTATAATGCAGATCTGTTGCTAAATTAGCTTTATTTTTTACCTGGAGCACCCAGTGCATAAAACTTAGATTTTTTTTTTTTAAGTGTAAAAATCATGTTAATCAAAGAAATGTTTCAAATGTTTCAAGGGAATACACTGCAGGTTGCCTGGTTTTGCTATTTCATACTTTGTGCTTATATATCCTGATTCCTTCTGGGAATCAGAAGCATGTTCCTGAATGGCACACCTAGTAACCAGAACAGCCTCCACCTTGAAGCCTTGGCAGAAAATGGCAGACTTGGCAAATAACAATACCCTGAGGCCCAGAGACTTTTATCAGATCTTGTATGGAAACCAAGGTCATGGTTTCACTGTGTCTGTTTCCTCATTTAAAATGAAAATAACTACCCTACTTGGGATGAAAGAGGGAGAAAGGTTAAGAGGCTCTAATGATATTGTGTAAGAAGCCTTGGAATGTAAACCAAAGATCATTACAACCAAAGGGCCAAACTGAGCAGCACTTTTATTAGAACACAGCTATAGTGTCTATGTATGGTCGATGGCTGCTTTTGCATTAAAGTCGAGTAGTTAGTACTGATCATATGGCGGGTAAACACAAAAGTATTTGCTACCTGGCCCTTTACAAACAATGAATTACTGACCTTGGCTCTGAACCACTATGGGTTTTTAACAACTTACAAGTGTGCGTGGATCGTGGACTCTCAGAGTCAAAAAGGGCCTTTGGAGAACTTACAGTTGAGTAGAGATCTCTTCAAAAAAATCAGAGATACCAAAGGAACATTTCATGCAAAGATGGGCTCGATAAAGGACAGAAATGGTATGGACCTAACAGAAGCAGAAGATATTAAGAAGAGATGGCAAGAATACACAGAAGAACTGTACAAAAAAGACCTTCACAACCCAGATAATCACGATGGTGTGATCACTGACCTAGAGCCAGACATCCTGGAATGTGAAGTCAAGTGGGCCTTAGAAAGCATCACTACGAACAAAGCTAGTGGAGGTGATAGAATTCCAGTTGAGCTATTTCAAATCCTGAGGGATGATGCTGTGAAAGTGCTGCACTCAATATGCCAGCAAATTTGGAAAATGCAGCAGTGGCCACAGGACTGGAAAAGGTCAGTTTTCATTCCAATCCCAAAGAAAGGCAAATACCAAAGAATGCTCAGACTACCGCACAATTGCACTCATCTCACATGCTAGTAAAGTAATGCTCAAAATTCTCCAAGCCAGGCTTCAGCAATATGGAACCGTGAACTTCCTGATGTTCAAGCTGGTTTTAGAAAAGGCAGAGAAACCAGAGATCAAATTGCCAACATCTGCTGGATCATGGAAAAAGCAAGAGAGTTCCAGAAAAACATCTATTTCTGCTTTATTGACTATGCCAAAGCCTTTGACTGTGTGGATCACAAGAAACTGTGGACAATTCTGAAAGAGATGGGAATACCAGACCACCTGATCTGCCTCTTGAGAAATCTGTATGCAGGTCAGGAAGCAACAGGTAGAACTGGACATGGAACAACAGACTGGTCCCAAATAGGAAAAGGAGTTCGTCAAGGCTGTATATTGTCACCCTGTTTATTTAACTTATATGCAGAGTACATCATGAGAAACGCTGGACTGGAAGAAACACAAGCTGGAATCAAGCTTGCCGGGAGAAATATCAATAACCTCAGATATGCAGATGACACCACCCTATGGCAGAAAGTGAAGAGGAACAAAAAAGCCTCTTGATGAAAGTGAAAGTGGAGAGTGAAAAAGTTGGCTTAAAGCTCAACATTCAGAAAACAAAGATCATGGCATCTGGTCCCATCACTTCATGGGAAATAGATGGGGAAACAGTGGAAACAGTGGCAGACTTTATTTTTCTGGGCTCCAAAATCACTGCAGATGGTGACTGCAGCCATGAAATTAAAAGACGCTTACTCCTTGGAAGGAAAGTTATGACCAACCTAGATAGCATATTCAAAAGCAGAGAAGTTATTTTGCCAACAAAGGTTCATCTAGTCAAGGCTATGGTTTTTCCTGTGGTCATGTATGGATGTGAGAGTTGGACTGTGAAGAAGGCTGAGCGCCGAAGAATTGATGCTTTTGAACTGTGGTGTTGGAGAAGACTCTTGAGAGTCCCTTGGACTGCAAGGAGATTCAACCAGTCCATTGTGAAGGAGATCAGCCCTGGGCTTTCTTTGGAAGGAATGATGCTAAAGCTGAAACTCCAGTACTTTGGCCACCTCATGCGAAGAGTTGACTCATTGGAAAAGACTCTGATGCTGGGAGGGATTGGGGGCAAGAGGAGAAGGGGACGACAGAGGATGAGATGGCTGGATGGCATCACTGACTCAATGGACATGAGTCTGAGTGAACTCAGGGAGTTGGTGATGGACAGGGAGGCCTGACGTGCTGCGATTCATGGGGTCGCAAAGAGTCGGACAAGACTGAGCGACTTATCTGATCTGATCTGATTATCACTAGATACAGCACTTGTGGCTCAGAAAGGTAAAATGATGCGGCTAAGGTCACATACATTCCGTGCGTGTGAATTCCAGAGCGCACTCACCACTGCTACCATCCGGCCTGAACCAAGCAGGGTAGAGACAGAACTTGAAGACAGTGAGGCCACTTGGAACCAGTCCCAAGTTTGAATGGCTGCTGTTCAGCGACTGATTCATGCAAGGGGGAGGTCAGAATGAGCGTCATCACAAAATCTGTGCCCATGGCAACAAAATCTGGAAAAGAGAAGTTTCCAGGAGTCCAAGGAGACTCTCAACAGGCAGCCTGTAGCAATCTAGGTCTTATCCATCACCCCACTCCACTGCAGGGCTGGACAAGGCAATGGTGGTGGTGGTTAATACTAATTGAGTATTATTGAACCCAGCCTACCGTCTTCAAGATACTTTCATGAACTTATATGATTTCATTCGACTCCCACAAACACCTCAAGGAACAGGTCACCTCCCCACTTAAAGCCATAGATACTGAGGTTAAGTGACTTGCTCAAGGTCACACAGTTGTCAGGAGGTAAAGCTGAGACTCTACTAGGCCGGTCTGACCTGAAAACCTGTCTTTCACATCAAGCTACAGGCACAGACCACAGTGATACATCTGAAAAGGGCACACAAGCTGGTAAGGGGGCTGAGCTGGGTTTCACAGTCAGGGCTGACGGTGAGAGTCCAGAATTTTTTCCAAGCCAACAGAAGTTCCTTGCTCTCTTAGAGTTTTTCGGCCTGTCCCATCTCTCCGAGCACCCTGAGGTCTTGCAGATCTGGCTAGGGCTTCCGTCTCAGCCCTCCAGGGAACACAGAGTAGAGTTCAGTCGCTCCAAGGGAGGTGGGCGGTCCCTAGCCGCCCCAGATCGCCTGCCTGGGCGGTCTTTAGCCCTGCCTGGGAGTAGTAGGGGGCTCTGCACCGGCTACTGCCGGGCGCCTCTTACCTGCCGCGGGGCCGTCAGGGTCCCGTCCACGTCGAAAAGGCAGAGCGCTGGACCGGGCGCAGCCATGACCCTAGTTTCCACGCGCACCTAACAGGACTCGCTGGCACTTGGACCTCTGCCCGGAACTTCCGGGTCCGGCCCCCGTGCCGTAGGGCACGCCGGGAGGAGGAGACTCCACTCCCACAATGCCGGCCACTAGCGGCTCTGGGATGTGCCCTGGACTACAGATCCCAGAATGCAACGCGCCTCTACCCTGTCCTATTAGGGCCCAGCACGCGCTCTTAGCGGTTCCGGGAGCAGGTGGATTCACTTCCGGCACCGGGCAGTGGTACCATGGTAAGAAAGCGACTGGTGGGGAGCGAGGGAGGTGACGTGCTTTGGGGGTCCGGGGCACGCCTGGGGCAAGTATGCAGACGCCAGGGGTTCTCATTCGGAGAATGTGCCAGAGGGACATCCGCGTGGGTTTTAATTTTCTGCTTCCCGCCTTACTTTGCCCTCCGGTCACGTGGACCAACAGCTGGCAATAACTAAAACTCACTGAGCACTCGGAGTGCATTAAGTGCGTTTTGAAGTCTTTCAAACCATCATCACATTCAGTATATTCTGGATTCCCGTTTTTAAAGATGAAGAAACTGAGGCCCAGAGAGGCGGAGTAATTTGCCCAAGGATCCACAGCTGGTGACTGTAGCAGTCGGGATTGGAACCCAGATCTGACTCCACCGCCCAAAATATCTTTGACTGCACTATTCGAGGTGTGAAACTGCGCCTCATGAAACCCTAGCGCAGCGGGTTGATTCCTCCATCCCTCCCTCCTCCTTCGTTCAACCCCTTCTCAGTCTAGGCCAAGAAATAGCGTTTCATTTCAGACCCCAAGAAGACGCTTTAATCTAACCGAGAATTGGGAAGTTATTGTGATGACTATCTCCCGGGTTTGTTCCCCACTAGGACACTGATGGCGTTTCCTGCCTGAGGAAATGTCACACAGGCTATGGATTATTCAGTGGCAGCGTAGAGCTGTCCTTTCGCAGGATAACTGTTGAATGAATGAAGGTTGTGCCTCCTTTCCCATATTTACTTGAACTACCTGGAGGAAGGAGACCACTTTTAAAAATCAGACTCTGCCCCGCCGACTGGCTGTGGGTCTTTGGGTACATTGCTTGCCTTCTCTGGGCTTAGTTTCCTCCATGATAAAGTAGAAGTGGTGGTTCCTGTGGTGCACAGCTTTCCTGAAGATCTGTGAGGTAAAGCAACAGAGGAGCCTGATGGGCTGCAGTCCATGGGGTCGCAGAGAGTCAGACACGACTTAGCAACGAACAACAGCAAACAAAGCCACTGGCTTTACCTTTCTTTCCATGTCTGGCAGTAATGCCGATCTCACAGGACTGGCCTCTGTGTGAGGGGCTTTGCACCTGTCCCTTGAGTGATCCGCATGGTTGAGTTCCCTGAGAGAAATGGTCTCCCTGTCTCCCTTCCAGGCTGCCGTCCTCCGAGCTGTGGCGCGGTCGCCAGGGCCAGCCGCCTGGGGCCGGCCCCTCCACCGGCTGTGCTGCTGCGGTGGGCAGGATCCCAGGAGGTGGGTGGGAAGCGGGCCGCCCCACTCCAAGGAGAAGCCACTGGGCCCAGAGACGGAGAAGTTCCAGATGGTGTACCGGTTCGACGCCATCAAGGCCTTCGGGTACCTGTCTCGGCTGAAGGTGGCACAGACGGCCCTGACGGTGGCCGCCCTGCCACCGGGCCTCTACTGCTACTCCCAGGGCCTCATGCCCTTCAGCTCCTTGTGCCTGGCGGGCGGGGTCGCCGGCTTTGCCCTGGCCATGTTGTGCTGGATGAGCCATTTCTTCCGGAGGCTGGTGGGCATCCTGTATGTGAACGAGGAGGGCACCGTACTGCGGGTGGCCCACCTGACCTTCTGGGGCCGGCGACAGGACACCTACTGCCCCGTGGCCGACGTGATCCCCATGACGGAGAGCCCGGATCGGCCCCAGGAGCTATTCATGCGGATCCAGCAGTACAGTGGGAAACAGACCTTCTACCTCACCCTGCGCTACGGGCGCGTCCTGGACCAAGAGCGGTTCACGCAGGTGTTCGGGGTGCTGGACGCGCTCAAGTGAATGGCCTGGAGCCCAAGTGGATGCCGGGAGCCCAGGTGGATGCCGGGAGGCCCCGGTAGGAAGGCAGAGAGTGTGGGCGGGGCTGAAGGACTGGGTTGGGCTGCCTGGAAACTTATGTCTGTGAGAAAACTCACAAGGTAGGCGTTAGTAGCCGGGTTTAGGAAAGAGGCCCCGAGTGCAGATTCTTCACTGGACTTGCGTGTGGCATTGAGATAATGGCCAGAAGTTTCTGATAGGTTCTCGGAGAAAGCAATGACAGGTTTGCTCAAACCATCCTCTGCTGTGAAATCGGACAGGTATGGGGGACTTGTGTTCGACTTGTGTTCTGTTAGTTCTCAAAGCCAGGTTATGAAGTCTCTCAGAACCTTAGTTTTCACGTCTGTAAAGTGGGAAAAAAATCCTCCTGGTCTCCTGGGATGGTTGGATGTCACTGCTGATGCAGAGCTGGTGGCTCGTTGAAGGGGTCCCAGGCAACGGGGAGGGATTTCGCTCGCCCGGTGCTGCGCCTCCTGGTACACCCAGCGGCCGGAGGGGTTGATCATTTAGAATAGCCACAAGGGAAAAACCTTGTTAACTGTGCGAGATGCTGGATGTTAACTTACTGTAATTTTACTATATATATATATAAATCATTATGTTGTATATGTTAAATAATACAATGCTATATGCCAATTAGATCTCAAAATTAGAAAAAAATGGGGAGTATACCTTACAAATACATAAAAACAAAAGGCCCAGATTATTTGATTCTTTTAAATACTTTTTATGCAAAAAAAGAAAATGAGTAATTGCAAAATATTCCACTGAGTGGATGTAGCTGGTCCTTTTAAATGATTTCCATTTTCCATTGTTGTAAAGAATTTGATGAAGATCAAATATTTGGAGAGGTTTCCTTCCTCTGTGTAGACTGAAAAATGGCATTTTGAGAAAGATGACTTTATCATCAAGATAACATGAAACACGTTTTTTTTTTTTTGCCTGTGTGTGCTCAGTCGAGTCCCACTCTTTGTGACCCCATGGGCTGTAACCCACTAGGCTCCTCTGTCCATGGCATTTTCCAGGCAAGAATACTGGAGTGGGTTGCCATTTCCTCCTCCAGGGGATCTTCCTGACCCAGGGATCAAACCTGGGTCTCCTGCATTAGTAGGTAGATTCTTAACCACTGCACCAAGTTAGATCTTCTTAATCTACTGCATTTCACAGAAGCAAGTAAAGCATATAATTCAAGATGGTTTGGGGCTTCCCTGGTGCCCCAGTGGTGGAGTTCGCCTGCCAGGGCAGAAGATTCAGGCTCGATTTGATTCCTGGTCCAGGAAGATCGCACGTGCTGCATAGCCTCTGGGCCCATGCGCCACAGCTGCTGAGCCTGTGCTCTGGAGCCTGGGAACCACATCTACCAAAGCCCACATGTCCTGGAGCACCTGCTCTGCAATAAGGGAAACCACTGCAGTGAGAAGCGCAGCTGGAGAGTAACCCCCACTCTGCAACAAGAGAAAAGCCTGTACAGCATCGAAGACTCAGCACAACTAGAAAAAAAAAAAGATAATAAACAAACAAACACAGTTTGTTACCGAAGGCTTCCAAGTCAGCCAGTCATCCCAGACCTCTAATGCTGGGTGTAAGGCATCGTATGTAGTTCAGAAAACGAGGGGATTTGGGGCCTTTGTGGGGTCGACAGTGTCAGTGGGGAGGAGGCCGGATGCTAAGTGTATGTGTGTTAGAGACAGGGAAATGTGCAAGGCAAGAGAAGAGTAGGGTGGTCCAAAGCAGAACAACAACAGGGGGTGAGTTGGGGAGCAGGGTTCAGATGGCCTGGGGCCCGGACCTTGAAGGGCACCCCAGGTGTGAGGAGGAGGTGGGCTGCGGGAGCAGCAAGACTGTCCTGCCTTGGACAGGAGCAGGATGGACACCCTTGCTCAGGGAGGACCCTGATTTGGATCCACATCACTGTGGGGAAGCTTTGCTGGTCAGAGAAAAAGAGAACTCTGAAAGCTTGGGAGCACTTAGGAACAAGAGGAAGCGGCTTTAATTTGTATTTGTCTTTAGTTAATGATGCAAGCGATAGGACTAGGCTTATCGTGGGTTTGTTGTTTCCTCTGTTAATTTTCTCCCTAGGTATCTACATAGAAGTCTCTCCTTTAACAGTTTCTTCCTCTGTGTTAATTTCTGCCAGTCAGAGGCCATGGTCTGCGTGGGTGGGGCTGTGATTGTGTGTCTCAGATGTTTGGGAATGCTGTCCAGCCCTCCCCTCACCCCCATTGTCAGCCACGGTGTGCTGGTTGCCTAGGTAGAGGGGCTGTGTGTGCAGTGGAAGGCATGACCCAGAGTCTGGTGGTGGGCCTGGAGGGTCCCAGAGGGCTTCAGACCCACTCAGAAGTGCCGGCTCTTCGGGGTAAATGGCATGTGGTTCCATTGACAGACTGTTTTATACCGACTTTAAAACAGCCAGAACCTGACTGCTCTCACCTCCGCCAGCCCCGCCACCCTGATCCACGCTGCCCTTGTGGCCTCTAGATTATTGCAGCTTGCTGCTTCCGTCCTTACCCTGCTAGAGCCTGTTCTCACAGCAGCCAAAGTGATCCTTTGAAAAAAGAGGATTGCATCACTTCTATAGAAGTTGAAATTCTTACTGTGGTCTATAGGTCCTGCCTGGAGCATGGCCTGGACTCTTCCCCCAGCTTCCTTGCCTCATCCATAGCTCTGTGCCAGTCACTTCACTTGGCTGTATTTCCCTTGCTCCTCTTCCAATAGTCAAGCACCCTCCAGCCTCAGGGCCTTTGTAATGACACAGTTCCTCTGCCTGGAAGCTTTTCTCCCCAGATATCTTCTACATAGAAGTCTCTCCTTTTCCAGTTTCTTTCTCTGACTTAACCCTCAAGAAGTTATAGTGTGGAGACTTCCCTGGTGGTCCAGTGGTTAAGACTTTGCCATCCAATGCAAGGGGCGTGGGTTTGCTCCCTGGTTCGGGAACTAAGATCCCACAAGCCTTGCAGCCAAAAAGCCAAAACAAGCAAAAAACAGAAGCAATATTGCAACAAATTCAATAAAGACAAAAAATGGTCCACATCAAAAAAAGACTTTAAAAAAAGTTTATGGTGAGGATTCAGTTATACAGAAGACTTGATTATATAGTTGGAGCCTGGCTCTACCCTTCCCTCACCTGCTCATCAGATGCCTTCAACGCCTGTGAGCCTGTTTTCCCAAGGCTGTGCTATTTGATAGTCTGTTCCTATAAAATGTCTTAAGGATTAATGGTTTGACCTTGACTTATTAGGGGCTTCCCTGGTGGCTCAGAGGTTAAAGCGTCTGCCTGGAATGTGGGAGACCGGGTTTGATCCCTGGGTTGGGAAGATCCCCTGGAGAAGGAAATGGCAACCCACTCCAGTACTCTTGCCTGGAGAAACCCATGGAGGGAGGAGCCTGGTAGGCTACAGTCCATGGGGTTGCAAAGAGTCGGACACGACTGAGTGACTTTACTTTCACTTTCACTTTTGACTTACTACAACCCAAAATGAACTCAAATAGGCCTCTTAGGATACTTGTAAGCACTTCCCTGGTCAAGCTTGAGGCTAATTCTGCAATGCACCCAGGCTGGGAATTTCTGAAATAGATGGTCAGGATGGGAAGCACCAGAATAACGTGTCTCTGTGGATTTTGTTTCCCTCAGCCATTTTTTCCCCCCCTAAAGGTTGTCAATCTGGGCTCCACGTGTAGAATCACCTGGGGACCTATAAAAAAAACACCATTGCCGAGTATTCTTGCCTGGAAAGTCCTCTGAACAGAGGAGCCTGGTGGGTTACAGTTCATAGGGTCGCAAAGAGCCGGACATGACTGAGCAGACCCGCAGGCCCAGGCCCATGCCCAGCTTCCTTAGGTGATGGTGATTTCCATCGTCATCTAGGTTGACAGTCACAGCCCAGAAGTGTCAGCGCAGTGGGAGATGAGAGCCTAGATTCTCACCAGTTTTGGCGGGAAGAGCCAACTCTACCCACTCCAGTATTCTTGGGCTTTCCTTGTGGCTCAGCTGGTAAAGAATCTGCCTGCAATGCTGGAGACCTGGGTTCGATCCCTGGGTTGGTCCAATCTCTGGAGAAGGGAAGGCTACCCACTCCAGTATTCTGGCCTGGAGAATTCCATGGACTGTATAGTCGCAAAGAGTTGGACACGACTGAGCAGCTTTCACTTCAGTCCACTTCCAGGATGTGTGGTTTGCTCGCACAGTACCAGCAGAGGGCGCACAGAGCAAATGCATCATTCCACCCCTTCATTCCTGCTGCGCCCCCCTCTCCCCGCAGCCCCCCACGATCCCGGGTCACCCTGTGGCAACAGAAATGGGTTAGGGCCTCTGCAGTGCACCAGCAGGGCAGCACCCAGGAGCTGTCCCCATGCCCCAGATTAGCAACAACAAAATCAACAGGAAATGGGGTGACCTGTAGCATGTGTTTTCACATGGTAGTTGCTATGGACTGAGTGTTTTGTGTCCCCTCCTAAAATTCGTATGTAGAAACGCCCCCGCAGCCGGGTGATGCTGTTTGGAGGTGGGGCCTCTGGGAGGTGATTCTTGTTAGATGAAGTCATGAGGGTGGGGCCCTCATTATGGAATCAGTGCCATGTGAGGACAAGTAGGAAGAGACCCTCACCAAGGACCCAACCATGAACTTCCAGCCTCCAGACTCGTGAGAAATAAATGTTGGCTGTTTATGCTGCCCTGTCTATGGTATTCTTTTTTTTTTTTTAATTTATTTTTGTTAGTATTTATTTTTTAAAGTTATTTTATTATTCTTATTATTATATTTTTTGGCTGTGCTGTGTGGCATGTGAGATCTTAGGATCTTAGTTCCCCAACCAGAGATGGAACCCATGCCCCTTGCATTAGAAGCCAGAGTCTTAACCACTGGACCCCCAGGGAAGTCCCTGCCTATGGTATCCTGTTTGAGCAGCCTGAGCTAAGACAGGGGGTCCTGCAGACTGCGGTGAGTCAGCTGCAGCCAGGGGCATTCACAGTGTGCAGAGCTGGGAACTGTTGTCTTTACTATGCCAAAGCCTTTGACTGTGTGGATCACAAGAAACTGTGGAAAATTCTGAGAGAGATGGGAATACCAGACCACCTGATCTGCCTCTTGAGAAATCTATAAGCAGGTCAGGAAGCAACAGATAGAACTGGACATGGAACAACAAACTGGTTCCAAATAGGAAAAGGAGTACGTCAGGGCTGTATATTGTCACCCTGTTTATTTAACTTCTATGCAGAGTACATTATGAGAAACGCTGGACTGGAAGAAACACAAGCTGGAATCAAGATTGCTGAGAGAAATATCAATAACCTCAGATATGCAGATGACACCACCCTGTGGCAGAAAGTGAAGAGGAACTAAAAAGCCTCTTGATGAAGGTGAAAGTGGAGAGTGAAAAAGTTGGCTTAAAGCTCAACATTCAGAAAACTAAGATCATGGCATCTGATCCCATCACTTCATGGGAAATAGATGGGGAAACAGTGGAAACAGTGTCAGACTTTATTTTTCTGGGCTCCAAAATCACTGCAGATGGTGACTGCAGCCATGAAATTAAAAGACGCTTACTCCTTGGAAGGAAAGTTATGACCAACCTAGGTAGCATATTCAAAAGCAGAGACATCACTTTGCCAACAAAGGTTCGTCTAGTCAAGGCTATGGTTTTTCCTGTGGTCATGTATGGATGTGAGAGTTGGACTGTGAAGAAGGCTGAGCGCCAAAGAATTGATGCTTTTGAAGTGTGGTGTTGGAGAAGACTCTTGAGAGTCCCTTGGACTGCAAGGAGATCAGCGCTGGGCTTTCTTTGGAAGGAATGATGCTAAAGCTGAAACTCCAGTACTTTGGCCACTTCATGTGAAGAGTTGACTCATTGGAAAAGACTCTGATGCTGGGAGGGATTGGGGGCAAGAGGAGAAGGGGACGCCAGAGGATGAGATGGCTGGATGGCATCACTGACTCAATGGACGTGAGTCTCAGGGAACTCCGGGAGTCGGTGATGGACAGGGAGGCCTGGCGTGCTGCAATTCATGGGGTTGCAAAGAGTCGGACACGACTGAGCGACTGATCTAATCTGATCTGATCTGATGCATGTGTGTGTGCTAAGTCGCTTTCAGTTGTGTCCAACTCTTTGTGACCCTATGGGCCATAGCCCACCAGGCTCCTTTGTCCATGAAGATTCTCCAGGCAAGAACACTGGAGTGTGTTGCTATGCCCTCCTCCAGGGGATCTTCCCCGCCCAGGGGTCAAATCCAAGTCTCTTACATTTCCTGCATTGGCAGGTGGGTTCTTTACCACTAGCTCCACCTCGGAAGCCCTGTCCTTCCTCTCTTGGTTATCGAAACTGAGCCTTACCTTGTGATAGGCCCAGGTAGTCCACCCCATCCCATCATCAACAGGCACATTTAATGCGATCCCCAAAACAGATCTGATGGGCTTAGCTGCTTGCAGGGGGCCAGCCTGGGGCAAGTTACCCAAATAACTAGGAGCTTGCCCTAGGCTGCTTTAAGAATTCAGGACTCATGAGTCCTGAATGGAAAGCCACAGGGTCCTTTTGAAACCTGGGCAGAATCCCAACTTTTATGGCCTTGTTTTGACTGTGCAGCATTCATTCAACTGTAAATTCTTGCCTGATGAGGGTTAATCAGGCAGGGCCAATACCATCTGGCCATGTCTGTACCAACCCTAGAGACAAAGCATCCATTTTACTGATTAACTGTTGTAAGCTACCCTGGGATCTGGTGGGACTTGTCTCCTTGTTGGGAAGTAGATTTTATATTTAGAGCTATGTGTGAACTCCATGCTTGGAGATCAAGTGGCCGAAGGAACCAGCATGTATTCAGCACCTGTTACTTGTCAGGCGATGATTATGTGCTTTTCTTGAATCCCCCAGCAACGGCTGGAGTTGGAGAGCCGGAAGTTGCACGAGTATGGAAAGCACCATGTTTGGAAGCAAGACTTCTAGCTGGTTGGAACCCCGGCCCTGTCACTCCCGGGCTGTGAGTTTGGGCCAGTCATTTAATCGCTCTCTGTGCTTTGGTTTCTTCCTTTGTGAATTGATGACACTCAAAGCACCCACCGAAGGTGGTTGAAGGGACTGACTTCCTACACAAAAAGCACTTAAAATAGCGCTTGGTCCAGGAAAGCCCTCAATAAGTGTCAGCTGCATTACCATGATCCGTCTCACTCTGCGGGTGATGCTCAGAGAAGTGAAGGCACTTGCTCAAGGTTGCCCAGCTAGAAAGCAGCTGATCATTCTCCTGCCTTGTCCTGCCTACCCCTGGGGGCATGCGGGAAGAAGGACAGAAAAATGGAAACAGTAACTGTTTTTAACAGAAGTCCTGGCACGTTCCACCTACCTGCCTTAGGGATATACATTCAGGAGCTTACACTAATGCTGGCCAGTTCAAGTCCACTTTCTTAGGCCAGTGGCCAGAATGGCAGAGAGAAGTGTCCTGAGTGGTCGTTCCTCAATCAACCCCATGCTGATGGAATGTGTGCATGCACACCCCCCGCCCCCCACCATGTCTCAAATCCCCGCTTCTAGGCTGCATGATGCTGGGCAGGGTCTCCAACCTATCTGAGCATCAGGCTTCTCATTTTACAAACAGGCTGCCACATGCATAGGCGTGTTGTGACAATTACAAAGCCCCAGCAGAATATGGGCTCCCCTGGTAGCTCAGATGGTACCTCAGAATCTGCCTGCTATGCAGGAGACCTGGGTTCCATCCCTGGGTAGGGATGATCCCCTGGAGAAGGGAATGGCAACCCACTCCAGTATTCTTGCCTGGAGAATCCCATAGACAGAGGAGCCTGGAGGTCTATAGTCCATGGGGTCGCAGAGTCAGAAATGACTGAGCAACTCACACTTTCACTTTCACCAGAATATTCTCACAGGTAGCAGATGCTCAAACAAATGATAAATATTATCATTACCTGTGATTATTCTTAAAAGCACATTTAATGGTAGATATTACTTTCCAAGTGCAATTATTTCATAGATGTGTTGGGTGTCCCAGCCAGAAGGAACACTGAAAATCCTGTGATCCAAACCATACATTTTCCACGTGAGAAAAATAAGGGCTGTGTAGGGTTACGGAGCCAGCTGGGCACAGAAGCGAGTCAGGAGCCCACGACCCCTGCCTGGTTCCAGGTCAGGACACCAGGAGGACAGGAGAGGCAGACTTTTTTTTTTATCCCCCCCCCCCCCACCCCGTCCCCAGGTGCTGACTCAGCATCTCTTCCCCGCTTTCCCATGCTGCAACCTGCCTGCGGGCTGATGCCAGCTGGTCCTCAACTTAACCACCTCAAGCGGTGGCAGAAAGAATGTGGTTGAATTGGTTTGGGGTGGGGCACAAGCATTAGGAGTTTTACAAAGCTCTTTAGGCCGACTCCAAAGTGTGTCCAGTGTTGGGATTTCCCAGTGGCTAAGACTCCACACTGCCAAGGCAGGGGGCCTGGGTTCGATCTCTGGTCAGGAAACTAGATCCCACATGGCACAAGTTAAAAAAAAAGATCTCACATGGTGCAACGGAGACCCGGTGCAGCCAAATAAATTAAAAAACATTAAAAATGAAGCAACACAAGGTACCTAGTGTGGACTGTCAGTGTCCTGGGCTCTGTGGGTTCTGTGCTCGGCCTCTCCCATTACTGGGAGAGATCCCATTGGATCTCCCAATCCAGCCCATTACTGCTGTCCTGGTCGGGCTACCCAGTCATTTCAAGGCCACAGATTCCCACCTGGTGGTCCAGGCGCTCTGATGTTCACAGTGGGCGCTAGGGACATTCTTTCGAGAATGCACGTTGATTACCCCCTTACCCCAGCCCTTCGGTGACTCCATCACTGTGTGGCAGGCCCAGCCTGGCTCAGAAGGCCCTCTGGATCCGTGCCCTGCCTTCTTCTTTGGCCTGGTCTCCAGGCTCTTCCCGTCTCCCCGTCTTTGTGATACAGTCATGCTGAACGCCACAGACCTGCCTGCCTCACCCAGCCTTCAGCTGGTTGTTCTCTTGGTCTGGAATGCCTTCTACCCCTCCTCTGAGTCAT
Organism: Bos taurus; assembly: GCF_002263795.3. Taxonomy (NCBI): domain Eukaryota; kingdom Metazoa; phylum Chordata; class Mammalia; order Artiodactyla; family Bovidae; genus Bos; species Bos taurus. The sequence continues at coordinate 7,641,831 of NC_037352.1, read as the reverse complement.
TGGAGCCGTTCTCACTCAACCATGAGGTTGAAATTCAGGGGCCTAACTTCCACCATGCCTCGGACCTGTCTTTTTTTTTTCACAAACAGCATCCTCCTGTATCCTGGTCCTTAGACAGGCCCATGGCAGGTGAGCCGAGGACCACACCTTGTCCACCCCCGACACGTAGTATACCTTAGATGAACTCTGATGAACTGAATGGCCTCAGCAGGCTTCCTGAGCCCAAGGCAGACTTAATGCAGGCACAGAATTACCCCAAGACATCCTGAAGAGTTATGATTAAGCACTTTTATCATACGTGCTTAATAAGAACTTGTCAAATGAGTCCTTACCAAAACCATTTCTAACCAAAAAGACCACTTATACGCAGATGTTTCCATTATAAACATTTTGTTTTTAATTTAAGAATACTGATGAACACAGGAAACAGATTGAATTCATGGAATTGGGCATAGGGTCATCCGTTACATCGTGACGCGTTAATTTCTTTATCATTTATTGGCACTGTCAACAGAATACTGTAAACAAGATCATTTCGTATGCGGGTAAGTCTGCGAGGTTCCCTAGCTATGGTTTTCCACCATGAGTTGATATATAGATAGATACAGACACGTATAGATATATAGACAGATGAATGTTGTACACAACTTTGCATGGTTACTGAGTGTCAGTAAAAATTGTAAAAAAAAACCACAAACACCCATTTATAATAAAAGTGAGGATGTGCTAAGATTTGCTATTACTGGACCTCGTTTTTCTGTAAAAGGGATGAGATGTCCTAGCGACATGTACTAAACTCCATGGCACTACTGTGGGATGGATTCATTTCCAGACCATAGGTCAAAAAAACTCTTCTGCACCTGTTTTCTACTCTCCCTGTGTTCCACTAACCTCTGACAAGTTTCTTGAACACTGATGAGAATCTTTACCTTGAAGTTCTTCCAGCTAGACCCCCCACCTCCAAAAGAGGATGTCTCAGGAACTCACTCAGCCCTGAGTCAATGAGAACTGGCTGATAAATGGCTTAAAAAGTTTTCTAAGAAGTAACTTCCCTTGGTAAGGAGTGAATAAGTCTGGTTGTGACTCTCCAGATTTAAAAAAAAAAAAAAAGATTTCATTTATCTGTCCATGCCCTATGGGGAGAGAACAAAATATTGGAGCCAGTCTCTCCACCAAAGAGAGCCATGTTTCTGCTTGGGCACTGGCTTAAAAACCTTTTGGACTCCAGGAACCTCACAGTTTGTTTGGATCCGATGCTGTTTCTCCAGAGAAAGCATATGTGAAGTATGGTTTGGTTTGCATTTTGCTTGTTTGTTAAATAAGGCCTTGAATCTTGGGATATTGCCTGTGGAATCTGGATCCCCTGTGAAAGGTGTGAGGCTGTGAACGGATGTGTCTTTGCATATGCTGTTCCCTTTCTGCAACACTTCCTTGCCTTGTCTGCTAGGTGAACTCTTACGCATCCTGCAAAACCCTGCTTAAATGTCACTTTCTCCTTGGACCCTCCTCTGACCCTTAGGTGGATCAGGTCACACCCTCTGATTTCCTGATGTTCCCACACATACTGCTGTTATGGCACTTGCCATTCTGCATTGATTGTTGGTTTAAGAGTCTGTTGTTCCCAATGGGAGGGTGAGTCCCTTGAGAGCAGGGACTAGGTTTTATGTCACCTTTGGATTTCTAGTGCTTAGCACTGGGCCTGGGACAGAGCAGGTATTTAATGCAAGTTTCATGAATGAATGACTGGATAAATAAATGAATCTACAAGTGAGTGAAAGTTGTAGACAGAGGGAACTCCACTTAGCTGGCAGTGCGCATGCCCTCGGACACAGCAGAGCTCCTTAAAAGCAACAGATTAGCACTGAGTGCAGGATGTGGGGTGAACCAGTATTCACGGATCTGTCCGTGTTCTTGTTAAACATGTGAGTTTGCCTTTCACTCTCGGCAAACATAGGTTGATGACCAAATCTGCTGAACAGTGGAAGCGGGAAGAAAAAAACCAAAGCACTTTGAGATCTTTGGATGATTAGTTATTAAAAGAGAAAAGTGCTGAATTGAGATTCTTGATCTGCCCGGCTCCCCAAAACAGTCAACCAAGGCATGGGGAGACCCCAATGGCTTCCTTTTGGACAGACTTCCTTCATCTACCCACTAAACCACACCTCACTGCTCTAGGATGACCTGCTGCTCTGTTTTAGAAGCAACTGAAGTCAAATCAGTTGCAAATTGTCTCATCTCCAGGAGAGACCCCCCTGAACCTCAGCCATCGTCCAGTGAAGCGTCCTCTAAGCATCACCTGCCTGGTCCTCTCACACTCACGCGTGGCGGGAAAATCTCACTCAGAGCAATAACGACAAGGAAATCACCGTGCCCTGACAGGCTGCATTTTCCTGCCTGGAGCTCTGTGCGTTTAATGCGTGACGCCTCCCGCAAGAAGAAACTTGGTCCTGTAACCAAGTCCCTCTGACGGAGCGGAAAACATTCCTGGGGCGCTGCTCACTTGTGGAGCAGAGGTGGATGAGCAGAAGCTAGAGAAAGGGTTTCCCCCCGACCAGGGGTCCAAAGTCAGACCCCAGAAGCTGGGAGGACAGGAAGGGGGGAGTGGTCTCTGCTGTCCCCGGCCTGGGCTGACACTCCCGGGAGTGTGTCCCAGGGTGATGGGCTACAGCTTTCCTTCCCAGGAGGGAGGTCTGGGCTGATGCCTAACAGGAGGGAGGGGACTTGGGGAATGAGAGTGGTGACTAAGACTGGTTGGTGATGCCGCCCAGAGATTCTCCCAGGATGAAACCCCATCAAGGAGAGAATTCACAGTTTGGAGAGAAATCCCCAGATGCATCGGGGGAGTGGCTAGAAGACCCCCTTCCCACAGCCCAAAGCTCAGTCTCATGTCCCTGCCATCCTGCCTTCCCATGCTCTGTCCTGCCCATCACTGCACTGCCCATGGGACATGCTCAGAGGGGGATGAGGGGGACGTGAGTCTGTTTGCATAGGACAGGGGAGGGAGAACCAGCATCCTCCCCTCTCTGAATGTGTCCCTTGAGTGGAACGGAACCCAGGAGCCCCAGCCGCCAGCCCCAGCAGCAGGTGTCATTCCCTTGACTGGCTTCAAAAGGTATTGGGGGGGTTCCTGGTGGGCAGTTATGTGGCCAGGACCCCCAGGGACCATCCTAAGACTAAGTCCAGGGCTCAAGCAGAATCTCTGAGCTGAAAATCAATGTGCGCCACCGGCTCCGCGGAGACGGAGACCCCAACCAGCCCCTCCCTGCCCCCAAGCCACCAGAGACATCCCCTCCTTCACAAGTAACCGTTCAGTTTATGCCTTCACCTCTGAAACTTTGAGTGAAAACATGAATTAGGCGAACTAATCAGTTGGACAACGGTTGAGGTCAGGCCGTCCTCAGAGCGTGGAGGAGAGGGCTTCTTTACTTGAAGTCAGCTAGGATGTCACTAAAGATGTTGAGGAACAGGTGGGCGTGGTGATCTCGGAAGACCAGAGTGGGACGGAAGCGGATGGACTTGTCGCCGCAGCCCCCCAGCATCAGGCCTGGAAGGAGAGGCAAGGGGTGGGTGGGTTAGGGGCTCGGGCTCAGAGTCACCTGCTGGGGGTCCCCTGGGGGCACGGTCACGCAGGGGTGCTACCATCCATCTGGACTGTTTCATCCTTCCGCTAGCCACCCATCCAGCCTTCTCACTGTCTCCCATCACCCAGCTCACCCACCTTCTCTCTTTCCTCCCTCCCTTCCAACTGCAAATGCCAGCTCTGTTGCCCCAAACTAGCCCTGCTGATGGAGAAACCCTGAGACCAGGTCCCTGCCTTCTAGGAACTCACGGTGCGGCAGGGAGAGAAAATAAGTAAAGAACTAAATTACAGCACTTCCCTGGTGGTCCAGTGGTTAAGAATCGGCCTGCCGGTGCAGGGGACACGGGTTTGACCCCTGGTCCAGGAAGATCCCACATGCCACGGAGCAGCTAAGCCTGTGTGCCACATGTGCTCTACAGCCCGTGCTCCGCCACGAGAGAAGCCACCACAGTGAGAAGCCTGCACACCACGCGGCTAGAGAGTAGTCCCTGCTCCCTGCAACTAGAGAAAGCCTGAGTGCAGCCAAAAGTAACTGAATAAATACAATTATGAAAAAAAGTAAGTTACAAAAGTGTGGGCAGGTCAGCAGCATGTCCAAGAGATGGAATCTGCTTATTATTATTATTTTTTAGCATACGGGATCTTAGTTCCCCAATCAGGGAGGGAACCTGTGGCCTCAGCAGTGAAAGTGCCGAGTCTTAACCACTGGAGGCCAGGGAGTTCCTGGAATTTATTTTTAAAATCTATTTATTTATGGCCTACGGGAATCTTAGTTTCTCGGACCAGGGTTTGAACTCGTGCCCCATGTAGTGGAAGCGCAGAGTCTTAACCACTGGACCACCAGGGAATTCCTGGAATCTGCTTATTTTATTTTAAAAATCTATTTATTTATGGCCTGCGGGAATCTTAGTGTCCTGGACCAGGGACAGAACCCATGCCCCCTGCAGGGGAAGCGCAGAGTCTTAACCACTGGACCATCAGGGAGTCCCCAGAATGTGCTTATTTTAAAGGGTGACTTCACCTTTGACTAGATTGGGGTCCTTGCCTGGGTTGCACAGAGTCTCTGAAATTTGGGTTTTTTTTTCCCATTCTCAAGAGGAGATGAATTACCCTGCCCTTCAGGGTTGCTGCTGGGATCCTCTAAGATGGTCCATGTGAAAGACACTGGCTTAGACACCCAGCAGGCACTCTGATCTCCCCCACTTAAAACTTCCAGGGCTCCCATAGCTCTCAGGAGAAAGTCTGGAATCTTGAACCTTATCCACCTGAACCTGATTCGCCCGCCGCCGCCTCTGTCCCTTGTCACACTCTAAGCCCCGTCTCACCCAGCTAAAGGAACACCTCCCTCCCTCTGCCCAAAATGCTCCTTCTCACCTTCTTCACCTGGCCAACCGGTATTCATCCAGCAAAATGCTGCTTCCTCCAGGAAGCCTCCCCTGATCTCCTGGACATTTTCCCTAGCTATTTGCTCTCTAGCTCCTTTTCTTCCATCCTAGGACTTAAAACTGTAATAGGTTGTTTCTGAAATATTCTCTTTGATGTCACCCCTTCCTGCTAGATTGAAAACTCCTTGAAGGAAGTTTTCCTGATCCTTTCCAGCATAGGCACCACTTACCTCGGGGAATATTGCCACATGAATCAACATACAAATAAAGCTCCCTGGTAACTTTCTCTTCTTTTGAGAAAGGAGATTCAGACTATTTTTAGTCCTGTGAAGGTTCACCTCTGTGCCCCAGTGGGCCCCCCACCAGGAACTGTGGTCACTGCCCCCGCCTCCCCGCCCCCCGCTGCCCAGCTGCCTTACCTTTGTTTCTGGCTATTGAAATGAGTTTATTCCGCACGGATTCGTCTGGAGTGTCGAAGGAGCAGAAGGTGCCTCGCCCTCTGACTCTGCTGATGAGCTGGGGGAACTGGGCCTGCAGTTGGGAGACAAGACCGGCATCAGTGCAAAGGAAGGCAAGACTTCTCTGGTGGTCCAGGGGTTGAGAATCTGCCTGCCAATGCAGGGGATGTGGGCTCCATCCCTGGTCCGCGAAGATCCCACGGCCTGTGGGGCAGCTAAGCCCCGTGCACCACAATGACTGAGGCCTGCATCCCAGAGCCCGTGCTCTGCGGCAAGAGAAGCCACCGCAACAAGAAGCCTGCACGCCGCAACTAGAGGTTAGCCCCTGCTCACTGCAACTAGAGAAAGCCCACGCAGCAGTAAAAAAGGTGCAGTAAAAAAGAAAAGAGCCAAGGCAGCCATCAGTCCACGTGGACCTCATGGCCACTGGGCTCAGGGCAGGGACAGCCTCAGAACAACAGGATCCCTGCAGAGCCCGGCCTGCCCTGACACGTCCACACTCCGGCACCGACAACTGCAATTGGGGCCCAGCTGTCCCCCCAGGGGACACAGAAGTGTCCGACATTTCCCCTGCCACCCTGGCAACGGGGGAGGGAACGGGCAGCAGGAGGGAAGGTCCTTCTGCTCCCATCCTTCCCAGAGGCTTTTTCTAGCACCTGCTCCCACCCAGCCTCAGTCTAAATGCAAATCCAGTCCAAGAAAAGAAAAAGAAATCCCCCTTCAAGCTACACGCAGCACAGTTGGAGGGGCTCAGCTGTCTCAGCAGCCACACTTAACCCCTTCAGCGTCTACAATCAGGCAGACCTGGGTTTAAAGCTTCCCATTCCCATCCAGAAAATGAGAATCATATTCTTCTAACTTCAACTTGTTCTGGCTTAGGGGTGCCAGAAAAAAATACAGGACACCCAGATAAATTTCAGATAAGCAAGTTCTTTTCTAACTTTTATTTATTTATTTTTGGCTGTGTTGGGTCTTCCTTGCTGTGCGAGCTTTTCTCTAGTTTCGGTGCGTGGAAGGCTACTCTTTACTCGTGGCGCGTGGTTTTCTCATTGTGGTGGCCTCTCTTGCTGCGGAGTACTGTAGGGAATATGCTATGCACAGGCCTGTACTATAATTAACAGAGCTTCTTTGAAAAATAAGAATGACTTTCTCATCACCCCCAGGCAAAGCGCTAGGAGCAGTAAAAAGTACATCGTGGAAAAACATCTTGAAAACAAGATGGTGAAGTACTGATGTGACTGATGGAAAACCATTAGTGACTGTTCCCAGAGCCTTGAGGGAGTTGCTGAGAAAGGGTGTCACTAGCCGAAGGGCTAAATAAAGTCATGGAAGGCCTGAAGGTTTGACACTGAAGACTGTGCATTGTATATCTTTATCCTCGATCTGAGATTGTAAAGAACAGATATTTCTAGAGCACATACCAGGAAAGGAAAAAGGAAAGTGAAGTCGCTCAGCTGTGTCTGACTCTTTGCGACCCCATGGACTGTAGCCTACCAGGCTCCTCCGTCCATGGGATTTTCCAGGCAAGGGTACTAGAGTGGGGTGCCATTTCCTTCATTGGAAGGACTGATGCTGAAGCTGAAACTCCGATACTTTGGCCACCTGATGCAAAGAACTGACTCATTGGAAAAGACCCTGATGTTGGGAAAGATTGAAGGCAGGAGGAGAAGGGGATGACAGAAGATGAGATGGCTGGATGGCATCACCAACTCGATGGACATGAGTTTGAGCAAGCTCTGGGAGTTGGTGATGGGCAGGGAAGCCTGGTGTGCTGCAGTCCATGGGGTCACAAAGAGTCGGACATGACTGAGCAACTGAACTAACTCTTGTTGCGGAACACGGGCTGCAGGCAGGGAGGCTTCAGCAGTTGCGGTTCCAGGGCTCTAGAGCACAGGCTCAGTAGCTGTGGCGCGTGGGCCTAGTTGCTCCGACATGTGGGATCTTCTCAGATCAGGGATGGGACCCGAGTCTCCTGAATTGGCAGGTGGATTTTTTACCACTGACTCACCAAGGAAGCCCCAGACAAGCAACTTCTAATTTTTCAGTGTAAGTATGTCCGAAACATTGCATGGGATATATTTGTGCTAAAAAAAAAAAAAAAAAAAATTAACTCCCATGTTTTAAACTTAACTGAGAGTCTTGTATTGTAATTTGCTAACTCTCACATCCCTATCTGGGGAGGAAGAAGTTGGTCCCTGAAGCTCCTGCCTCTTCCCTGTGATGGGAACCAAGTCTAGTACCTACCTTTCTCCCCTGGGCTTTGGACTTGTGAAATTTAAATGTTAACTGGGGGATCCTGCACTTATTTTCCCTTGAAATGCAGTAATCCTATTCTGAGGATTAAATGAGATAATGCACTTAACACAATGCTTGGCACAGAGCAAATTTTCAATTGATGGAAAAATAATTTTAAACAGAGCAAAGTTTCAATTGATGGAAAAACAATTTAAAAGGATGATGTCTTTGATCATGTCAAAGAGGTGAACACTGGCAAAGAACATGCACTTTGAAGGCCACCAAAATCAGGTTCAAACCCCAGTGGAAGTCCTCCTTGGTGGTCCAGAGGCCATCAAGACTCTATACTTCCAATGCCGGGGGCCTGGGTTCCACCCCTGGTTGAGGAACTAGATCCTACATGCTGCAACTAAAGATCCTGTGTGCTGCAATTTAGAGCTGGTGCAGCCAAAGAAATAAGTACATTTTAAAAATAAAGGAAAAGAAGCACAGTAGAAGCTGTGTAACTTTGGACAAGTTAATAACTCTCTGCCCCTCATTTCCTCATCTGTAAAATGGGGATAACAGTGGTGTCTCCATCACTAGCGTGACTACTGGACTTAAACAGGAATGCACGAGGCCCCTTGTGAGAGGACTTGGGGGGAGCAGGCTCTCAATCAGTGGACGCTGTTCTCACTACCATCCCTCCTCCCTTCAACGTCAACAGCGCTGTCAGCGTCACCGTCACCAGCAGCGGTTCTGCTGAGCTCACCAGGGACTGGATGCTTCAAGCTCCCAGAGGAAGGAAGGGCTTTCTGTTCAGCCATCTGGGGAGGGTCAGCTCTCCTCCTGGAGACACTGTGGTTCCTCCCAGCCACATCCCCCACCCCCAAATCTAGGAGAGTGTGTCGTGCAGGGAATAGACATAACAAAGGCAAATAACTATAACAGAGAGCTCTGCTGTCCACTGAGGGGCCACATGTGGCTGTTGAAATGTGACTTCAAATTGGGGTGTGCCCTAAGTGACTGAGGGCAGGAGGAGAAGCGGGCAACAGAGAATGAGATGGCTGGATGGCATCACCGACTCAGTGGACTTGAGTTTGAGCAAACTCTGGGAGATAGTGAAGGACAGGGAAGCCTGCTGTGCTGCAGTCCATGGGGTTGCAAAGAGTAGGACATGACTTTGTGACCGAACAACTGCTACTGCTGCTGCTAAGTCACTTCAGTCGTGCCCAGCTCTGTGCGACCCCATAGATGGCAGCCCACCAGGCTCCCCCGTCCCTGGGAGTCTCCAGGCAAGAACACTGGAGTGGGTCGCCATTTCCTTCTCCAATGCATGAAAGTGAAAAGTGAAAGTGAAGTCGCTCAGTCGTGTCTGACTCTTAGCGACCCCATGGACTGCAGCCTACCAGGCTCTTCTGTCCATGGGATTTTCCAGGCAAGAGTGCTGGAGTGGGGTGCCTTTGCCTTCTCCGACCGAACAACAACCAAGTGTAAAATACGTACTGGGTTTCAAAGACTTATGAGAAGAAGAATGTGAAATATCACGTTATTTTCTATATTGATGGCATGTTGAAATAATAATATTTTGGATATGACGGGTCAAGTAAAATATATTATTCAAATTAACTTCACTTCCTTCTTTTTAACTTTTAGTATGGCTACTAGGACCTTTGAAATTATGTGTATAGCTTGCAATCTTGATTGTAAGCAAAACTGATGCTTTTGAACTGTGGTGCTGGAGAAGACTCTTGAGAGTCCCTCGGACTGCAAGGAGATCAAACCAGTCCTAAAGAAAATCAATCCTGAATATTCACTGGAAGGACTGATGCTGAAGCTGAAACTCTAATACTTTGGCCACCTGATGCGAAGAACTGACTCATTGGAAAAGACCCTGATGCTGGCAAAGATTGAAGGCGGGAGGAGAAGGGGATGACAGAGGATGAGATGGTTGGATGGCATCACCGACTCAATGGCCATGAGTTTGAGCAAGATCCAGGAGATGGTGAAGGACAGGGAAGCCTGGCGTGCTGCAGTCCATGGGGTCGCAAAGAGTCGGACACAACCGAACAACGACAAGAGCTTGCAATCTGTCCCCCTGGAGAGCACTGCTACGGAGTGATCAGGGTGTAGAAGATGGTCCAGGGGAGGGAACCGGCGGCACACAGGTGGGAAGAAGAGAGGAGTGTTGGGGAGGTTTCTCAAATGAGGGATGTCTGAACTCAGAGGAGGATGTTTGAACTCTCAGAGGAGCATCAGGAACCGGGAACAAGATTGGAAATGAGGGGTAGGAAGGCGCTCCCTACAGAAATGGTGCAGCCCATTCAGAATCACTGGGGCAGTGGTGCGATGCCACCCTGAAGGGCTCAGCTGTTGCCCCAGGGGCCGTTGGGAGCCATGGGTGGGGTCTTGGAAGGTTGGGGTGGGGCTGGGGTGGTGGAGTACCTGGAGGTCAAGCAGTCCTGTGAGCAGGACCTTCCCAGCATGGGCTGCGTTGTTCAGCAGGTCCTCTCGCTTGATGACATTGATGACCTCGGCCAGCAGCAGGTTCTTGGATGGGTCTCCCAGCCACGTGTTGAAGATCCGGTAAGGCTGGAATCAGAATCAGATATCACGGGTATCAGAAAGGTTCCAGACGTAGCCTCAGACTCACTTCTCCCCATTTAAGAGGAGAGAGATCAACTCAGCAAGCAGCTGCTAAGGGCTGGGAGGATAACACATGGTCTCAACAAATTGTTTCCATCACAGCAATCTTGTAGGTCTTAAACACGTGTGTGCTAAAGTTGCTTCAGTCATGTTCGACTCTTTGCGACCCTATGGACTGTAGCCTTTCAGGAGTCTCTGTCCACCGGATTCTCCAGGCTAGAATACTGGGGTGGGTTGCCCTCCTCCAGGGGATCTTCCCCACCCAGGGATCGAGTCTGCGTCTCCTGTACTGCAGGCGATTCTTTACAGCTGAGCCACTGGGGAAGCCCTGTGGGTCTTCTAGTTACTCCTATTAGGGACACCAACTCATCCATGCCCTGGAAAATCCCTCAGTCCTGGGGAAACTGAGACAGTTGGCTCCTCATCACCACAATCCTTATTTTCACAAAGGATGAGCTGGGGTTCCAGGTGAAGTGATTTGTTTGTGAACATACAACACTTTGGTGGAGTCAGGAGTGGACCGATGGCAGCCTGGCCCTTAAAGGCCGCTCCTTTACTCCTCTTTCAGGCGTCAATGCAGCCCAGCTGAAACACACTGCCCAGCCCCTCTTGCAGTTAAGAGTGGCCATGTGAGCAGATCTTAGGCAAAAGCGGGAGAAACAGAAACGTTGTGGGATTTCTGGGAAAGCTGCTTAAGGACGAGAAGTGGGCCACTCTGTCCTTGCCTCCTTGTTCCTTCCTACTGCCTAAAATTGAAATTTGAGGGCTGGAGCCCAAGTAGCCATTTTGGATCATGAGGTGACCTTGAGGGTAGAAGCTATATGAAGGTATGATGGAAGGAGGGACCCTGGGCCCTGAGAGAGAGAGAGAGAGAATCTGTATGTACATATGGCATTCCAGTAAAGTGGTTAAGAGCATGAGCTCTGGGTTTATATCTTGACTTTGTCACTTAACCGGCTGTGTGACCTTAAACAACTTACTTAACGTCTCTGTGCCTGATTCCTCATTAGCAAAATGGGAGAGAAAAATAACATTTACTTGGTTAGATGTTGTAAGGATTAAAAGTACAAGCAGTATTTAGAACTGGGTCAGAGACAAAGGCGCTGTTCACGGCAGCAGCTATTGACAATATTTTTGCTTGTGCACAGAGAGAAAAATCAGAAGCCTGAAGATCGACTGCTATAAAGTCAACCCTGCAGAGAGAGCTGGGGTGACTGTAACCATTGCCTTTAAATTAGGTTGAGAAGAAATAAGGCTTCAGAAACTTCTGTGAGACATTTAGGTATTTACTGAGTGCCTTGTTGGTGAGAAAGAAGCAATTAAGAGAAAGCAACGCCCCCTGCCCTGGAAAGCAGAGGTGGGGACAGGCAGGCGGGGTCCCCACTCACAGCGTTGGGCCGCAACTCCTCCTTGTGGAAGAAGCCCCCGGTCATCATCTTCTTGCTGAAGGTCATCACGTCCGCGGGGTCATCCAAGCCCCAGTGCTCGTGGGCCCAGAACTTGCCGGTGCAGCCTCCTCCAGTCTGAACCTCGTCCACCAAGAAGGCACAGCCGTGCTGGCGCAGGCGGGGTGAGGGAGACATGAACACCGCGCGCACCTCGCCCACCTCGGGCCCCCCCACCTCGGACCTCGGATCCCCGAATCCAGCCCAAGAGCCACTGCTTTCTGAACCTCACACCTGGCCCGTGTTCTCAGGCTGTGCAAAACCAAACGAAGGCTTAGGAGGGCAGTTCCTGCAGGGCTGTGTCTGCGCGTGGCCTCCCACTGCCCAACTGGAACAAAATCGGAACATCAAAGGCTCCTTGATCCACTGGCTTTGGTTCCTGAGCAGGCCAACGTGCTCAGAAGGAGGCGTGCCCCGATGGTAAGGCGCTCCGTTTCCCAAACTTCAGGTGCCATGTTTGCCAGCTCTGCTCAGCACCCGGACTATTGTTATTATTGGTCTTAATTTTGGCCACACCATGCTATAGGCAGGATCTTAGTTCCCGGAGCAGGGATCGAATCCCTGCCCCTTCAGTGGAATCGCAGAGTCCTAACCAGTAGACCACAAGGGACGTCCACCTGGACTATTATTTACTTAGCATCTGTGTTTAAATAAATTTTTATCACCTTTATCTGTAAACTGACTGCTTGGATGGACCAAGACACATTAAAATAGATATGCAGGCATGCTAAATGCTTCAGTCGTGTCCGACTCTTTGCAACCCTGTGGACTGTAGCCCGCCAGAATCCTCTGTTCATGGGATTCTCCAGGCAAGAATACTGAAGCGGGTTGTCATTCCCTTCTCCAGGGGATCTTCCCAATCCAGAGATCAAACCCACATCTCTCATGTCTCCTGCATTGGCAGGCAGGTTCTTTACCGCTAGCGTCATCTGAAAGTGAAAGTCGCTTAGTTGTGTCCGACTCTTTGAGACCCCATGGACTACACAATCCATGAAATTCTCCAGGCCAGAATACTAGAGTGGGTAGCCTTTCCCTTCTCCAGGGGATCTTCCCAACCCAGGGATTAAACCCAGGTCTCCTGCATAGCAGGCGGGTTCTTTACCAGCTGAGCCACAGAGGAAGCCCACAGGGTCATCTGGGAAACCCCAAATAGACATGATATTAAAGTTTGTTCATTTGGTTTCTGTGGAGAGTGAACCACAATGGGCTGAAAGATGAGGTGGGATCCCCAGAAAGAAAAGGGACGAGGGGGCTGAGGCTTTCCCTGGGACCTTCTCTTGTTTGAGAGTGTCCCTAAGATGGAACCTGCCTGCAAAGCGGGAGACCCGGGTTTGATCTCTGGGTTGGGAAGATCCTCTGGAGAAGGAAATGGCAACCCACTCCAGTATTCTTGCCTGGAGAATCCCATGGACAGAGGCGCCTGGCGGGCTACTGCCCATGGGGTCGCAAGAATTGCACACGACTTAGCGACTAAACCACCACCACCACCTAAGGTGGCAGGTTGGAGGCTGACTTTGGAAGAAGATTTTAGGGAAGAATTCCCTGTCCTGCCGTCAACCCCAAGTTTTCTATCCACGAGGCCCACAGGTGGCCTCTGAGACATCTGGAAGTTTACAAGGAGTCCAGGCTCACCCTTTGCCCTGGAAAACCAACTAACTGGCCCCGGGCACTGACCTTCCTGGAGATGTCTCTCAACTTCCGGAAGAAGTCGTCCGACGCGTGGTTGTCTCCGCCCTCAGACTGGATGGGCTCCACAATGATGCCGGCCACCGTCCTCTTCTTCTTCCGGTATTTCACGATCAGGTCCTCCACCTGGATTCCAAAGGGGGCCGGGACAAGGGCTCGTGGGGGCTCTTGGGCAGCCCCCGAGGAGGATGGGCATGGGGGTGCTGTGGACCCCTGGAAGTTATGCTGACGATGTCATGGTGTCTTATCATTAGAATATACAGTGGAGAAAAGACAGTTTCTCTTTAGCAAGTGGTGCTGGGAAACCTGGACAGCTGCATGGCAGTCAGTGACGTTAGAACACACCCTCATGCCACACACAAAGTAAACTCAAAATGGCTTAAAGACTTAGATATAGACACAACACCACAAAACTCCTAGGACAGAACATAGGCAAAACATTCCCTGGTATAAATTTTAGCAACCTTTTCTTAGGTCAGTCTCCCAGGCAATAGAAATAAAAGCAAAAATAAACGGGACCTAATCAAATGTATAAGCTTTTGCATAGTGAAAGAAACCATAAGCAAAACAAAAAGACAACCAATGAACTGGGAGAAAATGCTTGCAAATGATGCAACAGACAAGGGCTCAATTTCTAAAATATACAAACAGCTCATATAACTCAGTAACAAAAAACCAAATGACCCAATCAAAAAATGGTCAGGAGGCCTAAATAGACATTCCTCCAAAGAAGGCATACAGATGGCCAACAGGCACATAAAAAGATGCTCAACATCACTAATTATTAGAGAAATGCAAGTCAAAAGTACAGTAACTTACAACCTCACACCAGTCAGAATGGCCGCCATCAAAAGTGTACAAATAATAGATGCTGGAGAGGATGTGGAGAAATGGGCACCCTTCTACATTAAAATCATTAAAAAAAATTGAAGCATAGTTAATCTACAGTGTTGTGTTAGTTGCTGGTATAAAGCAAACTAAGTTACACACACACAAACACACACATATTCTTTTTCAGATTCTCCTTCCCTATAGCTCATTAAAAGATGCTTACTCCTTGGAAGGAAAGTTATGACCAACCTAGATAGCATATTCAAAAGCAGAGACATTACTTTGCCAACAAAGGTTCGTCTAGTCAAGGCTATGGTTTTTCCAGTGGTCATGTATGGATGTGAGTTGGACTGTGAAGAAGGCTGAGCACCGAAGAATTGATGCTTTTGAACTGTGGTGTTGGAGAAGACTCTTGAGAGTCCCTTGGACTGCAAGGAGATCCACCCAGTCCATTCTGAAGGAGATCAGCCCTGGGATTTCTTTGGAAGGAATGATGCTAAAGCTGAAACTCCAGTACTTTGGCCACCTCAGGCGAAGAGTTGACTCACTGGAAAAGACTCTGATGCTGGGAGGGATTGGGGGCAAGAGGAGAAGGGGACGACAGAGGATGAGATGGCTGGATGGTATCACTGACTCGATGGACGTGAGTCTGAGTGAACTCCGGGAGTTCGTGACGGACAGGGAGGCCTGGCGTGCTGTGATTCATGGGGTCGCAAAGAGTCGGACATGACTGAGCGACTGATCTGATCTCTGATAGCTCATTACAAGAAAAAAAAGTTTTTAACTGTTAACAGTGATGGAGTAGTAAGAAAAGCATCTGATTTTCCCCAAGTGGTTATATTTCTTGAAGTCTTGTTCTAAAACAGGCATCATCTTATAAATAATTAAGGAATAGTAATTGTGATACTTCATTAATAATTTAATAATTATACTTAATCTAAAAAACCCAAACCACATACCCAGATAGAGTAACAAGTGCAATCTTTCTCTGTTATGCAGAATTAAAGGAAAATCATCTATGCGAATGATGTAATTTTGGTCTCTGCCTCACCAATGGCCCCACGGAAGTGGTCAGATGCTTTTTTTGCTTTGAGTGTCATTTGCAATTTGTCATTGCATGGCTGTTTTTCCATTTATTTGTCCAGTGCTGTGTTTCTGACTAGTCTGCACTTTCTGATAGGATGCAGAAGAGACACATGTCTATCCAGCGCTTGGAATGCAGCTGGTCCAAACTGAGATGTACTTTACATCTAAAACACACCCAGCAGTTTGAAGGTTCAACACAAAAAAAGCATATAAAAATATCTCATCAATAATTTAAAAATATTAATGACGTGTTGACACAGTAATATTTTGGGATACACTGGGTTCAATAAAATGTTATTAAAATTATTCTCCCAGGTCTTTTTACCTTTTAAAAATATGACTAGGAAGGCTGTGGGGACTTGTGGCTGGCCTTATTTTGCTTGGACTCCATCATCTTGCTTCTTTTATTTACCACTAAATAGCCAGGTGGGTCAGCGGTAAAGAATTTGCCTGCAATGCAGGAGATGTGGGTTCGATCCCTGGATTGGGAAGATCCCCTGAAGCAGGAAATGACAACACACCCCAATATTTTTGTCTGGGAGATCTCATGGACAGAGGAGCCAGGAGGCTACAGTCCATAGGGTTGAAAAAGAGTCGGATACAACTTAGTGACTAGACCACGACAACAACGAAATACCTAGCACCTAGTTCACACCTAGTACGCGAAACCTATTAATTCAAAAGAAAGATGTGGGTAAGAGGGAAACCAGCCTGATCTGAGCTCAAATCCAAATCTGAACAGGGATGAACAGTGATAGCCACTCCCCACCTGCCCCCTCAAACAACACAATCCTTTCAACATCTTACATGGAACCCTAATATCTGGGACAGATCAAGGTGGGGCTGTTGGTTGAAGTGAAGGCGTGGTGACCAGGGTCGCCCATCCTTAGCCCCCGACCCTGCAACCTCCAGGGCTCTCCCAAAAGCCCCAGGATTCTGGCGAAGACTGAGACACAGGGGATTAGAGGATCCCCTGGAATCAGTTTCCCTATGAGCTGTCCCATATTCTTTCCATCAGTTCGTTTTCTCTTATTCTGGATTCAGTGAAGCTTGTCCCCAAAGAAACTTAAATGATACAGAAGTTGGTACCAGAAGCCGGGTGATGGAGGCTGGGTGGCAAAATCAGTGTCTCATTGCCTTTCCTAACATGGAACATCGGGACACGTGGCTCCCTGTCCCTCTGACCCACCCAGGGAGTGCCACATGGATCCCCAGACACTCTGTGTGTATTCCTCTTATCTGGGCTAATTCTCGGTGTGCTGAGGGTCAGGAAGGGGTGTTGAGGAGAGGACCGGGAGGGTCCGGGTGTTACCTCTTCTAGACAGCGGGCCTCTTCTTGTTGGTTCTCTTTCACAAACTCTTCCAGAGGATATTTCAGCCGTGGGAACGGTGCGATGGGCCAGTCGAAGGAGGGGATGTCGATCTTGTGAATGGCTTTGGAGTGCGTGGTTGCTAAGCAACCTAAGCCCAGCAGAACAGAAGAGCAGAGGTTGGCTGGGGGAAGGAAGGTGGACCATTCTTTTTTTTTTTTTTTTTTTAAAGAATTTCAAAGTTTGTGAATTTATTAAATTTTATGTTTTGGATCACAGAAAATGAAGATTGGATTTCTCATAAACAGAATTAACTCCTCTATCCATTACATCATTACATCACTGACTCATTACATCACTATAGGACCGACTCAATGGACATGAATTTGAGCAAACTCTGGGAGGTAGTGAAGCCTGGTGTGCTGAAGTCCATGGGGTTGCAAAGAGTCAGATACTACTTAGCGACTGAACAACAACAACAAATCCATTACATGGTCTCTCTAAAGCTTCATGTATGTCTGGTTTTAATCACAGTAGTTATAAAAACTTTAGGGCAGGTCAAGATACACTCTTAATTCCCAAAGTCTTTATCTATTAGATTTTTTTAAGGCAAAGATTGTACTTTTTTCATTTCAGAACTACTGTGCCTTCAGTGAATGGTACCTTCAATAAAGCAGGACCACAGCAAATGCTTTTTAATTATTTTTAAATTTACTTTTTAGGTGGAGTAAAATTGCTTTACAATATTGTGTTGGTTTCTGCCAGATTGTTTTTGAGAATGATATGGGGCAGCCTGGGGAGACCCGGTGCCCGCAGAACCCCAATTCTGGGAACATCCTGAAGCTGAAGGGGCACACTTGTGTCCCTCTGTGTGTGTGTATGTGTGTGTGTCATTGCTTTCTGATTTATCACAGACTAACTCTTTGAAGGCAGAGAGGCAAGGGTTTAAATCCTAGCTCTGCCACTGAATGGCCTTGAATGTTCCTTCCCTTGCTGAGCCTCAGTTTCCACATCTGCAAAGTGGGAACAGCCACCCCTAGTCTGCAGAGAATGGTGTGCAATCAAGGAGACCATAAGTAGAAGCCGCCACGCCCGATCAGAGGCAGCTATTGCTGTTGTTGTTATTATTACTCTACCTGCTACCTCTGGATCCCACGGCCCTTCTTACCCATGGTCCTCCCGTGGAAAGCACCCATGAAGGAGAGGATGCTGTAGTCAGGGCACCCAGGGGCCTGGAACCAGGAAACAACCATCGGTCAGGATTGTGAACTAGGGACCTAGGTGGCTGCTCCCATGAACCTCGAGGAGCATGAAATCTCAGAGGAACCAAGGGTCCTTCGCAGGGGGAAGTTACAAACTGGACACCAGAGGTCAAAATCCAGCCCGTGGATTTTTTTCTTTTTTGTAAATCAAGAGGTTTCATGAGATACATTTCTGAACCTCTGTCTTCTCACAAGTTCTGCATCACAGGCGCCCATCTTTCCCGGCCAAGCCCGAAGGTGGGTGGGCGTGCTGCCCCAGGGCCCCCACCACCCCCCAGTCTCCTTTCCATCACCACCCCAGCTGTCGACGGGCTCTTCAAGTTCCTCCCAGCCCCTCTCCTTTCCCTGCTTTGGTGGCTCTGGCTCCCACAGCCCACAGGTGGGCCAGGTGTGGGGGTGGTACCTGCCGCCCATGACCTGATGCTGAGCTGGGCCCCTCACAGGACATGCCCAGGCTTTGGATCAGCAGGAGGGGAGGAACACCAGCTTTCCCTGGCCCTCCAGGGCTGCCCCTGGGAGCATGAGGAATTCACGAACACCTAGGCCTCTCCTGGCCCTAAGTGAACGGCACAGCTGCACTGCCTTCTGACTCTCCACTCAGCAAGGAAATCAGACCTGCCTCCAGGCGACTCAGGAAGAGCTGCTGGGGACATTGCAGAGGCCACCCTGGGGGCCCCTGAGTCTCTGGGAGGTTGACCTGGCTCAACTCCACTGGGTCCCCGAGACTCCCAGGAAAAACTCTAGCACCTTCTCCCACAAACTCCAGAATACCCTCAGGTCGTTTTCCTTTATTCATCTCCAAATGTGATATGAGATGCAGCTTGTTTTATTGCACTTCACAGATGTTGTGGGTTTTGTTTTTTTTTTTTTTACAAACCGGGACACCCTCCGACTTGAGGAGGACAGAAGGGGATGCTGGGCTCACCTGGTTGACCATGCACGTCTCCAGCTCCTCTTTGGAGAAACTCGACTGGCCCCTTTCCTTGCTCTGACAAGATGGAACAGAAAAGATTCTCAGAGATGCTCTGGGACAGGGAGAGCTGCTGCTTTGCACCCACATCTAAGCCACGAGGGGGTGCTTTCTGAAGAGCTGCTCACACATGTCAATATTACATGTATGGATGGAGGCCCGAGACCGTTCATAGTGCTTGCGATGAAACAGATGGACGGATAAGGCTCGTCCTTCTTCTCTTGGCAACAGTGAAGATCTGTGAGATGGTACGTTATTCCAGGTAAACTAGCGTAGCACACTGGGGAGGTTTTGTACCATTCTCTGCTGGGATGTTTAGAAAGGCTTGACTAGCCAGTGGCCTTCCCTGGATTTTGGACATGGTCACTGATGTCCAATATTCTGCCCAACTAGGGTGAATAATTGGACAAGGGCTGACTGTGCAGCTGGGGGCTGAGGAGTCTGTGTGTGTGTGTGTGTGCATACGTGCACACGCATGCATGCCCCAAACCTCACCCGGTACCACATGAAGATGGTCTTGAAGGCGTTCTCGTTGGAGCAGGAGCCGCAGGCCATCGTGATGAGCTGGGACATCCCTTTGGGAGCCACCTGTGGAGAGGGAAACAGTTGTGGGCTCCCCACTCCCCACCTCCCTCCAGCTGACCGCTACGTGCGGGCAGGGAACCAGGTATGGAGTCCTGGACGCAGCCAGACTGGGAGGGTGAGCGAGAAGCCAAGAAAGGCCTGGGGACTGGAGGCCAGAGAGGGAAAAAGGTGAATGAAGCCCATAGGTCCCTCCTGATGGCCCTCCCCACCACTGCCTGTATATTTTACAGGTGGGAAGTCAGGATTCCGAAGGACACTGATCGTTGTGGCCACTGAAACCCAAAGTCAGGGAGGACTGAAGGACACAGGCAAAGCTCCAGTTGTGGGATCCATGCTAATTTAAGTTCCCCTGGGTTCCCTTTCCCCCTACCCCACCCCCTACCACGTGAGGGATCCCAGCTTTTCTTGCAAGGAAAAATTTAAAAAGACTCATCCTGAAAGAAACAGCAGGAAGAGTGAGACTAATGCAGAAACACCCCATCCTTAACTGCTACGGATGCCAACCCTTTCCTTCCCAGCTACTCTGGCTTCCTGAAGATCAGAGCCAAGGGCCAGCGGTGGGGAGGGCGGAGGTGGGTCCTCATGTTGCAGTCTGTCCCCATGGAGTCACTCACCGAGAGCAGGGACTCCCGGAGCTTCTCCACAAAGTTCTCCGGAGGAAGGATTCCGAGGGCAGGTCTGTTGATGAATGTGCTCTGCAAAAAAGCCAGGATGCCAGCAGTGATTTCTTGCCTGACCCAGGTCCCACCCACCGGCGATGCTTTTCAGAGTGGATGTGTTTCACACTTCCAGGAATGACAGATTTTCCTGCACTTTTAGAGAAATCCACTAGGATGGCTCTGGGTTGAAAACAAAGTGTCAGTTTCTTGGCTGGGGTACTATCCAAGTAGCTATCACTATATATATATATATATATATATATATATATATATATAGCTATATCTTTATAGCTATCACTATAAAGAAAGAATTGGTGCTGAAGGATTGACACTTTTGAACTGTGGTACTGGAGAAGACTCTTAAGAGTCCCATGGACAGCAAAGAAATCAAACCAGTCAATCCTAAACAAAATCAACCCTGAGTATTCACTGGAAGGACTGATGCTGAAGCCGAAGCTTCAATACTTTGGCCACCTGATGCGAAGAGCCGAGTCACTGGAAAAGACCCTGATGCTGGGAAAGATTGAAGACGGGAGGAGAAGGGGACAGCAGAGGATGAGATGGTTAGATAGCATCACTGACTCAATGGGCATGAATTTGAGCAAACTGGGAGATAGTGAAGGACAGGGAAGCCTGGCATACTAGTCCATGGGGTGGCTAAGAGTAGGACACGACTTGGCGACTGAACAACACTAAAAAGTTTTATTTAAGAAGGATGCCTTGACGGCAGCCTCACGTTGACAAACTGCCCGCCTGCTTTTCCAAAGATTCCCAGCACACCTTGCAGCCTGTGCTCTGCAACAGAAGAAGCCACCCCAAAGAGAAGCCTGTCCACTGCAGCTACAGAGTCGCCCCTGCTCCCTGCAACTAGAGAAAAGCCTGTGCAGCAATGAAGACCCAGCACAGCCAAAAAATAAATAGATAAATAAATAAAATTATTTTAAAAATTATCAAATAAATTTGAAAAAAAAATTTAAGTTTTATTTATTTTTTGGCCCCACTAAGTGGCTTGTAGGATCTTAGCTCCTTGACCAGGGATCAAACCCATGCCCCCTGCTGTGGAACCATGCTGGACTACCAGGGAATTCCCAGTTTATGGGTTTGTTGAAATCCATAGAATTGTATATGGCAAAGGATGGATCTGACCTCATGTGAATTATATTTTAATTAAAAAAAAAAAAAAAACGGGAAAGAGGTCTCAGTAACTGTAAGTTTTAAAGACAGTGAGGTATAGGAGAGCAATCGGATAAAGAAGCTGGCTAATGAAAGAGCTGCCGATGAAGAGAAGTAGTGTTAGAAAACTCCCTTTTTTTGATAGAGGCAGGTCTAGAGAAGGATTCCCTCTGTAAGGAAATCTACAGTGCATACCTGACGCTACACAGACACTCGCTTCTGAAACCCAGGAAACGAGGCAGCGTCACTCAACCAAAAGGAGAACCACTCTAAATGCCAAAAGTAGGTTAAGCAAACGAAGGCACATTCACTGATGATAATGTTGTGTTGCTGGTAAAACGGCATGTGCGAAGTCACAGTTGTATGTTAGGGCTCACTGAGTGGTGCACCTTCTGTGGCTGTTGATAAATGTATCAACATGTGTCCACCCTTATGGAAAAGATGCAAATGGAAATGCAAATGGGGATAAGAACAGAGCTGATCTGTCTCTCCAGGTGCAGCCAGTGCCCCCTGAAGGATCAGCAAGAGTCTGAGTGGGGTCTGCACAGCAGATAAGCAATGAGGATTGCTTATCAAGAAGAGGATTGGGGGATTTTCCCTGATAGTCCAGTGGTTAAGACTCCATGGTTTCAAAGCAAGTGAAAGTGTTAATTGCTCAGTCATGTCTGACTGTTTGCAACCCCAAGGGGCTATAGTCCACTAGGTTTCTCTGTCCATGGAATTCTGTAGGCAAGAATACTGAAGAGGGTTGCCATACCCTCCTCCAGGGGATCTTCCTGACCCAAGGATCGAACCCACATCTCCTGCACTGCAAGCAGATTTTCTGCCATCTGAGCCACCAGGGAAGCCCTTCAATGCAAGGGGCCCAGGTTCAATGCCTGGTCCAGGAACTAAGATCCTGTGAGTCAAGTTAAAAAGTAAGGAAGGATTGACTGAGCCTGGAAATTCTCAGGCACCCTTCTCTCTCAGACTCAGCTGTGTAAATAAACTCAGTGCAAATCCAAACAGGAGGAAACTCAAGGACAGGCGGGCCCCAGCACCCATCCTCCTGTGGCACTGCGATTCGGCGTGGCTGGCTAGACTTCGTGGTAGCCTCGTGTCTCGGTTGGTTTTTCTTCTTTGTGACTAGCTGCATAGGTCTAATAACAATGCGGGGGAGTTAACCCTTTTCACTGTAGAGCCGGGGAAATGGAGGACCAGAGAGGTCAAGCAACCTGCCTCAAGTCACACAGATAGAAAGAGGCAGAACCATGAGTCAAACCCAGGTTGGCTGACTTCCGATCCCATCCTCTGCCGGCACTGCAGGCAGCCTCCACCTGAAACTATAGATGCTGTTGGTAAGTAGGCTTGGCAGAGACCGGAGACCTTGGGTGGCCTGTGGGAGGTGCTGAGCGGTCTTTTGTTTTGGCTTCAAGACATTCATTATGTCCCCTGGAGAAGGAAATGGCAACCCACTCCAGTATTCTTGCCTGGAGGATCGCATGGACAGAGGAGCCTGGTGGGCTACAGTCCATAGGGTCACAAAGAGTCAGACACAGTTGAGCAACTAAGCACACACACACACAGTCAATGTGCCTCTGAGGAAACCAAACACATCATGAGCTCAGGGTGGAGGGGAATTGCCAGCACAGGTAGATGGCTGGGCCGACTGCCTCTCTGGGCCCAGGCAAGATGTGGGGGTGGTGTTCTTGTTCGGCAAAGCGTGGCATTCATTAAGAACAGAAGGTATCTGGGACTCTGGGTAGCAGAATCAATTGAGGACAGGTTTCTAGAATCCTCGCCATCAGACTCAGCAGCTGTAAAGTGCAGAAGGAGGAGAATGGGCTTTGGTTTAAGTGGCTGTGCAACCTGGGGCAAGTCACTTAACCTCTCTGGTCCTTATTTGAGAAAATGAGGATGCCTTCCTGGGTGCTCGTCAGGAGCCAGTGAGAGGACACAGCCTACAGATGAGGCAGGAGCTAGTCCTGAAGGACAGAATCACGCAGGTGGAAAGGCCTGGAGGTCACATTGATGTCTTAGCTGACAAGGTCAGCTGCCCTATGACCAGCCCAGCCAAAGACCACGGATGTCAGTCGGCACTCATCGTTCATTGCAGTGACCAGGTACATGCAATGACCAGTGATATTGTATAGCCTGTGAGCAGTGTGATGAGGCCGCCCCGGGCACATAAGAAGTTTTAACTGCAACCGGTTAGATCCAGGTGACCCGGGACATGAATTATAGATGATGTGGTTGGGGTATGAAAGGGTTGATAAGCACCATCTCAAGACTTCAATGACTTGGCAACAGCCTGCCCAGGACAGGTAAAAAACACCATGACCACCACCTGAGCGCATCTTGGGCTAAGAGTTTGGAAGACGTCAATCAAGGTCGTCTTGTCTGACGCCTCAGATGTACTCTGCTGAGCTTGTGGCGGTCATCGGTCACTTCTCTGAGGCTCTGCCAGTCTCCCTGCCCCATACCCAGCCCTCTGCAAGAACGACATCAGCTCAGACTGTGATCTAGACCTTGATCCAGACTACGGTCTAGGTGGCAATCTAGGCAGATCTGATCTGTGATCCAGACACTGGTCCAGACTATTCTGGAGTGTAACCTAGACTGTGATCGTGTTATCGAGGTCAGCACCAAGGACAGTGCCTGGCACACAGTAGGTATTCCATCCATCATTAAGTGAACAGATGTTAAGGAATGAGGCTGGGACTTCCCTGGTGGTACAATGGATGGGAATTCGCCTGCCAATGCAGGGGACACAGATTCAATTGCTGTTCCGGGAAGATTCCACACGACAGGACCAACTAAGTCCACGCGCCACAGCTATGTAAGCCTGTGTGCCTACAGCCTGTGCTCTGCAACAAGAGAAGCCACTGCATTGAGAAGCCTGCGCGTCACAAGGAAGAGTGGCCCCCGATCACTGCAACTAGAGAAAGTCTGCTTTGCGGCGATGAAGACCCAGTGCAATCAAAAAAATAAAAATAAATTAATTAATTTTTTAAAAAAGAAAGAAACAAGGCTGAAGAAGCAGGAGCCAGATCACAAAGGGCTTTGCACGTGAAGAGGAGGAGCTGGGAGGCATCCTGAAGGCAGTGGGTACCAGGAGCGGGTTCCAGGCACAGAGCAGTTTGGAGGATGGTTTGGAGGAGGCGAGAATGGACATGGAGGTGGGAGGAAGGGATGGAGAGGGGCTGATGGGAAACTCCAACTGGAAGAGGGGGAGCTAGGACTGGTCCCCGCCTGGCTGGGGGAAGGGAGGATGAGGGGTGGTGTCCAGGTTCTTGGCAGGGATAGGTGGACGCAGGGCATTCCCCACGCCCCTGCCCCCGCAAATCAGAATCCCCGGGCCTGGAAATCACGTGCTGTTGGGGCCACTCTGCCTCCGGAGGCAGCTGACACGGCAAATGTGTCTGGCGTGTTTGTTGACACAGTTTTTTAGCACCAACTGCTGAGGCATCTGGGATCCGCAGAACGTTTCGAAACAAAGCCGGGCTCTGAATGTAAACACACGCTCGGAGACACCAACAGGCCTCGCCAGACACCCTGGGTTTGGGGGGTGGGGGGACGAGGCTTCTGCCAGAGCAGCTCCTGAACTTGTCAACCCATCAGAGGTGAGAACCATCCCCAGGTCCCTCCCAGGCAGGTACACCGGCCCACAGGTAAAGAGGAGCTGAGTTCTTTCCTGTTATCTTCTGCTGCTTCTTTATGGCTGGAGAGGGGACTTCCCTGCTGGTCCAGTGGTTAAGAATCCTCCTTGCAGTGCAGGGACATGGGTTCGATTCCTCGCTAGATAACTAAGACCCCACATGACGTGGAGCTTTGCCCCAACTACTGAGCCTGTGCTGTAGAGCCCGCACACTGAACTAGAGAGTGTGTGCGTGCTCAGTCGCTTCAGTCGTGTCCAACTCTTCGAGACCCCATGGACTGTAGTCCGCTAGGCTCCTCTGTCCATGGGATTCTCCAGGCAAGAATGCTGGAGTGGGTTGCCATGCCCTCCTCCAGGGGATCTTCCCATCCCAGGGATCAAACCTGCAGCTCCTGCGACTCCTGCATTGGCAGGCAGATTCTTTACCCATTGAACCATGATGGGGGGAAGCCCAGGGAGTCCGTGCACTGCAACCAAAGATCCTGAATGACACACACAAAGATCCACGTGCTGCAACTGAGACCCAAGTCAAATATACAAATATTATAAAAAATAAGAGTTGGTTCCTGCCGGGGTCAGGCTTTCAGTCCTCCTGTCTTTCTTTGATTTCTTTTTGGGAATCACACCCCTTATGTGTGGACATGATGTCACACTCTGAGAAAAATGGAAGCCCTAATGATGTGTGGCGCCCGGGGTAGGGGGGTAGGTTGGGGAGTGGCCAGAGGGAAAACTGTCCGGGGATCTGGGGATCTACTGAGGCTGACCGTGTGTGCACACTGCTGTAGAGATGGACTGGCTTTGTCTATGTCTTGTATCGTGGGACGCATGACTGTGTCACCAACAGACACACTGGAAGGTCCACAGCAGTGGCCTTTGTGAGAAGTGACTCAGATGCTCATCCGAGGTAGGTAGGATGCTAATTACAGTGCGTTCACACAATGGAACGATTAAAGCCGGGAGGATGGATGCCCTGTGGCTACCAAGGACACATCTCCAGATGGATTTTGAGTGAGATAAGCCAGATGTGATAAAGAGCACACGCAGTACGATTCTGTCCATGTGCTGTTAGAAGTAAGGGGAGGCTTCCATGGTGCCTCAGTGGTAAAGAATCTGCCTGCAATGCAAGAGATGCAGGCTCGATCCTGGGGTCAGGAAGATCCCCTGGAGAGGGAAATGGCAACCCACTCCAGTATTCTTGCCTGGAGAATTCCATGGTAGAGGAGCCTGGTGGGCTACAGTCCTTGGGGTCACAAAGAGTCGGACATGACTGAGTGACTAACACTTCACACTTCTTCATACGTACAGACACACCATGCATCATAGGTGTGTTGTGGGCACCATTATGGCTTCCAAGAAGATACCTTACTCTATCCCCTCCCCACAACTGTGACTGTTACACAGCAGAGGGGGCTTTGCAGGTCTTATTAAGCTTCCTATTCAGCTCAGAAAGGAGACAGTCCTAGATCTTCTGGGTGGGCTAACTGCAAACACACGAGCCCTTGGCTCAGGGCAGAGGCGGAGAAGAGATACAAAGAGAGCAGGATCATACACTGCTGGCTTGACGGTGGAAGGACCACGTGAAACGAACTCTGCCAACGACCTGAATGAGCCCCAAAGCAGATCCTCCCCCGGAGCCTCCAGCTAAGAGCTGACCTCAGCTTTGTGAGCTGCGAGGCAGAGCATTCAGCTTTGCTCACCGGATTCTAGACCCATAAGATCTGTGAGACCCCAAACGGCTGTTGTCTTAAATCCCTAGGCTGGTGGTAGTTTGTGATGCCAGCAACAGGAAACTAAAACAGGGTGGTTTTAAAGTTTCATGGTTGGGGAGGATAATTGGGGAAATAATGTCTAAAAAGCCTCTGGAGAGACTTCCCTGGTGGTCCCGTGATTAAGACTCTGTGCTTCTACTACAGGGGTTGTGGGTTCAATTCCTGGTTGGGGAACTAAGATCCCACATGCAGAATGGTGCGGCCAAAAAAAGACTCCTTAAGCGAGTGATAATGGGAAGAAAAAGGTGAGAAACACTGGGTAACAGGGGACAATTCATTCAGTAGTACGCTTCCCTGATGGTTCAGATGGTAAAGAATCTGCCCGCTATGCAGGAGACTTGAGTTCTATCCTTGGGTCGGGAAGATCCCCTGGAGGAGGGCATGCAACCCACTCCAGTATTCTTGCCTGGAGAATCCCGTGGACAGAGGAGCCTGGCGGGCTACAGTCCATGGGTCGCAGAGTCAGGCACGACTGAAGCGACTAAACGCACACACACAGCACGCTGAGTGTGCACGCACATCTCCATGTGTGTTACAGCCAGCGTCATCAGTCAACAGCCCCCGCCACCGAGAAGAATCTGGCTCCAAACGGTAGCGATGCCAAGGATGGGAAATTGCCCCAGCCCCTGCCTGCCACCGCACCACTCTTGGACCTTTCCTGCCTCTTCCGATCCGGCTGCCATGCCCTCTTTCGCTCCTGAAGCTCCTTGCACCTCTCCCTCCCACCCTCCACTCCCTACAGGGACCACTCTCCCCCAGCCCCCAGCCCGTCCATCCCTAAAAAAGCCCAGCTCCCTTGGGTTTTTTATCTCCAGCACCTCTTCTGGCTGTGTGACTCTGGACAAATACTTAACCTCTCTGGGCTCAGCTCCCTCATCTGTAAAACAGGGATAACAACAGTAGCTGACTCAGAGACTTGGCAATATTCGATCTGTGCCGGCCACAGTCTTTATACGTATTATGCTCTTAATTATTGCTCATTATTATCATGATCATTGTCTTGTGCCCACACAGCACTGATTGTCTCGCTCAGTAGCGTTTCCTATGGCTGCGATTCTCTGCTTATGTGTGTGGTTAACTGGCTGCCTCTGTGGGAGCAGGGCGCGGTGTTGGCAAGGCGTTCCAAGGGCTTACCACACTGTATGGACTCAACAAATATTTCAGGGAGGACTGAATGGATGGACCATTTCCAAAGGCTGCCCCAGTCAGCCTCTGAATCTCCATGAACACAACCCCGGGCACTCACCATATTTTGAGGCTGTTGAACGAGTTTCATGAGAGCAGGATGGTTGTAACCTGGGGAGAGGAAGATACAGTTAGAGACCAGCATCGTATCTGGGGGTCCCCTGCCCTTCACCCCATCGCCTGCCTCCTCCCTTCCCTTCCAACCCTGCAACCCTTTTCACACACAAAGGCCCATTCCTGGGGCCCTGCCTGGGAAACGCCCTGTAACTTCACTCTGTCGGATGCAGGGGCTGTGGACTGGGGCAGTGGTGTGAGGACCAGGGGAGAGAGTGATTAACACTCTTCCTCCGTCTCTCCACCACTTGCCCCACCCCCAGGGGTGCCGGGACCAAGGTTGGGAATTGCTTGTTCCCCAAGTAAGGAACACTCTGGGGGTTTTCCCAACTGACCTGTGGCCAGAGGTCTTTGGGCTCTGACTCTTACCACGCTATCTGGATGTTGATAACTTTTCTGCCTCAGTAGATAAAGGCAGTGTCAGGGAATCACATTAAGCCACAGATGCAACTTTTCTTATTGGCTTCAGAAAGAAAGATGAAAGCAGAGCTAGCCCCTCTGATCAGGAAATCCTACTGCTGGATTTTTTTTTTACCACACCGAGCAGCAGGTGGAATCCTAGTTCCAGACCAGGGACTGAACCTGTGCCCCCTGCGGTGGAAGCGCAGAGTCTTAGCCACTGGACCCTCAGGGAAGTCCCTGCACACCCGAGTCTTTGATGTCATGGGGCCCCCCCTGCCCACACCGCAGGGCAGGGGTAGCTGTCTGGAGGCTGCTATTACAGAAGTAAGCTTAGGAGGCAGAGTCATTGGTGCAAACCTTCAGGCTCCTTGGATGGCCGTGGGAACCCTGAAACCCCTTGAAACTGACTCCCTATTGATGGGCCTGAGGTGATATTAAAAGATCCGACGTTATAGGATGGTTGTAGGGATTAAGTGAGAGAACACAGAAGACATTATGCATTCAGGCTAGGTTGCTTCAGCAGACTCTTTGCAACCCCATAGACTGTAGCCTGCCAGGCTCCTCTGTCCATGGGATTGTCCAGAATACTGGAGTGGGTTGCCATTCCCCTTTCCAGGGGATATTCTCGACCCAGGGATCCAACCTGAGTCTCTTACATTACCTGCACAGGCAGGCAGGTTCTTTGCCACTAGGGCCACTTGGGAAGCCCTTGGAAGACACTATGCCAGACAGCAAATTTTCAGTAATTATTAGTTAAAAAAAATTATTTCAATGACTACAGATGTAAAATAAAGGTGGCCAGAGACAAAACTTTTAGAACTTCTGGCCTTTTAAAAAAATAATTTTATTTATGTATTTATTTTGGCTTGCTCTGGGTTTTCGTAGCTGTGTGGGCTTTTCTCTAGTTTCGGAGAGCTGGGGCTATTCTCCAGTTGTAATGCGTGGGCTTCTCATTGCGGTGGCTTCCCTTGTTGCGGGGCACAGGCTCCAGAGCTCGGGTTCACAAGCTGGGGCACACGGGCTTAGTTGCTCCAGGGCGTGTGGGATCTTCCTGGATCAGGGATCGAACCCGTGTCTCCTGTATTGGCAGGTGGATTCTTTACCACTGAGCCCCCGGGGAAGCCCTGAACTTCTGGTCTTTTAACAACTGCTGCCAGTCTGATCAGCCCGATTCCCCTAGCCCCATAGAGATGCCGGCTGGCTGGGGATTTGAGCTGAAGGAGCCCTGGGTGGTGGTGGGGAGGATATAGGGGTTAGCCAGGAAGAGACGGGCCCACGGTTTTGGGATAATGCGAGATTTTACCCCTTTCACTCTGGTAGGACATGGAGAGACAGATTCGTAAATCTCAGACTCCAAGTCACCTTCAGAGGCCAAGGCATCTCTGAATGATGAACTTACCAGAAACAATGAGTCATATATCTGCCTGCTGTTGGATCTCATCTTCATGGGAAATAAATAGGTTTGAGGGACCCAACTTGGCAAAAGCAGAGGAGGCGTGGAAACCTAATGCAGGGGCGGATCTCTGTGGAAAGACCCTAAGCGGGTGGGTGGAGGGGGCTGGAGGTGGGTGGGGAGCTGTAAATATTCCAGGATTATCCACGAAGGGACAGGCTTCACAGATACTCAGCTTACAGATCGGCGGGTGCCGTGAGGACTCCATCGACCAAAGAAACACGGACCAGCCAAGCTACAAACAGCCTGTGCCCATCAGCCCTGCCTCTCCCTCCTGCAGTAGGACAGCCTTGCTCTGGATGGCCAGGAGGTGAGCCTGCTGAGAGAGATACTTTCTTGGCCCAGCCACCCCTCTTCCAGCTGCTCTGTGTGCATGTATCCTGGGGGGAGGGGGACACTGAAAGTGGCTCCAGCCACCTCCTCTGGCAAATTGCCCCTGATGAATGGAAGCCGCGTTGCCTGAAAGATGGCATCCTTCCCCCTGGCAGCTGATGTGCGATGACCCGACTGGCCCAGGGGGGCCAAAAGATCAGCCTCTTCGCATTGGTCTGGGTTTGACTTTGGGGTGCAATTCACATTCCAGAGCCCCCACTCCCACCGCCCTGTGGAATCAGGCTGTGGCTGGTCTCTGGCTGAGACCTCATCCTTCTTCACCTTCCCTTTGCTCTCTGCTGTTTCTCTCCCTCCCCTTTCCATAGCTCTGCGCCACCCCCCCGCCCCGCCCCACCCAGCTCTCCCTTAATTAACCACTGTCACTGAATCCCCACCTCCGACCTTCTTCCAGGAGTCCTAAGACTGCTGATGTTGGCCACGGGTTCACATCCTGCCTGTGCTTCCTCTCCAAACTCTGCTTATCTACCTACAAAACGGGTATATTCACCCAGACCCACACTTGTCAGGTTTTGGGGGAGGAGTAAATGAGAAAAGACAGGTAAAGTTCCTTTTCTAATACACCCTCTGCAAATGACTTGTTCTTATCCTCTGCCCTTGAGGGAAGTGTCTGGCCACACACAAGGATGTATCTCTTGGAAGGAGCGACTGAAGTCCAGATAACCATGACTAACACAGAAAGAAGCTCCATCCAGGGATTTATTTTCCAGCTCTTACCTATAGGGACCGAGGAGATCTGGGAATAAAGATCCAACATCCGGTTGCCGTCCACATCCACCAGGTAATTGCCTCGACTCTCTTCATAATTGCAGAAAAAGTGCACAGCCTCTGCATTCTTGGGGAAAGAAGAGACTGGATCAGGCTCACTGAAATTCCCTAGACCCCCAGTCTTTCAGGACTAAGCTTGAACTGCTGAAGTAAAGTGCCTCCCTGATGGCTCAGACAGTAAAGAATCTGCCTGCCATGCAGGAGTATGCATGCTTAGACGCTTCAGTGGTGTCCGACTCTTTGTGACCCCATGGACTGTAGCCCACCAGGCTCCTCTGCCCATGGGACTTTCCAGACAGGAATAATGGAGTGGGTTATCATGCCCTTCTCCAGGAGATCTTCCTGACCCAGGGATCAAACCCGTGTCTCTCATGTCTCCCTCACTGGCAAGTGGGTTCTTTACCACTAGCACCACCTGGGAAGGCCCTGCAGTGCAGGAGACCTGGGTTCAAACCATGTCCTGACCATTTAAAGACACATGGATGGGGTCTGTGGTTGTTGACAATGTAGGATTTTTTTGCCCTGCAGGTAATTATCAATACATAGGTGATTTGCTTTATAATCATTTATGATGCTGTGGATTTGTATTTGATGATTCTTTTTCCTGTATGTGTTTTATTTATCCCAAAAAAAAGATTGAAAAATAAATCTGAAGAAAATTCTGGAAAGTTAAGATGTATATGGTAAGTTTTAGGGCCTAAGAAAACTAAAAAACGATAGTGATTATATATTGATAATATAATATATATATAGTATATAGTGAAAGAAATGAAAATGGTACACTAGAAGATTTTCACATTATGTACCAAAAATTAGTAGAAACCAAGGTGAGGAAGAAAAAAGACAAGAGAAAGAGAGAGAACAAAAAATAAAACTGGGGACTTCCCTGGTGGCTCAGCAGCTGACTCCTTGCTCCCCCTGCAAGGGGCCTGGGCTCAATCCCTGGTCAGGGAACTAGATCCCACATGCCACTGCCCCAGTGCAGCCAAATAAACAAATGTTATAATTAAAGAAACCAGAAAATAAAACTGAACCTGTGAATACAACTACATCAATGGTAACATTAACTGTGCATGGATTAAGCAAGTCAATAAAAAAAAAAAATCAGAAAATATCTGACTGGATTAAAAGATTCAGTGATATGCCATCTACATGAGATACATTTTAGATTCTAGAATACAAATTAGGTTGAGAGTAAAAAGATAGGAAAAGCTACATAATTCTCACAGTAATCATAAGGAAGCTGGATGTTTTATACTAATATCAGATGAAACAGGTAAACAAACAAGATGTTTCTAGAGGTAAAGAGAGGCATTTTATGATGACAGAAGGGTCCATCCACAAAGAAGACCATAAACATGTAAGCGGCTGATATTGTTGTTTAGTTGCTCCATCATGTCTGGCTCTTTGGACCCCATGGACTGCAGCCCGCCAGGCTCCTCCGTCCATGGGATTCTCCAGGCAAGAATACTGGAGTGGGTAGCCATGCCCTCCTCCAGGAGTCTTCCTGACCCAGGGATCGAACCCAGGTCTCTGGCATTGCAGGCGGATTCTTTACCGCTGAGCCACCTGGGAAACCTGATATACAGCCCCAAATACATGAAGCAAAACCTGCCAGAACTGAAGGGAAATGATAATTCTGTAAGACTAGTTGGACACTTCAGTCCCTGGCTTTCAATAACGGATAGGACAACCAGGCAGAGGATTAATGAGGAAAGAGATGTGAACAACATTCAGAATCAGCAGATCTCACAAACACGTGTGGAACACCCCACCCAACAACAGCAGGGTATACATCCCTCTCAAGTGCATACAGAACATTTTCTAGAATAGACCACATGCTAGGCCATAAAAAAGGGTCAATAAATTTCCAAGGATTGAAATCATTCAAAATAAGTTTTCCAACCCCAGTTGAAGGAGATTAGAAATCTCAGAAGTTTGGGAAGTTCACCAAAATGTGGGAATTACACTATGTAAATAACCATTGAGGGACACCCCTCATTGGTGGTTCAGGGGCTGACTCCATGTTCTCAATGCAGGGGGTCAGATTCAATCCCTGGTCAGGGAACTAGATCCCACATGCCACAACTAAAGATCCCCCATGCTGCAAAGATCTAAGATCCTGCGTACTGAAACTAAGACCCACCTTAGCCAAATAAAAAATTAAAAACAAACAAACAAACCCTAACGAGTCAAAGAAGAAATAACAGATGAAATTAGGGGGAAAAAAAGGTTTAGAACGAAAGCATGTTTTATAAAAAGAATAAGCACAGATTAAGTTGTAACCAAGAAGCAAAGATAGGATTCCCCACTTACCTGAATTATATTCAACTGTTTCATTAGCTCCTGCAGGAGAGAAGAAAAAAGCCTCATAGCAAGGACACACACTTGCTTAAAATCTTTCATCTTTTCCCAAGTCTTGGGGCTTTTCCCCCTTCATGTCAATAACTTAATAGTTAGTCAACAATATTATACATGTTTTTTTAAATCCTTAAGAGAAATAGTTGGTAGGAAATGATTCTTGCCAGTTCAATTACCAGTGCAACAGACAGCTTGGAGGGTCGGACTCTTCAAAGATAACAATCAAGTAAACTAAAATATTTAACCAAAAAAAATTGAGCTGAAGATATTTATCTAATGTCCCGAAAAGCATGGGCTCTTTTTTTACTTAGGGAAAAATAAAAGCTCTAACACACCATTAGGAAAATAGAAATCTGCACCATTTATAATTATAATCTGAACATTCCATAAATCATTTGTACAATTATACTTAGCAACTGGGAATTATAAACTAGGGATTTTACTATTACAACGACTTCATTTCTGAAAAGAAGTCACAGAAAGTAAACTTTAGCAATTAGTGTCATAAAATCATATATTTCCATGTAAAAATACAAAATAATATTCATGATAAGAATATGAAATTTATTCCAGCTATTTTACTATTATTAAATTAAAATTCACCCCTCACCAATAGAAATATGCATGAAAAAAGTCTTCTTTTGTTAGCAAAGAGCCATGCAAAATAGCTACAATCATTTACATCAGCACAAAGACTTCTAGTTTATTAAATAGTTTCAATGTCAAAAGAAACATCTTTTGACTTTTAAAAAACAAAGACACTGTGTATGGATAAAACCTGCAAAATATGCAGAGAAAAACTAAATTTGTATTACAAAGGTTTTCACTGTTATTTTTTAGATGCAAACATTAGAAACAGTATTGGACTCATAACCCAGAATCAAGGCTAACCAGACTTGCAAAGCGTGGTGTATGCAGATTTTGTAGCTTCTTTGGGGAGAAGCCGCAACACCCCTGGCCGTGTCTCTAACACCTATTCCATGAATTCTGAGCTGCCCAAAGTCTCTCACACACCATGCACTGTCACCCTGCGGGCTTGTCACCATTCCCCTCACCTAGAACAGAATGCACTCCTGCCAGTTCCTCCTTGTGGCCCTTCAAGATCAAGCTCAGGGAGGCATCTGCCATACACGCCCTGTGCCACATCACACAGTCAGGTTCTTTCACTGTTGGTGGGATGCTCTGCCCCAGCCCCTGACTCTGGACTCAGAAACAAGCCATGTAACTTGCTTTGGCCAACAGAACGAGGTGGAAGTAATGGTGGGTCAGTGGGGAGCCTGGCTCAAGAGACATAGAGCAAGCGCTCCTTTCCATCACCATGAGAACAAGCCCAGGCTGGCTGGCTGGAATATGAGAGACCCATGAGGCAGAGCCACATTACCACAGTGACCCAAGACAAGCCTAGCATAGATCAACTGGTGGGCAGTCATCCCTCAGGCACATAGATGAGCCCAACACAGCTGCCTACCCAACTGCCAGTTAACCATGGATGCATGAGCAACTTGTATGCTGTTGAGGTTTTGGGACTGTTTGTTATGCAGCACTATTACAGCAATTGATAACTGATACATATCCTCTAAGAAGACTTCTTTGACTTCTTATGGAAAGATGGCCTGGTTTAAAGTTCTGGATCTCTAGTAGTGAACTCTCTGAAAGCAGCTAAGGATACAGGGCCCTCAGCATGGCTGTGTTCTTGCCCCATGGGCCCTTTTTGCTCTTTTCTGAAACACACCACTCAAGTGTGCTCAACTCACCCGAGATCTAGGCCCTGGGACTTCCGTCTTCATCAAAGGTCCATCATAGTCAAATTCAACGTCAACTTTGGCTGCAGCCTGACTGATGTGTCTGGATCCTGCAGTAAACACAAGTGGTGAGAAACCCCTGAGCACAGAGGATATGAGAATCCTGCCCTTACAACACTGGGAGTCCCCAACAGAGGCAGTGCCAGGGCCTGAGACCCACGCAAGCCTGACGATCCCAGAACTCTGAGTGTGGTCAGACATGGGTACCACAAGCACCCTGAGGATTTCAAGAAGTGGGAAAGCCTGGTGCCAGTGATGCTGTAGGCAAGCAGGCATGCTCACATCCCACTGTCGTGAGGCTAAGGTGATGCCGACTTCCTAGTCTTTTCGACTGAGCAAACTCAGTTTTCAGGATTCATCCGGAAAATAATTGGACCAGTGCAAAAAGATGTAGATTAAAAATATTCATCATAGCATTGTTTCTAACAACAACAGAGAAGAAACAGCCTAAATGTCCAACAGGGAGGGTCGGTAAATAGAATGTGCCATGTCCCACCATTTTCATGGACAGCAGGATATTGGGAATATTATGTATCCATAATAAAAATTATCCAGATTTTGTAAAAAAAAATTTATCTATATCCATATGTATTGTGTGTGTATGCTCAGTCATGTCTGACTCTTTTGCGACACCATAGACTGTAGCCTGCCAGGCTCCTCTGTCCACGGAATTTTCCAGGCAAGAATACTGGAGCGGGTTGCCGTTTCCTTTTCCAGGGGATCTTCCCAACCCAGGGATCAAACCTGTGTCTCCTCCATATGTATATATAGACTCAAATTTGTCAGCCCTGGAACTGCTGACACTGGGCTGGATGGTTCTTTGCTGTGGGAGGCTGCCCTGGGTGGTATAGGATGTTTAGCTGCATCCCTGGCCTCCGGCCACTAGAGGTCAGTGGCATCTCCTCGAGTTGTGCCCCAAGTTGTGTCAATTAAAAATCATCGAGGAGATGGGAATTCCCTGGCAGTCCAGTGGTTAGGAGTTTGATGCTTTCCCTGCCCTGGCCAGGGTTCAATCCCTGGTTGGGGGAACTAAGATCCTGAAAGTGGTGTGGCACACCCACTCCATTATTCTTGCCTGGAGAATCCCATGGACAGAGGGAGCTACAGTCCATAGGGTCAGAAAGAGTCAGACACGACTTAGTGACTAAACAATAAGATGTTTCATATAAATCATGTATGTGATCTTCACCCATCAGAATGGCTGCCATCAAAAAGTCTACAAACAATAAATGCTGGAGAGGGTGTAGAGTAAAGGGAACCCTCTTACACTGTTGGTGGGAATGCAACCTAGTACAACCACTATGGAGAACAGTGAGGAGATTCCTTACAAAACTGGAAATAGAACTGCCATATGACCCAGCAATCCCACTGCTGGGCATACACACCGAGGAAACCAGAATGGAAAGAGACACGTGTACTCCAGTGTTCATCGCAGCACTGTTTATAATAGCCAGGACATGGAAGCAATCTAGATGTCCATCGGCAGATGAATGGATAAGAAAGTTGTGGTACATATATACAATGGAATATTACTGAGCTATAAAAAAGAACACATTTGGGTCAGTTTTAATGAGGTGGGTGAAACTGGAGCCTATTATATAAAGTGAAATAAGTCAGAAAGAAAAACACCAATACAGTATATTAACGCATATACATGGAATTTAGAAAGATGGTAACTACGACCCTCTATGCGAGACAGCAAAAGAGACACAAATGTAAAGAATAGACTTTTGGACTACGTGGGAGAAGGTAAGGGTGGGGTGACTTGAGAGAATAGCATTGAAACTTGTACATCACCATATGTAAAACAGATGAGCGGTGCAAGTTCGATGCATTAAGCAGGGCACTCAAAGCCGGTGCTCTGGGACAACCCAGAGGGATGGGGTGGGGAGGGAGGTGGGAGGGGGGTTCAGGACGGACAGACACATGTACACCGTGGCTGATTCATGTTGATGTATGGCCAAAACCACCGCAATATTGTAGTTAGCTTCCAATTAAAACAAATAAATAATTTTTTTTTAAAAAGAAAGATCATGTATGTGATCTTTTTTCATCTTTCCACAATGCTGAGGGGTAGTTGCTATTTATTGCATTACACAGGAGAGGAAACAAATACTAAAACATGCTAGTGTCTCTCTGTCATACACGCTGATGTGCGCACACACACGACCTGCCAAACTATAAAAAGCCATGACATTAGAAAACATAAATTCTTAATTTTTCACAATTGCTTGAATATCAAAGGTTTCTGAATTAATTATGCAATAAAGTGGAGCCCTTTGAACATAAAATCCAGTTAAAATCCAATACCACCCTTATTTTCAGGCATGAAGATACCAGCTTTATTATCTTTTGTTTGATCTTACAATGAAAAAGGAATTCCTAAAGATCTGATTCCATCAGCAGAGAATTAAAAATCATGGACCATACTGATGACTTAAAAAAAAAACAACGCACACACACTCAACTGTTTCTCGTTTCCTTGGCCTGAACTCAGCGTTACTGGTCAAGACTGATTCCAACCAGACCTGCATTCAACAGGTCTATTTGGATAAACAGGGCTCTTAACCTGCCATTCTTCCTTTGTTTCCAGAAAAGGGGGGACAGTGAAAAATCTATAAGCAGTAAGTCATCCTCTCATGAGGACACACAAGTCCTCTCTTCCTTTCTCCAGAATATGTCTTGACATCGCATTGTAGCAATCAGACTTCTTGGGGGTTGCAGGAATACCAGGGGTGGAGGCAGTTGGCAGTGGGACCTGCAGCTGAAAGGACCTCAAAGCGGAGCATGTGAGGTCCCGGGGAGCTGTGGTTGCCAAGATGTGGGGACCATGAGTAAACAGGGCTGGGAGGCGGGGTCAGGGTAGGACCTGGGAGACACAGTGGAGACGGATGGGGCATGAGACGGGGATGCCAAGGCCAGGTGCGAGGCAGATGCATCTGGGTCAGGAATCGCACTGGTTCCTACCGTGTTCCAAGTCTTTCTGGGTGTGGATGGGAGAGGGACAAAAATGCTGGGTAGAAATCCTGAAAATCAGAGTCTGTTGTTTTTTGTTTTTTTTTTTTGCAAATGTGCCATCAGAAAAAGGAAGATGGAGACGCTCACATATATTTAGGCAAATGCTCACCTATTATTTTATTCTTTTTTTAAAGACTTTTTTTTTTTGATGTGGATCACTTTTAAAGTTTTTATTGAGTTTGTTACAACATTGCTTCTGTTTTATGTTTTGGTGTTTCTGGCTCCTAGGCCTGTAGGATCTCAGCTCACTGACGAAGGATCGAACCTGACCCCCTTGCATTGGAAGGTGATGTCGTAACTGCTGGAATGCCCCTCACCTATTGTTTTGATTAATCCACAACCTTCTTGTGAGAAGATACTGTTCCCATTTCACAGATGAGGGTCAGAGAGGTTAAGCGAGTTTCCTGAGGTCACATAGCTAGTGAGTTTGCAAGGCCAGAACTTGAGTCCAGAAAACTTGTGCTTTTCCTACTATATCTTAATTGTGACTTTTGTGGAGGAAAATGACCAAATGCCAATACAACACTTAATGATGACATGTAGTGCCATAAACCACAAGAAAAAAGAACAAGATTTGAATGATCAAGAAAGCCTTTTCCAGGATCACTTCTATCAAGCTGTGTGAGCAGATGTCCGTTTATTGAGCACTCACAGTGAACATACTGGACATTATTCCGAGTAATTTCCATGGATTACCTCGCATAATCCTCACAACCCCATCGGAGGTAAATGTTATTATGAGTCTTATGTTAAAGGAGACACTACGCTCAGAAAGGTCAATTAATTTGCCCAGAGTCACACAGATGGAAAGTGCTGAAGCTGGCAGTCTGTCCACTGGACCTCTCCTTTCCCAGATGCTGTGAGCATCATGTATGTATAGTCCATCTCATCTAGTGTGGGTTTTTGAAATAAAACATTTGCAGCAAAACGACTCACTTCTCTTAAAGGCAAATTACTACCAAAAGGAGGAAGAAGTTTGAATCAACACCGAATGACCCAACATTTCCATTCATGAATAAAATAGCACACCCAGAGGGCAGGGGTGTGCCCTGACAGGCAAGACCAGGCAGGGTGGGTAAATTCAACCCAATCCTCTGGGTCTGATAATGATGCTTACTATCCTCCGTGACTGTGCCAATCCACAGAGTCAGTTTTTAACTCCAAACTGTAAAAGCTGCCGTCTGATGTTTTTAATGTCCTCTAGATCTTCTTCTGAGAGCAATGAATAAATGCCATTTTCCCAAACAGCAAGGGTTCTCTATGTGAGCCTAGCCAAAGTCAAGATTAAGTTCAACTGGAGTTATTTGCTCTGCTTTTGTTTAAAACAAAACACTTGGGACTCCTCTGCTGGTCCGGTGGTTAAGAATCTGCCTTCCAATGTGGGGAATGCAGGTTCAATCCCTGGTCAGGGGTACTAAGATCCACAAGCCGCGGAGCAAAGCCTGTGCTAGGTAGGTAGTCATGAGCCGCAGCGAAGACCTGATGAATCTTCCATGCTAATGACTCTCCCTTCTACTTGGAACACAACAGACCTGTATCATTGGAGTTTATTTGTTACATAATTAGGGGTAAGCATTAATATGCTTATCTTCTAATTAAATAAAACAAATCCTCAAAACCCACTAATAACTTCTCAAGGCTATCAAGGTTTAAAAAGAAAGAGGAAAAACTGAGAAACTCATAGACCAGAGGAGACAATGAAACTGGATTGGACCCTGGAGCAGAAGGAGGCCCTGAGAAAAAGTTGCTGAAATTCACACACAAGTCTAGAGTTTGGTTCAGATCAAAGTACTAAGGTCAGTTCCTCAGCAATGACAAATGCATCCTGGTGATGTAAGATGATAAGACTGGGGAAAACTGGGTGAACAGCATGTGGGATCTCTTTGTCTTTGCAATTTCTCTGCACATCTAAAATATTCCAAGATAAATGTTTATTTAAAAATAAAGCCTGTGGGAGAGGAGACAACACTCCTGCTTTTTATCGCACTCAAGACAGAAACGTCTGCAACATTCAACAAGGAGACCAAGGACTCCACTGACAATTTGTCTTCAGAAGGCAGACGGGACACACAATAAGGAGACATCGTGATGACAAGCATGGAGCTCTGAGAACTGGGGGCAACCTGGAGGGGCAGGCATCCGAAGCAGGCTACCAGAGCTGCTGGGAGGCAAGCTGCATGCATGCTCAGTCACTAAGTCATGCCCGACTCTCTGCAACCCCATGGACTGCAGCCTGTCAGGCTCCATGGGATTTCCCAGGCAATAATACTGGAGTGGGTTGCTGTTTCCTTCTCCAGGGGATCTTTCCCATCCAGGGATCAAACCCACGTCTCCTGCACTGGCAGGCAGGTTCTTTACCACAGAGCCACCAGAGAAGCCCAGGAGACACATTGAGGGAGTGGATAATAATCCAGTGTTTGGAGCTGGACTGATGTAAGAAAAACTTAAAAGTGGTCCATTTTCAAGGACAACTAGCCTAGAGGGACAGCTTGCTGATGTAATAGCCGTTAGGATCCTTGCGTGGGAAAATCCAGACAAAGGGGGAGTAATAAATCCAGGTGACTTTCTCGGGAAGATAGTTAACCCAGTAGTACACAACCAATGAGGGGCTGGGGGAGGGGCTTGGGTGCCGAGAGGATAAAAACCCCACTGTAACTTGCCCACCAGACACCTGATCTGGCAACATCATCATTAAAGCCTTGCTTCTCGCTGCATCTTGTGTCTCCAAGTCCATTCCTTGGGATTGGGTCGGTGGGCTTTATTTCCCACATCTGACTTGCATTCAAGGGGCTGTGTGACTTGGCTTCTCTGAGCCTCAGTTTTCTCATCTGTAAACTGGGATTCACCCTTTCCTTCCTTGTGGGAACTATGGAGGGAGGTCTCCTGAGATCATACAGGCAGGGTGCTCACTGGGCTATGCTGCCTGCACTCAGTGAGGCAGAGAGAAATGGAAGCCTCTGAGAGGGACTGCATATAAAAGCAGAGACATTACTTTACTGACAAAGGTCTGTCTAGTCAAGGCTATGGTTTTTCCAGTAGTCAGGTATGGATGTGAGAGTCAGACCATAAAGAAAGTTGAGCACCGAAGAATTGATGCTTTTGAACTGTGGTTTTGGAGAAGACTCTTGAGAGTTCCTTAGACTACAAGGAGATCAAACCAGGCAATCCTAAAGGAAATCAGTCCTGAATACTCATTGGAAGGACTGATGCTGAAATTCCACTACTTGGGCCACCAAATGCAAGAACTGATTCATTGGAAAAGACCCTGATGCTGGGGAAGATTGAAGGTAGGAGGAGAAGGGGACGACAGAGGATGAGATGGTTGGATGGCATCACCGATTTGATGGACATGAGTTTGAGCAAACTCTGGAAGTTGGTGATGGACAGGGAAGCCTGGTGTGCTGCAGTCCATGGGGTTGCAAAGAGTTGGGACACGACTGAGCGGCTGAACTGAACTGAGAGGGGCTGCGGTGACAGCATGAGCTGCTGGCCATTTGGGTGCGGGGTGAGTGGAGGTAAGGGAGAGGGAGGGGCAGGGTGGCCGTTCCTTGGATAGGGCCTACTCTCTAGTGTCCTTGAAGCTTTTAGGTGAATTACAAGGGTTTTTGTAGTTTCCTTGTTTGTTGGCAGCAAACCTAGCTCTGTGTTTCCCTCAACAGTCCCTGTGGGGATGGCTTGGGCCCTTCTGGCCTCGGGGGCAAGCAGAGCAGCTCCAGGGCAGATCAGCTCCCTGCCCATTGCTGAGCTGTCCTCCGGGGCACAGGAGCACACGCTGGAGATGGGAGGGGTGGCCAAGGGGATAGTTTCATGGGGGTGGGTGGGATAGCAGGTCCCTTTGTCCCCAAGAACTCTTCCGGACCCCTAAGTCTCTAGTCTGGATTGCATCTTCCATTAGGACCAGTCCTTGCCAACATCCCCCAGGGCTTACCCGGCACCAACAGGCGGTAGTTGTGCTGGAAGCTGCAGACCAGCCGCTGGGTGAGCAACATGGAGGCCATGGTCCCCTCCGCTGGGAACAGAGACCCCTGTCACACGCTCCGGCCCTGAAAGAAACCAGAAACTCAGAGTCAGGCCAACAGAGGCCATGCCCTTGCTGGCCAAGTATCCCACTCCCCACCATTTCCCCACATGGTGGAGAAGGATCTGCTAATATCAGATCCTTTGCTTTCATGCAGAAGGTACACTCTATTTTTTATGATTTAAAAAAATTATAATTTATTTTTTTAGCTTTGCTGGGTCTTCCCTGCTGTGCAGCTAAAGGGCTTTCTCTAGTGGAGGCCATTGGGGCTACTCTCCAGTTTCGGCGGGCAGGCTTCTCACTGCAGCGGCTTCCCTTGTTGAGGAGCACAGGCTTGAGGAGTTGTGGCACTTGGGCCCAGTCGCTCCCCGGCATGTGGGATCTTCCCGGACCAGGGATTGAACCAGTATCCCCTGCATTGGCAGGCAGATTCTTAACTACTGGACCATCAGGGAAGGCCTACACTATTTTTTAAAAAATTTTTGACTGTGTGGTTTGTGCGATCTTAGTTTTCCAATCAAGGATTGAACCCAGGCCATGGCAGTGAATGCGCAGAATTCTAACTGCCAGGGAGGTCTCCAGAGTATATACACTTTAAATCAAAGCCTGTTCACCTTGTGTGTGTGTGTGTGTGTGTGTGTGTTTTAATATTTTCTTAGTTTATTTGGCTGCACTGAGTCTTAGTTGCAGCATGAGGGATCTTCAGTTGCAGTGACATGTGGGATCTAGTTCCCTGACTAGGGATTGAACCTGAGCCCCCTGCATTGGGAGCTGGAGTTTTAGCCATTGGACAACTAGGGAAGTACCCCACGTTGTCTTTTTCTTGACCTTGTATGTAGGTAGGATTATTACACCCACTTTCAAAGAGAGAGGACAGAGTTGGCTAGAAGACAGAGTTGGCTGGAGGACCCTCTGTGGGCAAGCTGGTGAGAGGGCCTCATCCATCTGGATAAGCAAAGCAGCCTGTGTCCTACATGATGGAAAAACTCAGATGGAGGAAACTCTAGAGCAGACGTCCTGGTGACTGCTTAGTGGGGGAGGCCAGGAGGCCCCTGCCCTGTTCACATACAGAATGTTGGTGGCTGGGTCGCTGGGAACCCTGCAGATCCAGAGCAGTACCCGGGGCCCATTTTGAGGGGTGGACTTCTCCAGCACAACCAACCATCCCGAGTGTGTTCTGGACCAAGAGGTTCCAGGATGTGGAATTTTCAGGTTTTACCTTTTTTTTTTTAAATAGAATTTTTATTCACAAAAATGGCAATCACATGAATATGGGATGCCTTCATTTATTTTATTATTTTTCTGATTCTCATTGTATATGTATTCATTCATTCATTCATTCATTTTTATTGGAGTATAGTTGTTTTACAATGCTGTGTTGGGTTCTGCTGTGGTGTGGCATGTATGTGATTAGTCTCGTCTGACTCTTTGTAACCCCATGGACTGTAGCCCACCAGGCTCCTCTGTCCATGGGATTTTCCAGGCAAGAATACTGGAGAGGGTAGTCATTCCCTTCTCCAGGGGATCTTCCCGACCCAGGGATTGAACCTGGGTCTCCTGCACGGCAGATGGATTCTTTACCACCTGAGCCACCAGAATCCTCCAGGATGGAAGTGACTTTTTTTTTAATTTTGTAACAGAAGGCTTCTATGAAAAAATATATCTTGCATGTGGACAAAGATTAGAAGGGAACACATAGACACACAATGAAAACCACTATTATCTGGAAGCTTGAATAGGAGTGATTTTGAAATTTTCCATCTTTTGCTGAAAGGTTATTATTTCCCTTTGCCACCCAAAAAAAAGTCAAAAGAGATAGGGTAGGAAATATTAGCAACTCTAGGTGTGGGAAAGAAATAAGTGAGACTAGAGGACCCCCAGGGCAGTGCTTCTCAAACTAATTGATCATATCCCTCTCTAAAAACATATTGATGCATTTAATTAATGTGTGTGCATGCTCAGCCACATCCAACTCTTTGCAATTCCCACGGACTGTAGCCTGGGAGGCTCCTCTGTCCATGGGATTCTCCAGGCAAGAATACTGGAGTGGGCTGCCATTTCCTCTTCAAAGAAGTGACTGTTTTGAAGGGTATTTGATCCCCCTCAATCTGCTCAACCATCCAGG
The DNA here is from genome assembly GCF_002263795.3 of Bos taurus. Taxonomy (NCBI): domain Eukaryota; kingdom Metazoa; phylum Chordata; class Mammalia; order Artiodactyla; family Bovidae; genus Bos; species Bos taurus. The sequence goes on along the minus strand of NC_037352.1, from coordinate 7,597,499 downwards.
GAGTAGGGTATCTCCCCACTTCCGATATGAGGAGATAAAAGTTCAGAGAGGTCATGGTATATGGCCTTGATCATAGGATTGCTTGGGACTGCCTAACCCCAAACGCTTGCTCATGACAACATGGATTAATTCAGTGACTAACAAAACATCTAACTGTAGAAGCAAGAGGTTTGATGAATACAAATGTTCCTGTTAAAAGAGGAAATCTTGTTGCTTTTCACCTGAGAAAATATTATTGAGGAAAGCATGGTCTTGGAAAGTGTGACCATAAATTAACTGAGAAAGCAGACTCTTTCTGTGATAAGTCAATGGATTTTTTGATCTATTCCAGAACAGCTAACTCAGTGCAGCCCTGTTAATTTAGCAGCCTGGTAACCAGGTAGTGATAGTGGTGAAGGCCTGCCTGCCAATGCAGGAGACGCAGGAGACTCAGGTTCAGTCCTCGAGTTGGCAAGATGCCCTGGAGAAGGAAATGGCAACCCACTCCAGTATTCTTGCCTGGGAAATCCCATGGAGCCTGGCGGGCTGCAGTCCATGGCGTTGCAGAGAGTCAGACGAGACTGAGCGACTAAGCACAACAACATAACAACTAGGCAGAAAGAGCGATTGCTCTCTCTCTTTGAAGACTATTTGTCTCAAATGGGAGCACTAAGGACTCCACACAATTCAATTTCCATTAGATGTGTGTTTGAAAATGCGAGAATCTCGGAGAACTCGAATATTAACATTTGAATGCTATGCAAAAGTGAAAGTCACACCCGTACACTTTCAATTACAAAATGTCACATTGGGAAATATATCTCGGTGACATTTCAGTGGCCCGCAGTTGAAACTGACCTTATAACGAAACCTGATCTCTATCAGGCATTGGTTCTCAGCACAATATATTTCCAACAATCAGAAGAGTTGATGTCATTCATGCACTTTCTCTGGCCCCCTAATCCAGTCAACAAAATTAATCAGGTACCTGTTTCACGGAAGGCACTGTATTATCTAGACACAGGAGAAAACGAAGATGAATAAAATGCTGCTCTCTTTCTAAAGCTCATAATTTAGTGTCAGAGGAATGAGGGGGAGAAAACAGGAGAATTTAATGTAGTAACTGCTTTACCCATCATGTCAATAAATCCTTAAAATAACCTGGCAGGATATGTAGATGAAGAAATGCCCTGTTCACTGTCAACAGCTAATTCTACATAAGACGGAATGGAATCTTTACCTTCTGGTATAAACAAGCTGCCAGGGGAACAGAGAATTAATTCTAGGTGTGTGTGTGTGGGGGTGCTGCCCCTTGAAAAGCTGCAAAGTTCCAGAAGCCATAGAAAGAAAGGGGAAGTAATGAATGAAGAAATGAATGCTAAGTTGCTTCAGTCGTGTCGGGCTCTTTGTGACCCCATGGACTATAGCCTGACAGGCTCCTCTGTCCATGGGATTCTCGAGGCAAGAATATTGGAGTGAGTTGCCATGCGCGCCTCCAGGGGATCTTCCTGACCCAGGGGTCGAACCCGCATTGCGTATGTCTCCTGCATTGGCAGGAGGGTTCTTTACCACTAGGGCCACCTGGGAAGCTGAGCTAATGCTCAAAGGCATGAAAGGATGTGGAATGCCCATGGACTCAAGCATGATATCTCAGAGCACTGAAATGGAAGATGCACAGAATTAGGTCACGGGACTCCCCCAGTGGTCCAGTGGCTAAGACTCCATGCTCACAATGCAGGGGGCCCGGGTTTTATCCCTGGTCAGGGAACTAGCCCCGGAAGCAGCAACTATAACATCCCACATGCTTCAATAGAGATTAAAGATTCCGCATGCTACAACAGACCCAGCGCAGCCAAGTAAACAAATATTCAAAAAAAAAAAAATCTTCTAATTGCCAGATGGAACCCACTAGAGACCCTCCAAAGGAAGGAAGGTGCCAGTTGCTCTTGTCTTATCCAGAAGGAACCTCTTCAGGCAAGTCCCAGAGGGCAAGGAGGGAATAGGTACTTGGGATGTTAATGAGATGCTGGGGTCATTGATGAGTTGGGGAGGGGGATTTGCTGGGATGAGCTGAGTGGAGAACATCAAGTGGGGTGGGAGTTGATGGGGAGGAAGAAGCCAGGGACCAACTCCTAAACCCCTAGCCTTAGAGCTGGTGGTTTGAGAATTACGGGTCCCTCAAAATGTTAAACACAGAATTACCATATAGTCCAGCAATTCCACTTCTAAATATACACCCAAAAGAACTGAAGACAGCAACTTGAAGAAAAACATGAACACGCGTGTTCACAGTAGCACCATTCACAATCACAAAAGGTGGAAACAGCCCAGTGTGCACCGATGGATGAGCAGATGAGCACCATGTGTCTGTCTATGCCTTGGACTATTATTCACCATAAAAAGGGAAGAAAGAAGCACTGACACAGCATGGCTGAGCCTTAAAGACATCGTTAAGTGCAAGAATCCAGACATAAAGGGTCACCTATTGTAAGATTCTGTTTATGTCTGAAACTTCGATAATAGGTAAATCCAGGGATGTTCCTGGTGGTCCGGTAGTTAAGAACCTGCCTGCCAATGCCGGAGATACAAGTTCGATCCCCGGTCCTGGAAGATCCTATAGAACAACTGAGGAGCAACTAAGCCCTCGAGCCACAACTACTGAACCCATGCTCGGCAACAAGAGAAGTCGCTGAAATGAGAAGCCTCCACCCGGCAACCAGAGAGTAGTCCCCACACTCCGTGACTAGAGAAAAAGCCAGTGCAAAGCAATGAAGACCCTGCTTAGCCAAAAACAAAAGTAATAATTAAAAAAAATAATAAAATCAGTGAGGAGGTCTAAAATTCATGTTAAAACGGCAATTTAATAATAGTACTCCCCTCCCCCAACTCTGAAGTCACTGAGTCTCTGCCTGTCCACCACAGCCCTTGTTTGGCTCTGGAATCGAAGACACACCCCACTTCTGGCCTCCGTTTCCTTGTGTGTAAAACGTGGGTGTTGGGTCATGTCGTTTCTAAGGCCCCTTCTGACCCTGAGAAGCATCTGAGGAGCAGTTTATGGAGAATTCCTTGCAGCGCTACTCCCGGCCCCCACTCCTACCCCAGAAGTGGTACCAGCCTCCCCTCCACCGGGTCCCCCCATCTGCAATCTGCTGCACATCTGGAAAAGGGATGGGGAGGCCTGAGGGATCCCGGGCTGGAGGGGGAGCTTTCCGAGTACCAGCCCACCCTGAGGCTTGGGACCAACGTGGGGCTGGAGAAATCCCGACTCTGAATGGAAAACAGGCTGCTTGCTAGGAACCCCTGGTCCCTGAAATCCTTGTCTTTTTGGCCCCACCACGTGGCATGTGGGATCTCAGCTCCCTGACCAGGGTTTGAACCCATGCCCTGTGAAATGGAAACACAGAGTCTTAACCTCTGGGCTGCCAGGGAAGTCCCCACTTAATGTACTTCTTGAGATCAACTTGCTTTTTAAGCTTTCCTATTTAAAATTACTTTCCTACAGCTGGTGGTGGAGAAGACTGAGAGTCCCTTGGACTGCAAGGAGATCAAACATTCAATCCTAAAGGAAATCAACCCTGAATATTCATTGGAAGGACTGATGCTGAAGCTCCAATACTTTGGCCATCTGATGCCAAGAGCTGACTCACTGGAAAAGACCCTGATGCTGGGAAAGATAAAGGGCAGGAGAAGGGGGTGACAGAGGATGGGATGGTTGGATGGTATCACTGACTCAATAGACATGAGTCTGAGCAAACTCTGGGAGACAATGTAGGACCGGGAAGCCTGGCAAGCTGCAGTCCATGGGGTCACAAAGAGTTGGACAGAACTGAACGACTGATCAACAACAGCCCCTACTAATCACTCACCAGCATCCTTCCCTCAAAGTTTCATTTGCTGCAAATAAAAGTGATAGGGGAAAGAATGTAATAAAATCAAGGCAGGTTGTCAAATTAAAAGCTGGATGTGGTTGACTGCCCAAGGTTTCCAGCCTCTGCTGGGCCCCATCTTCTGCAGAGGGTCCCATCTTCTTGCTAAGATGGAGACGAGCAGCTCTCAGACAGGTGTTAAAAGCAGGCTAGCATCAGACAGGAACTTTTCTCCTTGCCATGATGAAAACCAAAAGAGAAATTTCAACCAATCAATAAACTAAAGAGAATAGGAACCATCAGAGCGCACGGTAGGTGGGGGGTGACCTTTGTTTCAGACACGTGGAGCCCCTACAAAGAACCTGTTTCTCAGTGTGCGTTTCAGTCAAAACAAGTTGAAACCCTGGTCTCACCAGATACTGGAGTCCTTGGGTTTCCACCCACTGCTCCCTATCCCGGTTCCTTTAATTAAAATGCTAATTAGTTCTCTCTGCTGCCTCTTATCTTCCTGGTGCATTTGGAGGGTGGGCTGGGCAGAAGCAATGTTTAAATCAATAGGGCGAGAGGAATTCAGGTGAAAGGGCAAAAAAAAAAAAAAAAAAAAAAAACTTCTGATTTTTTTTCTATGAATAAAAAGTCATAGAGAATAAAAAGACAGACACAGATGCTGGGAAAGATTGAGGGCAGGAGGAGAAGGTGGGGGGGAGGGGGACAGAGGATGAGAGGGTTGATGGCATCATGGAGTCAACGGACATGAGTTTGAGCCAACTCTGGGAGACAGTGAAGGACAGGGAAGACAGGTATGCTGCAGTCCATGGGGCTGCAAATAGTGCGACTTAGTGACTGAACAACAACAATCGCAGCACTGCTTGCTGCTTATGGCTCCCCTGTCGTGTGCACTGTACCCTCTGTGTGACATTTTGTGTCCGCCTCGGGTGACAGGCTCAGGGTGAATGACTCCCCATGGTCTTGGGGCTCAAAAGCCAGTGATTCTTACCCTCGCTGCCGGCGAGAATCAGGGGAGCTCTCCATCTATGACACCCCCTCCCTCCGGGGACACCCACAAGTGTGACCTGGGATTGGTGACGCTCCTGAGGCAGGGTTACAACCACCTTCCTAAGGGGTAGACGGTGGGCCCTGCACTTGACCCAGGTCTGCACTGCCCCCAAATCTTTGGAAATGGCTTTGAAAGTTAAACATTCCAAAGATGGAAAATGAAGAGAAAAAAAATGAAGACCAAGGTGGCCCTTTGGGGAGCTGGAGTGCTTGATGTGAAACCAGCCTCTTTTGCCTGCTGTGTGACCTTGAGCACCTTAAGTAACCTCTCTGGGTTTCAGCTTCCTCCTCTGTAAAATGGGGAAACCCCAATTGCACCTGACTCATGGCCTAGCTGCGGGTGAACAGCTATCCCCAGCCCCAGTGCCGCACTGCAAATAGTCATTACATACATACTAAACACTCGAAACCATCCGATGAAGACGGACTCATCTCTCTACCATTTGCATATGTCACTGGCTGGTGATGGAACCCCTGGACTTCTCTGAGGCTCCCCCAAATACTCTTTCTCATTCTTCTATCTGCTCTTGGAACAGAGACAGAAACGCTGGCAGAGGCTGGGGACATTCCTTTCCCTGTCTGCAGCCCCAACTGTCGGCTTTTCTGCAGACTCAGTGGGACACAATGACGGGCTCAAGCTAAGTGGGCCTCCATTGTCAAGGCCAGGGGTCGCCATGGCAACCAATAAAGCCAGAGGCCTGGCCTTTGCAGATGGCTAACAGGGCCCCATTCAAGGGCCTGTGATGATGGCCTTGGGACAGAAGGTTTTATCTGGGACCTGGCTTTTCTCCTCCAGCCCCCCTCCCCACCCGAGCTTTCTCTGCAAAACAGACCCTGGCCCTTCCTCCCTGCATTCATGAATTCATGATTCCCTATAACCTGCTGGTGGAACACCATACAATCATTACTGACTTGTATAAGGGGAGAGGAATACCGTTCTTAGAAACAGGCAAGTGTTGACTCCTAAGACAGACCAAGGGTGCAGTTGAGAAAGTAACGTTAGCCAGAAACTGGGCTCAGATGTGCCATCTAGTAGCTTGATGACTGGGCAACTTGCTCAGTTCAGTAATTCCTTAGAGGTCCAGCGCTCTTCCTGCCCAGATTTAATCCCTTGTTGGGAAACTAAGATTCCACAAGCTGTATGGCATGGCCAAAAAAAAAAAAAAAAAAGGTTGCTCAGCTCACCAGGGCCTCAGTTTCCTCATCTGTGAAATGGGAAGAATTAAACCTACCCACGCGGTCACGAGGCACAGAATTTGGCCAACTGAAGCCTGCACACAGGACGTAGAAGAGACTGCTCCTCGCAGGCCACGTTCTCAGTTTCCAAAGAAACCTCCACCTTGTAGGGAAGGCATTACTTCTACAGTCTGACGTCCTGGGAGGGACCATTTGCACGTGCAAATCTGTGGCTCTGCTCGAGCCCGAAGATGTAGCTTCCATGAGACAGAAGCTGGTCTGCCCCAATCTCTCCATCCTTAGGTTTCTGTCTCCCAGTACACCTGCCCACACTGCCCCTGCCCCCTAGGCTCTATCAGGAAGAATGTGTGCGTGCGTGCTCAGTCACAAAGTCCTGTCCAGCTCTTTGTGACTACATGGACTGTAGCCCGCCAGGCTCCTCTGTCCATGGAATTTTCTGAGTAAGCATACTGGAGTGGGTTGCCATGCCCTCTTCCAGGGGATCTACCCAATCCAGGGATCGAACCTGTGTCTCCTGCACTGGCAGGCGGATTCTTCACCATGGAGCCTCCTGGGGAGCCCCGTCAGGAAGAATAAGGTGAACTTAAATCCCGCACGCAGGCAGCATGGACATGGCGTCTCTAGAATAAAGGAGAAAATAACAGACAAGGCTTCGAATCCAAGCCCTGAATGGGAGAGGCAGAGGCTTCAATCTGGAGGCAAGACATAAGCGGAAAGACACGTCCTGGAAGTGCTGGGTGAGTTTCGGATTTCTGACCCCACAAGGGAGCGGGAGTGAGAGAACAGAAACTGGGCTGGGAAAGATGCCGTGCCAACGCGGAACACGCTGACCTGGGCCAGAGGACTGGAGTCTGTTTGCTCAGTTTCACGAATGTTTACCAGGTGTCAGTCCAGTGAGCACATGCTCTGCTCTGCCCTGGGGACCCAGTGTTCCTGCGAGAGGTGGGGAGCTGGGGGGCGGACAGGAAAAACCAGCAGATAAGGCCCACGTGATGAGAGGAGACATGTTCCCTGTTTAGAGAAACCAAATCATTTTAAGGACTCCAGGAACTGCTGAGGGAGCAGATACCACGGTGTGTTACAAACGAGCCATTTATTTTCTCCCCAGTCTGCACCGAGGGCGACTTGGAAAAACTCTTTTGGTGATCGGAGTTACCACCTATGCCTGACAGTATTCCTACAGTCCCTTGGAAATGCCTTAGCTTCACAAATTCAGAGGATCTGATGGAGGGTCTGCTATGATTCAGTGAACAAATGCCTATGATGCCAAGCATGACCCACACCATCTCATCTACTCCCCAAATGCAAATTCTACTCTTCCCATTTTTCAGGTGAGGGGACAGGCTCAGAGAGGTTCAGACACTTGCACAAGGACACACAGCCAGAGATCGTGGAGCTGGGTTGGAACCAGGGCCTCTGGGCTTGAAGACCAAGATCTGGGAATATTACCAGTTTGGTGGTTGTGGTCCTTACCCAGAAACCTCATCAATCAACTGAGACCAACAAACACTTCCTTTATAGGGACAAAAAAACTTAATAGCTATCACTGTTTGCAGTCTTCCTAAAGATCTTCATCTTTTTTTGTTTGTGCATTTTTTTTTGGCTGAAGCATGTGGACACTAAGTTCCCTGACCAGGGAGCGAACTCACACCCCTGGCATTGGAAGCATGGAGTCTTAACCACTGGACTGCCAGGGAAGTCCCAAGAAAGTCTTCATCTTTTTTTTTTTTTTTTTCGTTTCATATATGATATTATACATGTTTCAATGCCATTCTCCCAAATCATCCCACCCTCTCCCTCTCCCACAGAGTCCAAAAGACTGTTCTATACATCTGTGTCTCTTCTGCTGTCTCGTATACAGGGTTATTGTTACCATCTTTCTAAATTCCATATATATGCGTTAGTATACTGTACTGGTGTTTTGCTTTCTGGCTTACTTCACTCTGTATAATAGGCTCCAATTTCATCCACCTCATTAGAACTGATTCAAATGTATTCTTTTTAATGGCTGAGTAATACTCCATTGTGTATATGTACCACAGGTTTCTTATCCATTCATCTGCTGATGGACATCTAGGTTGCTTCCATGTCTTTGCTATTATAAACAGTGCTGCAATGAACATTGGGGTACACGTATCTCTTTCAATTCTGGCTTCCTCAATGTGTATGCCCAGCAGTGGGATTGCTGGGTCATAAGGCAGTTCTATTTCCAGTTTTTTAAGGAATCTCCACACTGTTCTCCATAGTGGCTGTACTAGTTTGCACATAGTGGCTGTACTAGTTTGTTGGTGGGAACACCAACAGTGTAAGAGGGTTCCCTTTTCTCCACACCCTCTCCAGCATTTATTGCTTGTAGACATTTGGATTGCAGCCATTCTGACTGGCGTGAAATGGTACCTCATAGTGGTTTTGATTTGCATTTCTCTGATAATGAGTGATGTTGAGCATCTTCTCATGTGTTTGTTAGCCATCTGTATGTCTTCTCTGGAGAAATGTCTATTTAGTTCTTTGGTCCATTTTTTGATTGGGTCGTTTATTTTTCTGGAATTGAGCTGTAGGAGTTGCTTGTATATTTTTGAGATTAGTTGTCAGTTGCTTCATTTGCTATTATTTTCTCCCATTCTGAAGGCTGTCTTTTCACCTTTCTTATAATTTCCTCTGTTGTGCAGAAGCTTTTAATTTTAATTAGGTCCCATTTGTTTATTTTTTCTTTTATTTCCAATATTCTGGGAGGTGGGTCATAGAGGATCCTGCTGTGATGTATGTCAGAGAGTGTTTTGCCTATGTTCTCCTCTAGGAGTTTTATAGTTTCTGGTCTTACGTTTAGATCTTTAATCCATTTTGAGTTTATTTTTGCGTATGGTGTTAGAAAGTCTTCTAGTTTCATTCTTTTACAAGTGGTTGACCAGTTTTCCCAGCACCACTTGTTAAAGAGATTGTCTTTTCTCCATTGTATATTCTTGCCTCCTTTGTCAAAGATAAGGTGTCCATATGTGCATGGATTTATCTCTGGGCTTTCTATTTTGTTCCATTGATCTATATTTCTGTCTTTGTGCCAGTACCATACTGTCTTGATGACTGTGGCTTTGTAGTAGAGCCTGAAGTCAGGCAGGTTGATTCCTCCAGTTCCATTCTTCTTTCTCAAGATTGCTTTGGCTATTCGAGTTTTTTTGTATTTCCATACAAATTGTGAAATTATTTGTTCTAGCTCTGTGAAGAATACCCTAAAGACTCTACCAGAAAATTACTAGAACTAATCAATGAATATAGTAAAGTTGCAGGATATAAAATCAACACACAGAAATCCCTTGCATTCCTATACACTAATAATGAGAAAACAGAAACAGAAATTAAGGAAACAATTCCATTCACCATTGCAATGAAAAGAATAAAATACTTAGGAATGTATCTACCTAAAGAAACTAAAGACCTATATATAGAAAACTATAAAACACTGGTGAAAGAAATCAAAGAGGACAGTAATAGATGGAGAAATATACCATGTTCATGGATTGGAAGAATCAGTATAGTGAAAATGAGTATACTACCCAAAGCAATTTATAGATTCAATGCAATCCCTATCAAGCTACCAACAGTATTCTTCACAGAGCTAGAACAAATAAGTCTTCATCTTTTGGCCTCATGTTCATTTCCAACCTCAGCCCACACTTGGCACTTTCCCTACATCCCAATTCTTATCCCACCTTCCCTTTCAGGGTACAGAGGTCTGAATTCCACGAGGCACTCTATCCTACCCTAAGGCACGTAAGGTCCTTGGTGTGCAAGAAGCAACATCTCTGTGACTCTACGGCACTCAGGACAGCTCCAGGTAACAGAGAATGCTGCCGGCACATTTCAAACATCAGTATATGAGGGATGTCCCTGGTGCTCCAGTGGTTAAGACTTTGCACTGCCAATGCAGGGGGCGTGGGTTCTATCCCTGGTCTGGGGACTAAGATCCCACATGCCATGTGGAATGGCCAAAAGATAAAATTAAAAAAAAAATCAATATATGACCAAGAGTTTGCCTATCTTTTCTTGCTTCCTAATTCTTTTAGCCTATGCTTTCAAAATTTTGGTGTGGGAGGGACAGCGAAGAGGAGGGGAGATCCAAGGACAGAGTCATGAAAAAGCCCCTGATGCACTGTCTTCTGAACCAATCAAGCTGTTGACTGGCACAATGGCCATCAATCACGTGACCCTGGCCAAGACCTGGGGCCTTCTGGATGACACACGTGTGTTGATTTCCAAGATCCTCATGCCATACACTGAGGAAACCAGAAGGGAAAGAGACATGTGTACCCCAATGTTCATCGCAGCACTGTTTATAATAGCCAGGACATGGAAGCAACCTAGATGCCCATCAGCAGATGAATGGATAAGAAAGCTGTGGTACATATACACAATGGAGTATTACTCAGCCATTAAAAAGAATACATTTGAATCAGTTCTAATGAGATGGATGAAACTGGAACCTATTATACAGAGTGAAGTAAGCCAGAAAGAAAAACACCAATACAGTATACTAATGCATATATATGGAATTTAGAAAGATGGAAACAATAACCCTGTGTATGAGACAGCAAAAGAGACACCGATGTATAGATCAGTCTTATGGACTCTGTGGGAGAGGGAGAGGGTGGGGAGATTTGGGAAAATAGCATTGAAACATGTATAATATCATGTATGAAACGAGTCGCCAGTCCAGGTTTGATGCACGGTACTGGATGCTTGGGGCTGGTGCACTGGGACGACCCAGAGAGAGGAGAGGGGAGGGAGGAGGGTGAAGGGTTCAGGATGGGGAACGCGGGTATACCTGTGGCGGATTCATTTCGATATTTGGCAAAACTAATACAATATTGTAAAGTTTAAAAATAAAATAAAATTAAAAAAAAAAAAAAAAAAAGATCCTCATGCCAGTCTTATCCACCTCCCCTGACGCCCCCTGCAGTCTGGCAGCATCTAAGACATCAAATGTAGCCTGTCTGTTTAGGGAGGCTTCCCAAGGTACCAGAGGGCAGATGGCTGAAGCTCTTAACCCTACAGCTTGCAATGCCTTGTTTAGCTTGTTTATTGAAAGGAGGGGGACCCCGAGGACAAAATAGAGCACCAAAGAAAGGGCTGGGACCTGAACCTGAGGAGGAAGGCTGATCCCAGCTGCTGGTGATTATCAGTGTGCAAAGTAGAGTGTCAAGCAAGTGCAAAACATCAATCACCTCTCCTGTCTTTTGTCCACATAGAGCCAGATATTCAGAGTAAATAAAACTGGGATGGGGGCTTCCTTGGTGGTCCAGTGGTTAAGACTGTGAGCGTCCACTGCAGGGGGCCTGGGCTCTATCCCTGGCTGGGGAACTAAGATACCAGATGCTGCATGCATGCATGCTCAGTCGCTCAGTCGTGTCTGACTCTGCGACCCCATGGACTGTAGCCCACCAGGCTCTTCTGTCCATGGGATTCTCTAAGCAAAAATACTGGAGTGGGTTGCCATGCCCTCCTCTAGGGGACCTTCCTGACCCAGGGATTGAACCTGAGTCTCCTACAACTCCTGCATTGCAGGTGGATTCTTTACTGCTGAGCCACTGAGGTAGCCTTGTATACCTTATGGCACAGCTCCCCTCCCCACCCACCCCCCCAGCCAAAACAACAACAACAACAAAAAACCTGGGATGGAATTTATCCTGGTTGGCATGCTCCCTGGAGGAGAAACCCACCCAGGTGTCCAAACCTCCTTTGGTTTCCATCATCAGCAGTCATTCTCTGTCTAACTTCTACCTTACCTCCCGTTGAGAAAAATGCCTCCATTTTATGCCTTTAGACAATTTTAGGAAAACAGACTTGCTAGGTAAAGAAAAGCACATCTCTAAAATGATACTCCTTGCTTCTGTTCATTTACTCGGTTGTGTCCCACTCTTGCCATCCCATGGATAGCCTGCCAGGCTCCTCTGTCTGTGGGATTATCTTTTAAGCAAGAATATTGGAGTGGAGTGCCATTTCCTCCTCCTCCAGGGGATCTTCCCAAGCCAGGGATCGAACCCAAGTCTCTTGCATCTTCTGAATTGGCAGGCAGGTTCTTTACCACTGAACCACCGGGGAAGGATACTCCTTGAGATGTGTACAAAACCCCCAGCCATCCTCCAGGCAAAAAGGTAAGGGTTGTAGGAAGGAATTAAAAGCTTTATATTGAAATCATCTTAGTTTACACGGGTGCCCCAACATTCCCTGGCTCCCTGCTACCCTCAGGATAAAGCCCAGCTGCTTACCTGGGTACCCCCCACCCCCACCCCTGCCTGCAACCTGTATGTCCCGCCCCTCCCCCTGTTCCTTGGGCGCTGACTCACATATACTCTGCTCTTTGCTGCCTTCAGGTCATCTCTCACGAGATCCTGTCTGCTGGATTGTCCTCGCTGCCCCCTCCCGCTGTGGGTATTCCTTGAATCTTGGGTGCTTTTTCAGAGTGGCCACTTCTGGCCACCAACTCCAAGAAGCCTTCCTGACACTCAGCTCAGGGTTAGACACCACTCATCTGTATTTCTCCAGCAGTCATTCTTTTTTTTTTTTTTGGCTGCACCTTGAGGCATGTGGAATTTTGTTCCTCAGCTGGTGATGGAACCCACGCTCCCTGCTTCCCACTGGGGCACCAGGGAAATCTCAGCAATCATTCTTTTCTTTTTTTTTAATAAAAAATTTCAGGGGAATTCCCTGGAGGTCTAGTGGTTAGGACTCTGAGCTTCCACTGGAGGGGACCTAGGTTCAGTCCCTGGTTGGGGAACAAAGATTCTGCAAGCTGAATGGTGTGGGCCCCCCCGTGCAAAAAAAAAAAAAAAAAGCAAACACACAAGATGAACTTAGCTCTACCTATCACCTTGTTCCAACTGTCAATATTTGTCATGATTAGATCAGCCACAGATTAATACACATATTCTTACGCACGCTCACCTGTACTGTGACAATCTGTTCACAATCCCTGTCTCTGCCTTTAGCCTGTGCAATGCATGTATTCACTCATCCATTCATTCACAGGTCTGCCATCAGGTTCTGCTATTTCCTGACTGCCTCTCACCTAAAGACACAACAGTAAATCCTGAGGACCCAGGCGGGGGTGGTGGGACCAGACTGCAGAGTCCTTGCCCTCTGTTCGGGCCGAAGAGACAGACGATAAATAAATAAACAAGGTAATTTCCCATTGTGATGAGAGTCATCAGCATCCCTTGACAGAGGGCGGCCCGTTCGTTCGTCCCATCACCTCCAGCACCGAGCAGCACATCACACGCTGGATGCTCCTCCGAGCACAGGGTCCCGCTGAGGCAGCCTGAGTTCTGTGGTCACTATGGTAACAGTCCTTTCCTTTCCCACCCCTCGAAAGGGGGACATGGAGGGGAACCAGGGTGACTGAGGATCCACCCCAGCTGCTCAGGACTGAGACACGACCCCCCACCCACCCCCGGCCCCCACAGTCCACTTCTGGGATGACTTTTCAAGTGTGCGAACATCTGGTTCACAAAACCGAAAGGCCATGAGGGAATGGATAAACACTCCCGATCGAGATTCTTTCTCGATCACCCTGAGGCATTGCCCCTAAAACGTCAAGCGGTGAGAGTGACACCCAACAGACAAAACACAGGCGCCTGCCTCCAGCCTTTGGGGATGGACTTTGAAGTCTCTGGTGAGCTCATGGGCTTATGAGCTCTGACTAAACTGGTGCGTATTTCCCTGGAGGTCTTTACAGCATGCCTGAGAACTGGTTCGCAGGTGACTTGTGGAGGGCAGTTCTGCTGGGAAGAGGTGGTATAAGATGGCCTCTTACCACACCCCCCAACCCCAGCCTGATATCTCTGCAGAGACTGCCAGGGTCTAGAAAGCAAGCCAGGCCTGGGTGTGGAAGAGAAAGACCCCTCTAGGACTATCCATCACTGGCTGAGGCAAGGATGCTCGGTTTACAAGAGTAATAGCAACAACAATATTTAGTGATTGCTTGTGTGTGTGTGTGTGTGTGTGTGTGTTAGTTGCTCAGTCGTGTCTGACTTTTGTGACCCCATGGACAGTAACCGGCCAGGCTCCTCTGTCCATGGGACCCTTCAGGCAAGAATACTGGAGTGGGTTGCTATTCTATTCTCCAGGGGATATTCTCAACCCAGGGATCAAACCCAGATCTCCTGCACTGCAGGCAGATTCTTTACCATCTAAGCCACCAGGGATCACTTGCTTTGGGTCAAACCCTGTTTCAAGCTTTTACATATACTGCTAACTGCTACTGCTAAATCACTTCAGTCGTGTCTGACTCTGTGCGACCCCATAGACGGCAGCCCACCAGGCTCCCCCGTCCCTGGGATTCTCCAGGCAAGAACACTGGAGTGGGTTGCCATTTCCTTCTCCATATACTAGGGCTTTGAATTTTTAGAATGGCTCTCTGAAGCAGTTACAATTATCATCCTCTCTTACCAAAAAATAAATGGAAATACAGAGAGGTTAAGTGACTTGCCCCAAAACACAGAACCACTAAGTAGATGAGCCAGGCTACAAGCCCAGGCTGGCTCTTGATCCAGCTCTTAATCTGTACACCAGAGTGAAGATGTGAACTCACTCAGATTCAGACTGGAAGTGGGCAAGACTTCCCTTCGTAATTTCTCCAGAAGGGAGGCGGTAGAGCAGTGGCATTGTGTGGATTTTGGCTGGGGCTGGAATCTGGCTCTGCCTGTTTTCTCAACTGAAAAATGGGTATGACAGAGCTCCCCCATCCCAAGGCTGCTGTGAGCATTACATAAGGCTGTCCATAGACTGAGCTAGGCAGAATATCCAGCATGTGGTGGGGCTTCAAACCATCTCAAACCTATGGAAAAGTTGCAAGTTACTCAACAACCACCTGTAATCGCAGAATCACCAACCGTTAACACTGAGCCACATATGTACCTATCCCATCTATCAATCAATGTACTGATTATCTCTCTTCTGAATTCTTTGAGAGGTACTTGCGACTCTGTGATATTTCATCCCTAAATCCTCCAGTCTGTACATTCTGAAAATGAGACTTTGTCTCATAGAACTTTAGTACAAATGATCTGAGATACAAGGTATGTCACCTTCAGGAAATTCACCATTGACATAATTTGTTGCTGTTTAGTTGCTAAGTCGTGTCCAGCTCTTTCACAACCCCATGGACTGTAGCCCGCCAGGCTCCTCTGTCCATGGGATTTCCCAGGCAAGAATACTGGAGTGGGTTGTCATTTCCTTTTCCAGGGGACCTTCCCAATCCAGGGATGGAACCTGTGTCTCCTGAACTGGCAGGTGGATTCTTTACATAATAGTATCAAATATTTTCTGTATTCAAATTTCCCCATTTGTCCCCAAAACATCTCTGGTGGCTGTTTCTGTTTTTCAAACTCCCCCTGGGAACCACTCATCACTGCACTCATGCGCAAGGCTCTTTCATCTCTCTCTCTCTCTCTCATTTTTTTCTTTCTTTTCATCTCTTTTTAACCTGGGACCATTTCTCAGCCATTTGGCCTTTCATGCCACTGATATTTTAAGAGTCCAGGCTGGTCACTTTGAACGTCTTCATATTTTTCTGACTCCTTGTAAAATTAACTGTAGCTCATGGGTAAATGCAGAAAGCGGTCTATAGGGTACCTGATGCCAGAGGTGCAGGGGACTCGGGGGCCTGCAGAGGAGGACATAGGGCATCAGGTCTACTTGGGTCTAAGAGGTTCCCAGAAGCAGTGACGGAGGATGTTTAAAGGTGATTAGAGCTTTGGCAGGTGGGCCAGGGTGGCGGGGCCTCTGCAGACAGAGGCCGTGGCATAGGGGAATGAGGGCGGCGACTTAGAGTCATGGGTAGCAGCGAGGCCTCGAGGGCGAGGTGCTGAATAAGCAGGGTCCGTGCCTACGTGAACTAGAACTTTCCTGAGGCTGGTCCTTGTCTTTGGATCTGTTCTTTCCTTCAAGATGCCAAGGGCACTGCCCAGCCCACCAGCAGCGTTCACCCGTGGATACTGGCCGCCAAGCCTCTCAAACATTCAGGAACGGAGAAGCACAAAGAATTCCCTTCCAGGGGGCGACGTGGCCGCCTGCCCTCACGCACCAACCGCTCGATCTTAACCGGCAAGTTGCCAGGGTTCCCACATCTTGCCCTGCAAATTAAACCTCCCTTTCTCAACCTGCTTGCCTCTTGAGGCCTGGGCTGCTTCGGTCAAAAAATACAAAAGGAACTTCTAATCGACCACAGAAATAAACACTGTGGCATGTTCCAGCCAAAGTTTCCTACCTCTCCTCGTCATAAGCCCCCCATATGTCAAGCAAACCCCTCCTGTCTTGTGGAGGAAGAAAGTGAAATGTGCCCTGAAGGGGGCCCCTGAGCCTTTGAGTTTCAAAGAGGAAGTTGTGTGTGTGTGTACGTGTAGGTGTGTGTGTGTGTGTGTGTGTGTGTATGTGCTGTTTTAGCCCTTATGACAAAAGGGAAGGATCTCTTTGGGGGGCTTGAGCAAAAATGCCCTTTCAAGGTGACCCTCACTTCATTTTCTAGGGCCAGAAGGCAGATGCATTCAGAAGTGGTTCTGCCAACCTACTGATGCAAATTCAATTCCTTACTTAGCATTTTAACATCCATCTTTGTTTATCTTGTTATCATTTGAAAGGGGCTCATACTTAAAAAAAAAAGTCAACTATACGTCAATAAAAAATTAAAATAGGAGGGCTCATCCTGCCATGTTCTCTTGGCAAAATACCCTTGAAAAATCTGTCATGCCTGTTTGTGTGTCCTTCAGATAGAAAGTCACCCACAGGCACACTTGCACACGTGCCACGGGGCACACACTTACACACCCACTACCACAGATAACAGTGACACACCTCCATATGTCAGCAGATACGTGCAATACGTGCAAATACATGCACACACACACACACACACACGTCTGCACTCACAGTGCCCGGTCGTCAGGGTCCTGCAGCAAGCCCAGCTCTTGCCTGCTCACAATGTCTCCTCTATGCCATCCTGCAGAGTTTCAGGGACGCGGTCAGCTGGTTCATCCTAAGAGGCGCCGCCGGGTACCAGTTCCCCCTTGGGAGGATGCTCTAGACTCCCAGGCTGTCCCCAGAACATTGGCTCAGATACTGGAGGGGGAACAGGGCTCCTCCGAAGCAAAGCAGCTTTGGAAAAGGATGCGCTCAGCTGGCTCCTAGCAAGCGATTAGAGGAGAGGGATGGGGAGAAGGTGAGGAGGAGGGAAGGGAGAGAGAGCGTGAGATGGAAAGATGGATTCAGAGAGAGAGAGAAAGATTTCTGGACAGAAGCAGAAAGGAAAAGATCCACACGAACCACCTGCTCTGGGACTTTCTGAAATAGGCTGTTTTTGTCCCCTTGACCTCTTCCAGGAGCCTCTCTCTTGATTTTTCTCTAGCCAGCTCAGGAATTCCTGAAGCTACAAAGCACAGACCCAAGGCTGCGGAAGACTAAATGGCTTCCCCTGGATGGTGGTGGCAGAACCAGCCTGTGTCACAGCCCTGAGGGGCTCTGAGGGATGCCAGGTCATCTCCAAGACCTCCGGGGCCAGGGGGAGGGGCGGCTGCCCTGGTCCTTACAGTCCATCTGACCCCCCTCTGTGGAAGGGGGTCTGAGGGATTACTCTAGCCTCCCCATTACAGCCCAAGCTGGGTCAGTGCCTGTCCACGGGGTGGGCCAGAAGAGGGCGTGGCAATGGTCACAAGATGGGGAGGTTGAATGGGGGGAGCCCAGAGCTTTCTATCACATGCTGCTCATCAGTTGCCATGACGACTGCAAGGAGGTGGGGTCGCCCAGACCGGAGGATGCAAGAGAGACGGGTTGGTTCTAAATCACCGTGACAGCGCTTCAGTTGAGCTATTACGCCGTTGCCGTGGCAACCAATGAGATCAAATCGCAGAGGAAATCTATAATTATTACAAACCAGATACCGGCGAACTTGGGGCGATTATCAGCACGTTGGGGCAATTCAACCTGAACTTTGGGGGTGGCGTGGGGGACAATAACCCCTGCCCCCAGCCCCCAATTCTGGGAAGAATAAGGCTAGAGGAGTCTCAGCAAGGCAGATCTGTTGATGACACAGAAAGGAAACCTGGAAGAATCTTTTGGTGAAATGAGGAGTAAACACTCGGTGAAACGACACGAAAATGTCAACATTTGACCACTAGAAAACACTTCCCCTGAATTTATTATGGAAATTCCTAACATACAGCAAAGATGAATTTGACACTGAATACCTGTCCACCCACAGCCTGGCTTCTGCTGTTAACGTTTTTACCATAATCACTTCATCACAGCATCTACCCCTCTCTCCATCCATTAACCCTCCTGACTTGTTGATGCATTTCAAAGTAAATTGCAGACATCAGTACCCTTCCCCCTCAAGTGCTTCGGCCTGCAAAAAATTTAATATTTGATCATTTTTAACAACCAAAACAGCAATTCCACCTGATTCAATCTAAATAGAATACAGTCTAGATTTCTGTCATCTAGCTGTCCATCCATCCATCCACCTATCTTTTCTTCCATCCATCCACCCACCCAGCCTCCATCCTTCTATTCATCCTTCTATTCATCCATCCATCCATCCATCCATCCACTCATTTATCCATCCATCCTCCCACCCATCATCCATCTATTCACCCATCTATCTATTCATCCATCCATCCATCCAGTCTCTCACTCATCCATTCATCCATCCACCCACTCAGCCTCCCACTCATCCTTCTATTCATCCATCCATCCATCCATCCATCCACTCATTTATCCATCCATCCTCCCACCCATCATCCATCTACTCACCCATCTATCTATTCATCCATCCATCCATCCAGTCTCTCACTCATCCATTCATCCATCCACCCACTCAGCCTCCCACTCATCCTTCTATCCATCCATCCATCCATCCACTCATTCATCCATCTGTCCATCCATCTATTCACCCATCTGTCTAAACATCTATTCACCCATCTATCTATTCTTCCATCCATCCACCCACCCAGTCTCCCACTCGTTCATCCATCCATCTATTCACCCATCTATCTTTTTTTTTTTTAAAGGTTTCACGGTTTTATTGAGAAATAACTGACATACATCACTAAGTTTAAGGTACACAGCATGATGGTTTGATTCACATATACTGTAAAATAATCACTGTAGTAAGTTTAGTTATCATCTGTCATCTTACATAGACGCAATAAAAATTTTCCTTAGGATGAGAACTCTTGGGGTCTGCTATCTGAACAATTTTCCTGTATATTATACAGAGTGTAAACTACCATCATCCTTGTACATTTCATCCCTAGTATTTATTTATAACTGGAAGTTCATAACTTTCAGCTGCCTTCTTTCAATTTTCCTTTCCTGTAGCCCATACCTCTGGCAACCCCAAGTCTGATCTTTTTTCCTATGAGTTTGGTGGGTACTTTTGTTTTAGATTCCACATATAAGTGAGATCATACAGTATTTGGGTTTCTATGTTTGACTTACTCACTTAGCAACATGCCTTCGAGGTCCATCTAGGAGAAAAATATTTGTATAATACATAATTAACAAGTTTCACATGAAAGGGAACTAGAAAGACAATGGTCAGATTTAGATATATATGAGCCTCAACTCAAAACTAGTATCAGAGTATTGATTTTGAAAAAAAAAATTCAAATTATATCAGAAATTTTCAAAGATCATTACACAAATCAGCTTTTCTACATACTTCCAATTGCCTTCACCCATTTAACTTTTCTTCTATTCATCTACCCACCCAGTCTCCCACTAATCTAACTATACATCCATCCATCTGTCCACCTATCTATCTTTTCTTCCATCCATCCACCCACCCAGTCTCCCACTCGTTCACCCACCATCCATCCATCCATGCATCCCTGGGAGTGCTCATGTGTGCTCATGGTTTCCACACAGGATTCCCCATCCCTGAATCTTCCTCCTTGTTCCAACCGAGTCCTGCACATTAAGCTCGATACATTTCCAGCTAAACACCATCATTCTTTCCCCCTTCACCACTTCTATTCCATTCCCTGTGTTCAGCATAGCAGCAAGTAGAACCACTGTCTACCCAGTTATTCAAGCCGGAAACCCGAGACACAGCCTTGATCCCTCCCTCCCTCCCTCCCTTCACTCAGTAGTAGGCCCTGGCATTTCCCCTCCACACCAGCTCCAGCCTCCACCCTCTCCTCTTTCTCCTGTCCCAGTTGTGGTCCCCATTGTATCTTAGGTGGACAGCTGCCCCAGCCTCCTGACTGGCCTCTCAGCTGCCATCTCACTCTCCCTCTGCTTTCTCCACGCTGATTGATGATGAACTATCTGATCAAGCTGGTGGGGGCACACATTTCTACAAATACGTGGGAGAGCAACTGATCAAAATCTAAGCCAAAGAAGTTGCAAAGGAGCAGTACGGGACAATGTCCCCTGAGTCCCCAGCAGCTCTTAGACTTGGGTATCACATTCGTTTGAGACTTAAGTGGACCAGTGGGTCTGGGGAACATGGCTTTATGAGCAGTCACGAGTGTCAACACTAGCTCTTCATGAGAAACGCCGCCCTGCTTCGTGAGCCTCCCCAGAAAACACATAGCTCCCCCACTGCACCCTCAGGGAGGTCAGCCATGCAGGGGCTGGTTGGTGCTAGATGATGGTCTTCTTCCCTGTTTCGGGAGGACGACAGAGTGTGTGTTAGTTCCTCAGTTGTGCCCGACCCTTTGCGACCCCATGGCCTGTAGCCCACCAGGCTCCTCTGTCCATGGGATTCTCCAGGCCAGAATACTAGAGTGAGTTGCCATTTCCTTATCTCTTGAGTCTCCTGCATTGACAGGCAGGTTCTTTCACCACTAGCGCCATACGTAACCAGAGGGTGAGGCAAAAACTGGAACACACTTCAGAGGTGTGGCAAATTTCAAGGCAGCACGACGGGGTTGACAGGAGGACACCTGGTCTGAGGTCATGTGCAGACCTTGCAAGGCCTCTGTGCCTCAGTTTCTCCAGCTGTGCAAGGGGCTGACTATACCTTGCAGGGTGGTTCTCAAGATCAAAGGTGGTGATAGAGGTGAAAAGCATATCCCGAAGCCATCTTGCTACACCCAGGGAGTTACCTTCAGATCTACTCAGCCCACTTCTTTTTATTATTTTTAGTTGTTTTAAAATTATTTATGGTTGTGTTGGGTCTTCGTTGCTGTGTGGGCTGCTCTCTAGTTGCAGTGCGTGGGCTCCTCATTGCAGTAGCTTCTCTGTTGCAGAGCATATGGGCTCTACAGTGTGCGGGCTTCAGTTGTGGCTCCAGGCTCTGAGCACAGGCTCAGTAACTGTGGTGCTGGGACTGAGCTGCCTCACAGCATGTGGGATCTTCCCAGACCAGGGATCGAATCCCTGTCTCCTGCATTGGCAGGTGGATTCTTTACCACTGAGCCACCAGGGAAGCCCCAGCCCACTTCCTTTTAAATTACAGTTGATTTACAATGTTGTGTTAATTTCTGCCGAACACTAAAGTGATTCAGTTACACCTATATGCGTGTGTATATGTATATTCTTTTAAAATATTCTTTTCCATTATAGTTTATCACAGGACACTGAATATAGTCCCCTGTGCTATATAGTAGGAGCTTGTTGTTTATCCATCCTATAAATAATAGTTTACATCTGCCGATCCTAAACTCCCAATCCTTCCCTCCCCCACGCCCCTCTTCCTTGGCAAGCACAAGTCTGTTCTCTATGTGTGTGAGTCTTTCTGTATCACAGATACGTTCCTTTGTGTCGCATTTTAGATTCTACATATGGGGGTATTATATGGTATTTGTCTTTCTCTTTCTGATTTTGCTCAGCTTGATAATCTCTAGCTCCATGCATGTTGTTACAAACGGCATGATTTCATTCTTCCTCGTGGCTGAGTAGTGTTCTCTTGTGTCCATGGACCACATCTTCTTCATCCATTCACCTGTTGATGGACGTTTAGGTTGTTTCCCTGTCTCGCTATTGTGAACAGTGCTGCTGTGAACACTGGGATGCATAGGAGTGGGATTGCTGGATCGTGTGGTAACTCTAGTTTTAGGGGTTTTTTTGTTCAGTTCAGTCGCTCAGTCGTGTCCGACTCTTTGCGACCCCATGGACTGCAGCACACCAGGCTTCCCTGTCCTTCACCAACTCCCAGAGCTTGCTCAGACTCATGTCCATCGAGTTGGTGATGCCATCCAACCATCTCATCCTCTGTCGTACCCTTTTCCTCCTGCCTTCAATCTTTCCCAGCATCAGGGTCTTTTCAAATGAGTCAGTTCTTCGCATCAGGTGGCCAAAGTATTGGAGTTTCAGCTTCAGCCTCAGTCCTTCCAATGAATATTCAGGACTGATTTCCTTTAGGATAGACTGGTTGGATCTCCTTGCAGTCCAAGGGACTCTCAAAAGTCTTCTCCAACACCACAGTTCAAAAGCATTTCTTCGGTGCTCAGCTTTCTTTATAGTCCAACTCTCACATCCATACATGCTGTTGCTGCTGCTGCTAAGTCGCCTCAGTCGTGTCCGACTCTGTGCAACCCCATAGAGGGCAGCCCACTAGGCTCCTCTGTCCCTGGGATTCTCCAGGCAAGAATACTGGAGTGGGTTGCCATTTCCTTCTCTAAGGCATGAAAGTGAAAAGTGAAAGTGAAGTCGCTCAGTAGTGTCCGACTCTTAGCAACCCCATGGACTGGAGCCTACCAGGCTCCTCCATCCATGGCATTTTCCAGGCAAGAGTACTGGAGTGGGGTGCCATTGCCTTCTCCACACATCCATACATGACTACTGGAAAAACCATAGCTTTGACTAGATGAACCTTTGTTGGCAAAGTAATATCTCTGGTTTGTAATATGCCGTCTAGGTTGGTCACAGCTTTTCTTCCAAGGAGTAAGCATCTTTTAATTTCATGGCTGCAGTCACCATCTGCAGTGATTTTGGAGCCCCCCAAAAATAAAGTCTCTCACTATTTCCATTGTTTCTCCATCTATTTGCCATGAAGTGATGGGACCGGATGCCATGAACTTTGTTTTCTGAATGCTGAGTTTAAGGAACCCTCATACTGTTCTCCATAGTGTGCTCAGCCCACTTTTGAATGCCAAACACCTGTAAGCAGCTGGAACAAAAGCTGTACCTGTTGCTTCTGTCTGAGCACCTATTTTGTGTCTAGGACTGAGGTAAGCACTTTTCCTATATAATCTCTTTTAAGCCTCAGAACAGCTCCTTTCTGTTAGGGATTTTTCCTCCTATTTTGCAGATATGAAAGAGGTACAGACAGGTTAGCAAGCTTCCTGATAACAGAGGGGTGCTACCCGGGTACCCCCAAATCTTTCTGGCTGCCGAGTCCACAATTTTCTCATTCCTTAATCATTCCTACTTCTTAAGTCAGAACTTTGTGTGTGTGCATGCTCAGTCACTCAGTTGTGTCTGACTCTTTGCTACCCCAGGGACTGTAGCCCACCAAACTCTTCTGTCCATGGGATTCTCCAGGCAAGAATACTGGAGCAGGTTGTCATTTCCTTCTCCAGAGAATCTTCCTGACCCAGGGATCAAACCTGCATCTCTTGTGTCTTCTGCATTGAAGGTGGATTCTCTACCACTGTGGCACCTGGGGAACCCATTTAGATCAGTGCAGTTAAAAATATACACCTGACCCTCGAACAACATGGGCGTCACGGTCACCAACCCCCACAGTCCAAAATCTGCGTAGTGCTCTCTCTGCCTCAAAAACAAAAACATAAATGACTCACCCAAGGGCAGGAAGCTGACATATGTGGATAGATTCAGGATTCAAACCTTAGTTTTTTGTATTCCACATACTGTGAGCTCTAATCCTGCACAAACTCTCCACCACGCTTAGTTAATTCAAAGACCTATAAAGTGAAAATATAGGTACTGTACTTTTTAAAAGATATTTTTGATGCGGATCATTATTTTAAAGTCATTGTTGAATTTGTTACAATATTGCTTCTGTTTTACATTTTGATTTTTTGGCCGCAAGGCATGTGGGATCTTAACTCCCCGACAAGGGATTGAATCACATCCCCTGCGCTGGAAGGCAGAGTCTTTAAGCCCTGGACTGCCAGGGAAGTCTCTCGGTTCTATATTTATTGAAAACAATCTGTGCAGTTCAATCTGTTGGTCAAGGGTCAATTCTAAATGCGAGTCAGGTATGTAATTTAAAATTTTCTATTAAATCAACTCTAATTTAATAAAGTTTTCAAAATAAATAAAAAGATATAAATCATTGGGAAATTCATAGATCACCTAACATCTAAAATAGGACACAATAAAGACCAGAGCTGATATACGTATAACTGATTCACTTAGCTATTGTAAATCAACTGTACTCCAATTAAAAAAAAAAAAAGACCTGAACCATTCTCAAATGACTGAATATCCCTGTTAAAACTCTTTTTTCCCCCTACTGAACATGTTACCAAAAAAGGGAAAGAGATGAAATTTTAAAGTTAGTTTTATGTCCTATTTGGGGCTTCCCTGGTGGCTCAGACTGTAAAGAATCTGCCTGCAATTCAGGGGACACAGGTTCCATCCCTGGGTCAGGAAGATCCTCTGGAGAAGGAAATGGCAACCCACTCCAGTATTCTTTTTTTTTTTTTTTTTTGGTTTTCTCTTTCATATCCTTTAATGACAATGAGGTAAACCCCGTTGTTTTTAGGGGGATTTCAGTATGGAAGGATATATATGAAAAGTGGTGTGATGACAGCATTATGTTCTTTAGAGAGTTGATACAATGATTCCAGTTTTTTTAAGTTTATATATAAAGTTGTTTTTGTTTAGTTGCTAAGTTGAGTCTGACCCTTTTGCACCCCTGTGGACCACAGCCCACCAGGCTCCTCTGTCCATAGGGTTATCCCAGGCAAGACTACTGGAGTTGTGGAGAAGGAAATGGCAACCCACTCCAGTATTCTTGCCTGGGATAACCCTATGGACAGAGGAGCCTGGTGGGCTGTAGTCCAAGGGGTCGAAAATAGTTGGATACAACTGAGCTCACACACACACACACACACACACACACACACACAGAGGTCTCCAACATCACATGTTATCTCCTTGGAGAAGCTTGTTTTTTTTTAAACCTCATGGAAATATGCTTATCCTGCTGGAATTTCTCACCACTCCCTGTGTTATTATTCCTTCACATTTATCACAGATTGCACATCTACATTTATTTGTGTATCTTGCTTTTTAAACTTTTATTGTGTGTTTATTTTGGGCTGTGCTGGGTCTTTGCTGCTGTGCATGGGCTTCCCACTGTGGTGGCCTCTCTTGTGGAACATGGGCTCTGGAGAGCCTGGGCTTCAGCAATTGTGCTGAATGGGCTTAGTTGCCCTGTGGCATTTGGAATCGTCCCAGACCAGGGATCCGTTGCACTGGCAGCTGGAATCTTAACCACTGGACCACTGGGAAAGCCCTGTGTATTTTCTTAATCTGTGTCTTCCAGGCCATTCCCCATTCCCCAGAGAAGGGGTGGGTCCCCAGCACAGTGCTTGGCACACGAGCACTATGTATGGAGTGGATCTTTACTATTCCCGGTTTATAGATGAGAGAGCTCAGGACTTGGAAGAAAACAAACTTCTCCAAAATGACACAACTATATTACAAAATTATTGATATCCATCATACGATATCACTTACATATGGATCTAAAAAAATGATACTAACAAACTTTACAAAACAGAAAGAGGCCCACAGACGTAGAAGGTAAATGTATGGTTACGAAAGGGGAAAGGGAGGCGGGGAGGGATAAACAAGGAGTTTGCGATTAGCAGATACAAACTATATGAAATAGATAAACAACAAGGTCTTACTGTATAGCACAGGGAACTATATTCAACATCTTATAGTCAACTAAAAGGGAAAAGAAAAAAAATAAATTACATCATCTTGTGTGCAAAATCCTAACCCAACGGGTCTATAAGTTCTAGAAATGTGGCCAATTTGCTAGCAAACAGTTAAACTCAAGAAATAGCACCTGTGAAATTAAGTGTGTGTGTTAACTCTGGAGTCAATTCCCTCTCTTTGAGATGAGACCCAGAAGGTAGGACCAACCAAGCAAGCAAGCACCTGGGAATTATGTTATTTGCATGTCCGATCTGAGAGTCAGAACATCATGCCTGCTGTCTCTCCAGACTGAGGTGTACGGTATCTGGGCTCAACACTTTTAGAAAACAATGGAGCCCCAAAGAGTCAAGAGATAGTAAATATTTGAATCCCAAATAATTCCACCCCCAGAAACATAGCTAATGCAGTCAATCTTAAAGAATGTAACAGTTCTGGGCTCTGTTGTTCAGAACAGTGTATTTTACAAGAGTGGACCACTAAAAACGATGTGAACAAGCAACAGCAAAGGGCTGCTCAAATGAGTTGTGATATGACAATTATTTACTGAAAACCAGGTAAAAAGGCAGGGGAACGATTTCTGAAGTTATGTAAATGAGAGTGAAAGACCATAAAATTTTATATGCAGTCTGGCCAGAATTTCATACAGACGCAAAAACAAGCCCATAAACCAATACACGAAAAAGGAAGGCTGGAAAGAAATGAAATTTCTGTTCAACACCATTTTGCCTTGGATATGGGGCTACGGAGAAGTCTACCTTTTTCCGCCTCTTGGTATTTTCTGAATCGTCGCTAATGATCTGAAAGCAGCCTCTCTCTTTCTCTAATAATACACAGAAAGAAATTATAACGCGGGCAGCCTTGTGTTGATGGCAGCCGAATGTGTCTAGACATCTAATCGCAGGAAAATAAGTGCTGGGTAACTTGACATTATTGGCATTCACAGACAGCCTCACAGGCACTGGGACATTGATCTGTGTTCCGTTTGGTTTCCGAAGGCGTGGGAAGAGATGAGCTCTCAGGTGGACTCCAAAGAGGACGTTTGTTCTCTGGCACTGAACCAGGTCAAACTGGATTCTGATCCCGGGTGTAAAATACTTGAAAGTTGAAAGTAGGTCAGCAGGGTCAGGGAGCACAGGGCACGTCTTGTCGCCACAGCTCGAAACTTCTAGACTCATCCCAAGGCACAGAAGGAAAGGGGAGCTTGGGAAAGGAAACCTGGGATTCCTGGAAGGCCAGGCAAGAGCATGTGCTGAGGCCTGGCAGCCCGGGGCTTCAAATTCTAGGCTATGAGTCTGCACACTGTGGTCAGCTGCATGATTTTTGCAAATGAAGACTCATCTCTGCTCGTTCGTTTCTGTGGCTGCGACAGAAAGCATGTAGCCGCACTGCGGAAACACTGGCCATCTGGCCCTTCCAGAAAAAGTTAGCCGACACTGACTGATCCAAGCTTTCCAAGCTTTGAAACCACAGATTGATCCTACCTTCCTTAGGACTCAGCGGTGACAGACGCGTATCCAGGTTCAGGGTTCAGTTTGTAAAGAAAGCGCGGTGCGTGGGTTTGGCTGCGCCACCCGCTGCAGCACGCACGGGCTCTTTTTCCTGTAACACACCGGCAGCGCTGGAGGTGTGTGTTTCTCTGGAGGCAGCATTTTCTGTCTGCCCCATTCTTCTGTCTTTACCAACATTTACAACACTCCCCCACACCCACCTTGACGTGATCTTGCTTTTTTTGTTTCCCTAGTTTTTGGCTCCTCCGTGTGGCCTGTGGGATCTTGGTTCCCTGATCAGGGGTCTAACCGGAGTCCCCTGCAATGGAAATGTGGTGTCTTAACCACTGGACCACCAGGGACATCCTATCTTGCTTTTTTTTTTTAAGAATTTGTTTGTTTATTTCTGGCTCTGCTGGGTCTTCTTTGCTGTGCAGGCAAGGTGGGGCTGCTCTCTAGTTGCGATGAGCGGGCTTCTCATTGCGGTGGCTTCTCTTGTTACCGAGCCTAGGCTCTAGGGCACTTGGGCCTCCATAGCTGTAGCTCACAGGCTCTGGAGCACAGGCTCAGAAGTTGTGGCACGCCAGCATAGCTGCTCCGTGGCTTGTGGGATCTTCCTGGACCAGCGATTGAACCCATGTCTCCTGCATTGGCAGGTGGATTCCTTACCACTGAGCCACCAGGGAAGCCCCCCATCTTGCTTTTTGACCAGGAAAAATTTTAAGTGAAAACCTGTACATCACTCTTGTGTCTGGAAGGCAGTATTATTTGCTGTAAATACTGTAGGTCACTGTAGAGCAGTGGTCCCCAACCTCTCCAGCACCAGGGACCAGTTTTGTAGCGAGGGCTGAACCCAAGAGATTGCTTTAAAGTGAAGCAGATCGCGTCACTCCGTGGTTAATAACCTACCAACGGTGTCTGATTGCAAAGAGGATAAAACCCAACCTTCTCACTATAACCTCAAAGTCCTTGGACGGGGTCCTGTGTGCACCTGCTATGCAGAGCCTAGCCCCCAACCTGGGAACATGCTTCCCTGTCTCTGAATGACTGGCATCTTTCACAGCTCAGAAAACACCCAGTCAGAGAGGCCTTTCTTTCTTTCTTCAGTTGCTCAGTTGTGTCCGACTCTTTGCCACCCCATGGACTGCAGGATGCCAGGCTTCCCTGTCCTTCAGTATCTACCAGAGTTTGCTCAAACTCATGGCCGTTGAGCCAGGGATGCGATCCAGCCGTCTCATCCTCTGTCACTCCCTTCTCCTCTTGTGCTCAGTCTTTCCCAGCATCAGGGTCTTTTCCAATGAGTTGGCTCTTCGCATCAGGTGGCCAAAGTATTGGAGCTTCAGCTTCAGTATCAATCCTTCCAATGAGTATTCAGGGTTGATTTCCTTTAGGATTGACTGGTTTGAGTTCCTTATTGTCCAAGGGACTCTCAAGTGTCTTCTCTAGCATAGCAGTTTGAAAGGATCAATTCTTTAGAGCTCAGCCTTCTTTATGGTCTGACTCTCACATGGCCTTGCTGACTGCCATTAATTCATAACGGAATTTGATTTTCATTGAGGCCCTTCACCGTTTCCCATTTGTTCATGGATATATCTGTCTCCCTGCCCCAGGATGCAAGCTCCCCTTCACCTCTCTCTTACTGTTGATGCAAAATATAATTTATGTGTTGAGTGTTGCTCAGTCCTTGGGATGTGGACACCTCTGGGGCCGGGGCATCAGGCTCAGTGGTTAAGAATCCGCCTGCCAATGCAGGGGACACGGGGTCCATCCCTATTCTGGGAAGACCCCACTTGCTTCAGGGCAACTAAGCCCGAGTGCCAAAATTACTGAGCCCTAAAGCCTGTGCTCTGCGCCAAGAGAAGCCACCGCAATGAGAGGCACATGCACCGCAACTAGAGAGCAGCCCCCGCTCGCCACGGCTAGAGAAAGCCAGTGCACAGCAACGAGGACCCAGCACAGGAAAAAAAAAACTGCTTCACAACAAGGAAGACTTCTTCCCATTCAGTGGATAAGAAAGCCAGGCAAAGAAAGCTGAAGTGCCTCTTGATGTTCTCTGCTCTCTGATCAATGATGTTTGTAAACATCCTGTAAGGCAAAGGCAGAGCCTTGTTGCAGATGGGGACACTGAGACCCACGGAAGGTTCAGTAAGTCTCACCACCCCCCCTCCACCTTGTATTGAATAAGTGACAGTGGGCCTGCTTTTCTGCAGAATCACGAGCACAGTGCTATGGGGTGATACTACGCTTGCGGAGAAACATAATCTCTACCATCATTTGGCTCCTGCAGAAAATGAGACGTACAGCAAGTCACTGGCCTCTTATCGCAGCTACTAGGAACCATCTGCTTCTCATTCCTGTCTTTTCACAGACGTCTCCAAGGAGTTCTTGCTCCCATCGCCAGCTCAAGTGCGGCGATGCCTTGCAGACTCAGCAACTTCCCCCGATCACCATGTGGCACTGACGTGGCACTTCTTTCCAAAGGATGTCCCCAAGCAAACCTGGGACTCTTCATTTCAGAGTTGAAGAGATGTGGGGAAAAAGTTCTCCTGGATACAAACTCGGGGTAGACACAGGTGGATGCCAGCATTCCCAGTACCAGCTCAGTGGCTCCCAGAGCACGGTCTTTGGTGGGGGATGGGGAGGAGCTCGGGGATGTGTGCTGTGTGGGTGGAGAACGGGGCACAGAGCTGTGTGAACTCACCCGCTGAGGGTCCTCAGTTGGAACTCAAGTATTAGGAGGCGGTGGCCTCCAGAGTTTCTTTCTCCTTCTCTGTCTGTGAGCACCAGCCCGGATGTGGCCCAAGGCCAGCTTTATTTCTTAATTAATTTTTATTGGAGTATAGTTGCTTTATTTCTCTTTGAGGTGACCTTCCCTGGCGGCTCAGTGGTAAAGAGTCTGCCTGCAATGAGGGAGAAGTGGGTTTGATCCCTGGGTCAGGAAGATCCCCTGGAGAAGGGAACTCCAGTGTCCTTGGCTGGAGAATCCCATGGACAGAGGAGCCTGGTGGGCTGCAGTCCACGGGGTCGCAAAGAGTTGGACACGACTTAGCGACTAAACAACTATAAAGAGAGGGTAACTGCAGCACCCAGCACACTGTCATGCAGAGTTGCTGCTGCTGCTAAGTCGCTTCAGTCGTGTCCGAATCTGTGCGACCCCATAGACAGCAGCTCACCAGGCTCCCCTGTCCCTGGGATCCTCCAGGCAAGAACACTGGAGTGGGTTGCTATTTCCTTCTCCAATGCATGAAAGTGAAAAGTGAAAGTGAAGTCGCTCAGTTGTGTCCGACTCTTAGCGACCCCACGGACTGCAGCCCACCAGGCTCGTCCGTCCATGGGATTTTCCAGGCAAGAGTACTGGAGTGGTGCCATTGCCTACTCTGCCATGCAGAGTAGGTGCTCAGAAAACAGAAGTGGGAGCCAGTATGGGAAGTACGGTTTGCAAATGGAGGGACTAATGGAAATCTGTAGTCTGGTAGCGTAGTCATCTCCACCCCCCACACATCCCACTGTGGAGGGGGAAGCGGATCCTTATTCCAAAACTACACCATCTTTCCAGACTCCAAAGTTTCTGCTTCTTTGTCCTCTGGCCAGCAAATTCCTTCAATAAGAACCCACAAGGAACACAACAGATGCCCAGTTTCATGAAAACATCATCAATCTTGTCAGCTCTGTCTGGATTTCCCATCCCCAAACAGTGCGTATTAAGTCACTTCAGTCATGTCTGACTGTCTGCAACCCTGTGGACTGTAGCCCACCAGGCTCCTCTGTCCATGGGATTCTCCAAGCAAGAGTACTGGAGTGGATTGCCATTTCCTCCTCCAGGGGATCTTCCGACCCAGGGATTGAACTCAAGTCTCCTACATCTCCTACATTGTTCTTTACCACTAGCGCCACCAGGGAAGCCCTCCCAAAACAGGGATGGATCCATTTAATGAGATTTTGAGTGCCGGCATAGATAGAGCTCTCTCCCTCCTCCTCCAGTTCTGTTAAAAACCAGCAGACATGTATCTTGACATTAAAATCTTCTTAATTATTCTACGTGGTGCAGAAAGAAATGAAACCCCATGCTGGGTACAAAATTGAAAAAGCAGTGCCAAGGGCAGAATGAGGGGTCTTAGGCAGAGATTTGGGGATATTTTAGAATCCAGACTCTAAACAAAGTTGGAATTCTTCAGGTGAAATTCCTGAAGAATTGGATCCACCATTTTGAAGAGGGGAAAAAAAGTACTATTCAAGTTTGGAAAATAAAATTTGTAGCAAGCTGAAAACTGTCATGGACTTCCCTGGTGCCGCAGTGGATAGGAATCCGCGTTCCAATGCAGGGGACTTGGGTTCGATCCCTGGTCCGGGAGGATCCCACATGCCACAGAGCAGCTAAGCTCGTGCACCATGCCTATGGAGTCTGTGATCTAGAGCCGCAGCTACTGAAGCCCGTGAGCCTAGACACTGTGCTGCACAGCAAGAGAAGCCGCCTCAATGAGAAGCCCGCACGACGCAGCTAGAGAGTAGCCCCCACACATCACAGCTAGAGAAATCCTGTGCAAAGCAGCAAAGCCCCAGCACAACCAAAAATAAGAAATAAATAAAATTTGAAAAAAGAAAGAAAACCGTCACGTTTGCCCCTTGGAAGCTGTGTGGTCTTGGGCCAGTGGCTTGAGTGCTCTGGGCTGCTGTTTGCTCATCTGTGGGGTGATGAGCAGAGATGACAATGAATGAAGAGCACTGGCTCAGGTCCATGGTGCAGGGCCTGCCTCAGGCTTGTCCTGCAAATGCCCAGCAGGCAGGACATGCTCGCTGGCGGGGACAGAAGGGTTCCAGACCTGATGTCGAGCCTGGCAGATGCTATCGCCAGCAGAACCCGGGCTGCCTGCGAGGAAAAACTGTCGCTTCCACTGCCAGCAAAACCAAGATGCTCAGAGCCAGGACCTGTGGGATGAGGCCACAGGACCCACGTGTTACTACAGAGGTAACAGATTCCCCAGCATGGAAGCAACCCTAGGACTTCCCTGGTGGCCCAGGGGATAAGAATCTGCCTGCCAATGCAGGGGACATGGGTTCAATCCCTGGGCCGGGAAGATCCCACGTGCCTCGGAGCAACTAAGCCCGTGCACCACAACTACTGAGCCTGCGCTCTAGAGCTCCCGCTCTGCAACAAGGGAAGCCGCCGAAATGAAGAGTAGCCCCCGCTCGCCACTAGAGAAAACCTGCAAACAGCAGCAAAGACCCAGCACAGCCAAAAATAAATAAATTAATTAATTAAAGAGTCTGTGATATTGGCTCAGTGGGATTATTCATATGGAAAGAAAAATTTATCATGATCTTACCTCATTCAATACCTAAAAATCAACTCCAGGCAGATGATAGAGATAAATATGAAAAACTAAATGTGACACCTTCTAGAAAATAGAGGGGCAACATGAATGACTTTAAATTTCTGAACTAGCACACAAAACCACAAAAAAAGATGAGTATGAGTTCATCTAAAAATTAAAGTCCCAATAACCCGAAGTCACCATTGAAAAGTAAATTCATGCCACAGAGTAGAAGATCCATAACACATAACTGGCAGAGGGACCTTTATCCAAATAGATTAAGAAAACTCTTAGAAATCTATAAGAAAAAGAAAAACAGACAAATGCAAAGAAAAATGGACAAGCGATCTTAATAGGCACTTCATAAAACAGGAATTCCAGGTAGTCAACATACATAATATAGAAAAGGTGATGAACTCAGTTAGTAGAGAAATGTTTAAAAAAAATACACAACTCCTGGAATGGCTGAAATATAATAGCAAGTTGAGGTGCTGGAGCTGGAGAGGTATGGAGGAAGGGGACTCCTCATACACACAGTTGGCAGAGTCTAAATGGGGCAACCAATTTGTTCTAGAATGTTCATGACAACACTATAATAGTCTTGCTATGGACCGAATTCAGTTTCTGGCCCTTCTTTCCTCTGTGATCTTGGCCAAGAAACTTAAAATTCTCTGTTTCCACGTCCACAAAGAAGGTCATTCCCACCTGGATTATTGAAAGCTTTAAATGAGATAATCCAAATAGAACCCAGTGCCTGGCAGGTAGAAAGCTTCCGACCACTCACTCTTATCATCTAATCTGTGTGTGTGTGTGTGTGTGCTCAGTCGCTCAGTTGTGTCTGACTCTTTTGCGATCCCATGAACTGTAGCCTGCCAGGCTCCTCTGTCCGTGGGATTTTCCAGGCAAGAATACTGGAGTGGGTTGCCATTTCCTTCTCCAAGGAATCTTCCCAGACCAGGAATTGAACTCAAGTTTCCTATATTGGCAGGCAAATTCTTTATCACTGAGCCACCAGGGAAGCCCTAATAACCACAAATATGCTATTTCAAAAGGCAGTATTGTTGCCATTTTACAGATGAGGAAACTGAGACCCAGAAGTCACAACTTCCAGGGAGCTCAGAAGGCCAGCTACACAGCTACTTTCCATAGGACTTCTTCCTTGACCCCCAAAGGAACAGCTAAGCAACAGACTCCAACCTAAGCCCATAGCAGGATGTCAAGGGGCTGCACAGGGTTGAATCTGATCAATTACTGCAAATGATCCAAATTGTTGGCTGCCTCTGGAAGCGCTTTGAACTTTGAACCCACTCACCACTAGCTTTATTCAGCATTTTGGACTTCCGAACACTGCTTTCTCATTTGCCATCGCAGCTGGTCTTCGCAAACTCTATTGTGATCATCAAAGGATAAGACAAGATTATTCCCCTTGATGGATGAGTAAACTGAGGCCAGAGTAAACAGCGGCATCCATGGGGCTTAGTATTAGCAGAGGTCCAGGTCCGTATGCCTGGGTTTCTCTCTAGACTTGATGTTTTTATTATGAGAGCCTGAAGTCAATCATCTATTCTGAGCCTGCATTTTCCGCCTCTGAAACCTGATCAGTCTTTCCTCTTTAGGTTGTTATGAGCAATGAGATGAGCAAATACACATGAAACCCTCAGAACAGCCCTAGCACCCGCTGAATGCTCGGCAAATATGAGCTGCCAGTGTTCATGGGCCGTTGCAATAGGATGGACAGAGCCTAAGTCGAAAGTCTGTCCAGGGTCCTCTGAATGTTTGCTCTTGTCCCTGAAACTTATCATTACTCTGGCAGCCCAGCCCTGGATCCCTCTGGGACCCTGACCCTAGGTCATCGCGTCCATGCTCTTCTGTGGGTGGCTCTTCTTTGAGTCCCATTTTCAGCCCCTGGGAGGACTGTGCACTTACGACTGGGGCAGAACGCCAGCCATGCAAATCCGCATGCAGGCAGTAATTTGCACAAATGCTCCTCGGTGTGCTCATTTCCAGCCTGTCCCCAGAACGGCACTCGGCTTGCAAAGCCAGCAGAGAGCTATTTACAGCTCTGGGCAAAGAGAAGGGAGGCAGGCTCTGATCTCACATGGGAATGGCCCTGCTGAGGTGGTGGTGGCTTGCTCTT
Organism: Bos taurus; assembly: GCF_002263795.3. Classification (NCBI taxonomy): domain Eukaryota; kingdom Metazoa; phylum Chordata; class Mammalia; order Artiodactyla; family Bovidae; genus Bos; species Bos taurus. Next base: position 7,562,614 of record NC_037352.1, on the reverse strand, counting down.
TTGGCTGCTTTAAGAGGCTGTTCAGCCAGTCTCGCCCTGAAGGAGCTTCGAGGTCCTGAAAGCTTTTGCTGAAAGGCCAGGGATCTGCCCCCACGATTGTCTGATTCCCTCAGGGAACCCACACGCAAAGTCAGGGGACTGTGTCCCTGCTCCCACTAACAGCTGCTGAGCCATCAGGGAAGCCTGACCAATAGCTGCCTGTAGACTCTAAACATCTAGAGAAAGGGATACAGGAGACCTGTCAAAACCATGGACAGCTCTAGCCGCTCTAGGTCAGGGATTGACAAACTAGTTGGGAGGCGGGAGACATCCGGCCCCCCCAGCCTGTTTGTGTAAATAAAGTTTTATTAGCACACAAACACATCCATTCATTTACATTTCACGGTACAGTCGAGTGGTTGAGACTATAGCTGCATGGCCCACAAAGCCTCAAATATTTACTATCTGCCCCTTAAAAAAAAAATCTGCTGAGCCCGACTCTACGTGAAGCCCCCACCATCTCATCTTCTAACAAACAGGCTCCTCCTACAGTCAGTCCACTTTCCATGAAGCTTCCTGAAGAGTATTTCTCAAGTGCTAATCAAATCAGGTCACCTCCTTACTTAAAACCCTTCCAGGTTCCCCAGGGGTCTCTGGGTCAAGTCTAAACTCAGCATCAAGGGTCACCAGGCTGTTTATGATCTGGCCTTCTCACAGCTCCCCTCTTCTTAGCCATCCACCCTGGGGAGCCTCTGCCAAACACCTCCCTGAACATTGGTTTTTTATTTAAAAAGCCATCTCAGTGGAAAACTATGCATTGTTTACATACCACACAAACTTTTAAGATATCTGATTCTAGCCTTGTTCATTACATTATCTTCCAGCTATTTTTTTTCCAACTCTTTCTAAGTTGTAGGAATCTGATGTGTGTATGCATGCTCAGCTACTTAGTCGGTCCAACTCACTGCGACCCTATGGACTGTAGCCTGCCAGCCTCCTCTGTCCATGGGATTTTCCAGGCAAGAATATTGGAATGGGTTGCCATTTCCTCCTCCAGGGGAATCTTCCCAACCCAGGGATCGAACCCATGTCTCTTGCATTGGCAGGTGGTTTCTTTGCCAGTGAGTCACCTGGGAAGCCCAGGAATCTCACAGAGGAGCCAATTCTGTCTTGTCCAGTCATTTTTTTTGCCTCCATTTGCAATGGAGTTCACCATTCCTTTACTCCATAGACAACTGTGCTTTATTTGACTTTTCCTTTGAACCTCTTCCAACATCTGCTTGGTTCTTTCATTGAATGAACTTTACAGAATCATTAAGTGTTCATCTTTGTATCTCTAAGGGAGTCATGGTTTTATCACCACCCCCCCCTTTTACTTTTTCCTGAAGATTTTAAGACTTTTCCATGAAGTCTGTGAGCCCCTGTTTGTGTCCTATCTGTTGAGAATATCTTTCCTGTCTTTTCTGCCTTTTCCTCCAGAAATTTCTTTCCCAGCATGCCCAGGTACAGAGACAGAGAACCTCTTCCTTCTCTGAGCTCCTCCCTCTATCTACTATCTACTCCCACCTTCCTGGTACTCTTCTCTCTGACTGGTTGTTTATGGGCCTGTTCCCTGATAGCTGGGCTTCCCAGGTGGCACTTGTGGGAAAGAACCCTCCTGCCAGTGCAGGAGACATAAGAGACTCTGGTTCGATCCCTGGGATGGGAAGATCCCCCGAAGAAGGGAATGGCAAACCACTCCAGTATTCTTGTCTGGAGAATCCCATGGACAGACGGGCTTGGCGGCCTATGGTCCATAGCATCGCAAAGAGTCGGACACGACTGAAGCGACTTAGCACACACAGCACATCCTGACAGCTAGCCTAGAAGATCCTCTGGTGTGGGAGACCTTGTTTTCCTTGTTAATACCATACACGGGATGCCAATGTCTGACATCTACAAAGTACTCAACAAACACTGGCTGAATAAATGAAAAAAAAAAAACACCATTTCAGGACTTCCCTGGTGGTCCAGTGGCTAAGAATCCGTCTGCCAATGCAGGGGACACGGGTTTGATCCCTGGTCCAGGAAGACTCTGCATGCCACGGGGCAAATAAGCCTGTGAGCCACAACTCCTGAGCCTGTGAGCCCAGTCTCAGAGCCACAAGTCCTGAGCCCACATGCGCCCTGGAGCCTGTGCTCTTCAGCAAGAGAAGCCACCACAATGAGATGCCCGCGCACCTCAACTAGAGAGAACCCGCACAGCAACGAAGACCCAGCACAGGAAAGACAGATTAATTAATAAAAAAAATACCATTTCAGTTCCTGTTCTTGGCCCACTTTTAAATCATCTCCCAGCTCTCCACGTGTGAAAAGCACCCCAGCAGCCTCTGAACGCTACCCTCCCGCCCTGTATTTTCACATGTCGTAACCGTGGCCTTTCAACTGCTCCCCTCTAGGAAACGGATGGCCATCTCTCCATTCTGCTTTATGGTCATCGCCTGACCTTGAGCAAGACGCCACCCCTCTGGCTTTCCAATGGGTGAAGCAAGGTGAGTTCAGGCATTCCAAGAGATAAAATACATCAGGCGGAGATACGGATGGCCAGTAACACCCTAATGATGTTCCCGCTCAGGCACCATTTACAATGTAACAGATGCTGTCAAGGTAACACATCAGCGAGGCTACAGGGGTTAACTTTGAGTTCTGAGGTTACAGAGATGGCCATGGACGAGCTTCCCAAACTACCTGAAGGTGTACACGAACCCCCTCGTCCCACCAGGATAGTGTTAAACCGCAGACTGCACTTTGTAGGATGCTGGGTGGGGCCCAAGCGCCCACATTTTCCCCCCAGCTCCCCAGCGATGTCATGCCACTGGGTGCTGGACCACACTTTGAGCAGCAAGATGCCATGACACAGTGGGTCCCAGCTTTGCAGGAACTCTCCGAGCAGTGGCTGAAAGACAGATAACCAGAACGTGGCTGATGTGTTGTGTATTCAGTCACTTCAGTCGTGTCCGACTCTTTGTGACTCCATGGACTGTACCCTGCCAGGCTCCTTTATCCATGGGATTTTCCCTGCAAGATTACCGGCATGGGTTGCCATTCTCTCCTGCAGGGAATCTTCCTGACCCAGAGATCGAACCTGCGTCTCCTGTATCTCCTGCATTGGAGGCAGATTCTTTACTGCTGAGCCACTGGGGAAGCCCTGGTTGCTGATCGTTCAAAGTAATAAATGTTAGTGTCCAAGTGGGAGAGGCTGACAGTTAAGACTATGAGACTCCGAGGACGGACAAGTAGGTGAGCGGGGGTAGTCGGGTGCAGGGTTCCCAAGGGACATGGAAACCAGGTTGGGAGCATTCTGCCAGGCCGGTGACTCAACAGAGTGATAATTCTGGTGGTGAGACCTGTCGATCTCTGTTTTAATACATCCTCCAGGGGATTCTGATGTGCAAGTCTGAGAACCATTGTGCTAGGCAGAAAGGGGTAGAATATTCCAGTTGGAAGAACAATGTTTTGTTTCACATAGTCGACTTTCAGGCACATGTCCAGACCCTGTAAATTGCATTCATTATTTCATCTATCTATCCATCCACCCACCCATCCAACATCCAACAGATAAGTTGTGAGTGCCCACTAGGCATCTTGTTAGGCACAAGAAGTTGTAGATAGACATGCCTGTCTAAGCTCCTAAACCACTGATTTCCAACCAGGGGATATCTAGCAATGTCTGGGGACATTATTGCTTGTCACAACTTGGAGGTAAGTGTGCTACTGGCAATGAGTGGGATAAAACCCAGAAATGCCGCTGAACATCCCATAGTACACAGGACACCCCACCCGCCTCCATGCCCACCCCACCCCAGCCATGGCAACAGTGTTGTAAAAAAACTTTGTTCTTGGAATTCCCTGGTGGTTAAGTGGTTAGGGCTTGGTGTTTTCAATGCTGGAGCCTGGGTTCAATTCCTGGTTGGGGAACTAAGATTCTGAAAGTTGCAAAGTGTGGCAAAAAAAAGAAAAAGAAACTTTGCTCTAAACTAGGAACCCCTGGAGGGCAGGTACTGTATGGCAGTCACTTTGACATCCCAAAGTCAAGAGACAGGGCCTGACCCCCAGGAGCTAATCGAATGTTTAAATGCAAGAGGAAATAGCAAGACAAAGATATACTTAGGTATATAAAGAATTCTTACATGACAACAAAAAGACAAACATCCCAATTCAAAAATGTGCAAAGGACTTAAACGGACCTTTCCTCAAAGAAGATACACAAAAGGCCAATTAGCACATGAAAAGATGTTCAACATCACTATCATTCAGTTCAATTTAGTTCAGTTCAGTCACTCAGTCGTGTCTGACTCGTTGCCACCCCATGAATTGCAGCACACCAGGCCTCCCTGTCCATCACTAACTCCCGGAGTTCACTCAAACTCACGTCCATCGAGTCGGTGATGCCATCCAGCCATCTCATCCCTTGTCGTCCCCTTATCCTCCTGTCCCCCCAATCCCTCCCAGCATCAGAGTCTTTTCCAATGAGTCAACTCTTTGCATGAGGTGGCCAAAGTACTGGAGTTTCAGCTTTAGCATCATTCCTTCCAAAGAACACCCAGGACTGATCTCCTTTAGAATGGACTGGTTGGATCTCCTTGCAGTCCAAAGGACTCAAGAGTCTTCTCCATTAGGGAAACATAAATCAAAACCACAGTGAGATAAAGTAAGAAAAAAAGATAACCACCCCTCCAATCAGATACTGCTTCATATCCACTAGAATAAGGTAATACATTGTAATACTAGTAATCAGAAAATAACAAGTGTTGACAAAAATGTGGAAAAAATTGGAACCCTCACACATTGCTGGTGAGCTTGTAAAATGGTGGAGTCTGGCATGGCGATTCCTCAAAAGGTTAAGCAAAGAGCTACCATGGGACCCAGCAGTCCCACTCCCCAAAGAACGGAAAGCAGATCTTCAAGCTGCAATTTGTACACACATGTCCACAGCTGCATCATTCATAGCCGTCAAGTTGGAAGCCCAAATGCCCCTCAACTGACAGACGGATAAACCAACTGGCATATAATCCACGTGATAGAATATTATTTAGCCATGAAAAGGAGCAAAGTACTGATATATGCTACCGCAGAGAAGTCAGACCAATATGCCACATGTTGGATAATGCCATTTATATGAAATAGTCAGACCAGGCAAATCTATCGAATCAGAAAGCAGACGAATGGTTGGCAAGGGCTGGGGGAAGGGAAGGTGACGGCTTCATGGGGACAAGGTTTCCTTTCGGTATGGTAAAAGAGTTCTGGAACTAGAGAGAGGTGACGATTGCACGACATTGTGAAAGTACTTAATGTCACTGAATTGTACCTTTTAAAATTATTAAGGGATGTAGCCGGCAGTCCAGTGGTTAAGATACTTCACTCCTAATGCTGGGGACATGTGTTTGATCCCTGGTTAGGGAACTAAGATCCTATACACATTTTTTTTAATCACCTGGGGCTTCCCAGGTGGTGCAGTGATAAAGAATTCGCCAGCCAATGGGGGAGATGCAAGAGATGCTGGCTTAAACCCTGGGTCGGGAAGGCCCCCTGGAGAAGGAAATGGCACCCCACTCCAGTATTCTTGCCTGGAGAATCCCATGGACAGAGGAGCCTGGTGGGCTACAGTCCATGGGGTTGCAGAGTCGGATACAAATGAGCACACAAGCACTTTCTTGCACACACTGCGCAGTAAACGCTCATCCAGTCTCTATTGTGTGGCAGGGACAGTGCTCTGCATTCAGGATGGAAGTGAAAGAGACTCGAATGTACGTCTACTCCCCAGGAGACAGATGGGGAGGAAACCCAGCCCACAGTCACAGACCCAAGGAAGCCTCGGATGTTTAAGCATTCAGTTCTGAGGATAAACGGATCCTCGCTGGGGGAGGCTGGAGGCAGGAAGGGTCACGGAGACACCTTTTGAAGGAGGAGGGCAATTTGCCCTTGGGAAGTCGACCCCAAGACAGACAGGATGTGTGATCAGAGGCTGTACCAGGCGATACCATTCCTGGGATGGGTAAGACAGTTTAAAATGCCTGGTGCCTCCAGGAAAGCGAGGCTAGTCAGACGTGGCGGAGACAAAGGAGGACATGCAGCTCAGAACCACTTCCTGGGCCTTCTGTAGGGGTGCAGTGGGGAGCGGGTGGTGCGTTCTGGAAGCCCTCAGGCTCCCCAGCTGTCACCCATGATGCTTTTGTCCCCGGCTTTCTGGCAAGGAGGGCAGACAAGGAGAGAGAGGAAGGGGAGAGCAGGGCTCACACTACTGAAGAGGGACTAGGTCCCAGGTGCTTGAACAAGGGTTTCAGCCAATCCTCACAGTAACTCAGAGCCGCGTTCTCCTTTTGCACCTCTGCCTACCTTCCCCCCCTTTCTCCCTTTCCTTCTTTTCTTTCTTTATTCCTTCCTTCTTTCCTCTCTTTCAACTACCATTGCCTTTCTAAACATGGGAAAATGTGGCACTAACAAACAGAATGTCCATGGCCTAGGCTGTCATGCTGTGAGGGTAAAAAGTGAAGTGAAAGTGTTAGTGGCTCAGTCGTGTCTGACTCTTCATGACCCCATAGACTGTAGCGCCGCCAGGCTCCTCTGTCCATGGGATTCTCCAGGCAAGAACACTGGAGTGGGTAACCATTCCCTTCTCCAGGAGATCTTCCCCACCCAGGGATTGAACCCAGGTCTCTCGCGTTGCAGGCGGATTCTTTATCATCTGAGCCACCAGGGAAGCCCCCCTCATGCTGGTGGAAGCCCAGTTCAGCTCTGGTCAGTGTGACCTCAGGCCCCACCAGGATGCTGGTGACAAGAGTCCCCTGTGGGCAGGGCGGAGGCTCAGCCTGTGGACATGAGGCCTCAGATCTCTGTCTCTTGGCTCCAGAACTCTTAGGAAGCTCAAAGGCCTGAGTTCCGGTCACTGGCAGCTTCTGGCATGACCACTTCCCAGGAAAGAGGGACTGGGTGTGCAGGAATGTCCAGTCCTCAGACCCTGCCTGCCTCTCTTTCCTGGGGGCCAGGCAGCTGAAAGAGCCCCAGCCTGGTGTGCAGCGTGGATAAAGGACTCTGAGCAAGTCTCAGTCTCTGGGGGCTGTGCCTGGCTCACCTTTAATGCACGGTAAGCTGGCTAAAGGATCCTGTTTCCTCTTGCCCCCCATGGATAGACACACACACACACACACACACACACACACACACACACACAGAGGCCCCTTTCATGTTTCTCGCTTCCCTATATGTATGTACATAGACTTACTAAAATACCTATATATTGATCCTGTGACTTTATCATTTTCAGTAAATGATGTCTTAGAGATCTCTCCAGGTCAGGAGCATAGTTCCACCCCATTCTCCTAAAAAGACGGCTCATTTTTCCACATAATGTAACCCCTTCCCATCTTGGATTGCCAAGCCCTTGGGTGAACATTCCTGCATTGGCCTAGCATTTCTACAGGAGATTCTTTCTTAGCTGAGGGATGGCTGGGCCCCAGAGCTTGCAGTTAAAATTCTGAGACTGCTAAAGGAACTGAGAAGGCTCCAGAACTAGGTTATTTCTAAAACTGTCTTTGACTTCCAGCAGGGACAGTTGCTTTGACTTCTAGCAAGGATGGGGGTAATGCTGTTAGCAGAGTCCTTCAACCTCCGTGGGCCTCAGCTCACCTGTAAAATGGGAAACCTACAGCAATGCACATGGAGGTGCTCTGGATTTTCCTGTTGAAATGTGAGGGGTTAATATTGCCCTCAACATCGGGAGGCTCAGCAGTTGACACATGACCTCTATGATGCACAAAGCGGAACAAGGAGCCTGAGTAAGAAGGATGCTCTCCTAACATCAATCATCCACTATGAGTGGAGAATCTACCTGAGACCAGCAGTTCTCAATGCGGGGAGGGGGATTTTGCCCCCCAGAGGACATGCTTGGAGATTATTTTAGTTGCCATCACTAGAAACGGTTGCGACTGGCTTTAATGGGTAGAGGCTAAGGATGCTGCTCCATACCCTACAATGCATGGGACAGCCCCCCTCCCCCGCCCCTGGCAACACAGAATGATCTGGCCCCAAATGGCAACACTGTTGCCCTGCTCTAGACCTATCTCTCTGGAGAATCCCAGGGATGGGGGAGCCTCGTGGGCTGCCTTCTATGGCACAGAGTCGGACACTACTGAAGCGACTTAGCAGCAGCAGCAGCAGACCTATCTCTTATCTGATGCCTAGCCTCTCCCCCCACCAACAAGCCCAATTCAAAGATGAGGAAACTGAGGCTCAGAGAGGCCTGCCCAGCTGCCCAGCCAGCGGTAACAGAAGTAGATCTCCGGCTCCATCTGACTTTAGGGTCTGGGGTGCATTCCACATCCCGCACCATCTCTCTGGGAAGACACCATCCTAGTCTCGAAGCAAGAGCTGACTTTTCGCTGCCTGACAGGTGATCTACATCTTGAGTCTTAAGTCTTACCTAAAAGCATAAGCCCCCTACCCAGGTTTAGAGGTTTTATGACTTGTCATAATCACTGCTTCCCCTCACTTGCCATATGCCATGTACTTTACCAAGATGAACTCATTTTACCGTAATAAGGACACTAAGGGAATTAGTTGCAGAGAGGTTAATAATTCCACCAAGACGCATACTAAGTAGCAAATCTGGGCTCTGACCCTGAATAGAGGGGCCAGAGATGGATCCCTCAACCCCCATTGCACTAAGCTTCTCCCTCATACTGTGAACTTTCACCTTGGCACCTTGAACTTGGATCCCTGCTCCAACTTGGAGCGCTGCCAAGCCCTCAGCTGGAGGCAGTGGGGAGTCCCCACCTCAAGACCCTCCCATCTGTAGGGACCTGGTTGCTGCTGCTCTGTGGGGGTTCAATGCCTCAGGAAAAGAAGCAGGCTCTGAGCTAGGGTGGGAGATGGCAGCAGAGAACTTGGGGTCACAGGGAAAAGGAAGCGATGGAGAGGGAGGGGGCCCTGGAGGGAGGGGCTGTGACTTCCATTGCAGGGGTGGGGGTGGGGGTGCTGTTCAAAGAGCCTGGAGCAAGCTTCACCTGCAACAGATACTCCAGCAGCAGCAGCTCCAGACTAATAAAACTGATCTCATTTGCCGTCCTGAGTCCATTCGGATTCTGGCAAGCCTAGACTTGGCAGTTGGCTCAATAAAAAGATGATACGGGCTGAGCGGGGAAGTGCAGGGGCCCGGGAATGGATTCTATACAGCGACCTGCTGGGGGGCGGCACCGAGTTCCAGCTGTGTCCCCTCCCAGATGCGTGACATTGGCGGAGCCTCTGCACCACCTCTGACAAGTGGGGAGCCTGGTGCCCAACCACCTTGGTTCTAAATGTGAGGATGGGAGGTAGTATTCTGGACCCTGCCGGTCCACGAGTCCCAGAGAGGCTGTGACCAGCTTCGCCACCCACTGGCTGGGTGACCTTGAGCAAGTCTCTTCCCGTCTTGGTGCCTCTGCTTGCTCAACCGTCAAATGAAGGAGCAAGATCTTTGGTCTCAAGTCCCTGGGAGGTCTAAGGTCTCCAGGTAGCGCCATTTCTCTCTTTTTGGGGCTGACCTCTTTGGGCGTCTGGGACACACACTTCTCCTTTCTCCACCTCTCAGCTGCAGCTCCAAAGCAAAGCTCCTTGTTTTTTCTCCTCTGCTGCCACCCCTTACTCTGACCCGCCGGATCAAAGCGGTTCCCTGCCCCCGTCAGGTCACCACCAACCTGTCCCTCAGTCCAGCTTCATTGAAGCCAGTCCGATGGATGGCTCCTGCAAGCATCTCTCTTGGCTAAGGGCCTAGGGAATTCCACCGGGCAATGTCCACAGGAGCTAGGAAGGGGGAGCCCCAGGAGGCAAATGGGGGCCCTTCTTTCTGCATGGACACCCTCTTCTCTAGGAGAGGGGTTGGTCTGTCTCAGGGGAGGATATTTGGGACACAGTCCTTTGTGTGTGTGTGTGTGTGGGGGGAGCTCCTCACTGGTCCTGCTGCCTCAGAGGCCATCTCTGCTGGCAGTTTGGAGGCTCCAGGAATGATCTCTAGGCTGAGGAGCCCAGCTCTAAGGGTTTCAGTCTTCTAAACCTTCTTACTAAACCTCAACCTCTGCTCTTATCTCTGGCAATCGTGGGAGAGGAAAGGAGAGATGGGATCAGGTGGACTAGAGAGGTGGGAGGGATAGGACAGGGTAGGGGGGTGGTTAATGGGATGGGATTTGTGCGAAAGGGTTAAAGGGGTGGGGTGAGGTGTGTGGCTTCGTCCAGACCAGTGACCAAACCCTTGCCCTGTTTCTGAATGTGAAAACCCCTCCTCTTACATCTTGAGAAAGAGGAGTAATCTCCCAAATGCCTTAAATGTAAAGGTTTTCAAGGCAATCAATCTTCTGTCTCTGATGGATGAAGGGGGACTGGGGGTGGAGATAGGCAATTGAGTCCAGTTTCTGAGTTGGTGGGGGGGAGTGGGTTACACGGAGGTCTGTATTGCACTTGAGGGTTACATGCAGAGTCTCTGGCCAGCGATATCCTTCTTTTAGGAAGGGGCTTATTTTCCCTCCTGGAGGAAGCACCCCGTTATCTCCGAGCTGAGAAGGGAGGGTGGGGAGAAGAATCCAAACTTAGTTTTTTAGGGACGGGGGAGAGGCATGCGTCTCCAAAGAAATGATGGGCCCTAGAAATCCGGGGAGGCTGGAACCCACTTTGGGGGCGGAGGGAAGCACGTTCCATTCCAAGGGGGAATGTGGGGAGAGCAATCTTATTTCTAGAGCCGGGGGGCCAGGAAGGAAGGGCCCATATCCGAAGGGCAAAGGAAACTATTTTGCTCTCTGGACGGTGGACGGCTCTGTCTTTTCGGGACAGAGGGACCCGCGTCTCGGAAAGATGAGGGCTCGGTCTCTTAAGAGAAGATGCCCCGTTTTTGCTCCCTGGGGGGCAGGGCCGAAGGATTCCATCTCAGCTGGCGCGCAAGGGCTCGCCTCACGCGACCCGGCGCCAGGTCCTTACCTCCAGGCCTCTGCTCCAATGTGCAGACTCCGATCCGCCGGGCTCCGACTTCAGCGATCCGCGCCCTGCGCTCCGGCGGCGCCCGGTCTCTGCCCCGCTTCCCCCAGCGACTCGCCGGGCTCCTGGGCTCCGCCGAGCCGCGCTGGCCAATCAGAGATGCGGGTCCCGGCCCTCGCGCGCGCCACGGCCAATGAGCGCGCCCGCCACGGGCCACCGCCCCCGGGAGGGCGGGGGAAGGCGGGCCGGGGGCAGAGTCCGGCCTCCCGGGGGCGGAGGAGCCGGGGGCCCGGAGGAGGGGCCGCGAGGGCCTGGATGGAGGAGCCGGGTTGCGACCGCGGCGGCGAGGAGCCCCAGCCGAGCTGGGGTGTGAGGAGCCCGTCTCTGAAATGGGGGGCGGGAGCGGGGGGAGGCTCTCTAGGCTGGTTTAACCTAGACCTTAATTGCCCCCTGCCCCTTTTCTGGATACTGGGGGCTGCAGACGTGTGTAGCTGCCCCCTCTGCACCATGAGCCTTAGATCTCCGGCTCCGGGAAACCTAGATTCAGAGTTAGACAAGGTTCCGTAAGAAAGGGAGGGCGAAAGAGCATAGGGTCCCCTTCCACCCACCACCACCCCCCGCCCACGCACACCCTCCCTCCTTGCAAGTGCTCAGGGCCTTCTGGCTCTCAGCTCCGTGAGCTGCCATTCATTTAACACCTCCCAGCGAGTGCAGCCTTGGGGCAGTGCAAAAATCACTGGACTAGGCGTCCATGGTTACTGCTGCATGTTCTCGGGCAGGTCACTCTGCCTCTCTGCTCCTCAACAGTAAGTGGAGACAGCAGTGATAACACCTCCTTCATGAGCACAAGTGAGAGGGTAGATGTGATGAAGCTGCCTTTACAAAAATTGAAGTGCTGTATGAAGACTGCTGCTGCTGAGTCGCTTCAGTCGTGTCTGACTCTGTGCGACCCCATAGACAGCAGCCCACCAGGCTCCCCCGTCCCTGGGATTCTCCAGGCAAGAACACTGGAGTGGGTTGCCATTTCCTTCTCCAATGCATGAAAGTGAGAAGTGAAAGTGAAGTTGCTCAGTCGTGTCCGACTCTTAGCGACCCCATGGACTGCAGCCTACCAGGCTCGTCCGTCCATGGGATTTTCCAGGCAAGAGTACTGGAGTGGGGTGCCATTGCCTTCTCCGGTATGAAAACTAGCTAATACTAAAGTGTGAATAACTGCTAGCCCAGTAGCTTTCTAAAGGTATTTGGAAAGAGGATGCATTCGTTCAATGGTAAAATCAAAGACACAGGAAACTACCCATCAGAAAACAAGAGCTCACCAAGTGCTCATGATGAATAGCTGTTCCAGAATTAAAAATGCCAGGAAAGAATACAGCTTGGGTTTCCCCACTCAGCCTGATCAGGTAACTATTTCCTTTGTTTGCATCTTGCAAAACTCTGAGTTCTTTCCTTCCTGTCTTCCATGAATCCAGGCTGCCCTATCTCCGATTAGGTGAGCAGGACTACAGTCCTGGGAATTAAGATAAATATAAAACAAAACAAAACAAAAAGTTGGTCGGGGGGAGCTTCCCAGGTGGCTCAGTGGGTAAAGAATTCACCTGTAATGTAGGAGACACAGGAGATTCAGGTTGGATCCTTGGGTTGGGGAGATCCTCTGGAAGAGGGCATGGCAAACCACTCCAGTATTCTTGCCTGGATAATCCCATAGACAAAAGAGCCTGGCGGGCTACAGTCTATGGGGTGACAGAGTCGGACACGACTAAAGCAACTGAGCATGCCAAAGCGAATGAATACATTTAAAACCCGCCGAACAAACCACCTGCCCTCTAGTGTGGTCTGTGACTCCAGGGACCAAAAGAAACGATACGTAAGAGTAGTACAAAGGAGGGCTTCCCTGGCGGTCCAGTGGTTAAGAACCTGCCTGCCAGTGCAGGGGACACGGGTTTAATCCCTGCTCTGGGAAGATCCCACATGCCGAGAGGCGACTAACAATGTGGGCTACAACTACTGAAGCCTGCGAGCTCTAGGGCCTGTGTTCCAGAATTAGAGAAGCCACTGCAGTGAGAAGCCGCTGCTCCACTACTAGAGAGTAGCCCTGGCTCACTGCAGCTAGAGAAAACCCGAGTGCAGCAACGAAGACCCAGTGCAGCCCCAAAGAAGAAGAATACAAAGGAACGGATAGAACATACCACTGAACCACAGTTCTACTAAAACCGAGAGCTTTGCCAGTCTCTTTGGTATGTTAATGCTGTCACCTTGCAGACCTTTATGAGGCCTGGGTTACAAATTTTTCCTTAAAACCCAAGCCATGCAGATAATCCCTTTCACTGTCCAAAGAAATAAAATGGTCAGTAAATGCGGAAGAAAGGAAGGTTTGCCGAAGAAGGACAAGTTAAAGAGATGGAAAATTTCATCTACCAGAATGGCCTTGTTTTTATTATTATAATTAGCATTATTTGTGGAGGTTTCAAGGAAGTGGACAATTTCATAAATTGCTGTAGGTAATATCAATGTTCAAAGCCTTTCTGGGAAGAAACTGAGTATTCCTATTCAAAAAATCTGAAAAATAAGCTTACCCTTTGACCTAGCAGTTAAACCTCTATGAATTTATCCTAAAACAATGAAAGGTGCTAAAGTTTAGTGATAAAGTGGTTTACTGTCATTTTGTTTCTTGTAGCAAAAATCTAGAAACAACTAATAAGTACTTATAAGTTGAGTACAACAGGGACTCAGAAAGGACATCTGTTGCATGAAATTAGACGTCTCCAATACAGCATAGATGTTGAATATTGAATGGTATGGAATTAAATAAAACATAGGTATTGAATATTGAATGGTTTACACAAAATATTAAGTGAGTAAAAGATATTTGCCAAAAAAAGCTTATTTGGTGTTCTATTTTTGGTAAATCTAGATAAATAGATATCGATAAATCAATGCTGTCTAATAGAACCTTCCATGATGGTGGAAATGTGCTATTCAATATGGTAGCCACCAGCCATAGGTAGGCATGGAACACTTGACATGTCGTTAGTTGATTGTGAAATGGAATTTTAAAATATTATCTAACTTTTGTTTTAAGTTAAATAGTCACACATTGGTGGTGGTGGTGATTTAGTCCTTAAATTGGGTCCAACTCTCATGACCCCATGGACGTAGCCCGCCAGGCTCCTCTGTCCATGGGATTTCCCAGGCAAGAATACCGGAGTGGGTTGCCATTTCCTCCTCCAAGGGATCTTCCCTACCCAGGGATCGAGCCCATGTCTCCCTCGTTGCAGGTGGATTCTTTTACTGCTGAGCCACCAGGGAAGCTCCTGTCTATCACACTGGAGATCACCAATATAGATGATACATAGATCAATAGATTGAAAAAAAAATGCCCACTAGGAGAAGGCAATGGCACCCCACTCCGGTACTCCTGCCTGGAAAATCCCATGGGCGGAGGAGCCTGGTAGGCTGCAGTCCATGGGGTCTCTAAGAGTCGGACACGACTGAGCGACTTCACTTTCACTTCTCATTTTCATGCATTGGAGAAGGAAATGGCAAATGGCAACTGCAGCAGCAGTAGAGCAGAAGTAGTTATCTCTGCATGTTAAAATTGTGGATGACTATAATTTTATCTGCATGTTGCTGCTGCTGCTGCTAAGTTGCTTCAGTCATGTCTGACTCTGTGCCACCCCACAGACTGCAGCCCACCAGGCTCCCCCGTCCCTGAGATTCTCCAGGCAAGACTGGAGTGGGTTGCCATTTCCTTCTCCAATGCATGAAAGTAGAAAGCGAAAGTGAAGTTGCTCAGTCGTGTCTGACTCTAGCGACCCCATGGACTGCAGCCTTCCAGGCTCCTTCGTCCATGGGATTTTCCAGGCAAGAGTACTGGAGTGGGGTGCCATTGCCTTCTCCGTATCTGCATGTTACTTATGTCTCATTTTAAATATATACACACACACACACACACACACACACACACACACACACACATTGCTTTTGTACTAAGAACAAATAGCTAACATGAAAAACAGAAAGCAAAAGTGTAAGTCAAATGCAACCCACCATCAGTTTACATGACCTGCAATCTGGGCTATAAAATGGGGTTTACACTGTAAATGGTAGGAAAAAAAATGAAAAAAAGAATATTTTGTATCGCAAGAAAATCGCATACAATTCACATTTCATTGTGCATGAAGTTCTACTGGAACGTAGCCGCACCACCCACTTCTGGATGTCTGTGGCTGTCTTTGTGCTACCCCAGCAGAGCCGAGGAGCAGTTGCGACACAGACCATACAGCCTGCAAAGCCAAAAATATCTACCATCTGGCGTTTTCAGGAAAAGTTTGCCAAGCCCTGGTTTAAGGCAATCGGGGGAGACAAAGTGGGTGGCGTCGTCTTCATTCATGTTCATTCATTCATTCGTCTACGTATGGAGCATCACTTCGGGTTAGGGCCTGGCATAGGACATTCAGGAGGCGCTGCGTTGTTTCTGCTTGGGGGAGCCTGTGAGAAGGATTTTTAGAGCCAGGTGCTTCGCAAGCTGGTTCTCAAATAGCTTCATTGTGACACTTGTGAAGAAAACTGTTGGCAGGTGGAGAAAGCCCTGTTCACCTTAGCTTTGCTTGCATTTCCCACAGCCCCACCATTTTCCTTGGGGCTCCAGATGTCTTCCAGAGGCTGACTGAGACCCATGATTTGTTGTTCAGTCACCAAGTCATGTCCGACTCTTTGCGACCCCATGGATTGCAGCACACCGGGCTTCCCTGTCCATCACCAACTCCCGGAGTTTGCTCAAACTCATGTCCATTGAATCGGTGATGACATCCAACCATCTCATCCTCCGTCGCCCCCTTTGCCTGCCTTCAATCTTTCCCAGCATCTTTTCCAATGAGTCAGCTCTTCCCTTCAGGTGGCCAAAGTATTGGAGCTTCAGCTTCAGCATCAGTCCTTCCAGTGAATATTCAGGGTTGATTTCCTTTAGGATTGACTGATTTGATCTCCTTGCAGTCCAAGGGACTCTCAAGAGTCTTCTCCAACACCACAGTTTCAAAGCATCAATTCTTTGGTGCTCAGACTTCTTTATAGTCCAGCTCTCACATCTGTACGTGGTTAATGGAAAAACCATAGCTTTGACTATACAGACCTTTGTCAACAAAGTGATGACTCTGCTTTTTAATACACTGTCTACATTGTCATAGCTATTCTTCCAAGGAGCAAGTGTCTTTTGAGACCCAGGATGGGAACTCCTTAATATCTTTTTTTTTCTTCAAGATATTTTTTATTTGGCTGCACCAGGTCTCTGGGTTGTGGCAGGAGGGACCTTCCATCTTTGTTGCAGCATGTAACGTTGAAATATCCTCCACTCTCCTCTGCAGCCACAGGCAGGTGACAGCCCTACCCCCCCACGCCATGGTCCTATGTGTCACCAAGGGCCCGACATCTACCATGCTGGGTCCTGAGCGGAATGCCTGTGACCCTCGCCTCCTTGGCCCATCCACCAGTCTGTGATACCGCCCAGCAAGTGCAGCTGGGTGGTTCCGTGTGAACCAAGGTGACCTTTGAGGTTTGGAGTCCTTAGAGGCTACAGTGGAGACCACTCACTGGGTGCCCACCCAGCCCTGCCGCTCACAGGCCCAGGGACCCCCGGGGGCCGCTCCTCCTCCCTCTCAGTTTTGCTGTTGTTTTTTGTTTAGTTGCTCAGTCACGTCTCACTCTTTGTGACCCCATGGACTGTATAGCCTGCCAGGCTCCTCTGTCCATGGAATTCTCCAGGCAAGAATACTGGAGAGGGTTGCCATTTCCTTCTCCAGGGGATCTTCCCAACCCAGGGATCAAACCCACGTCTCCGGCATTGGCAGGCAGATCCCTTCCTGCCGAGACACCTGGGAAACCCTGACCTTCCGTTTCCTTGCCCATAAGAAGTGGTACTGCAAGATGTGTCTGCCCAGCAAGGAGGTTAGATGGTTGAGTTTCCCCTTGATTTCCCGTGTCCATCTGCTGGCTCAGGCACGGGGCTCACCCCCAGTTCCCAGGATCCTCACTGTTAAAAGACCTCAAAGTCACACGATTGCATGGGATCCCAGGAGGCAGGTCCTCTGACAGAGCTTTACGGATGCAGTGTGCCCTACACGTGTACAGAAAGACTATTAACCTAGCCCAGGGTCAGCAACTGGGATGCCTGGCTGTGTCTGGAGCAGGTTTGGGTTGTCATGAGCAGGGGACGAGGGAGGCGCTGCTGGAAGCTAGTGAAGGAGGCCCTGGATGCTGCTCAGTATCCACAGTGCACGGATGGGCTGCAACAAAGAGCTATCCGGCCCCAAACGGCAAGTCTTTCGTGTGTGCGTTTTTGTTTTTTTGGGGGGTGTGCTGGGTCTTCATTGCTATGAGGGCATTTCTGCAGTTGTGGTGAGCAAGGGCTGCTCTCTAGTTACAGGGCTCGGGCTTCTCACTGCAGTGGCTTCTCTGGAGGAACACAGGCTCTGGGTACTCAGGCTTCAGTCACTGCAGCTTCTGGGCTCTAGAGCACAGGCTCAGTGGTTGTGGTGCGTGGGTTTAGTTGTTCCGTGGCATGTGGGATCTTCCTGAATCGGAGATAAACTTAAGTCTCTTGCATCGGCAGGCGGATTCTTCACCATTGAGCTATGAGGGAAACACTGTTTATATATATATTTTTGGCCACACCGGGCAGCATGTGGGATCTTAGTTCCCAGACCAGGGATCGAACTGTGTCCCTTGCAGTGGAATCTCAGAGCCCTAACCGCCAGACCGCCAGGAAAGCATGGCCTAGGCAAGTTTGAATCTCTCTGAGTTGCAGTTTCTTCATCTGGAAAATGTAATAGTGCTCAGTCCTGAAGGTCCTGACGAGGTGTAAAAGAGAGAACCTGTGTAACGCATCCTGCTGTACAAACGCAGCCAGGAAAATAGGCGGAGTAGGGGGGACCCCTCCCCATCTCTTGATTTTCGTTCTCGCTCTTCCCCCACGTGGCTGCCTTCCCCCTGGAACATCCAGGGGTGCGTTGTCGTGGAAACCTTTCAGGGATGGTGCACTCAAGAGCTCGATTGATTTTTTTTTTCCTCCCCAAAATAACCCATCCTGTCAGTCAAACAACACTTAGGCAAAATGGTTTTACATCGTTAGCTGCTTGGGGAGTTTCCAACCCCCACTGAGACAGGCGGTTAATAGAGGTGCGACAGTGGACACTTAATAAGAGTGATGCTGGTGATGGTGGTGGCAGCGGTGATGAAATGATGGCCGCGGCTCTTGAGCCTCTCCTGAATCGGGGGTGTGCCACATGCTTTACATGTCTTATCAAGTACCATCTTTAAGAGACACAAATATCGAGGCTGAGAGAGACAAGTGTTGGGCTGCCTTGAGCCCAGTTCAGACGTCAGGCACCACGCTCTAGCCACCAATCTTTATTGCCTTTCAGGAGCCACCAGCAGAGGAGGGTAGGGGGAAGAAGGTTCAGTTCCTTTTGTCCCTGACCCCTGCAACCCAAACCATCAGCTCCAGGCTCTCTTTGTGGTAAACTGGAAGCTGGAAATGCCTCGATCTGCCCACAGGACCCATTTCTGAGCTTGATTCCTTGGTCCAGACACTCCGGCCCCAGAGGAATGGTCTTGTGTGGCTCCCATGTGCACTGAGGCAGAATCATGTCTCAGTCCGGGCCTATCAGACCCTTGGATCTATCCCAGCACAACGTCATAACATTGTCTCCAATCCACAGGATTCCTGCTTGCCTTCAGACAAACAGTCCCCACCTTGGGCAAGAGGGTAATTGGAAGAATGCTGGCTACAGAGCCAGGCAGACCTGGGCTTAGATTCCACTCCTATTACTTCAGAGTCATGTGACCTCAGCCTGGGTGTGCTCTTTGAGCCTCAGCTTACCTACCTCTAAAATGGGTTCAGGGTTGGTGGGCTGATAAATGAGAGCCATGGTGTGTTAGTTGCTCAGTCGTGTCTGAGTCTTTGCGGCCCCAAAGACTGTAGCTTGTCAGGCTCCTCTGTCCATGGAATTTTACAGGCAAGAAGACGAGGGGTAGCCATTCCTTTCTCCAGAGGGGATCTTCCTGACCCAGGGATTGAACCTGGGTCTACCACATTGTCAGTAGATTCTTTACCATCTGAGCCACCAGGAAGTGAGGCTTGATCTGAATTAGAGTATGGGCTTAGCTGCGTTCTGGCTGCTCTGTAGCATGGGTTGGGTGGAGAGTCCCCTGTGACTCTTGGGGTCCGATTGGGAGAGGCTGCCAGTGGCCAAGGGGACAGACGACTGTGTACTGCTGTGGATTCATGAGGGTGGGGCGCCACCTCGCGGCAAAAGGCCTTCAGGGGCCAGGTCGGAGGCGAGGCGGGAGGAGAAAGGGAGCTTTCAGAACTCCTTTGTCACCTCGGGTTGGGGCGAGCAGGGAGGCCCGGGAGCCCTGGTTCCCAAGCGGTTCATTCATTCATCCGAATCTCCCAGAGGAGCGGTCTACTCAGATCTTTTTTTTTTTTTTTTTTAATATTGGAGCATAGTTTATTAACAATATGTGTTGTTGCTGGTCCGTTGCTCAGTTGCATCTGACTCTTTGCAACCCCATGAACTTCAGCACACCAGGCTTCCTCTTCACTATCTCCCGGAGTTTGCTCAAACTCAAGTCTGCTGAATCGATGATGCCACCCAACCATCTCATTGTCGCATCTCATCTTAACAGTATGTGTTAATTACTTTAAACATTTATTAAGAAAAACAATGTAGTGTTAGTTTCAGATGTACAGCAAAGTGATTCAGTTATACATATATCTATTATTTTTCAAATTCTTTTCCCCATTTAGGTTGTTACAGAATATTGAGAAGCTTTCTCTGCTATATAGTAGGTCCTTGTCATCTATTATAAATATAGCAGAGTGTACATGTCAATCCTAAACTCCCGATCTATCTAAAGCATGGTTTTTTAAAAACAATCTTTTTTTTTTTTAACTTAAAGAGTTCTCTTTATTTATTTTGGCTGCACCTTGCAGCATGGGGGATTTTAATTCCTAAGCCAGGGCTTGAACCCATGCCCCCTGCATTGGAAGGGGGAGTCTTCACCACTGGTCCACCAGGGAAGTCCTGGCTCAGGCTTTCTCATGCTCTGAGGTCACCATCTTTTTAGGTGGCTCCTTCCTGCCCAGGTGTTTAGGGACTTCTGTGCTATGATCTTTTTTCAAGTCCCCATATTATGCTTAACTCCCAGTGGCTTGAGCCTTGGAAGTGATGGGGAAGCAAGTTTAGTGGGTTGAGTTCTAATTAATTAAGGTTTTACAACATGGGACAGGCTTCCCTGGTGGCTCAGATCGTAAAGAATCTGCCTGGAATGCGGGAGACCTGGGGTCCATCTCTGGGTTGGGAAGATCCCCTGGAGAAGGGAATGGCAACCCACTCCAGTATTCTTGCCTGGAGAATTTCATGGACAGAGGAGCCTGGTGAGCTACAGTTCATGGGGGTCTTGAAGAGTCAGACATGACTGAGTGACTAACACACACGCGCACACATAATACAGAGGGCAGCTTAAGAATAAAGTTAGATTTTAATCATTATAACTCTGCTGCTTAAAGTCAGCAAGCTTTCCCTATGGGAAACAAACTCAAGACCCATTTGGATCAGGCATCTATCAATCAACAGAGACTGATTTTTTCCCATTAATTCATTTGTCCACTGTACTTCATTGGTTTATTCCTATGCGTATAATCACCAATGGTGGGATTGTGTCTTTCTCTGATTCCTATGCTCTTTCCAATCATCCATCAACATTTTCTGATCAGCACAGAAATCAGTCACCAGGTACCAGATTGTTTTGATGAGAAGAGTGCCTGTGAGGGGACAGGGGACTGAGCATTTAGGGCTGCTTCCATCACACAAGCCCACAGGTCTCTTTTTGGTCTGAGGGGCTGACCTTGCCCTTTGTGGTTTTATTTTTTTAGAAATATTTTATTGGCTGTGCTGGGTCTTTGTTGCAGCATGCTAGATCTTTAGTTATGGCATGCAGACCCTTAGTTGTGGCATGCGGGATCTAGCTCCCTGACCAGGGATCAAACCTGCACCCCCTGCCCCTGCATTGGGAATTCAAAGTCTTAGCCACTGGACCACCAAGGAAATCTGTGGTTTTAACAGAGGGTTAAAATGCACAAAGCCTTCAGGTTGATTTCTCAGTCTGCTGGTAGAGAGACCTTGCGTGTGTGCATGCTTAGTTGAGCAGTTGTGTCTGACTCTTTGCAGCCCTTTGGACTGTATGTAACCCATCAGGCTCCTCTGTCCATGGGATTCTCTAGGCAAGAAGTCTGGAGTGGGTTGCTATGCCCTCCTCCAGGTGATCTTCCTGACCCAGGAATCGAACCCATGTCTCCTGCATTGCAGGTGGCTTCTTTACCCCTGAGCTACCAGGGAAGCGCGCGCGCGCGCGCGCGCAAGAGAGAGAGAGAGAGAGAGAGACGGAGACCGTAACATCATTTGCAAGTTTGCAGATTTCAAAACCATCCAGTGTTTTGGGGCAGAATCACTCATCAGGGCCAGATCTGCAAGTCCTGACAGATACTGGCTTTGGGGCACTGTACCGCCATGCCAGATGGGAAACAGCCCAGAATGAGGGGCCTCTCCCAGGTTCTTGCTGGGACCAGGGGTGAACTGCTGCCTTCTTTCCTCATCTGTGGGGTGACCGCCTGCTCAGCACCTGAGCCTGTGTGCTGGTTTAGTGGCTGAGGTGGGTTTGACCCTGTAGTCACACTCCTGAGATCTAATACCACTCTTGTGTGGCTTTCTAGAAGGCTGCGGGGCAGGAACACAGCATGCGCAGCACCGTCATCTCCTCAGATCAGTGCCGGGGCACCCCGGACAGCTGCTGCAGTTGAGCGCCCAGATGCCTAGGGGTCACCTTGACATAAGAGACCAGCGAGCTGGGGCTCCTGTAAGGAGCTTTATGCCAGAGTCACAGAGGGCCAGGATCGGCCTGCCAGTGCATGGTCAGCCCCACACATGAGGGTCTCGCCACAGATGGGCAGACACGACATCCCACTTCAGCTCCACCCTGTATGACGGGGGTCTCCAACCTCTGGGATCTAATGCCTGATGACCTCAGGGGGAGCTGATGTAATCATAATAGAAATATAAAGTGCAAAACAAATGTCATGCACTTGATTCATCCCCAAACCATCTAAGCCCCTGCCCCTCGCCCACTGCCTCAATATGTGGAAAAATTTTGTTCCATGAAACCCGACCCTGGGTGCCAAAAAGTTTGGGGGCCACTGTTACTGTATGAGATACCTGGACCCCAAGATCGTTTCCCCAGGAAGCAGGTTTCCCTACCAGCAGTGTCGAGGGTGACTTGCCTGTTCCTCCTCTAAAGCCACCCAAGTCCTCTAAAGTGACTTTTGTGTGTAACATGGAGCCTGGGATTTTAGGCAGGTCTGTATAATGTGACTCTTCAGATTTGCTCTCTGTCCAGCTATTGTGTCTGGATTTTTTTTTTCTCCCTGGCCGCACAGCTCGGTTTTCAGGATCTTAATTCTCCCACAAGGGACTGAACCCGGGTCATGGCAGTGAAAGCACGGAGTCCTAACCACTGAGCAACCCGGGAATTCCCAGGACCCCTTTTACTGACACAGATAGGAAGAGACGGCTCTCGGTGATTCCATCCAGCAGGAGAAGAGGACAATCAGACCAGATCATGCAGGCCACAGTGTACAAACTGAAAATGTTCCCACCCCAGCAAGTCTGCACTGAGCCAATACCTGCCATCTAGTGAAAACTTCCCCAGTTCATCTTTTAAAAAAATTTTTAAATATATATATTTAACTGTTTATTCAACTGTGTCAGGTCTCAGTTGTGGCATGTGGAATTGAATCATATGGGAACAACTCTAGTTGTGGCGCTCAGGCTCAGCAGTTGTGGCATTTGGGCTTAGTTGCTCCAGAATACGCGGGATCTTAGTTCCCTGACCAGAGATCGAACGTATGTCCCCTGCACTGCAAGGCGAATTCTCAGCCACTGGACCACCAGGAAGACTTCTGGTGCGTCTTCCTCGGCTTATCTATTATCACCTTTGCAGTAACTCCATGAAGATGGGGGTCTTACCATTTTACAGATGAGGAAGCTGAGGCTCAGAGAGACTAGGTCATTTGTCCAAGGTCACCTGGCTGGTCCATGGCAAAGCTAGGACTGATCCCAGTTCTGCCCGACCCCAGAGTCTGTGCTCTCAAGAAGGGATGACCTGTGGTCCCTTGACCAGAAGCACCAGCATCACCTGGGAGCCTATTAAACTGCAGCATGGAGCCCCACCCAGGACTGAGAAGCTGTGTCTGTCAAAACCCTGGGGGATTCGCATGCACAGAATTTGAGAAGTGCTGGGCCCATATCATTCCTGTTTGTTGGTTTTACCAAATATTTCCCAGGCAGGCCTGAACCATCAAGTCCCCTCCCTGGGCTGTATATCTTCTGAAAATTTTAGAATATGTGCAAAAAAAAAATTGAGTCCAATGGCCTGGATTAATTCCCTACCCTAGTACAACATCTTGATGCTCTGATGATTCTGAACTATCACTGCCAAACAGGTACTTCCAGAGAAGCTCAAGCAAAGCTGTAAAACACAGTGATAAGTGTGCATTTTGACTCTAAGGAATGATAATCTGATGATGCTTTGAATTATAGTGAATCAAGATTAATTTCAGGCTCCACTTAGAGGAAGCTTTCAGGCCGAGTGGTCTGCACATAAAAGCATGTCCCCTGACGCACCAGGTGAGAGGCATGACGACGCTATCGCTTGGCGTCAATTACCTTGATAGGCTTGTCCCCAGGAGTGCTGGAAAAGTCACTGGTGGCGCTCTGTTTTGAACACTTATTATTAATAAATCCTGTCTTTTTTTTCCCCCTTTTCCCTTTTTTAAATGATGAAAGTCATTGTTCCGTCACCAATTTGTGTCTGACTCTTTGCGACCCCATGGACGGCAGCATGTCAGGCCTCCCTATCCCTCACCATCTCCCGGAGTTTGCCCAAGTTTATGTCCATTGAATTGGTGATGCCATCCAACCATCTCATCCTCTGTCACTCTCTTCTGCCCTCAATCTTTCCCAGCATCAAAGTCTTTTCCAGTGAGTCAGTTCTTCGCATCAGGTGGCCAACGGACTGGAGTTTCAGCTTCAGCATCAGTCCTTCCAATGAATAGTCATTGTTGATTTCCTTAAGGATAGACTGGTTGGATGTCCTTGCAATGCAAGGGACTCTCAAGAGTCTTCTCCAGCACCACAATTTCAAAGCATCAATTTGTCAGTGCTCTGCCTTCTTTGTGGTCCACCTCTCACATCCACACATGACTAACTGGAAAGACCATAGTTTTGACTACGTGGACCTTTGTCAGCAAAGTGATGTCTTTGCTTTTTAGGTTTGCCATAGCTTTCCTTTCAAGAAGCAACTGTTTTCTGATTTCATGGCTGCAGTCACCATATGCAGTGATTTTAGAGCCTAAGAAGAGATAATATGTCACTGCTTCCACATTTTCCCCTTCTATTCACCATGAGTTGATGGGACTGGATGCCATCATCTTAGTTTTTTAAAGATTGAGTTTTAAGCTGGCCTTTTAACTCTCCTCTTTCAATTTCATCAAGAGGTTATTTCCTCTTCAAGTTACATATAGTTCCACTATATATTACAATTATTTAAATAGGTAAATTAAGACTTTTAGTTGGAGTTTCAATATCAAACTCTCAAAAACTATTAGAATAGACAGAAAAGTAGAAGGATATAGTAGACCTGAAAAGCACCATGAGCTAATTCAACATAATTAAGATTTATACAATTTTCACACAACAGTAAGATACAAATTCAAGTTCCCATAGACTATACACCAGGAGACACTGGAACATATTCAGGGACATAAAACAAGGTGCAAAAACTTCATAGTCTAAAGGTATTGAAATTATACAGAGTCTGTTCTCTTATCACTGTGGAATTATATCAGAAATCCATATCAAAATATAAATGAATCCTGTCTTGATCTGCTACTCTGCTTGATTATGGCAAGTCAATCAGGGAAGTTTTATTTTTTTTACAATTTTAAATTTATTTTTAAAAATTTAATTTTTTTAATATTCAAAACATTTTGTATTGGGGTATAGCCGATTAACAATCAGGGAAGTTTTTTGTGTATAGGATCCTTGAAAAAGGGGAAAATCTCAAAGGCAAGGCTTCTCAAACCTCTGTGTTCACAAATCGCCTGGGGTCTTGTCAATGCAGGTTTGACTTGGGTCTGGGTTGGGCTTGCTGCTACATGTCTAACAGGCTCCCAGGAGATGGCACTGCCAGGGCTGCTGGTCTGGGAACCACACTGGGGATGAGGGGCGAGCACAGGCCTGGGCTGGGAGCCTGACTCTGCCACATGGTAGCTGTGTGGTGGTGGGCAAGTTGCTTAACCTCTCTGAACTTCAGATTTCTCACATTTAAAATAGGGATCCTTACCAGAAGGTCCTGTTAAGATTTAAAGATGGTGCTTGTACATCTCCTTCCACTCCCCGAGGGAAGGGCTGAGACTCATTCTTCTGCGTCACCTTCATGGCAAGTTCAACCGAGGCCCATTTTTCTCTCCTAAAGTAGCTGATACTCTTCTTCCAGGTCACAGTTTCTCCGCCTCGGCACCACTACCATTTTTTGGGCTAGACTGTTCTTTGCTGTGGGGGCTGTCCTGTGGTATGGGATGTTTAGCAGCCTCCTTGGCTGGGGGCACCCATCTCCCCGAGGTGTGACAATCCAAAATGTTTCCAAACTTAGCCAAATGCCCCTGGAAGCAAGAGCACCCACAACTGAAAAACACCATCCTAAGCAACAATTCCTCTGAACAATTAATTCCATAAAACGTACTGAGCCCCTGCTTTGGGCCAGGGTCAGACGGCAGGAATGTATTGGTGTGTGATAAACAGGTCTCTGACTTCACAGAGACTTTTCCCTTTCAACAGCCTTAGTCTTCTTAACCATTAAATGGGTTGGTCTAACCAGGCTGCTGACTAACTAGAGTAGAGTGGTTGGGAAAATGAAATGAATCGAGACCTGAGAAGCCTGGACCACTGTGTCAGGACAGAAATGGGACCTGTGCTTGGGGGGCAGTGACATGGGCAGGGGTGGCTGGGCTGGAGCTGGAGGGGCATCGGGGTGGGGCCGTGCTCACCCGGGGTGGGGGGGTGGACAGTGTGCAGGAACATCGAAGGGGTCGGGGGAGAGGACCGCGGGGAGGGAAGGTGGGACTCAAACTGGAAAGCAGGAGAGTGAAGGAGGGAGAGAGGGGGTGGGAGGAGCAGGGATGACAAGGTGAGGGGGAGAGATGCAGCCGAGGCCCAGGGAAGCGGGTTAAAGACCACACAGACAGACACCCATGCAGGTGACGCAGAGAGAAGAGGGGAGGCGGGACCAGCCCAGGCTGAGGAAGGGAGACGCCCACGAGGCAGATGGCTGTGGGGGCCCGGACCCTGGGCAGCCAGGCGGCGGCTTTTACGTCTGCTCCAAACACCCCTGATTTTGGTTATGAAGAGTTAAAACTGTATTGGGTCATAGAAGATCCATTTACCATATTTTTTAAATGATAAAAAATCAATGATAAAATTCTCAAGCACATGACTTTGTGAGCTTTCAATTTTATTAGAAATGTCACGAGAATGGTTGAGAAGCTTTGTCTACAGACATGATGGGGTCTGTTACTGGTTCCACAAAGATCTTCCAGAGTTCCTGCAGCAAACGGAGGGACGGATTCCCAGGTGAGCAAACGAGACTTTAGTTTCACAAAGGGGTGTAAATTGGCAAAAGAGAAGCCCCAACAAGATGTGAACACTGGGCAGCATGGAAGCTACTGGAGCAGGCGCCCTCTCGGACGGCTCTGGGCTCTTCCGTGGAGGAGCTGCATGCTGAGTCCTGGCACGGATCTGAGAGGCTGAGGCTGCCCATGGTCTAAGGGGCCAGGATGGCAACAGGTCACACAGCTCCTGCTTCTGGGAGCAGTGTGCCCAATGCTGTGGTTGCTGGCGGGACAGACCGAGGGGGCAGGATCCCTCCTCCTGGAGCCAGGCCTGGTCTTCACAGGCCCAGAGAAAGGGCGGCTGCAGACAAGGGGCCAAGGGAACGAAAGCCCTTGGGACTTCTATGAATTCAGCTCCTGGTCATTTTAAGGGATTTTTAAGGGGATTTTAAACTTTTCAAATTTCCCCCCAGTGCTTGTTTTAAAACCGTCATAGGAAGCAACATGTCTGTAGGGTTAACCCTGGCTTCCCTGGTAAAGAATCTGCCTGCAATGCGGGAGACCTGGGTTTGATGGCTGGGTCAGGAATATCTGCTGGAGAAGGGAAAGGCTACCCACTCCAGTATTCTCGCCTGGAGAATCCCAAGGACAGAGGAGCCTGGTGGGTTACAGTCCTTGGGGTCACACAGAGTCGGACATGACTGAGGGATGGCGCACACACAGCTGCCATTTCCCGCGGGAACTCACCTTGCCTGGGCTGGGAGCCAGCCAGCACCTGGCGCCTGTCATCAGGGTGACCGCTCAGAGGCCCACACGAGGACCCTGCCTGCCACAGAAGGGCCCTGGGGCATCAGACCCGCCCCCCTAGCCCACGAGGCCACACACTTTCACACTAAAGACGTGGCCGTGAGCTGGTCTTCAGCCCACCCAAGCGCCCCCTGCCCCGCCTGCCAGCTTCTCCTGGAGTCTGCAGGGCCTACGGGGAAAGGACGTGCCCTAAAGCTGGATGACCATTCATCCAGCGGGCCCTCGCCAGACCCGGAGGGCCCAGTGCAGCAATCAGTCGGGAGAGCTCGGGCTGGGCCCGACCCGGAAAGCTAGCTCATCGCCTCCTGTGCCCGTGGCCCGCCGCCTCGCCCAGACCCGGCGCCGGCGCGCACACCTACCAGCTGCTGGATGCGCTCGTACACCAGGAGCTGCGGGAATGAGGCGTCCACCGGCTCCACCGCGAAGCGCAGGCGCCCGCCCGCCAGCCCCTCCAGCCGCCGCAGCCATCCGCGGAAGTGGTCGTAGGCCTCGCACGTGACGTCCAGGTGCCTCAGCGTGAAGTTCAGCCTGTGCACAACCGGAGAGCGCGCCGTCACCCCCGGAGCTTTCGGTCCCTTCTGTCCCGCCGGATTTTAAGCGAGCGCCTCCGCATGCTGAGCAGGAAGCCAGGGAGGAGGCTCAGTGACCACCTCCACTTACCCGCGGGGCGGGGCTCAGAGGGGAGGGGCAGGTGTCCAGGTTCAAACCAAGTGATCAGGTCCACGAAGTGCCACAGGTCACGGGGACCAAGCACGTGGGCATACTGGGCCTCATGGGTGTAAGAGCTGCTGGAGCAGCCATGCCCGACTGGATGCCTCTGCACTGGCCGCGATCACTGACACAGGGCCAGTTCTAGAAGCTGAACTGCTGGGTCAGTCGGTCTGCTCGGTTTTGATTTTTGCTATTGATTCTAAACTGCCTTCAGGAGAGCTGTGGGCTAGCTTATGCATTAGAGGAAAATGTGTGTAGCGGGCCCCGTGCTGCATCCACCATGAGGGTCACTCCCGCAACGGGAGCCCTAGTGTGTCAGAACATCCAGGGGGAAATGCCCTGGAGGGGCTGAGAGTGCAGCCAGCACCGACGGGGGCCTGGGGCATAGATGGGCAGTGCCTCGGCCAGCACAGCGGCCATGCATCCAGGCTCCGGGACACCCACTGCCCGGCGGGGCTTGGACAGGTCCCCAGAGCTCCAGCCCTGAGGTCTCAGCCTCCTCCCTATGGCTGTGCAGCAGGGGCGGTGCCCACACACACACACTGGTGAGTGGGGGTCACACGAGGCTCTGTGTCAGGGACAGCAAGCGGTGGATGAGGAAGGGACGAGGATGACACGGATGGATTCATCTGGGAGGCGAGGGTGGCCTGGCCCACGCGGAGCTCACCTCTTCTCCACCGAGAGGATGGCGGTGCAGGCATTCTTGAGCTTGTGGGCCAGTCGGGAGAGGGTTTTAAACACAGCATCAGTTAGGTCGTCATCATAAAACACTGAGGGGAAGAAAACAGGCAAACGTCAGGGAGGAGGATACCTTAGCGAATCCCAAGGACCCTGGGATAGAATCTGTATGGATGTGAACAGTCACAGCTCAGAAGGGAAGCGGCAGGAGCCGTGGTGGGAGGCCACCCCTGAGGCCCACCCCCCGAGGACCACATGTGATGAGGCGGAGGCGCCCTCACCTTCGGCCGCCAGCAGGATGGTGGTGTGGCCGTACAGGTGGCAGATGTCCTCCTCGGACCAGCTGAAGGGGACCTCGGGGTCTGTGAAAGCGGAAGAATACCGTGGGCTCAGCCCTTGCTCTGTGGGCCACCAGTTCTCACCGAGATGGACTGCAGTAAGCTTTAGGAGAAGAAACCGGGGTGGGTGAGGCTGGGAGCAGTGGGCACTGCCGGGCAGCCCTGAATCCCATCAGAAGGTTCTGCCGGGCCTGCCTCAGCCACGAGGGGCCTGACCTGCTGCCTCAGCCGGCAGCCTGAACAGAACAGGGGCTGCCCCTCCGTCCATGGCATTCCTGGCCCCGCGGACTTGCTGTGTGACCCCGAGAAAAGAGCTTCACCTCTCTGGGCTGTGGTGTTCATGCTAGGATGGGCCTGACAAGGACTGTCAGGGAGACCGAAGGGCCTCAAGTGCACTGGGAGCACTCAACAACAATGGTTTTCCTCACCCTGCGTCTGGCAGGAAAAGTTCTTGTACAAAGAAAAAGAGCAAGGGTGTGAGTGTGAATTAGTCTGTACAAGAAACTAAAAAGCAAAATTTAGCAATTTCCCCCGCCCAACGGACCCTGAACCCCCAGGGGCCAACTCCTGCAGGCAAATGGTCTCAACCCTGGAGCCCCACAGACTTGGGTTTGCACCCTGCCCGGCTGGTGCCTGTGACCCTGGGCAGGCACTGCACCTCTCTGAGCACCCGTCTTCCCCCGTTACCCAGAGACTACAGGACAGACGGACGGTGATGCTGTGAGTCCAAAAAACAGAACGAGTGTGGGGCGCCTGGCACATGGCAGCCAGGCGGGCAGCTGTCGCTCATCAGCCAGTGGACAAAGGACCCTGCTGGCCAGTCAAGGCCACAGGGTGGATGGCCTCAATGTGGCGCGAGGAGCCACGAATGAACGGGGGCCTGAGCGAGGAGGCCATGCACCTGTGCAGAGGTCGTCTCTCAGCCAGTCCAGTTCCTTGACCTTAATCACACCGCCTGCAAAACAAACGTGAGTGGAATCCCCCAAACTCTGCGCAAAGTTAGGGAAGATGAACCTCACATTTCACCTCACGATACACCCGTCCCACTATTTTTTTTTTTTTGGTCATGCTGTGTGGCTTGCGGTATTTTGGTTTCCTGACCGAGGACTGAACTTGGGGCCCCAGCAGCAGAAGCGTGGAGCAGTAACCACTGGACCATCAGGGAAGTCCCCCATCCTGCGCTTTTCATGTTAAGCATCAGGCCTGGTGCTGGCCCAGGGAGCAGTCTCACGAGGCACATTCCTGTCCCAGGAGACCGGCAGGTAGCAGACGCTGATATGAAAAGGACGTGCCAGGGTATAAGGGAGGAGAGGGGCTCTCGTGTGGACGGGGCGTCAGGGAGGGCTTCCAGAAGGAGGTGTTTTATGCATGCTCCTCCCTTCCAGGCCTGCTCTGCCCTGGGTGCTCAGCAAACATGACACAGAGGGTCCACCATAGATGGGGCCCTGCCCTCAGGGGTGGGAGCTCTAGTGGGATGGCAGATGCCTATCAACTAGTCACACGGACAGATGTCCAAACACAATGGCTCAGGGTGAAAAGGGGCGTCTGTGAGGGGACTGTGACCTTGTTGGAGGCCTGAGCCTGATTAGGAACTGACAGGAGGCAGAGGGAAGGGAAACAGACAGGAGGAAAGAGCCAAAGGCCCCGAGGGCACCAAGTCTCCAGCCAGGCCAGGATGTCTGGAGTGGAGGTAGGGTAGGGACTGCCAATGGGCAGCAACCAGACCCCACAGGATCCAGAAGAGCAAAGGAGCTGGGTCTCTGCTCCAAGAGCAATGGGCAATCTCTGAAGGGTCTGAAGCCTGTGGGACCGGCTGACCCTGTCCGAGTCTGGTAAATCCCCCCGGCTGTGTGAGGGAGGGGTGTGCCTCATCAGCAGCTTACTCTTTCGGGTGGTCAGGCCGATGGGGCTGGGGGCACCCAGGGCAGAAGGAAAGGCATATGAGTCTGTGGCTCACTGGGCGCAGGGCTGGACGGTGTGCTGTCAGGAGAGGGGGCAGGAGCTGGCTGGCCCAGA
The DNA here is from genome assembly GCF_002263795.3 of Bos taurus. Taxonomy (NCBI): domain Eukaryota; kingdom Metazoa; phylum Chordata; class Mammalia; order Artiodactyla; family Bovidae; genus Bos; species Bos taurus. The sequence goes on along the minus strand of NC_037352.1, from coordinate 7,531,390 downwards.
GCAGGGGGTCTGGAGCCAGAGGAGCTCAGACTTTGCCCCTGGAAGATGCTCAGCGGGGAGGGAAGTGGTCAGACAAGGAGCTGGGGAGACCTGGCGGGGGCCCTGTGGCCTGAAGGGAAGAGAGGGCGGAGGTGGGCCACAGCGGAGGCGTGGGCAGAGAGGAGGAAGGACAGAGCCATCGCACACCTGCAGGGACAGAAGGCCAGGACGTCCGCTCCCTCCACTGTCTGGGGCGTCCACGGGTGCGGGCAGAACCCCGCCTCCCAGTGCCCCGGTTCTGGATGTCTGTCCCACCTGCCAGACAGGGGAGCCCCTCTCCCGGGCGGGGACCCACCAGGCCTCACCTCCAGAAGCGAGCAGGTGGCTGTTGAGGGCGATGTTTCGCTGGCACATGGCCAAGAGGTCTGCACCGACATCTGGGGAGACAGAGGGCAGCCATGAAGCGCCGGCCGCGACAGCCCTTCACCTCCGTGCTCTGGCCTGCAGAGAGCTCCTGTCCACCGCCCGGCGGCAGAGACATGCAAAACGAAAACCAATGTTCCTCCCATGTGTTTTATGCCAAAATGAAGTATGTTCACCTTAAGGCTCCTTCTCATAATCTCTTCCTTAGAGAAGACTGTCCTCGTGGGGCAGACTCTGCATTCCAGAAAGGAGGAATGAGAGCTCCCAGCATCTTCAGAGCTCATGAAACATGCACACGCGAGTCCACCCTTGACCTTTCTAATGACTCTGAGCTGGCGTCACAGTCCCATCACAGACAAAGTGGCCGGGGCAGAGTCATGTGGTTGGGTGGAACCAGACCTGGGAGTTGAACCCAAGTATCTCTAGAGCACAGGCTCAGTAGCTGTGGTGCCTGGGGCTTAGCTGCTCTGCGGCACGTGGGATCCTCCCGGACCAGGGATCGAACCCGTGTCCCCTGCACTGGCAGGATCCTTAGTGGATCCTTAGACCATCAGGAAAGTCTGAACCCAAGCGTCTCTGACTCCAAATCGAGGCTTGCTCTTTGATGCCCCAGAAGACGGATGAGCCAGGAGGGCGTCTGGATGTGACTGGCGGGGACACAGCACAATCAGCAGGCTGACGGCCACACCGCGGGGCCCAACTCACTGTTGCCACCATCACGTCTCCCCACCCGCCCGCTGCTCTGACCAGGCAAGGCTTCCTGCCACATGAGCAGAACTGAGTTGTAGCTCAGTGAGCCCTGGATGGGGGCCAGGGCAGTGCTTTGCCAAAATTAACTTTCAATCAGGAGACTGAGCATGTGGAGGGCACCCAAAGCCTTGTGACTCTTTTTCCTGGGCTTCCTGCAACCACAGAGCACCCCCCGCTGTCCCCGCCCCAGACCTGCCTGGGCCTGGACCACTGTCTCAACCCAGGGACCATGCAGAGCCCCGGGGTGGTGGGGGTGGGGTCACAGGATGCCCTGTCCCTGCTCCTGGGGCTCTGGGAGCAGAGAACACTGAGGCATGTGCCTGGCAGCACAGGACTGGGTCAGCAGTTTTTAAGCCTTTATGGCACTTTTGTCAGAACATCTGCTGTGGGATTCTAACGTGCCAAGCAGATTCGAGAGGGGCAGTGCTGGCTGAGTGGGGGAGGGAGACCCAGAGCCCTGGAGCTGCCTCTGCCCTCCACCCCTCAGTCGGCCCCAAGGCGGCTCCCCGGGTGACCAGGGCCAGCCACCTGACCTCAGCCCCTCCCATTTGGAAAGAGGGGATGGTGACAGGCTGCCTGGTGTCGCGGTGAGCTTGCAGGTGCCGGCGCTCAAGAAAAGGCCTTACTAACTGCAATATGCTGCCTGCATGCACACCCTCTCAAGGGGATGATAACTACTAAGAGATGAGATGCTGGTGTCAGGCTCCAGGTGTGAGTACAGCCCTCGGGCACTGCTTGGTGGCTTGACTCTGAAGTTCACTGGCCATTTACACCCAATTGTCAAGGAGCCACAGAGTGGCCTTGCTGCAGACTCCTGACCAGTAGCTGATGCAGGGTATCTGAGCAGGACAACTGCCACCCAGGCTTCCCCTTCCTCAGCTCAGACGCAAAAGACGGACGCCACGTGAACATAAACTAAGAATTTGATGAAACACAAAGGGTGTCAGCAGACACCACTTTCTGCCTAGCGGCTATTAAAGAGTTAAAAAATAATAACATTAATAATAATCGCCTGCTGAGATCCTACTTTCTTAAAAACTGGTAGACTGTCCCTGAGAAAGCACGCTGGCCAAGTCCGGAGCGTAGCTGGTAGTACTGCCCTGGGTCAGTTTGTGGGTGTGATCCCTGATGTTATCATGGTGGGAGTTGGGCGGAGGATGCCTGGCACTTCCTGTCCTGTTCTAGCAACTTTTGTATGAATCTAGTATTATTTCAAAATAGAACTTTTAAAAAGCAATCATTAAGTACAGTAAGTACAGGCTTCCCTGGTGGCTCAGATGGTAAAGAATCTGCTTGCAATGCAGGAGACCCAGGTTTGATCCCTAGGTTGGGAAGATCCCCCGGAAGAGGGCACGGCAACCCACTCCAATATTCTTGTCTGGAGAATCCCATGAACAGAGAAGCCTGGTAGGCTATAGTCCATGGGGTGGCAGAGTCAGACACGACTGAGTGACTAACACACTTACATCAAAAGCTTAAGAAAGGTCCCACTCACTTCTAAGAATCTGGTTTAAGGATTATCAACCGAAGATGCAAAAAGGTATTGGTTGCAGTGCAAAAGAAAAGCAAAAAAACAAAAAAAACCCCCAAAACACCATACCAAATGAAAACAGCCAAACATCTAGCAATAGGAGAGTGGTTTAAAAAAAAAAGAGAGAAAAGAGATGAAATACTGTTTGATCATTAAAAGTTAATTTTTAAAAATTAATTTATTTATTTAAATTGGAGGCTAATTTCTTTACAATATTGTAGTGGTTTTGGCCATACATTGATATGAATCAGTCATTAGAAGTTATTTATAAGTAACTTAAGAGCTTCCCTAGTGGCTCAGAGGGTAAAACGTCTGCCTGCAATGCAGGTAGACTTGGGTTCAATCCCTAGGTCAGGAAGATCCTCTAGAGAAGGAAATGGCACCCCACTCTAGTACCTTTGCCCGGAAAATCCCATGGACGGAGGAGCCCTGTAGGCTACAGTCCATGGGGTCGCAAAGAGTCGGACACGACTGAGTGATTTCAATTTCCCTTTTTCCCTTTAATGACAACGGAAAATGTGCTTTCTATTTTCTGACATTTTTGACAGGATAAAGCATTGAATATATATAGTTTGATCTAAATTATTTGGGAACATGTACACACAAAGGAAAAGATTGTAAAAAAATAATTGACAGAGTTAAAAAATAGACTCCGAAGCTTCCTGCGTACAGCGACTTGATCTGCTTCATTCACCCCAGGTTTCCCATGTCTGGCACGCAGTGACCTGCACACTATTGACACTATCTGGGGATTGTGACATTATGAGGAAATTTATTTGCTATTCTACAAATTTTCCATAGAGAGTAGGCAAGACTTCCATAATCAGGAAAAAAATACTCAACTGTTTTTAAGCATGTGGTGTTGCAGGAAGACTCTTGAGAGTCCCTTGGACTGCAAGGAGATCCAACCAGTCCATCCTAAAGGAGATCAGTTCTGAGTGTTCATTGGAAGGCTGATGCTGAAGCTGAAACTCCAATACTTTGGCCACCTGACGTGAAGAGCTGACTAATTTGAAAAAACCCTGATGCTGGGAAAGATTGAGGGCAGGAGAAGGGGACAACAGAGGATGAGATGGATGCATCACCGACTCAATGGACATGAGTTTGGGTAAGCTCTGGGAGTTGGTGATGGACAGGGAGACCTGGCGCGCTGTGGTTCATGGGGTCGCAAAGAGTCGGACAGGACTAAGCGACTGAACTGAATTGAAGCCTTATACTAAGTCACTTCATTCATGTCCAACTCTGCAACTGCAGCCCACCAGGCTCCTCTGTCCATGGGGACTCTCTAGGAAAAAATACTGGAGTGGGTTGCCGGTCTCTCCTCCAGGGGCTCTTCCCGACCCAGGGACTGAACCTGTGTCTCTCGTGTCTCCCGTGTTGGCAGGCGGGTTCTTTACCACTAGTGCCACCTGGGAAGCCCATCTTTAAGCCTTATTAGAGGCACATTCTTCCTGATTTCCTGAGGTGTTTACTCTCTTGAGGGGGTGTGAACACAGGTACCAGCCAAGCTGCTGGTCCTGCACCGTGGGATTGCTGGGAAAACAGTGGAGGGTGGAGAAAACCAGCCCAGGAGGAGGGCAGAATCAAGAACTGCCAAGGTCGGATTCCCAGTCTCCCTCCCTCCCTTTTGTACCCAGTCAGCACACCCTTTGTGAGGAGAACGCTCCCCCAGCCTGGGATGGTGGGGCATTACCTGTACAATACACGGTCTGTGCCACAGTGGCTGCGATGATGCTGGCCAGCCCAGTGCCCGCCCCGAGCTCCAGCACCGTGCGACCCTGGAAGAGGTCTCGCTGGAACAGGATGTAGTCTGCCAGGAGCAGGGCACCCCGCCACACCTGGAGGGGAGAGGGGGGCAGGAACGGTGGGTGACTGGAGGCAATCAAGAGACCCTGCAGGGCCACGGGGAGTGGACGGGACCTACCCACCTGCTTGCCAACATCCTCCAGGGGGGTGGCCATGGTGTGCTCTGGAGGGGGCGGAAACCAAGAGAGAAAGGGCCACCGTGAAAACAGGGATGGACAGAACACAGATGGGGTGTGGGGGAGGTGGCCGACACGGTGGGACGGGGGTGAAGGCGGGCGTTCTAAACAGCAGCAGAAACACAGGCCACGCGGCCATCCGCTAGCCTCCAGGGCGGGATGAGCATTCCTCTCCTTCAGATCACTGAAGCCTGCACATACCAGTCACAAGAGGACTCGGCCCAACTTAACCACAAACACACATCCCACACTCCACTTGAAGTATACTCAAATGCAGAACACAATCTAGTGCTGGTTACCAGGGTCGGGATGGGGCACAGAACTATGAGGTCAAGAAGAAAGAGTGAAGGCAAACATTTTTCCTGTTAGAGGAGAACCGGCTCTTGAGTCTTGAAGCGAGATGGTGACGGCCAGCAAATCAAATACCAGGACACAGGCACAGCAGGGCAGCTTGACTCATATCAAACCAGGAGCAGGAAGCAAGGGTGGGAGAAGAAACAGCGAGGCTGAAGGGGTGTGTGTGTGAGAAGGGGCCTTCCTGGGGGGCTCTCTTCTCCAGCTGCCTTGGACCTTCAGTCCAAAGACCCCACTCCACCTCCTCCCCAGTCTCTGTGGCCCCTGTATGGTCCCTGGCCCACTGTCCCTGCCGTGACTCGGGTCCCCCCACAGAGGGGGCTCATCCCATCTTTCTTTGCCTCCTTCCAGTCTGCTTGGCCAAGCCAGGGGCACCCTCTCACGGGGATCTCGGTAGTCTGAGCCTGGTCTTTTCTCCCAGAGGTCCCGTGGACTTAAGTTTTGCCTCCGGCTGCATTTAAGGGGTGCTTGGCTTCCCTTGAGCGAGAACGTGGACTGAGCTCACAGACCTGAGGGTGACCCAGGCTTGGTCACGGATCTGGCTGGTGGCACGAGTCACCGACCTTCTCAGCACCAGAGCCATGGTTTGCTCCTTCACAAGATGCAGAAATAACATCACCTCATTTGTGGGCTCAAAGGCCTCCCTAACCAGGGTCAAGGGTGGGGAGCTCCTGCTTCACGGGAAAGCCAGTTTATACTTAACAATGCCAGTGGCCTCGTAAGAGCATAAAAGCCCAGCCCGAGGAACTTTCATGTGTGCTCAGTCCCTCAGCTGTGTCCAAATCTTTGTGACCCCATGGACTGTTGCCTGCCGGGCTCCTCTGTCCATGGGATTTTCCAGGCAAGAATACTGGAGTAGGGTGCCATTTCCTCCTCCAGGGGATCTTCCTGACCCAGGGATCAAACTTGAGTCTCCTGCATTGGCAGGCAGATTCTTTCCACTGAGCCACCCAGGAAGCCCCATGAGAAACCCCAGGGCTAGCAAAGGGGGTGAGGCAAATAGTCTCAGTGTCTGAGGGGTTCCCGGCCGGCAGGACAGTCTCCAGACTTGTGGGAACCCAGACTCTCCTCCTCAGCCTCCCTCCTCCGCGCTCAGATTGGTCCCCAGGAATGAAAGCTGATGGCAGCACATGTTTATTGAGCACCTACTATGCGCCAGGCACTGTGCTAAGAGCTCTATGTGGGCCAGCTCCCTCTGTTACTTACAGCCAGGGGAGATTATACCCATTTCACAGAAGAGGAAACAGCTCTGAGGTTAAAGTACTTGTCTGAGTCATAGGACAATGGAAAAGGCAAGTGACTCGAGATCCGACAGCCCAAGTTCCAGCCCTGCCTCTTCTGCATTCTCTTTGGGTTCCAGTTCTTTATCTATAAAATGGGGGGAATGCTCATAATTTACTAGGAACCTTGTGTCTGTGAATTCCTAGCTGGTCCACGAGTAATGTTAGATTTTTGACGACAGAACTTTCCAACGTTCTGATCACACGACGTGGGTAGGGAACATAGGCGGTGGTGTCGGACACAACCGGTGTGAGTCAAGGCTCTGTCACTGATTAGCTGTGTGACCTGGGCAAGTTTCTCAACCTGAGCCTCAGTTCCCTCCTGTGTGAAATGCGAATACTCATCCCTGGGAAGGCCACAGGGACTAGAGATATTCCACAGAAGACAGAGAAGGGTCCCCACCGGGGGATCCAGACCCAGCCGGCCAGGGACCTGCAGGCACTCGCTCACTGTCTGCTGGGCCGCTGACCGGGCTGCCATCAATCAGAGTGGCTGTTCTATTAGGGTTTTTGAGAAAGTCCAGTGGATCCCAGGCCCCCGACCTGGGCCAGTATCGAGGGAGGCCTTTACCTGGGACCTCAGGCACCATCTGGACTCTGGATCTCAATGAACAGATTCAAATCAGAGCTCCTCCCCGTAGAAGAGGAGGGCTGGGGTGGCCGGAGCCCTGCCTGTGGAGACGGTCCACATGGGTTCAGAACCTTCCTTACTGGCCCCAAACTGCACGGCCTTGAGCCTGTCACTTCCTCATCTGAACCACGCCCTGGAGGGGCTGTGAAGCCCACGAAGAGGTGATGAAGGTGGACATCAAGACACAACAGGTGCCTCAAACTACTGGCTTACTTCCTGTCCCGGCCGCTTTCCACTCCTGGCATTTCCAGAAATCAAAATCCCCGCTCCGCCAATGCCCTCTGCCCAGACCCCGGGCAGGTGTGGATGCTCTGGGCCCTGCCTGAGGGCCCGCTGAGACCCCCTTCCGCCCCGCCTATGCTGCCGCTGTGTCTGCACTGCCCCCCAGCTTCTAGTTCCCACCCCTGGGGCTATCTGATCAGCCCACCTGCTCCTCCAGGTTGACTACGGACCTACTTCCCTCTTCATCTTCCTCTGCTCCGATCTGGCTCTGCAATCTGCCAGGGCTCCCTGCTGCCTGCCCCCGCTGGCCCAGTCGTTCACTGACAACCCCGACCCATAGCCGGGCAGCCGAGTGGGCACAGAATGCTGATGCAGGTGGCAGAGGCGGCAGCAGGCTTCTGGAACAACTGACTGCCGAGCTGGGACTCGGACTACGACAACCGGGAACGTGTCAGCCAGGGAAGCAGGGGAGGGGCAGGCCCTCCAGGATGGCGGTTCGCTTGAGCAGAGGCGCGCAGGTGAGGAAGTACAGGGAAGGTGAGAGGGTGGGCGGTGGTGGGAGCTAAGGCTGGGGAGGTGGGCAGAGCTAAGCTGAGCACACGGACTGTGTCCAGAGGGCAATGGGGGCCCCTGAGGAGCCTGAAGTAAGAGGGGGATCAGACCAGGTTTTGGCATGCTCCCCAGCGGGCTTCAGTGTCCGCGCTCGGGTCCCACTGACCCGGCCCACACTCAGAGGGCCGTGTGCCTGACTTACTGTGGCGCTGCCCTGGCGGCAGGTGAGCGGCCCTTTATTTACCTATTTTGATGACGTTGTAGGGGCTGCTCTCTAGGGCTTCGTCTCCCAGGACATCGTCTTCCTCCTGCGTTAGAATCGTGGGATGTACCTTGTCTCTCGGAGGCCCCGGTGGCTCCGAGGCGGAGGCAGCCCGGGGTCTTCTCACGACGTCCAAGTCCCCATCCTCGTCCAGCTGAGCCGCCAGCCCCTCTGGGGTGGTGGTGCTGGCCCCCGCCTGGAGGGAGGCCCCCACGCGGCTGCAGATGGTGCCGGCAGGAGGGGTCCCCTCTGTGTGATCGCCACCCTCGGCCCCTGAGTCAGTCTGAGAGTCTCGGTCCCATAGAAGCTTGAACTGGGACAGGAAGACTGAAAGCGAAACACACAAGTAGAATATTTCTTCACTGTCTCTTTTTGTATTTCCTTTCCTCAATTTCCACCTGGAAAGAGTTTTAAAGGCTGGGCTGGGGGAGAGGGGAGGAGACAAATAAGGTCCTACTGCACAGCAGAGGGAACTATGTTCACGCCAGGTGGAGACATCATGACGGCAGCAGAAAAGGCCCGTGTGACTCGGCTGTGAAGCTGTGGCCTTCAGAGCAGCCGCATTCTGATCTACGCTGCAGGCACTCAGTTCACATGCTGTCATTGACTCCGCACAGCAGCGGACACAACAGTGGTGCTCCACTTTACAGACTGCTGTGAACACAACAGTGGAGCTCTGTTTACAGACATGGAAACTGAGGCTCAGAGGCTACGTGAGCTGACCAAGGTCACACAGCTGTGGGTATGGCTGAAGCAGGATCCAAATCCAGTCTCCCCGACCCCTGGGCCACTGCCCTCCTTGCCGTACTGTCTGGCCTTGAGGTCTGCAGGCTGGGACATGGATGCCGGGGCCCTCACGACCTAGGGCCCAGAGAGTCACCAGAACAGGTTTCGGTAAGAGTATTGTGCCAGGCTGGAGGGAGGGGGTGCCAGGACTTGAGTGGGCAGTCCTGGGCCAGTCCTCCCCGCCCCTGCTGTTTGACCCCCGGGGCAAGTAGCTCATCTGTCCTGAGTCAGTTTCCTGAATCCTGGAATCCAAACAGGGACACGAGGGAAAGGGAGAGTGACTGATTGTGACAGAGCAATAAGCAAACACAGGGAGACAGGAGCTGGGGACGGTGGCCAGGGAGGTCCTGGGAAGGGAGCATGTTCTGGGTAGAGTGAAGAGCAGGCGCAAAGGTGCTCAGAGAGGAAGGTGTGTGCCTGGTGTGAGGGACAGAAAGGACCTGGAAGTGGCTGCTGGGCACTGATGGTGGGAGAGGGAGGTGTGGGCACTCGAGCAGGGTTCGGGCCAGGCCTCAAAGGTCAAGGTGAGGACTCTGGCTTCATTCTGAGAGCACGGGAAGCCACCGGAGGGTCTGAATCTGGGTGGTGGTGTGATCTGCATTTCTCAAAAGATCCCCTGGGGCACTTCCTCGGTGATCCAGAGGCTAAGATTCTGCACTCTGAGTGCAGAGGGTCCCGGTTCCATCCCTGGTCAGGGAACTAGATCCCACATATGGCACAGAATAGCAAAGAATCTGTGTGCTGCAACTTAGACCTGGCGCAGCCAAATAATTAAATATTAAAAAGAAAGAAAGAAAAGATCCCTTGGGCTAGAGGAGTAGGGGAGGGTGTGTGGGAAGAAAACCAGGGAGCCCTGGTAGGTGAAGCCAGCCTGGTAGAGGGCCACCTCTCCCCGACTGGTCCGTGGGCTCTTGAGGGCAGAGTTCAGCCCATTCCTTCCACTTTCCCAGCATTGCACCAGGCGTGGCACAAGGCAGGTGCTCAGGAAAGCTGAGGGGCTTGCTCTGTGAGACAGGGGCTCCGAAGAAGTGGTGCGAGGGCGAGTCAGACAAGCCAGTCCTCCCCGTCCTTTCTGTGAGGATGCAGAAAACACAGTGGGCTCCTTACCCGGCTGCCCCATGCCGTTCAGCCGCACCATGAGGCGCCTCTGGTTCGGGGTGTACAAGTGGACGTCTGACAGCACAGTGTCACTTCTGAAGGTGATCTCGTCCATGGCCAGCGCGGGCGCCAGTGACCATGGCCCGGGCTCCACAGTGACCATGGACGGCAGCACCTGAAGGGCGAGAGCAAGTCCTCAGACAGCAGCTCCCGGCGGGGAGCAGGGTGAACGACCCACCCAGGGGGCAGAGCGCTCCCGGTCACCCTGGAAGAAAGGCTTCTCTTTTTAGTCCTCTCATAATCCTGCAGGTCAAAGTCTCAGAGCCCTGGCAAGATAATAAACAGAACTGTTACTCTGTCTTGCACTCTGTTGACTTTCATAGTAACCTTTTATTTATGGCAAAGGATCCAAATTTCCATTTATACTGAAAACAGTTTTCCTACCCTTTTTATTTCTTCCAACCTTTTCGAAATTTCAAATACTAGCAAGTTGAGGGCACAGTGTAATAAACAGCCATATACCCACTGTTTAGATTCAATGATCATTCACACTGTCATATGTGATCAATCAATCTAGGGTTTTTTTTCTCCCCTGAACTGAGCACCTTCCAGACATCGTGATATTTTAACTCTAAATAATTCTTCAGCATGTCTGTCTTGTAAAAATGTGCTCCTATCTAACCAAAAGACCATTAGCAGACCTAAGATAACTAAGGATTCCTTTATATCATTTAAAACCCAGTTCACAGTCCGTTTTCTCCATGAGACAATTGTCTTTGGTAGCTAGTTTTTCCTAAAGCAGTATTTAATCACAATTTACACATCACATTTAGTGGTTTTTTTCCTATAATCTTTTTTCTTCCTAGAAATTGACTCCAGCTGCCCACATATCATTTGTTTTAAAATCGTCTTTTTAAACTTTGAAAAAAGTTAGTGGATTTAAAGCAAAACCAACTAAAGGAATCACTGTACAGGTGATATATAGGTTTTGAAAAATTATGAAGGTGACCCAGCAATAACTAAAATTTGGAAACTCATGCTGGAGGCAAAGTGGTTAAAAACAGGAAGGCTTGGACTATGGAAGACAGTTTGGAGATTCCTTAAAAAACTAGAAATAAAACCACCAGATGACCCAGCAATCCCACCCCTGGGCACACACACTGAGGAAACCAAAACTGAAAAGGACACCCGCACCCAATGTTCACTGCAGCACCATTTACAGTAGCCAGGACACGGAAGCACCCTGGGTGGCCAGCGACAGACGAATGGATAAAGAAGCTGCGGTACATATAGCCAATGGAGTACTACTCAGCCATAAAAATAAACATGTGAGTCAGTTCTAATGAGGTGGATGAACCTAGAGCCTATTATACAGAGTGAAGTAAGTCAGAAAAAAAATATTATATACTAACGTATATATATGGAATCTAGAAAGATGGTACTGATGAAATTATTTTCAGGGCAGCAATGAAGACACAGACATAGAGAACAGACTTCTGGACATGGTGGGGCGGGCGGCGAGTAGGGGAGGAAGGAAAGGGTGACATCACCATATGTAAAACAGAGAGCCGATGGGAATTTGCTGTATGACTCAGGGAACTCAAACCGGGGCTCGGTATCAACCTAGATGGGTGGGATGGGGAGGGAGGTGGAGGGAGAGTCAAGAGGGAGGGGACATAAGTATACCTGTGGCTTATTCATGCTGATGTTTGGCAGAAACCAACATACACACACAAAAATAAACTTTTCTAAAATGTGGGAAAAACAAAACAAAACAGGAAGGCTTGGGACTTCCCTGGCAGTCCAGAGGTTAAGACTCTGCACTTCTAATGCAGGGGGTGAGTTTGATCCCTGGTCAGGGAACTAAGATCCCACATGCCATTAGGCATGGCCAAAAAAATAAAAGAAAAACAGGAAGGCTCTTCCTCCATCCAAATGTTCCACCTCATCAAAAACCATCAAACAGCAGCAGCATGTGGACAGAGCCTAGGGCTGTGATGCTAGGTGGAGTGGGTGCTAAATCTGGTCTCCAACCTCCTCACTGACCCTGAGAAAATTACTTCACCTCTCTGGACTGGTTTCTTCAGCTATAGTCTCAGCTCGCAGGGCTGGGGGGCAGTAGGATGTGGAGGCTGTGTGTCAAGCACTGAGCAGAGTCCTTGGTGCACAGCAATTGTTAATAAACCCCAAAATTTTCTTGTCATGGGGTTGGTTTCAGGTGTTTTTGACACAAACCTGCCACAATCCCTCACACCCCCCCCCCCCCCCGCCCCCGACCCTCCTATCTGGGTAGATGTGTGCACTAGCGGTGTGCAACACGAATGTCACGAAACCTCTTGAGCCTCCATTCCTTCAATCGGAAAATGGGATCGTCATAAGCCACAGTCTATAATCTGAGTCCACATAACTGGAGTTCCTACATTTATGCACTTGCCACGGGGAAGCAGAAGTACCAACACAAATGTTTTCTATAAAAGAGTCACTCCACGCTGGCTTTTCTATCTGATGTGACAAACCAGCACAAAGTAAGTGGGTTATGAGCTGAAGCTGTGAATCTGATAAATGGATGGAAGATTTCATGGTGTCAATGAAAGTGATGGAGGAGAAATGCTGGGGGTGGGTGGGTGGGTGGGGAGGGTTGCTGCCTCACAGGCAAAAGTCCTCAAACAATGAGGACTGGAAAAATTAGGATGGATCCACAAAGAAGATCCAGTCTAAACACAAAGAAGATCCAGTCTAAACACAGTGTAGACCAACCATGACCAATCGTTTTAAAGGCAGATTTGGCTCCCTGAGGACTGAAAGATTTAACACTGCAGTTATACACCAATACTTTTAAAAATAGACAAAAAAATAAGCTTGTATTCTTAACCTGCAGTTGAAATTTCTCCCGTCCAAGTACTAACCAGGCCCGATCCTGCTTAGCTTCTGAGATCAGATGAGATCGGGCGCGTTCAAGTGGTATGATCTAGACTGCTTGAAATTTCTATTTTGAAATCCAACCTGCCCCAGCCTTCCAGGAAACACACTCTACAATGGAGTACTAGGTAAAGGGGATTCCCTTTAAGCGGCTTTTCCTAGAACCAGATCTCTGGGAATTACAGGGGCACCTTAGACCCGTCTCAGGGTCTACGTGAGCATTAAATGAGACAACAATCACTTTCAGGGTTCAATACATAGTAAGTGCTCAACTTCCCCGGTGCATCAGCTGGTTAAAGAACTCGCCTGCCAGTGCAGGGGAGAGAGGAGAGGAGGGTTTGATCCCTGGGTCGGGAAGATCCCCTGGAGAAGAGAATGGCTACCCACTCCAGTATTCTTGCCTGGAGAAATCTATGGACAGAGGGACCTGGTGGGGCTATGGTCCATGGGGTTGCAGAGTCAGACAGGACTGAGTAACTCACACTTTCACTTTCATCGTTATAGCATTGATAAGAGTAATTATTAAAGGATGTGCTGGAAGATGGGAAAAGGCAATAATCAGTTTCTCTACTTAGGAACAGCTGACTCACGGTCGGTCTGGGAATTCTGAGGCTGGATAGGCTTCAGTCCCCTCTCCTGACTGGGGAGGAGGAAAGGACACCTAAATGCAGATGGGCCCTCCGCCCCCTCCTTCGTACTGTAGATTCATCTCACAGGAGTTGCTGACACGTGTCCTTGGTTCTGCTAGGCTATGGGGGCCAGACGCCGACGCTGTCATCCTAACCCTGCCAGGGCTGCCCGTTAAAAGCAGTTTGCCGGGATCTGGGGGGTTGAACCACCTGCTTGCCATCCAGGCTCTCTCTCTGCCAGGTGTCACAGGGTCATTAATGACAGGGAACTGGGCGCGATTCCGGAGCCGAGGCCCAGGGCTGGGGGCCTGAGACTTGGCCCCGGCCACGGCGGGGGTCAGAGTCGGGGGCTCCAGGGTCCTCGGTCCTTGGGGCTCTTCGTTCCCTCTGCCATGCCGCCTCCGAGGACTCCAGCCGACGGGCTACGCATGCCCTCTCAATCAGGAGTCACAGCTCCAGCATCGTCGTCCCTTCCTAATCCGAAACCCAGGGGGCTGCCTGGACCCCAAACGGAAACCTACAGGCAGGCATGGACTCCTCCCCTCTACCTCCTCGCTTAGGGAAACTGAGGCTGACTGGGGACCCAGGCTTCAAATCCGTGGGGGAGCCCGCGCTTCAAGGTCAGGTGCCAAGAGATCCCATGCATCCTTCCCCGTGCCGCCGCTCTTCCAAAGGGCTTACCAGCCGCCGGCCGCAGCCCGAAGTCACACCCGAACCTCTCACCACCGCGCTCAGGCGGCCGCCATGGCGGGGCGGCCTACGCAGGCGCGGCCCCACCCCCCCGCGCACCCGTCTTCCTTGCGTCGCTTCGTGGCCACGCCCACCTGCCGAATCGCGCGTGCGCGCCAGCGTTGTCGTCAGGCGCAGCCCGGAAGAAGCTCGTTTCTCACCTGCGCAGGTTTGCTCTCACCTGCCCCGGTTTGGCGGGATGGTGGCTGGTCTGGCGGGATGGTGCACTCCTGCGAGTGCGGGAGCCGTTACATAACTCGCTCGAGGTCACCCAGCTAAGTGGCGAGGCTTGGTTTCGAACTGGCTAATACGGCTCTAGAGCCTGCTGTGCTACTACTGCTGCGAAGTCACTTCAGTTGTGTCCGACTCTGTGCGACCCCACAGACGGCAGCCCACCAGGCTCCCCCGTCCCTGGGGTTCTCCAGGCAGGAACACTGGAGTGGGTTGCTATTTCCTTCACCAATGCATGGAAGTGAAAAGTCAAAGTGAAGTCGCTCAGTCGTGTCCGACTCTTCGCGACCCCATGGACTGCAGCCCACCAGGCTCCTCCATCCATGGGATTTTCCAGGCAAGAGTACTGGAGTGGGGTGCCATTGCCTAGGTATTTGTTAATTAATGTTATCCTTGCTGTTCAGTTCAGTTAAGTCGCTCAGTCGTGTAGGACTCTTTGCGACCCCATGGACTGCAGCACACCAGGCCTCCCTGTCCATCACCAACTCCCGGAGTTCACCCAAACTCATGTCTATGGAGTCGGTGATGCCATCCAACCATCTCATCCTCTGTCGTCCACCCTTCTCCTCCCACCTTTGATCTTTGCCAGCCTCAGGGTCTTTTCCAGTGAGTCAGTTCTTCGCATCAGGTGGCCAAAGTATTGGAGCTTCAGCTTCAGCATCAGTCCTTCCAACGAATATTCAGGAGTGGTTTCCTTTAGGATGGACTGGTTAGATCTCCTTGCCGTCCAAGGGACTCTCAAGAGTTTTCTCCAGTACCGCAGTTCAAAAGCATCAATTCTTTGGGGCTCAGCTTTCTTTATAGTCCAACTCTCACATCCATACATGACCACTGGAAAAACCATAGCCTTGACTAGACGGACCTTTGTTGGCAAAGTAATGTCTCTGCTTTTTAATATGCTGTCTAGGTTGGTCATAACTTTTCTTCCAAGGAGCAAGAGTCTTTTAATTTCATGGCTGCAGTCACCATCTGCAGTGATTTTGGAGCCCCCCAAAATTGCTTGTCACTGTTTCCACTGTTTCCCCATCTATTTGCCATGAAGTGATGGGACCAGATGCCATGATCTTAGTTTTCTGAATGTTGAGTTTTAAGCCAACTTTTTCACTCTCCTCTTTCACTTTCATCAAGAGGCTCTTTAGTTCTTCTTCGCTTTCTGCCATAAGTGTGGTGTCATCTTGCTCTTAGTACTCATTAATACAATAGCTGGTACTCATTTCATTCATTCATCCACTCATCAAGTCTCCAACATCAGGTGAGTGAAGAACCTCCGTGTTAATTGGCATCTAGTAGGAAATGAAATCCAATACAGCTGTTGCATATTCAGTAAATTTCCAAGCACATAGGACCACATATGTAAAGAGTGCACACATGTGTAATTCTTGAGCTTCCCCCATGTCTCAGATGGTAAAGAATCTGCCTGCAATGCAGGAGACCCAAGTTCCATCCCTGGATGGAGAAGATCTCCTGAAACAGGGCATGGCAACACACCCCAGTACACCCCAGTATTCTTGCTTGGGAAATCCCATGGAGAGAGGAGTCTGGCGGGTTACCGTTCATGGGGTTGCAAAGAGTCGGAGACGACTGAGCGACTAACACTTTTACTTCACTTATGGAGCATTAACGTAAGTTTTATGGATAAAACTGGTGTGGCGTTAATAGGGTGACCAAACAACATAAATATTCTCAAAGGAAACAGATTGTTTCCTGAACTCCCCGGAACAGTACATGAAGAGTTGTCTGTGCATCTTGAGACCCCATTCTAGTCTTGATTGGGTTGTTCTCAGGGAATGTCTGGGTGGAAGGCACTCAGGCACTCCTGGCACATCGGAGCTGCTCAAAAAGTTCAATTTGCTGAATGAAAGAGGGAAGGTCACTGAGGAAGGTGGCATAGACACCTCTGGAGTTATTGTTTTATTAAAAAACTTGTGAGAATAGAGGAGGCAGAAAGTGGAAGTGTTAGCCACTCAGTCGTGTTCCATTCTGTGTGACCCCATGGACTGTGTAGCCCACCAGACTCCTCTGTCCATGAGGATTCTCCAGGCAAGAAAACTGGAGTGGGTTGACATTCCCTTCTTCAGGGGATCTTCCCTACTGAGGGATTGAACCCGGCTCTCCTGCATTGCAGGTGGATTCTTTACTGCCTGAGTCACTGGGAAGCCCCCAACGCAGGCAGAGTCATCTTCTAAAAACAAAAGCCAGATCACATCTGTCCTCTGTTGAAACCCCTGGAGACCCATACCTTGGGCAGAGATCCCATCTCACACCCAACTCTGCTCCCTTCCAGCCACCCTGATCAGTTGTGTTCCCCTTCACGTGCTTTGCACTGACTGTTCTGCTCACTGAAGGTACATCTCCCCAGGACACCCATCTCCCCTGCCCCATTCCCTCACCTCCTTTGGGCTTGTGATCAGGCATCCTCTTCTCAGCGAGATCCTCCCTGACCATCCTATTTGAAATAACCATCTCTTCCCACCCAGGCATTCCTGGAACATTGGAACTGCTCAGAAAGTTCAATTTGTTGAATGAAAGAGGGAAAGAAAGAGGAATGGGATGTGTTAGGGAGCTGGAGAGCCGCTGAGGGTCTGGGTCCCTCACTGTGATGTTGAGGGAATTCCCGTCATTGCAGGATTCCTAACAATCCTCAGGGTCAAGTTCAAACTCTTCTATCTGGACCCTGTTAACCTTTGCGCCCCAAGGCATGGACAGTATCCATTCTCATCTCTTTCCCATAGTTGTATAATATTTTGCTGGGCACATGCCTCTCCCTCAGTTTGTGTGTGTGTGTGTGTGTATTATTTTTTTCTTCTCATCCTTTATTTTTTTGGCCACACCAGGCCGCATGGGGGACCTTAGTTCCCCAACCAGGGATTGAACCTGTGCCCCCTGCAGTGGAAACATGGAGTCTTAACCACTAGCACCGCCAGGAAAGTCCTCTAAATTAAAAGCTATTTCCCAGCCTCCCTCGCAGTAGAGTGAAGTCATGGGGTTAAACCAATGGGATTAAGGCAGTGGAATGTAAGGGGAAGTGTTATAGAGCAGTTTCTGGCACCCTTAAGCAGGAAGCTGAGGAGTCCTTGGTCCCTGATACTTTGTCCCTTCCTCATTCATGAAGCCCAAAACAGATCTGCCCTGAGGGCCCTCCCTACACTAAGTTATGGCAGAGTGGCAACCCTGCTTGCGGGTCACCTCTTTCTGGCAGCCTTCCCTGATTCCTCCTCTGCCAGTTCATGTTGATGAGTCTGTGGGCCTGCCCAGTCCTCTCAGGTCTCCCCATCAGAGCACTTGTGACTCCCCCACCAGGTTGAAGTGCTTGTTGGCAGGAGCAGCTGCTAGTTTTCATCAGCAACTCACACTGAATTTGTCTATATCTACAAGGGAAAAACTGGATGATGCTTGTAAAGCAGTTAGCACCGTCCTTTGCACGCTGTGAGCAGTCAGTATATAGCCACGGTACTTTTAGACTATTACAGTTGATCCTTGAACATGGGTTTGAACTGTACATCATACGTCAACTTATAGAAGCATTTTTTTCCACTAAATAAGTACTGTGGTATGACACAATCCGTGGTTGTTTGAATCTACAGACTGTAAAGTTATATTTGAATTTTTGATTGTGCGGAGGATCGGTGCCCCCCAACCCCTGCATTGTACGAAGGTCTACTATATTATTTCTTATATTGTATGTAGTTCATTCTGCCTAACACCAGACACGTTAGGGGGGCGGGTGAGACCCTTTGGTGAATAGGTTCAGCTTGATTGATTGTTCACCGTCCGGCCAGGCCCTGCAAATGGAAATGTATTAATATTTATGGCTGCTGTAACAAATTTTCACAAATTTCATGGCTTAAAACAAAATGAATCCATTTTCTCACAGTCCTAGGGGCCAGAAGTCCAAAATCAAGGTGTCAGTAGGGCTGAGTTCTCCCTGAAGGCTTTCGGGAAGAATCCTCCTGTATTAGCTTGAACTGCCGTAACAAAATAGCATAGAATGAGTGGCTTAAACAACAGAAATCTGTTTTCTAACAGCTCTGGAGGCCAGAAGTCCAAGATTCAGGTGCCAGCGTGGCTGGGCTCTGGTGAGGAATCTCCCCTTGGGCTGCAGGCAGCCACTTGCTCACTGCGTCCTCATGTGACTTCTTGAGTGTGTGAGGAGAGAGAGAGGGAGAATGCTCTCTGGTGTCTCTCTTCTTCTGGTTTTGTTTTTTTTGATGTGGGCCATTTTTATTTGTGTTATGTTTGGGGTTTTTGGCCACAAGGCACGTGTCATCTTAGCTCCCCAACCAAGGATCGAACCCACAACCCCCTGCTTTGGAAGGTGAAGTCTTCACCACTGGACCACTGGGGAAGTCCTACTGTCTCTTCTTATAAGGACACTAATCCTATGAAATCAGGGCCCCATCCTTATGACCTCATTTAACCTTAATTGCCTCCTTAGAGGCCCCATCTCCAAATACAGCCACATTGGGGGTTAGGGCTTCCACATACGAACTTGGGGGGACACATTCAGTCCATAATGCCTTTCTTGCCTCTCTCCCAGCTTCTGGTGACTCCTGGTGACCTCTGACTTGCAGATGCAATGACACAGTTTCTTCCATCTTCACATGGCCATATTCCCCATGTGTCTATTCCACATCTCTTCTCTGAGGACACCAGTTGTTGGATCAGGGCCTCCTAATTCATTACCGGGCTTCCCTGGTGGCTCAGTGGCAAAGAACCTGCCTGTCAATGCAGGAGACATGGGTTCAGTCTCTGGGTTGGGACAATCCCCTGGAGAAGGAAATGGCAATCCACTCCAGTATTCTTGCCTGGAGAATCCCATGGATAGAGGAGCCTGGTGGGCTACTTTCCATGGGGTCACAGAGAGTCAGACAGGACTGAGCAACTAACAACAACAGCAGAATTCAGTATGACCTCATAATTACTTGCTCATCCTTCAAAGACCCTATTAACAAATAAGGTCACATTCATAGGTTTGGGGTTAGGACTTGAACATATCTTTGAGCGGGGGTGGGGGGGACATAATTTGACTCCCAGTGGGAAACGTCTTGGAAAGGATTCTTGAAGACCTTGTTTTTCAGCTCCCAGCTGTGAGTCACCTCAGCTACCGGGATCCTCTTGCTAGACATCGTGGGGCAGAGAAAAGCCAGCCCCATGTTGCTGTGTTCGAATCCTGACCCACAGAATCCGTAAACATAACAGAAATGTTCTTATGGTCTATGTGGTCCTCAACCTTTTTGGCACCAGGGACTGGTTTCATGGAAGACAATTTTTCCACGGGCTGGGAGGATGGTTTTGGGATGATTCAAGCACATGATATTTAATATGCATTTATGTCTATTATTATTACATCAACTCCATCTCAGTGTCAGGGATTAGATCCTGCAGGTTGGGGACACCTGCTGGCATCATGCCACTATATTTGGGGGTAGTTTGCAACACAGCGCTTCCCTGGTGGCTCAGACAGTAAAGAATCTGGTGGTAATGCAGGAGACCGGGGTTCAATCCCTGGGTCGGGAAGATCCCCTGGAGAAGAGAATGGCAACCCCCTCCAGTATTCTGGCCTGGAGAATCCCATGGACAGAAGAGCCTGGTGGGCTGCAGTTCATAGTATCTCAAAGAGTCAGACATCACAGAGCGACTAACACTTTTACTTTCACTTGTAACACAGCTGCCGATGCTCAGAATAGAGGGGAAGGAAACGCTGCCCTTCTTTGCAGAGCTTTGCAGGTTAGGGAGAGGTGGCCTTCCAGGCACCTGAGTCTCAGTTACACACACAACCACCCCTGAAGCTCGGACAGGTGAGGTGCCTTGCTCAAAGTGCCGGTCACTGAGTGGCAGAGCTGGGGTGCAGACTCAGGTCTGCGAAACAACCCTGTGAGTCTGTTAGATGGAGCCTTAGAGTGAAAAGCCCTTTCTGGCATCCCAGGCACGTCTTTGAGAGGCTCCCCTAGGCTTGGCGATGCAAGAGTTACTATGCTAACTCCCATATCCTGGATCGCACATCACCCGAGCTGCCTGGGCTAATGACAGATCATGTATGCAACGGAGAAAAGCGGACAGACTGCCAGATGTGTGGAAAGAAACCGGCTTGCAGGAAATTGCTATTAGGTGATCATCGTTAGCCTGGGTATTCAGAGTCGCCACGTTTCCAAAGTTCGTGCGTTTACCAGACGCTTGATGCATTTTCCCCATCAGCCCTAGATTTTGTCCTCCTGGAGAGACAGCTCTTCCCCTGGATCTGCTGAGAGCAGGTGATTATAATTCTGTCCCCAGCCCCACCCCACCTCCCACCAGCTTCTGGCAGCAGCTGCTACACAGGCACAGGAATGCCTCTCTGGCTCCTGGCTCTGTGTAGGGAGGCACCTAGCTGACCTTGGTGTGCGATGAGCTGGGTTCAAATCCCAGCTGGGCCACTGAGTAATCATAGACGCTCATTTGATGCCTGATGGTGGAGAGCTTTTCACATGCTAGGCACTCGGGCAAGTTATTTGTTTGAAATTTAAGTTTCTAAGTTCTCAAGTACTGATGATAACACCACCTACCTTGAAGTGCTGCTGTGAGGAGTGAAACAGAATGTGGAAACAGACACGACTGAGCACAGGAGCCTCTGCGAACATATATTGGCGAGAACAAAACACGACACACTGAATAAAAGCAATCCATGTAAACAGGTACTCAAACAAATGTGTCTCAGTCTGTTGAAACTGCATGACAGCGTACCGTACACTGGGTGGTTTATAAACAATGGCCACTCTGGAGGCTGGCAGTCTGAGATCAGGGTGCCAGCATGATTGTGGTGAAGGCCCTCCTGGCGTGATACATTCTGGCCAATGCTCGGACACAAGTGTTGGTAAGTCGCTATTCACAGTAGCAAAAAAAAACAACCTACGTGTCCATCGGCTGAAAAACAGAAAAATAAAA
The DNA here is from genome assembly GCF_002263795.3 of Bos taurus. NCBI lineage: Eukaryota > Metazoa > Chordata > Mammalia > Artiodactyla > Bovidae > Bos > Bos taurus. The sequence continues at coordinate 7,510,111 of NC_037352.1, read as the reverse complement.
TGTGGTCTCTCCATATAGTGGGGAAATTATCCAGCTTTAAAATGGAAGCGTTGATACGTGTTATGATGTGGATGGACGGTGACCCTCAGTGAACTGTGGCAGACGCAAAAGACACACTGTAAGGTTCCACGTGTAATGAAACATCCAGAAAAGGCAAATCCACAGACACAGCAGGCAGACTAGTGGTCACCAGGGACAGGAGAGAGGGGAAAAGTGGAGAGAGACTGCTTGATGGGTCACTCCTTTGGGAGTGATGAAAATGGCTTGAAACCAGATAGAGTGACCGTACAACATTGTAGATGTACTAAATGCCACTGAACTGTACACTTTTTTAACTTATTTTTTAAATTTATTTGGCTGCATCAGGGCTTAGTTGCAGCACGTGGGATCTTTTGTTGTGGGGCACAGACTCTCTGATTGTGGCGTGCGGTCTCAGTGGTTGTGGCTCTCCGGCGTAGTAGCTCTGAGGCACGTGGGATGTTAGTTACCAGACCAGGGATCGAACTTTCGTCCCCTGCATTGCAAAGCAGCTTGAATCACTGGGCCAGGGTTCACATAAGTCCCTAAATGTTACACTTTAGAATGATGTATTTTATATGAGTTTTACTTTAGTTAAAAAAAAAAAAATCCATGAATGAACTTCCCTAGTGGTCCAGTGGCTAAGACTCCTTGATCCCAATGCAGGGGGCCCAGGTTTTATCCCTGGTCAGGAAACTAGTTTCCACATGTCGCAACTAGGAGTTTGTATGCTGAAACTGAAAAAAAAAAAATGAAAACAGATCCCTTGTGCTCCAACTAAAGATCCTGCATGCCACAATTAGGACCCAGCACAGCCAAAATAAATACTTTAAAAAAATCCATGAATTCATAATGAAACAAAAGACTTTTTATTTAAAAAATTTTTTTATTATTATTTTTTAAAACTGGATACTATACAATAAATAGCTAAAGTGAAGTTGCTCAGTCGTGTCCAACTCTTTGTGGCTCCATGGACTATAGCCCACCAGGCGTCTCCATCCATGGGGTTTTCCAGGCAAGAGTACTGGAGCGGGTTGCCATTTCCTTATCCAGGGGATCTTCCCCACCCAGGGATCGAACCCAGGTCTCCCACGTTGAAGGCAGATGCTTTACCCTCTGAGCCACCAGGGAAGTCCTCAAAGACTTTTTAAAAGGGAGGGCATGGATGGAAAGCTTCAGTGAGAAACTGTGGATGGAAGGATGAATAGTAATAGAAAATCACTCTTAAAAGTCACCTTGATAATGACTGATCCAGATGAGAACCATCAGTGGATGTTAGAAGCCTTGGGGGAAAGACAGTTGAGAGAGAAGATAGACACATAGTCTGCAGTGACCTGACCAGACTGGCACGTTGATCTCAGACTTCCAGCCTCCAGAGCAGTGAGGAGGAAATTCCTGTTGTTTATAAGCTGCCCAGGCTGAAGTATACTGTGATAGCAGCTAGAATGAACCAGGATATAACAGGTTGTTGCTTCTGCTGCTCGGTCGCTCAGTCGTGTCCAACTCTGCGACCCCATGGACCGTAGCCCACCAGGCTCCTCCGTCCATCGATTCTCCAGGCAAGAATATTGGAGTGGGTTGCTATCACCTTCTCCAGGGAATCTTTCCGACCTGGGGATTGAACCCGTGTCTCTTGCTTGGTTGGCAGGCAGATTCTTTACCACTGAGCCACCTGAGAAGCCCAAGAGATAACTTATATACCATCAAAGTCACTATTTTAAAGTGCAAAAATGGGTGGATTTTACGTATTCACAACATTGCACAGCCAGCACCACTGTCTAATTCCAGAATGGGATTATCACCCTCAAACAAACCCTGTGCCCATCAGTGCCCTCTTGTAACCAAAAGTGGGGATCTGGCTGCTTGCCACTCAACAGCTAATAAAGAGGCCAGGTTGGTGGAAAGGGAAGTTTGCTTTATTTTGGATACTAGCAACCGGGAAGAGGGCAGACACCTGTCCAAACACTGACTCCCTCCGGCCCCCACCCCAACACCCCCAACAACCAGTGGGCAAGACTTTTATAGACAGAGGGAGGGGGTACTTGTAGAAACAGCACAGTGAGCTCTGACAGTCATCTTGAAATTGGTTCTGTGGTGGTCTAACCAGCATCATCTTGATCATTTTAAGTACAATTAACCTTCAGTTCCGTATTCCCAGGTGGCTCGGTAGTAAAGAATCCACCTGCTGATGCAGGAGACTCGGGAGATGTGGGTTCAATCACTGGGTCAGGAAGATACCCTGGAGGAGGAAATGGCAACCCACTCCAGTATTCTTGCCTGGAGAATCCCATGGACAGAGGACAGCCATGGGGTCCTCTGACAGTCCTGGCGGGCTACAGTCCATGGGGTCGCAAAGAGTTGGACATGATTGAGCAGCTAAACAACACCAACCATCCATTCAAGTATCTCTGTTGCACACCTGTTTTATTTTCTTCCTAAGCCTGTGGTGCTCCAGAATGACCTGCTATTTAATTTCTTCTTGTTTATCATCTGTCTCTTGCACTAGAATGTAAGATGCTAGACAGCAGGGCCAGGCCTGCCTGCCTCATTGTTATCCTGAGTACCTGGGGTGTGATAAGGGGCTCTTTGCAGGATGAACAAGAGGCTGGAGACCTTCAGAGCGCCTCTGGAGACTCTGTTGCCCCCGCATGTCATGGGGAGGATGTAGCTTCAGAGAAGCTGCCCTCTGACATCCCAATGACTCCCTGTGTGTGGCAGGGAAAAGAAAATCCCGGTCGGAGTGGATCAAAATGTTCTCTTTTTGAGATCAGCTTAAGAAGTCACCCTGTTCTCTTCCCGTGTCTGGCTTCAGGAGAGTAATGAATGTTTCCAAGAGTAATGAATACTTGCAAGTGTCACGCGCCTGCTCTGTTTCCTTTTTTCCCCAGATTACCCCAGACCCAGGATGTTGGGGGAAGACCTTGAATGGTACCTTCTCTTCCCTGCAAGGCTCCCTCCCTCTTCTGATTATGGCTGTCTCCTCATGAGGTATCTGATCGCTGTATCTTGGCCTTTATTGTAGGTAGCAGAACAGTGGAATCAGTGGGGTCTAGTTAGTGGGGTACATCCTCTGAAGAGCAGGGGCAGTATTGGGGGATGGGGGGAACTAATGTACCATCCCCCCCACCCAGGGAAGGATTAGCTTCTTTCTTTCCTTTCTTCCTTCCTCTCTTTAAAAAATTATCTTGTAGCTGCTTTTCTTTTTCTTATAATTTTAACATGTTATTTACTTATTTTCATCTGCACTGGGTCTTCATTGCTGCACGTGGGCTTTCTCGAGTTGCAGTGCATGGGGGGCTACTCTCTTGTTCTGTTAAACGGGCTTCTCATTGCAGTAGCTTCTCTCGTTTTAGAGCATGGGCTCTTGGAGTTCAGGCTCAGTAGTTACGGCACACAGGCTTAGTTGCTATGCGGCTTGTGAGATCTTGTGGTGCTAGGGATCAAACCTGTGTCCCCTGCATTGGCAGGTGGATTCTTAACCACTGGACCACCAGGGAGACCCTAGAGCTGCTTTTCAACGGTCTCTTCCCCAACAGCCTCTTTTGGTGGGTCTCCTCTCTGGTTCCTATTTCGTCTTATTTAATGTATATCTATTTCCTTCAAGTTTGGGCAGGAATTGATCTTTACTAGCTGTTTTAGGGGCAGCAAATCTGGAACCTGAAGCCATGTCCTGGTTAGTAATTCCCAAACCAACAGAGGCTGTGCCAGGCATCTCACATTTTTTTTTTAAATCGCTTTTAATTCTCACAACAACTCTATGAGAGAAGTATTGTTCCCGTTTTACAAAGAGGTCGGGGGGTTAAGTCATGGGCCTAGCATCCATTCCTTTCCTTTTCTTTACCTCCTTTCCATCCTTCTTTTCTTAAAACATGAAGAATATTAGTAAATGTTATTTTTGGGGGGGCAGTTCACAGCAAAATTGAATGGAAAGTTACAGAGATTTAGATTCAATGTGTCCCCTGAAAACTGCTCCTCCTACCCCCAATCCATAGCCCCAGGGACCTCTCCATCTGAGCTGTAGTTCCTTTTTCTCCCAGTGCCTTGAAATCTGACTCACAGGTGGGCAGTCATGGTCTCGACATTCAGGTGACTTTGATGGATGCCCAGGACTCCTCTCATAGAGAGGCTCTCTTCTAGTTTTTTTTTTTTTTAAGATTTTTTTTTTTTAATGTGGACCATTTAAAAGTCTTTATTGAATTTGTAGCAATATTGCTTCTGTGTTATGTTTTGGTTTTTTGGCCCCGAGGTGTGTGAGTTCTTAGACTCCTAACCTAACAGAAGCAGAAGATATTAAGAAGAGATGGCAAGAATACACAGAAGAACTGTACAAAAAAGATATTCACGACCCAGATAATCACAATGGTGTGATCACTGACCTAGAGCCAGACATCTGGAATGTGAAGTCAAGTGGGCCTTAGAAAGCATCACTACGAACAAAGGTAGTGGAGATGATAGAATTCCAGTTGAGCTATTCCAAATCCTGAAAGATGATGCTGTGAAAGTGCTGCACTCAATATGCCAGCAAATTTGGAAAACGCAGCAGTGGCCACAGGATTGGAAAAGGTCAGTTTTTATTCCAATCCCAAAGAAAGGCAATGCCAAAGAATGCTCAAACTACTGCACAATTGCACTCATCTCACACGCTAGTAAAGTAATGCTCAAAATTCTCCAAGCCAGGCTTCAGCAATATGTGAACCGTGAACTTCCTGATGTTCAAGCTGGTTTTAGAAAAGGCAGAGGAACCAGAGATCAAATTGCCAACATCTGCTGGATCATGGAAAAAGCAAGAGAGTTCCAGAAAAACATCTATTTCTGCTTTATTGACTATGCCAAAGCCTTTGACTGTGTGGATCACAAGAAACTGTGGAAAATTCTCAAAGAGGTGGGAATACCAGACCACCTGATCTGCCTTTTGAGAAATTTGTATGCAGGTCAGGAAGCAACAGTTAGAACTGGACATGGAACAACACACTGGTTCCAAATAGGAAAAGGAGTACGTCAAGGCTGTATATTGTCACCCTGTTTATTTAACTTATATGCAGAGTACATCATGAGAAACACTGGACTGGAAGAAACACAAGCTGGAATCAAGATTGCCGGGAGAAATATCAATAACCTCAGATATGCAGATGACACCACCCTTATGGCAGAAAGTGAAGAGGAACTCAAAAGCCTCTTGATGAAAGTGAAAGTGGAGAGTGAAAAAGTTGGCTTAAAGCTCAACATTCAGAAAACTAAGATCATGGCATCCGGTCCCATCACTTCATGGGAAATAGATGGGGAAACAATGGAAACAATGTCAGATTTTATTTTTCTGGGCTCCAAAATCACTGCAGATGGTGATTGCAGCCATGAAATTAAAAGATGCTTACTCCTTGGAAGGAAAGTTATGACCAACCTAGATAGCATATTCAAAAGCAGAGACATTACTTTGCTGACAAAGGTTCATCTAGTCAAGGCTATGGTTTTTCCTGTGGTCATGTATGGATGTGAGAGTTGGACTGTGAAGAAGGCTGAGCACTGAAGAGTTGATGCTTTTGAACTGTGGTGTTGGAGAAGACTCTTGAGAGTCCCTTGGACTGCAAGGAGATCCAACCAGTCCATTCTGAAGGAGATCAGCCCTGGGATTTCTTTGGAAGGAATGATGCTAAAGCTGAAACTCCAGTACTTTGGCCACATCATGTGAAGAGTTGACTCATTGGAAAAGACTCTGATGCTGGGAGGGATTGGGGACAAGAGGAGAAGGGGACGACAGAGGATGAGATGGCTGGATGGCATCACTGACTCAATGGATGTGAGTCTGAGTGAACTCTGGGAGTTGGTGATGGACAGGGAGGCCTGGCGTGCTGCGATTCATGGGGTTGCAAAGAGTCGGACATGACTGAGCGACTGATCTGATCTGATCTGAACCCGATATTGAACAAGCACCTCCTGTGTTGGAAGGCGAAGTCTTACTCACTGGACCACCAGGGAAATCTCTCTTGTCCGAGAGTCCTCTGGGGGTTGTGGCTGTATTGAGTAAGGACTTCCTAGAACGTGTTGTGGTTTGAAATGCAGGACTTGGCGGATAGGGAATAGGCTGGGGAGGAGGAAAAACACAGAATTGGGGTCAGGAGGGGTCTCAGGCAGCTTAAGGGAGGCAGGGGTTGAGATTCTGGGCTCTGGACTCCAGTAGACCTATGAGGCTTTGGCCCCCGCCTGTGAGACTTTGAGTGACCACGCTGAGCGTTGGCTTCCTTCTGGGTGGACCAGAACAGGCTGATTTAATGCCTTCTCCCCTGCAGTGCTCCCCTGCCGCCACCCTCATATAGGCACCCCTGCCCCCAGAACAGGAGTGGAGAGTTGTTGGAGAGTCAGGTTGCAGATGGATCCCTTTGATTCTGTTCCCAGCCTTTGTCATCTTTTTCCCCCCACCTTTCTCCAACTCGAAATTTCTCTTTTTTAGCTGACGACACTCCGTGAGCCTTTAGATCTCACAGAGCCGCTTTGATCATATGGCTCACCATTATCAGATCCTTTTATCTCGGGAACATTTGGCAAACCAGATCTAATCAATACAGAGTGGCAGAGGGCTTGTGGAAGGTCCACGTCTTCTAGGGCCTCCTTTAAGAGCCTGGCCTTGGATGAGGGTGCCCTCGCCTGGGAACTTGCACTCGGCTGGCCGCACCCACCCTGGACCCACGAAGCAGTGCAGAACACAGCACCCTGGCTCGGAGGCTGGCTGCATGCTTACATGAGTCATTTCCTATTCTCCAAGCTGCCTTAAGAGGGAGACACCAAGACTGGCCCCATTTTGCAGACCAGCAAACTGAGGCTCAGAGATGCAGTCACTGAATTCCTAGAGGGCTGGCCCAGATGGGTCTTATTACCAAAAAGTGTGTGGAGTCTGGCTGCTTACCGTTCAAAAGCCAATAAACAGGCCAGGTTGGTGGAAAGGCTTTATTTCAGATGCCGGCCACTGGATGGGGGTGCAGAGGGTGGTGGACATCTGTCCAAAGGCTGACTTTCCCTCCCCTGGCAACCAGTGGGGCATGAACTTTTATAGACAGAAGTCGGGGCTGGGGGACTACATGCAGAATCTGACAGTCATCTTCAGATTGGTCATCGGTGATCTGACTGGCATCATCTTGGTGGTTTTAGATACAGTTAATCTTCAGTTCCAGAGCCCATTTGTTCCCATTTCTTTGTGGTTAATTCTCGGAATTGTGGCAGCTCATGTCCTGGGTACAGTCTGGTCACCATGTCGTTAACTTCTCCACCTGATGTTTAGTATCTATAAGACAGCTTGCAGTATGTGGCTCAGAATATTATCAATAGCCCTTGAGAAAGAACTAAAGGTCCCTGACTATGTTTAATGACTACATCATTATTATTTGGTTTCCTTTTTTATTTTGATTGTTTCCCTTTTTTCAGCATTTCTCACTTCTCTGATTAAACTTATTCTTTGATTAAAGTTTTTGCACAGACAGAAGGCAGGCAGAGGGCATGGTATGCGGGGGGGCCGGGGCAAGGACCATAGGGTCCTGCTCGTTTCAGTCCGACCCTGAAAAGTGGTTTGGAAAAGTCAAGGGAATCTTTTAAGCTGTGCTTCCAGCTTTCTGGAGTCAGGCAGCCTTAGGGCCAATATTGTCCTTGCCCCTCCTCTCCCTCTTAGATCATGTTCTCCCAGAAGCAGCCCCAGAGATGAGAATTCACGGGCAAGTGCTTTATCAGGGAAGTGTTTCTGGGAGAAATTGGGAAGGGAGTGAGAGAGACAGGACAGGGAAGGCGAGAATACCAGCAGGAGAGAGAGGTCAGGCGGAAGGCCAGCCTCAGCCCACTCCCACAGGGAACCCTAGGGCAGAAGTCACGTCACAGTCTTTCTCTTGCCTTGAGGCAAGTGCAGGAGTCTCCTAGGGGCGTTGTAAGAAAGGAGCACAAACTAAGTGGCTTAGAACAACAGAAGGAGTTTCTCTCATGATTGGGCTTCCCCAGTGGGTCAGCAGTAAAGAACCCGCCTGTCAATGAAGGAGACCTGGATTCAATCCCTGGGTCAGGAAGATCCCCTGGAGGAGGAAATGTCAACCCACTCTGATATTCTTGCCTGGGGAATCCCATGGACAGAGGAGCCTGGTGGGCTACAGGTCATGGGGTTACAAGAGTCGTACATAACTTACCAACTAAACACACACACACACACACACACACACACACACACATACGCACGCTCTCTCTCTCTCAGTTCCAGAGGCGCACACACACACACACACACACACACACACACATGCATGCTCTCTCTCTTTTTCTCAGTTCCAGAGGCTAGAAGCCCAGAAGCAAGGTGTTGGCAGGGCCAGGCTTCCGCTGAGGGCCCCTGGGAAAGGTCTACCCCACGCTTGTCTTCCAGCTGACAGAGGGCGTTCCTTGCCTTGTAGACTCCAGTTCCTGCCTCCATCTTTGCGTGGTCTTCTCTTCTGTGTCTACATCTTCTCTTCTTCCTACAAGAACCTTTGGATCTAGAGCCCTAAGAGATAATCCAAGATGATCTTCTGACGACAGACTTACTCCTCCAATGTCTAATCCACTCTGCTGCTTTCCTAGAGCATCTGACCCTGCATAGCCTTGCACGTGTGTGCACGTGCTGGGTTATGTCCGACTCTTTGCAGCCCCATGGACTCTCGCCCACCAGGCTCTTTTGTCCATGGGATTTCTCAGGGAAGAATACTGGAGTGGTTTGCCAATTCCTTCCCCAAGGGATCTTCCCAACCCAGGGATCAAACCCGCATCTCCTGCCTTGGCAGGCAGATTCTTTACTACTGAGCCTCTTGGGAAGCCCATATTCCTGTACCTCTTCTTTTTTATTTTTAAAATTTTGGGCTGCGCCACGCAGAATGGGAAATCCCAATTCCCTGACCAAGGATCGCACCCATTACCTGGCCCACCAACCCCCCTACATTGGAAGCATGGAGTCTTAACCTCTGGACCGCCAGGGAAGTCCCAGCCCTATACCTCTTCTGATGGCTTGATTGGAAGCCCTGGAAACCAGCAATGGCAAAAATACACTAAAACGTGTGACCATGTGCTTGGGGACTCTAGCATCAAACAAATGGAAAAGCTGGGAAAGCCAGCCCTTCAGAGGGACAGGATCCAGAGAGCTCAGGAAATTTAGAATTGAAGCAAAGGGTCCTGGCTCAAGGCGTTACCTTAGAAATGGGGTAACTGTAGCCTCAAGCACTTTCCTTCATCGAGTTTTCTCTTCACAATGCAGATTTTGGAAAGAGGAGCATCTAATTGGTCTACCTTGCTGTGAGTGAACAGGGTACCTTGATTGACAGTCCCCTAGGGCTGCGCAACGGAGCAGTTAGTTCCCCTAAGAAAAACTAGGGTACCATTGCCTGAAGGAGAATGGTGCTGGGCAGCCTCAAACCCCAGATGCTCACCGAGAGTCCCTTCCCACTCCGGGTGTGCCAGGCGTATCAGGGTGCTGGTGGTTTTGCAAAGACCACGCTCTCACTCTGGGTACCCAGAACGCCCTGCCTTGCACCTTGGCCATTAATTAGTACCTCCTCATCCTTGGAGCTCTCCATCCCTCCCCATCCCCTCACTGGGCTGAGTTAAGGGGACTCTGTGCTCCCGCAGGGGGCCCTGGGCTTCCTTCTGTCAGCTCCTAGAGGTGGCTGCACTGTGGTCTGCCCCTCCTCTCTCCAGCCAGCTTCTGGCCATGGTGCCAGCTCAATAAGTATTGATGTTTGGTGTGACCATGGCTATTCTTCCTGTTCTGTGGGGGAATTTTAGCCACGGTTGAAAAGGGCAGCTTCTGCGCAAAAACAAAAATTTCGATTTCTTTGTTCCCAGTTGAGAAAATGTGTTGCAGTTCAGGGCAGCGCTGAGCTCAGTGGAGAAGGAAAGAACAAGAGAGTCAGGGAGGCTGGGGTGGTTCCGGGAAGGTGGGCTGGCAGGAAGGTAAGCAGGAGGTGCTGCACGTTGTCTGGGATTAAGTTGGATCCAGAGGCTGGGATGCTGTGAGGAGGGGGACACCCACAAGGGACCTGGAACTGGGTATGGGAACTGTTGCCCAAACTTAGCCTCTGTTCCCCAGTGCCAAAATAGAAACTCA